>NW_021604563.1:2975618-3091064 GCF_004785775.1 Grammomys surdaster
AGGGAGAGGGAGAGGGAGAGGGAGAGGGAGAGGGAGAAATCTATAAAGCAGTCTCCTGCAGACTAAAGAGCCAAGACTATCTACAGAGAGCTGTCTAGGGAGCTGTCTCCAGGAGAACATAGGCTGCCAGCTTAGACCCTTGATTTGACTTTCAGTTGTTTGTTTTGGAGCTTCCAGATACCAGTTCTCTCTAAACATCTCTCCAAGTTGAGGCAGGTCCTTGGCAAGTTTCTGGAACTCAGAGGCATTTTTTCAAGCATAGGAATTCAGTGAGAAGCCACGATAAACCAGTTTGAATCAGTCAAAGGTTTGAACCAGAATAGCAGGGTTGAACCAGGCAGCCACAGTTAAGAAAGAAGTAGAAAAGGTGAACTTATTCAGCAGTAAGCAGCTAAAATGACAATTACATCTGCTAAATAAAAGTTACTTTTACACAATGTCATTGTTATGCTGGATTTTTTAATGGAAGTTTTAAAGTAATTATATTTTCATTTATGGAAAAGAAATGTCTTACTGTAATTTTAGAAATGGTCTAATTCTTTGTGTTTTACAGGGACTTGACATTGTCTCTAAATATATTTATTCTGAAACCAGCAATATCTCTATCTCTATACATATATTTGCATGAATACATAATAATGTATTTGTTCACTTGATCATTCCAATGCATATAAGGAAGCCCAATTTTGTTCTACTCTGGCCTTACTCCTAAGAAAGAAAATAGAAATGCTCTTATCACTTTCAAGTTATTAAATCATAATGTCAGCAAACATATTTAAATGTCATCAAAATTATGAAATAGGTATAGTATAAACATGTATACACACATGTATATACACACATATATTTCCCTAGAATATTATGTTAAATTACACTAGTTCATATGTATATATACATATATATGCTGTAGCAAATATGCTATTTCCAGAAGTCTATAGTTTTTCTCTTGCACCTTTACAGTTTTATGGTTGTTTTTAACAACAACAACAACAACGACAAGAAAAAATTATGCATGTCTAGTTGATCTGATCATACATACACAGGAAAATTTGCTTCATAGTGCTTCACATTCTCTTTTTGATATGGCTATGTGATAAGCCAAATGTAGTTTTCATTCACATTGTTTAAACAGTGTTATTGTTTTTTGTTTTTTTGGGTTTTTTTTTTTGAAAGAATACACACATGTCTTGGCTTGAATTTTCAGCATAAACCATAGTAAGAGTTAGAGACTCTGGGAAGATACAAGTTGAAGATTTTTTTTTCCTTTCAACTCCACTATGTTTTAACTGAGTAACCTTCAAAGAGTTATTTCACCCCTTGTCCTTCACTGTAGGAGATAACAATGTTTTTTTCAGAAGGCCTTTGTGATTTTTAAAACATAAATATTTTAACTTTTCACTGTAGGGATTAAAACATACAACACAATTAATGTTACTACTACAATAGTCACTTTAGATTTGATTAAATAATATTTGGCAGATGTATTTGGAAATGACTATATTTTTGGATTTAAAATCTATCATGTACTACATACAAGTTTCCTCATAGATTATGTGATTATTAGATATTTAATCTTATAGTTCACTATAGCAGAAAATTATTGAACATTGTACTAAGTGCCCATCTCTGGATTACATGCTTGGGAGTAAAAAATAAATAAAATCAGGTGCTTGTACTTGAGGAGCCTTTTAGGATTTAAAAGTGCAGGCATTCGTTTTATATCTTTATTCTGCAAAAAATACAAAAAGGTAAAAGGTGATGATTATCACTCAAATTATGTTTACATTTTGACAAATGGCATCTAAGATGGTTTTTTATTTGTTAGAGTGTAAGAAAATGAAAAATATCCCCATGTTTTCCTTTCCATTTATCTACCTTGTGTGCAGACAATGAACTCCAGGGAAACAAGGCACCCACCAACATTCTATTATAAATTCCCTCAGTATTTCTTCTATGTTTTTATTGCTTTTTCACATGGCATGACATTTTCATGTTAGTAAAATATAGTCCCACAGTCAAGTTGTTCTCAGTCAGGTCTACAAAATGAAAGTCATTCAATAAACATTAAAAAATATAAAGGAAAGTGCTAAAAGCCAATCCACTGCTGATATTCATTTGAGTATTTTTTTTTGTTGATTAAAACTACATGCAATCATGCATTTAAGGAATATGATACTGTTATTTTGCCAAAAATGTGAAGTTAGATTAGTTGGAGTAACAATAGATACTGTCTTAGGAGAATAAATCCTCTAAGGAATGAAATGTTTGTTGAAGTATATGTTAGCAGTTCAGACTGTAAAGGTATTTCTTTGTAACCACGTTTTGGTACAAGAAATCCCAAGACCTTAGAGGATAATATGAACTGAAGGAGCCTTTGGGGTATTGTTCTAATCTAAGAGTTTCATGCTATGAACATGAAATTGTTCTAGTTTTCTTTTTTTCTGAGAAAGGACAGTGTATAGTGTCCTTGATGCTTCAGTTTTAAATATCTTTTGTGACCAAAGCAACTCAGGACACATTGAGGTCTAAGAATGCAAGCAAAATTCTTTATGTCTCTGTTTCTTTCATTTCCTATTGGCCTGATGATAGTAAGAATATCTATTTCATAAGATCATTGAACATTTTGTTACATATGTAAATATGTATGTTATGTAACTTAGATACATGCTTATTATAAAGGAAATGTTGGCAGGTTTCATAAGCAGAGTTTCATCCTTTCTTGTGGGCTAAATAAAAATTATACCTGGATTTATGAACATTTAAAGGTAGATGTGAATATCAAATAATTAGGAATTCATTGATTATTTACATTGTGATTGAAGCAAAGAAGATATTCTAAGAAAGTGTGAAGAAAACAAATATCTAGGGACATGGAGGGCAAGCATATATTTTGAAAATCTGGTGTAAAGACATTACAGAAAGCAAAGAGCAGTGAGATGCTACATATTCTAGAAATTGTTCTGAAATGATAGCTTTTTTCTTTTTTTCTTTTTTTCCTTTTAATATTAATACCATTATGTAACTTTATGAAACTTACATCAGAACATGTATTTGTTCCTTGTTTAAGCATTATAGCTATATACTGCTTGAAAAAGTCCATAAAATATATTTGTGTAGTTACATTAATATGAGTGAATTTCTCTACTTTTTCTGAAACTATATAAAAGGATACTATTTTTAAAAATGCAGTATAAGAAAGCTAAATATTGAAAGATTTATATTGTATGCATGGCTGTATATTTCCTTTTCTTTAAATCTGTGATATTCAGTTAGTTTTGGTTCATTTTCCAATTTGAGTTCTTCTGTTCTCTGTAATTTATAATTATTCTCCATTTATTAATGACTCATTCCAAAGCACTTATCCAAATTCTATGTGCCCATATGTTTGTCCATCATCTGTATCTTGAACCTATTTCTGAATGATATTTCCTGATCACACTGTTGTGTATTTCAATATGGGTGTTCAGAACCACCTCTTTTCATTTCAAAACATACAGCAATCTTGTTTGTTTTTAATCTCTGCATCAAAATATTGCCAGAAAAATCAGTAAAGGGCTATGATCCATTCTTAGAATTCTCTTTTACAATAAAAACAACTTTGTTTGACATTCAAATTATTTTTTTTCTAAAGAAAGCCATTGAAGTTCAGTAAGAAGTTGCCTATGGTAATTTTCAGCTTAACAAAATCTGGAATTTCCTAGGAGAGACACCTCTGGGCATGCCTGTAAGGGATGACTTTGATTGCCTTAATTGAGATGGGAAAGACATACAAATTTTGGGTGATGTTATTCTCTGGGCAGGGATCCTGTATGTATAAGATAGAAGAAGCAAGATGAGCAGCAACATGCATTTGTCCTTGTGTTTCCTGATTGTGTTGCAATATGATTGGTTTAAGCTCCTACCTTGACTCATCTGTCAGGATGGGCTGTGCTTTGAAATGTAAGCTAGGAATGAACCATTTCTCCCTTAAAGATGCTTTGCTCAGTGTATTTTATGAAAGCAACAGAAACAGAAACTTTAGTAGGACCCCACCATAGTTACAGTTTTCTACTGTTTGAAACTCATTCTCATCTCATTCGTTAGACGATAGGCAATGAGTGTATGAGGTTTCAGAGAAAAACTGTTATCTCTGCTTTGGTTTTCATGAACAAAATATGCACTTGGTATACTGAAAAAATTGAAATTCTGTCTTTTACATACATTTAGACAGAAATATACTATATATATTAAACTCCCACCCAAAAAGGCAAGTAATCACGATAGAAATATCTTCTGAATTCTGTGTTTTGGTTGGTACCATTTTCAAAGAACAGCACTCACTTCCGGCACATTTGCATTTATATGTGTTGGAAATAAGGAAGTGTAGCACATTTCCTTTCCCATGGGAGCTTTGCTCTGAGCATATTTGAGCAGTAACCTGCTTAAGCAGCCAGAGAGTGTTAGTATTTTTGTAGAATCTTTAAAATAGAAATCCAGAGTGAAAGGACAACGCCTGAGAATTAGTTCTTTTTACTCTACAGAGAATGAAAAATATGAGGGAGTGTATTTTCTTTCATAGAGAAGGGTTTCACAACTTTTGCCCTTTATCATATCTTCTTAATAGGCAAACTTTATCTGTGAAATTACTTTTTTCAGTAAAAATTGTTCTATGCAAATTGAGAATCTTGAATCCTAGAATTCTAGCTGGCAGCTGCCAGATTTAAAGGCTGTGAACATCTCAAGCCAAGTATAAAATCCCTCTCTTCAGATATGGGGATTGACGTGAGTTCTTGAGTGACTAAAGTAGTAACTATTGGAGCAGTTTGAGTACATTTGTAAATTGAATTATTATACAGGGTTCCGGGAAAAATTTTTTAAACAGTAGTCTGATTATTTCAAGTAAAATGAAGCAAAAGGGATTGTGGGCAGACTAAGGAAGAGTTGTCCCTATTTGTGATAAGCCTTTTAATTGTTTCAATCACTTTAACTTTAATTTAACTTTAAATTGTTGGAACAATTTAACTACACAATATTGTAGAAGATCAATAGAAAGTGATATCATCAAGAATGAATATGCTTAACAGCACAAATGCTCAGCTTCAAGGCATTCCTTTGCTGAATGCATTCTATTTCTATGGCCTTTTGTTCTTTCTTCTGAAGACTCTACAGTGTCCTTTTGCATTCCCAAAGGCTTCTTGATTAGATAATATTCTTCCATCAAATGTCTCAATTGAAAGAATACTGCTTCCAATAACCCTCCATTATGCTTCTATATCATTCTATGATTTTCATATCATTGTTCAATTCTCTATTATAGCATATGTCACACCATATTTTAATTTATAAGATTATTTATAATCTTTAATTTATATGATTTCTTAACTAAAAAATATATAACATACAAAGTATAAAAATAATACCAACTCTTTTATTCACTCACTCATTAATTCATTAATTCATTCATTCATTCACTTTACATACTGATCATGCTACTCCTACTCCTCCCAGGCCCACATTTACAAATCTCTATCCCCATTACCCTAGCCCTTTCCCATTAGAGAAGAGAATACTGTACATTAAGACATCCAGTTCCAGTAGGATTAAGCACATCTTCTTCCACTGAGGCCCAACCAGCAGTTCAATTAGGAGAAGGGGATCAAATGACAGGCAACAGAGTCAAGACAGCCTCCATTCCATTTGTTAGAGTACCCACATGAAGACCAAGCTGCACATCTGCTCCAAATATATAGAAGGCCTAGGACAAGTTCCTGTATGCTCTTTGGTTGGTGGTTTAGTCTCTGTGAGTAGCCATGTTCCCAGGTTAGTTGACTCTGTAAACCTTCTTGTGTTGTCTTTAACCACTCCAGCTTGCTCAACTCTATCCCCCATTCTTCCACAAGGCACCTCAAGCTCCTTCTGATGTTTACCGTTTATTAATATATGAAATGAGGAAGTGAATATTCTAAGCACTTTTCATACTTTCTAATATTTATAATTCATAGTGGTGGTAATCTATAAATCCATTACACAGATGAGTCAACTGAGGCCAATGGATGTTTAAATATCTTTTCTAAAGCCATATAGTCAGTGAAAATACAAACAAAATTAAATCTTACTTGAGTGGTGGTCTTTGCCATTACATTATACGGCCTCTTTTTTGTCATGATGTTTCTAGACTTCACTTGGGTTTATAAAGACTTAATTGGTGCTAGTAAATTGTAGGTTCACAATAAGAAATTTGTAGAATGGCTTAATGGATTTATTAAGGAACTCACCCACTACTATGCATATGCTATGACACTACTACAAAGTAACAAGAATAAAACTGGTACTTGATTGTAACCTCCCTGAAATAAAAATGAATTCAGCTAATTATTAGGTTCTAACACTAGCAGATGTATCTGCCCACTTGAATCTATAAAAGGATAATATTTACTAGGAACAGTTTTGGTTTGGATTTTTTTTAATTTAATAAAATAATTTAGAGAGTAGAGAGTAAAGAAATCATGGAATTTTAGACAGGGAAAGACTAGATCAAATGTCTTAGCATTACTAAGAACTATAAAAGACTAGAAGACAAACTGACAGTGTCCCAGATTATGTTTTCTTTGAGGAATGAAGAGGTAAATTTCTGTGAGTTAGGTCTATCAAAAGGAACAAAAGAATATGTAAATTCTTTTTTTCTACTAGTTTTCAATTTCATCTGACAAGCCTATTTTTAGGGAGACATAAGTTAATGGCTACTACCACATACACATATTTGTACATATGCACATACAGGTAACTTTGTTTAAAACATATATACTATGCATGTGAAGATAAATTCTCAGAATATATCAAAGAATATATTAAATATTGAGCTTGACATTTTAAATAGCCTTAAAAAACTGGTTGGCTAATAAATACTGGTTATGCTAGTTCTGCATGAGTAATTTTTGGTTCTAATAATAGGCTGTATTATACAGAATCTTGTGCAGAGCCTGATAGTGTCCCAGAGAGACTAGATTATCTAGTGGAATATGTGATTGAATTGCATCTAGAGGAAAGATCAGGAGATCCCTGGAGTTTTCTACACTCAAAAATTGCCTTTAAACAAAGCTATCAGTAATGTTGATATGTTAACATTACTTAATTTATGATATCACAATCTAATGCTCTGAAACCATTACACAGTCTAGCAAAAAATACAGAAATGATCAGACAGGTAAGTTACAAGGTCCATTACAATCCTTTGACCTTAGGAAAGTAAATTATGATGAACAAAATGATATCCAGAGATTTCACAAAAGTGTACCCAGTTACTTTTTTCCTTCTTTTTATTGGATATTTTATTAATTTACATTTCAGACTTCATCCGCTTCCCCATTTCCCCTCCCTAGAATCCCCTATCCCATCCCACTTCCTCCTTTTTGCTTTTATACCATTTTTATTACATGCAAGTATTAAGGTCAGTTCTAGGTTGAGGGACTAGCAATACAGTAGATGAAATAGTCAAGGAACAAGCAAGATAAGAAACACAAATAGTGAAAGAACAAGCAAGGCAATAAACAAAGTTCCGTGAACACTCCCGTGAGTGATCACTGTTTCTAAGGACTCATCAGGATGACCAAAATATCTGAGCCTACTTCCCTGTCCTAGTCCAAAGTCATTTTCACATCTGAAGCCTACCTCCTTGTTCTAGCCTAACATTTAAATTCCTGCCTGAAATGTCTTCTTTGTTCTAGCCTATGATTTAGATTCCTGCCTGAAATTACTTCTTTGTTCTGGACTAATTCCATATTCTTGCCTGAAGCCTATTTCCTTGTCTTTGGTCCATGTCAGATTCTTGCCAAACAGCCCCAAAAACTCTCCACCACTCCCCCTTCAGACAGAGATAGCTATGGGAAGACCAGCAGTCTCAGCTGACCTAGACTCCAGAGAACTCTCAGACACTGAGCCACCAATCAAGCAGCATGTACCAGATGATATGAGATCCCTGACATATATACAGCAGAGGCCTTGTCTGGCCTCAATGAGAGAAGATGCATCTAACCCTCAAGAGAATTGAGGCTCCAGGGAGTAGGAAGTCTCTTGAGGTGGGGGTGGGGGTGGGGACATCCTCTTGGAGACAGGGGAAGGATGTATTGGATGGGGAGAAGTTGGGGGCAGACTGGGAGGAGGATGAAGACTGAACTGTAAAAAAGAATTAAAGAATTTTTAAAAAGAAAGAAAGAATAGAAGTAAATTCTTACATAAGAAATTATTGTTTGAAGGTTATGTTTTCCTGTTTTTTTTTCAGATATTCTAACTCAACAATATTATCATGCTTTGAAAATGCTCTTATAAAATCAATAAAATGAGTCATGATGCTGAATCATAAACTGAAACTTAAAGATATTTGGTTTAATTCTTGACCTTATTTATATAAACATATACATTCAGCTATCAAGGTTTATAATGTGGTACATTTACTGTCAAGCTAACCAGTAAATGGAAGGTTGCAAATGTATCAAAAGAAAAACATATATGCATATGTGGCATCAGTGATTTATGAAGAAAGTTGTTATAAATATTTAAACTTGGCCTCTGGCTAAGACGACTATCTAAGCTGCTGTGGCTCTGCCTAGCTCAGTTGCCATGTTTCTGGGCCAGTGGCCACATGTTTGCCACAGCTAGAAATGGCCAGAAAGAAACACCAGCCCTGCCACCCACGAGATGTCAGCGTGGGAGATGGCTCTGCCAATCTTCCACACTGTCTCCGCAAGGCTGGGCGTTGCCCAGATCATCCCAACCATCAACATGGGCCCAGTAGAAAGATGAGACTCTAATGCTTAAAGATTAATCAAATGCTTATATATTTGGTAATGATCAGTAACAAGATACCCATACAATCAGAAGTGTAACCCAATACCCAACTTAGATATACCAACTACCTTTGACTGCTACAGACACATGAACATCTGCCTCCATCTCCTGTCTCTGTCTCTGTCTCTCACTCTCTCTCTCTCTCTCTCCCCTAGCTCCTCCTCTTCCTTTTCCTCCTCTCCTCCTTACTCCTCCTCTTCCTCTCCCTCTCCTAACTCCTCCCACATTAGCTTTTCCTACAGAAAAGTTGTATCAAAGATGGCCATAAAGTATTTTGTTGTTCAAATATCCCAATCGAGTCTTCAGTGATATCTGAAAAACTAGCTCATTCTCAAAAAATAATTTACTCAAGTTACTAATGTATAGAGCCAATTCTCATTGTTTTCCTTTAATTATTTCATTAAGTTTGAATAATTAAATGAGTATTATTTTCTTTTTTATATATTAATAAAAACTGTCAGATACAACAGTATAGATTTAGATACTTAAGACTTGTTTAAAACAGATGAAACAAACTGTCTTATTGATGTGCATAAGAGAAGTGCATTCTTTCTTAGTTTTGTCTATCTCATGTACTTTGGGAGTTTAAACTTGCTACTAATATAAGATAAAATAGAAAAATACATAATTTTCTTCTGCAGTGTTATGATTCTCTTGAGTGTAGTATGTGTGACTAAACTCTGTCAGCTTTTATGTATTACCCTAGGTTGATATATGCACATGATATATATTATAATTTGCTAACACTGATACATATTAATATAAACAACACCTACAATGGAAACTATAGGGTAAATGTTGCTTTTTCATTCATTCACAAATTTAATGTTTAATGGAGCACTACACTTAAACCCTAATCATTTTATCCCCATCTCGTGCAGAGTAGAATTTCATATCAGTGCTACAAATGATGTTAGCCAATCAGGTTAAGCATTAATATGTCTGTGTACAGAATGTCCAAACAATCCATATGATATTACCAAGGAAACAGAAGAAACTGACATTAAAAGGCTTCTAAGATACTCTGGTGTACTACTTTGTAACAATTCACTGGCCTTTGTTTGATAAAGTACTTTCAACTGCGGTACAAATAGATATAATGTATAAGATGATGTGTTCTAATTCACAGAAGAAAATTAGTGTAATTTTACTTGAATATATATAATTCAGAGGACTACTGGATACAATACACCAAAGCAGCAGATGATATTTTATCTTGTAACATGAAATTTTGATGTTTTATTGTTGACTTTTAGATATATGAATATGGGAATAAGTTTTAATTCAGAATAGGATGATTGAACACCTTTGTGGATAACCAAACTAATATGTCAAATGAAAGACGGCCTCATTCGAAAGCTTTGGATTGTAAAATAGTTTTGAGCTAATTAGTACATTTCTGAAAAAAAGAAATGATAAGTCAATAAATTCATTAGATATTGTCTCCTTATAAGCCATGTACAAAATACAGAAATTTCCTGTTTTATACAGGCAAACAATATATTAGTTAATTTTTAGAAAATCAAAGATTTAACAAAATTATTATGTCTGAACAACCCTACAATGATAATTAAAATAAAAAGTTAAATGAAAGAGGTTCTTATAAATGACGTTTGATCACATTCTTCTATAATGTACTATTTTAGATCTAAGCAGTGAAACTATATTAAAGTTGTCTTATACTCTATCATAAACATCAAGTCTCAGGTGATAATTATTCTAAAATACAAATGACCTTTACTTGGTAACATTTAACTTTAATTCATTACTTAACTTTTTATAGTAAATAGCAAGTGGATATTAAAAAGAACAGACTCGGTAAACCAAAGGCAACAATAGAAAACAATCTAATAGAAGCAGCACTTAAATTCCTGAATTAAAGGGCTATATACCACAACTAAACTGAGGGAAAGCCTCGCTATGTCTACCAGGTTAGCTTTTCTCATTTTGATTATCTATCTATATCTATATCTATATCATCTATATCTATATCTATATCTATATCTATATCTATATCTATATCTATATCTATATCTATATCTATATCTATATCTATATCTATATCTATATCTATATCTATATATCATCATTGCTATTGCTTTACTCTTCAAAATAGTATATACAGTAACTAGTTAATTTTAAGCACACTCAGTGTGAATTGACATTTTGTGTCAAACATATTATCTTAAAATAAAGTTGAATTATGAAAATTAATGTAGATATCACACTGTTTTTCTGGGACCCAGATATTGATGAAAGGTTTCCTATGACTACTTCTTTCCTCAAACAAATGAAACATTGGTTTAGAGAGTTAAAAAATAGAAAGTATATAGGGGAATAGTGTTATGATCCCTCAGTTCTGGTGGTAGCTGTCTTCTGCAAGACGACTTCTTGTCACATCATCCCAGATGGACAACTGGTTCAAATTAGATGTATCCTCAGTCCCTAAAAAACTTATTTGACCAGCTTCATATTTCGCCAAGATTCTATTGTCTAGTATCACCAGTTTCACTGTAAATTTCATGTAGACCTAACTCCCCTTTGGGGATACTCCCTGTTTGTTCAATTGTTTGTCTGTTTTAAATTCCAACATCTATAGTGTAGAATCTCCAGGTTCACTGTAGGCTTAATGTAAAGCTAGCTTCCCTTTGGGGATATTCCCTAACTGTTCATTTGTTTGTTTTAAGTTTCAACATCTGTACAAGTTTCAGTACAGTTAAGATGTGCTAGTAATTTAAATTTAGACTTTATTTATGTAAAACAATAGCTGATAGATTTGTTTTTGTATACATGATAGATATTCTTACTCAGAAAAATAATGAAACAAACCCTATTATTGTTTCACATTGATCTATTGAAATTTTTGAGCAAAGTCATACTGGAAGTGTGACATAAATTCAAAAGAATGATACTAGATTGTATTCTTCATGTACTTACTATAAAATTACGTATAAAGAACTATGTTTTCAACAGGATTACCTTGAATTTTCATTTGCATCATTTATGTTCAATGCTCTATAAAAGGTACCATATTTTGGTTCCATCACAAGAACTTCAAAATTATATTAAATTTATGAGTTTATGCAATGAATAAATTACTGTTTTTTTTGTACTGTGATTATAGAAAGAGAATAATGAAGTGCCATATTGAGTAATTTAAAAATAGATATCATGTTTTCTATCTTCTAATGGTAATTTTGGCATTTATTTTCCTTCCAGCCAGTATCTCCTAAATAAATAGTATTTTCTTAATACACCTACAACTATACAGCATGTGTCCATTTACATTATTTTTTTCATTTTACTACATGTGCTCATCTTTAGTTTTTACCCGATCTCAGTGCTCAGTTTATTGCCTTTATTCTCATCTCTAATGTTCAGACTCCTTTAATCATAACATGGCAATGACTTTGGTTTCTTCTATATCAGGCCCTTATTATTACACATATATCTTTTATATCATTGAAACTATCATTACTCACTTCCATGTCCTGTACAACCTATGAAAGATAAATTTTACTAGCTATTTTAAAAATGAACCGTCTCTGATGAGGGATGAGATCTACTTTTATCTGTGGGTATAAAGATGGATACTTAGAAAGCAGTTAGAAGTTTTACAGGTTTAGGAAAGCAGCAGGAGTTAGTTGTCTACTTTCCATAGCCTCACTAGCCACATGCATTTTGACTAATTTTATAATAGCAAGCATTAGTTCCCTCCTATCACGAAGGCTTTGAGTTCAATTAGATAGCTGTTGGCTGCCACCATCAAGATATAAATAAAACTC
Organism: Grammomys surdaster; assembly: GCF_004785775.1. Lineage (NCBI taxonomy): Eukaryota > Metazoa > Chordata > Mammalia > Rodentia > Muridae > Grammomys > Grammomys surdaster. The sequence goes on from NW_021604563.1 coordinate 2,988,227, forward strand.
ATGCAACTCTAGGGATATCTTGTCATGCTGATCATTGTGCTGGTTCACAAGCATCATGGCTGGTTAGGACTGTCGATTGCTTTCTGACTTTAACAGTTTGTGAGTCATCTTCCAGTACTCTAATAGCTAGTACTAAGGGAAGAGGCTTCTCTTTACAACTGAAGGAAGGTCAATACAGAAAGTCACAACTAATCAAAATGCAGAGAACAACTGACTCTGGGTTGCCCAGCCCCAATTTCTACATCTACCTTCTAGCTTTGAAAGGGAAAGCTACACCCATGAAATCTCATCAATATGGATGCCTAAACAATACATGAACAATTCCAACACCAGCTGACTCATCAACATATGTAGGGAAAATACCAATAGGCCTTATCCCAAGATGAATGGTACACACAACAGTTTCTGAGAGGAGAAAAATTAGTCTACTATAGGAATTAAACCCATGGTCACTTATCCAATTCAGAGTGATCAGTCATAGAAACAAATACAAGCAGACAAAACTGAAAGAACTCAGCAGTTTGTGCTTATATATTAATGTGTTTGTGTGTGCGTGTGTGTGTGCATGTGTGTGTGTGTGAGACAACAGTGATTAAAGAAGAAGAAGCCTTGAATTTGGAAGGAGATGGTAAAGCATGGAAGATGAAGGAGCGAGAAGACAGGGTAAGTGGTGTCATTATTTAATATAAAATAATGATTAAAATATTGTTATACTTAGAAATAATCTCATCTCTAGCTTTGAGTTACATTCACTCTTGTGTCATTCATTTTCCACCTTTGAAACTCTGTTGACTGGATTTATGTCAACTTGTACATGCTAGAGTTAACTGAAAGGAGGCAATCTCAAATGAAAAAAACAATAAAACCTCCATAATATCAGGCTGTAGGCAAGCCTGTGGAGCATTCTCTTTATTAGTGACTGAGGTGAAGGATGTAGCCATTTGTGGTGGTTCCATCCCTAGGCAAGTGGTCCTGGGTTCCATAAGAAAGTATTCTGAGTCACAGGGAAGAAGTCAGTAAGCAGCACCCCTCCATGGCCTCTTCATCAGCTCCTATCTCCTGGTTCAATGTCTGTTTAAGTTCTTTCCTGACTCCCTTTGATAATAAACAGTGATATGGAAGTGTAAGTGAAACAGATCCTTTTCACTCAACTTGCTTCTGATCATGGTGCTTCATTAGAGCAATAGAAACCATAAATAATACAGAAAACAATATTTGTTCAATAGTGTGTTATAATTCAATGATGCCTTTTAATAAAAATGGTATGCAAATTTTTACACAGTATTTTTGTTCTACATGGTTTATCCAAAATAAAATTAAACCCTAATCTTACATCCAAAATTACTTAGAAGAAGTGCTAAAACTCTACAGATAAACATAACCCTTTGCCCTCATAACGAGACCAGAAAAATGTCAACTACCAGTAATGAAACTGAATTAGGAAATTCAAGTTGCCTGAACTTGATTTTCAATTCTTCTAGAGAAATCCCAGGGAAGTATTCACTTTTCTTTCCTCTCTAGTTCTCTTCATGCACTCTGGAAATAGGATGATATTTCTAAAATACCCATTTGATCAAGCAGGTAAAACATTCCCTAGCCGTAGTTGACATGCATGATTTACCCAGAAGTTCTTCCCTCAAGCCTCGGAGCATTACCAATAATGTAATCTTTTTAGGAATCTGTCCATACTTGATATTAGCACATTTTAAATGCATTTTAAACACTACACATGCTGCCATACAGCAATAATTATTCAGCACTCACATCTTTAAGTTACTTTTCCATTTAATAATTTATTGTTCATTTTTCCCAGGACTCAAAATCATTATTTCTAATGAATGTCTGGTATTTCTTTGAGTAGATGGCATCATAGATTACCAAACAATTTTTCTGTCAGCATCTTTCAGATTTTCCCGTTTGTAATCTTGACTATATTTGTCATTATAAATAAAACACATGTGTTCATGTTGCTATCCAAAGCATTATTTACTAAAGCAGAGCTTCCAGAATCATAGCACCGTAATGTTTTAAGAATTATGGTACTTCTTTTCAAACTACTTTTGCAAAGTATTTGACAAAATCGGCTCCACTAACATTGGAAAAGGAAGCTTGTTTCTATATAACTTTTTAAATATTAAACATTTTTATTATTTTCAATAATTGGTAACTTGGTAAGAGAATAATCATATATCATGACATGCTTTTGCTTACTTTCTTCCTCCAGCAAGCACAAATATTTCACATGCATTTGTGTATGTACCAACTACCTGTAAACTGACAACATACTTATTTTTTTAATCTGCAGAGTGTATTTCAAACGTGCTCATATTTAATAGTTGATTTTCCTATTTTGTGATTGAATAGATTTAACATATATAGATGTTTTTATATATGTGCATACACATATGTAAACACAGACAGCAATATTGCATTTAGTAATGCTGATTTAAAGTGATTTAAGCAGAAAATGTAAAGGAAAATATTTTACTTTTTGTAATCAAAAGCACTAGTGCTAAACATGTGCTTCAAAAATCACTTGGGACTTTTGAACTGAAACATTAAGTAGGAAGAGACCATCTATGTAAGAAAGAAGCCCCTTGGAACAGTTTAATCTTGACAACTGCATTCTCAAATGGAATCTGGGGAATGAATATTTGTGTGTGAGTAGGAGGGAAGGGGGAAAACAAAAAAAGAAGTGAATAGTTGAATTACAGTCTTAATTGTTTCCCAAATAAAGTTAGTGACTTAGCTAGAGGCTGGGTTGTTCATTTTATATAAATTATGTCACAGATCTCTGGGCTCTTTTCATATGTGTCATTGTCCTGTGCTATTAAAATTCATCACTAAGTATTTATTCAGCTTTTACAATTGACTGCTTAGTTTAGGCTCTCTCCTTGCCTGAATTAGCTAGGTGTCAGTGCTACATCCTATGATAATAGAGAGATAGAAAACAGCAGGGTAAGGGACTTTTAAGACACTTAATTGAATGTTTGACATGTATTCTAGGCATGTGACAGATAATAATTAAGTCTGCTTAATTAGTTTTTGAATTTTGGGATGAGGAATAGTAGCAAAATTGAATAGTACTAATGAAAGACTGAATTGCTATAATCAAAACACTCTTTTCTTTGCACCAGGTAAAAGACTTTCACATAATAAGTGCACTGCTTTTCTTTATATATAAGAGAAATAAGAGTTGAATTGCCACGGTGATTAAAACCAAAGTTCTGGCCTAATTCTTATAATTAAAGGTATTCTGTAATATTAGCAAGGAACTTAAGAAATTAGGGCGGAATTTCTCACATGAAAAAAAGATTGCATGGTACAGCAAATACTATTTCAGATACATTGCTGTAGAAATTTACTAATTTGACAGATATAGTTGACATTATATATATGAAGTAAAATAATAATATTACTAAAAATAAATAAATCTGGAAAAATCATTCTATCATACATTATTTTTTCTGAAACTACCAACAGTTTATATTAGGACAAAGACTCCTCCAATGTATGTATTTTCTTTTAAATATAACCTTTTTAACTCAAATTCCTTGGATTCCATTAAATTAGATTACATAAATGTAACATGACTAAGTCTGATATACAGATCTCTGCATCTCAAATACTATTATCAATGTGCTAGGCTGAGTTTTGTGTCTATTCAGTGGAATTTAACAGCCATTAGAATCAACCAGCAAACTTCAATATATTTCCCATTGTTTTGTATCTTTCCTCAATGATCAGTTGTGTCTATAGTTTCCTTTTCCAAAGCCAAACAGCTGGGGCTTCTTTCACTATTAAGAAGTAGTAACTGCCGAACTTCAGTTTTAAATATTGCAAAATAGACAGAATTCTCAAGGGGGCTTTGCCCCAGAGCATGTGGAATTTGAAAGGAATAACAGATGGAGACCAGGAGAAAGACAGCTTGGTGATGATGATTTTAATTATTAACTGAAAATCAAGTGAGGTAGACTGAAGGGAGAAATGATTTGGGAAGCTGTTAAAGGGTCACAGGGAGAGGAAAGTTGCTGTGCACCAGCCTAGCATTCCTTAAGCAGAAGCCATATAGGCAAGAACCATAATGCTCTAAGTACCCCGAAGCCTAAGGACAATAGATGCGTGGACCATTCTGATTAGTGATGGCAGGAGACACAGATGGCTGGTTAACCCGTTAGGTGATCAGAAAGGACAGCCACCAGGGAATATATGGCCTCTTCATGCACCAGGACCCAGACAGGTGGCAGACAGCTTGAGCTGGCTTCTTTGTGTTTGATTTCTGACCTTATTTAAAATGACAGTTTTAAAATGCCTATTAGGCCCTTACTTAAGCTTTTGTTGTTAATGTTGTTTTGTGCTTCTTTGAGCCAAAAGTTGGTAAATGGCAATAGTATATCCAGAAGCATGTTTTCAATTTGCCTTGCCATTTTATTTATTTATTTTTGTTTTTAAAATTAATTTATTTTAATTTAAATTTTTTCATAGAATATATTTTGATCATATTCTTCCTCCTCAACTCATGACAGTTCCTATCCACTTCTGTACTCACCCAACCTCATGTCACTTCCTTCCCTCCTGCTAGAACCCTTACTCCTTCCCTCTTTCAAAATATGGAAGAAATTAAAAATGAACTTTAAAAACGCAATAGTCCCAAAACAAAATGTGTACAAACAAAAACCAAAAAACAAAATCATTGAGTCTACTTTTGTGTTGGTTCACTATTCCTGTGCATGAGACTTGTCCCTGATTATAACTGATATACTCAATGATATTTTCATTGGAGAAACCTGATTTTCCCTTTCCAGGTAGATATCAAATTGTAAAAAGCTTCTTTGTAAGAGGTGAGACTTTGTCTAGTTTCCATTTTCAGTGTCAGGAGTTTGTCTGATTTGAACCTGTACAGATTCTTATGCATGCTGCCACAGTCCTGTTATGTCTGGAAGAGGCTGTTCCCTTGGAGTTAACCACAACCTCTAGGTCTTAGAAGCTTTCTGTGGCCTTTTCTGCATAGATCCCTTAGTCTTCAGGGGAGATTTGATAAAGACATCCTATTTAAGGATGAAGGCTCCAAAGACTTTTTTAAAATTAATTTATTTTTTATTGGATATTATCTTTATTTACATTCGAAATGTTATCCCATTTCCTGGTCCCCCTCCCATGAAATCCCCTATACTATACCTACTTTCCTGCTTTTATCAGGGTACTCCCCCACCCACCCACTTACTCACTCACTCACCTACTCCCACCTCCCCACCCTGGCATCCCCCTACACTGGGACTTTGAGCCTTCACAACACATCTCCTCCAACTGATGCCCACAAGGTCATCCTCTGCTTCATATGATGCTGGAGCCATGGGTCCCTCCATGTGTAATCCTTAGTTGATGGTTTAGTCCCTGGGAGCTCTGGGGAGTCTGGTTGGTTGATATTATTTTTCTTCCTATGGGATTGCAAACCCATCAGCTCCTTTAATCCTTTCTCTAACTCCTCCATTGGGGATCCCATTAGGGACCTCATGATCAGTCCAATGGTTGGCTGCTAGATTCCCTCTGTATTTGTAAAGCACTGGCATAGTCTCTCAGGAGAGAGCTATATCAGGCTCCTGTCAGCATGCACTTCTTGGCATCCACAATAATGTTTGGGTTTGGTGACTGTATATCGGATGAATCCCAAGGTAGGACAGTCTTTGGATGGCCTTTCCTTCAGTCTCTGCTCCACGCTTTGTCTTTGTATTTGATCCCATGAGTATTTTGTCCCTCTTTCTAAGAAGGACGGAAGCACCCACAATTTGGTCTTCCTTCTTCTTGAGCTTCATCAGGTCTATAAATTTTATTTTCAGTATTCTGAGCATTTGAGCTAATATCCACTTATCAGTGAGTACATAGCATGTTTTCTTTTGTGATTGGGTTACCTCACTTAGGATGATATTTTCTAGTTCCATCCATTTTCCTGTGAATTTCATGGTTTCATTGTTTTTAATAGCTGAGTAGTACTCCATTGTGTAAGTGTACATATTTTCTGTACCCATTCCTCTGTTGATGGACATCTGGGTTCTTTCCAGCTTCTGGCTATAATAAATAAAGCTTCGATGAACATAGTGGAGCATGTGTACTTGTTATATGTTGGAGAATATTTTGGATTATACCAGGAGTGGTAAAGCTGGATCCTCAGGTAATACTACGTTCAATTTTCTGTGGAACCTTCAGACTGATTTCCAGAGTGGTTGTAGCAGCTTGCAATCCCACCAACAATGGAGGAGTGTTCCTCTTTCTCCACAGCCTCTCTATCGTCTGCTGTCACCTAAGTTTTTGATCTTAGCCATTCTGACTGGTGTGAGGTAGAATCTTAGGGTTGTTTTGATTTGCATTTCCCTGATGACTAAGGATGTTGGATATTACTTTATGTGCTTCTAGGCCATTCAAGTTCCTCAGTTGATAATTCTTTGTTGAGCTCTGTACCCCATTTTTAATAGGGTTATTTGAGTCTATGAAGTGTAACTTCTTGAGTTATTTGTATATATTGGATATTAGCCCTCTATTGGATGTAGAATTGATAAGACCTTTTCCCAATCTGTTGATTGCTGTTTTGTCCTTTTGACAACGTCCTTTGCATACAGAAGCTTTGCAATTTTATGAGGTCCTATTTGGTGATTCTTGATCCTAGAGGATAAGCCATTAATGTTCAGTTCAGGATTTTATTCCACTGTGCCCATGTGTTTGAGGATCTTCCCCACTTTCTCTTCTATTTCAGTGTATCTGGTTTTATGTGGAGGCCCTTGATCCACTTGGACTTGAACTTTGTACAAAAAGTTAAGTTTGTATTCTTCTATATGCTGACCTCCAGTAGAACCAGTACCATATTTTGAAAACACTATCTTTTTTTCCACTGGGTGGTTTTAGCTCTTTTGTCAAAGATCAAATGACCATAGTTGTGTGGGTTCATTTCTGGGCCTTCAACTGTATTCCATTTATCTTCCTGCCTGTGTCTGTACCAATGCCATTGAGTTTTTATCACTATTGCTCTGTAATATAGCTTGAGGTCAGGGATGGTGATTCTTCTAGAAGTTCTTTTATTGTTGAGAAGAGTTTGTGCTATCCTTTTTTGTTGTTGTTGTTCCAAATGAAGTTAAGATTTGTTTATTTCTAACTCTATGAAGAATTGAGTTGGAATTTTTCTGGGGATTGCATTGAATCTGTAGATTGCTTTAAAAAAGATGGCCATTTTTACTATATTAATTCTGCCAATCCATAACCATGGAAGATCTTTCCATCTTCTGAGACCATCTTTGAATTCTTTCTTCAGAGACTTGAAGTTCTTGTCATACAGATCTTTTACTTGCTTGGTTAGAGTCACACCAATGTATTTTATATTAGTTATGACTATTGTGAAGGATGTCATTTCCCTAATTTCTTCCTCAGCCTATTTATCCTTTGAGTATATGAAGGTTACTGATGTGTTTGAGTTAAAGTTATATCCACCCACTTTGCTGAAGTTATTTACCAGGTTTATCAGTCCTTTGGTGGAATTTTGGGGGTCACTTAAATATAATTATATCATCTGCAAATAGTGATATTTTTACTTCTTCATTTCCAATGTGTATCCCTTTGACCTCTTTTTGTTGTCTAACTGTTTTAGCTAGAACTTCAAGTACTATATTGAATAGATAAGGGAGAGAGTGGGCAGCCTTGTCTAGGCCCTTATTTTAATGGGATTGCTTCAAGTGTCTCTCCATTTATTTGAAGTTGGCTAATGGTTTGCTGTATATTGGTTTTATTTTGTTTTGGAGGTTAATCTTTTTATTGATGTACATATCATAATGTAGATAGACCAAAAATTACTTATTTACTCCTCTGTTGATGGACATTTTGATTATTTCCAGTTATTGATATGACATCAGGAAATAGAGAAAAGTGTACTTTGGGGCACTGTTGTTCTTGCAAATTATTGCTGGTAGGAGAAAAATCTTGTTCAAAACACTTATGTGAACTTAGTGGGTCTACTCTGTGAGATTCTAATTATATTGGATATAAATATTGAGAAATATAAGGTTAAAATTATAGCAAACAAATTCTGTATATTTCTGGTAATTGTATTATATTCAGAATTTCAGGGAACATTTTTCAGTGCTACATTAAGAAGTTAATATTGTAAGCTATGATTTTGGTATTATCATTTTTTCTTCCCTTTTACATTTTATGCAGTTGAGATCACCACACTTCTTACCATAGATATGTTCTGTAATGTGATGAGTTGTGTGTGTACATGTGTGTATGTGTGCTATGCTAAACAGTGTTGTTTTACAATGACATCTCAGAGAACTGTGAACTGAAAGTTACAGTCCTGAACACTGATCAATCTAAACATTCATGATATTCCCCAAATCCATAATGGTTTCCCTCAAACCTATTTTTTTCATGTAACTATTTTAAATTTTCTCAATAGTAGAAAAATTTTGAAAGCGTTGTAGTTTTAATCTGTTTTCCTAGATTTGGCAGAGTCCTAATGTTATGATTTCTTTTGCTCATTTGCTGTATTGATGGGGGTCTAAACACACCTTTCCTCAGTTAAGAAGATAACAGAGGCCTAGAAGCTGACACACAGATCTTGGAATGATTTTTATCACTGCAATGGTAATATGATTCTGCTGTGCAACCAAGTCCCAGGGAACATTACCTCAAACCCACAAATTAACAAGATACTAGATCTTGAATAACAAATTAGATGAACAGGAGTGAAGAGCATAGAAAGCCTCTCTTCAATTACAGAAACTACTAAGTTGAGATGGGTCTCTGGGCACAGCTCTTTCTATGGAAACGTTCTTTTGATATTGAAGAAAAATTAGTTGACCATCTATTTCTCGGACAATGTTCTTTTAAATTTATTTTTTTGTTTACAGTATCACAAAATATCATATACCATGTCTGTTGATCATTTTTCTCCTCTTGTTCTCCTCTGTCTCTAGCTATTCCAACTCTTACGACTAAGCCACACCCCTTTTGCTTCTATTAAGTTTAGGTATGGTCTTTGAATTCCTGATCTTTCTAAAATTTTTTTTTATTGGATGATTTATTTACATTTCCTATGTTGTCCCCTTACCCCATCCCCCACCACCCCCTCGGAACCCCCAATCACCTCGCCCCTCCTCCTTCTTCTCTGTGGATGTAACCTCTATCTACACCCCCCCACTCCCACCTCCCCACCCTCAAAATTCCCACCCCCTGGGGCATCCAGCCTTCATGAGGTCAAGGTTCTCTTCTTCCACCTATGCCCAGCAGGGCCCTCCACTTTTACATATTCAGCTGAAGCCCTGGATCCCCCCCTAAGTGCTCCCAGGCTGGTGGTTTAGACCCTGGGAGCTGTGGTTGGTTGGTATTGTTGCTCTCCTCATGGTGCCACAAACTCTTTCAGCTCCTTCAGTCTTCACTCTAACTCCTCTATTGAGAACCCCATGATCAGTTCAATGGCTAGTTGTGAGCATCTGCCTCTGAATATGTCTGACTCTTGAAGGCCTCTGAGGAGATATCCATATCAGGCTCTTATCAGCATGCACTTCCTGTCTTCCACATCAGCATCTACCTTTGGTGATTGCACATGGGATAGATACTCAGGTGGGGTGGTCTTGAGACGGCCCCTCCTTCAGTTTCTGTCCCTCACTTTGTCTCCATATTTGCTCCCTTGAGTATTTTGTTGCTCCTTCTAAGAAGGACCGAATCACCCTCACTTGGTCTTCCTTCTTTATGGGCTTCATGTGGCCTGTGAGTTGCATCTTGGGCATTTCAAGGTTCTAGGCTAATATCCAATAATCAGTGAGTGAATACCATGTGTCTTCTTTTGTGATTGGGTTACCTCACTCAGGATGATAATTTCTAGTTCCATCCATTTACCTAGGAACCTCTCGAATTCATTGTTTTTAATAGCTGAGTAATACTCCATTGTGTAAATATACCACATTTTTTGAATCCATTCCTCAGTTGAAGGACATCTGGGTTCTTTCCAGCTCCTGGCTATTATAAATAAGGCTGCTATGAACATAGTTGAGCATATGTCCTTGTTATATGTTCGAGCATCTTCTGGGTATATGCCTAGGAGTGGTATAGCTGGATCCTCGGGTAATGCTATGTCCAATTTTCTGAGGAACCGCCAGACTGATTTCCAAAGTGGTTGCACCATCTTGCAGTCCCACCAACAATGGAGGAGTGTTCCTCTTTCTCCACACCCTCGCCAGCATCTACTATCACCTGAGTTTTTAATCTTAGCCATTCTGACTGGTGTGAGATGGAATCTCAGGGTTGTTTTGATTTGCATTTCCCTGACGACTAAGGATGCTGAACATTTCTTTAGATGCTTCTCGGCCATTCGAGTTTCTTCCGTTGAAAATTCTTTGTTAAGCTCTATACCCCATTTTTTAATAGGGTAATTTGGTTGTCTGGAGTCTAATTTCTTGAGTTCTTTGTATATATTGGATATTAGCCCTCTATCAGATGAAGGATTGGTAAAGATCTTTTCCCAATTTGTTGGTTGGCGTTTTGTCCTATTGACAGTGTCCTTTGCCTTACAGAAACTTTGCAATTTTATGAAGTCCCATTTGTCAATTCTCGATCTTAGAGCATATGCCATTGGAGTTCTGTTCAGGAACTTTTCCCCTGTGCCCAAGTATTCGAGGCTTTTCCCCACCTTCTCTTCTATTAGTTTCAGTGTATCTGGTTTTATGTGGAGGTCCTTTATCCACATAGACTTGAGCTTTGTACAAGGAGATAAGAATGGATCAATTTTCATTCTTCTACATGTTGTCTTCCAGTTGAACCAGCACCATTTGTTGAAAATGCTGTCCTTTTTCCATTGGACAGTTTTAGCTCCTTTGTCAAAGATCAAGTGACCATAGGAGTGTGGGTTCATTTCTGGGTCTTCAATTCTATTCCATTGATCTTCCTGCCTGTCTCTGTACCAATACCAGGTAGTTTTTATCACTATTGCTCTGTAGTACAGCTTGAGGTCAGGGATGGTAATTCCTCCAGAAGTTCTTTTATTGTTGAGAATAGTTTTCGCTATCCTGGGTTTTTTGTTATTCCATATGAATTTGAGAATTTCCTTTTCTAACTCTGTGAAGAATTGAGTTGGGATTTTAATGGGGATTGCATTGAATCTGTAGATTGCTTTTGGCAAGATGGCCATTTTTATTATATTAATCCTGCCAATCCATGAGCATGGGAGATCTTTCCATCTTCTGAGATCTTCTTCAATTTCTTTCTTCAGAGACTTGAAGTTCTTGTCATACAGGTCTTTCACTTGCTTGGTTAGATTCACACCAAGGTATTTTATATTATTTGCAACTATTGTGAAGGGTTTCATTTCCCTAATTTCTTTTTCAGTCTGTTTATCTTTCATGTAGAGGAAGGCTACTGATTTGTTTGAGTTGATTTTATAACCAGCCACTTTGCTGAAGTTGTTTATCAAGTTTAGGAGTTCTCTGGTGGAAGTTTGGGGGTCACTTAAGTATACTATCATATCATCTGCAAATAGCGATATTTTGACTTCTTCCTTTCCTATTTGTATCCCTTTGACTTCTTTTTGCTGTCTAATTGCTCTGGCTAAGACTTCCAGTACTATATTGAATAGGTAGGGGGAGAGTGGGCAACCTTGTCTAGTCCCTGATCTTAGTGGGATTGCTTCAAGTTTCTCTCCATTTAGCTTGATGTTGGCTACTGGTTTGCTGTAAATTGCTTTTACTATGTTTAGGTAGGGGCCTTGAATTCCTGATCTTTCCAAGACTTTTATCATGAAGGGATGTTGAATTTTGTCAAATGCTTTCTCAGCATCTAGTGAGATGATCATGTGGTTTTTTCTTTAAGTTTGTTTATATAGTGGATTACATTGATGGATTTCCGAATATTGAACCATCCCTGCATTCCTGGGATAAAACCTACTTGATCATGATGGATGATTGTTTTGATGTGGTCTTGGATTCGGTTTGCTAGAATTTTATTGAGTATTTTTGCATCGATGTTCATAAGGGAGATTGGTCTGAAGTTCTCTTTCTTTGTCGGGTCCTTGTGGGGTTTGTGTATGAGTGTAATTGTAGCTTCATAGAACGAATTGGGTAGTGTTCCTTCTGTCTCTATTTTGTGGAATAGTTTGAAGAGAATTGGTATTAGGTCTTCCTTGAAGGTCTGATAGAATTCAGCACTAAAACCATCTGGTCCTGGGCTTTTTTTAGTGGGGAGGCTTTTGATGACTGCTGCTATTTCCTGAGGGGTTATGGGACTATTTAGATGGTTTATCTGCTCCTGGTTTAACTTCGGTACCTGGTATCTGTCTAGGAAATTGTCCATTTCATCCAGGTTTTCCAGTTTTGTTGAGTATAGGCCTTTGTAGTAGGATCTGATGATTTTTTGAATTTCTTCAGTTTCTGTTGTTATGTCTCCCTTTTCAGTTCTGATTTTAATAATTTGGATACTGTCTCTGTGCCCTCTGGTTAATCTGGCTAAGGGTTTATCTATCTTGTTGATTTTCTCAAAGAACCAACTCCTGGTTTTATTGATACTTTGTATTGTTCTTTCTGTTTCTATTTGGTTGATTTCAGCCCTGAGTTTGATTATTTCCTGCCTTCTACTCCTCCTGGGTGTATTTGCTTCTTTTTGTTCTAGAGCTTTTAGTTGTGCAGTCAACTTGTTAGTGTGTGCTCTTTCCAGTTTCTTTTTGTAGGCACTTAGAGCTATGAGCTTTCCTCTTAGCACTGCCTTCATGGAGTCCCACAAGTTTTGGTATGATGTGTCCTCATTTTCATTGAATTCTAAAAAGTCTTTTATTTCTTTCTTTATTTCTTCCTTGACCAAGTCATCATTGAGTAGAGAGTTGTTCAGTTTCCATGTGCACGTGGGTTTTCCATTGGTTTTGTCATTATTAAAGACCAGTCTTAGTCCGTGGTGATCTGATAAGATGCAAGGGATTATTTCAATCTTTTTGTATCTGTAGAGGCTTGTTTTGTGACCAATTATATGGTCTATTTTGGAGAAGGTATCATGAGGTGCTGAGAAAAAGGTATATTCTTTTGTTTTAGGATGAAATGTTCTATAGATGTCTGTTAAGTCCATTTGGTTCATAACTTCTGTTAATTTCAAAGTGTCTCTGTTTAGTTTCTGTTTCCATGATCTGTCCATTGCTGACAGTGGGGTGTTGAAATCCCCCACTATTATTGTGTGAGGTGTAATGTGTGTTTTGAGCTTTAGTAAAGTTTCTTTTATGTATGTAGGTGCCCTTGCATTTGGAGCATAGATGTTCAGAATTGAGAGTTCACCTTGGTAGGTTTTTCCTTTGATGAGTATGAAGTGTCCTTCCTTATCTTTTTTGATTAATTTTGGATGAAAGTCGATTTTATTTGATATTAGAATGGCTACTCCAGCTTGTTTCTTGGGACCATTGGCTTGAAAAATTGTTTTCCACCCTTTTATTCTGAGGTAGTGTCTGTCTTTGTCACTGAGGTGTGTTTCTTGTATGCAGCAAAATTCTGGGTCTTGTTTGTGTATCCAGTCTGATAGTCTGCGTCTTTTTATTGGGGAATTGAGACCATTGATGTAAAGAGATATTAAGGAATAATGATTGTTGCTTCCTGTTATTTTTGTTATTAGAGGTAAAGTTATGTTTGTATCTTTTTTGGGGGTTGTTGGAAGATTACTTACTTGCTTTTCCTAGGTTGTAGTTTCCCTCCTTGTGTTGGCATTTTCCATCAATTATCCTTTGAAGTGCTGGGTTTGTGGGAAGATATTGTGCAAATTTGGTTTTGTCATGGAATATCTTGGTTTCACCATCTATAGTGATTGAGAGTTTTGCTGGGTATAGTAATCTGGGCTGGCAATTGTGTTCTCTTAGTGTCTGTATGATGTCAGTCCAGGCTCTTCTGGCTTTTATAGTCTCTGGTGAGAAGTCTGGTGTAATTCTTATAGGTCTGCCTTTATATGTTACTTGACCTTTTTCCCTTACTGCTTTTAGTATTTTTTCTTTGTTTTGTGCATCTGATGTTTTGATTATTATGTGACGGGAGGTATTTCTTTTCTGGTCTAGTCTATTTGGTGTTCTGTAGGCTTCTTGTATGTTTATGGGCATCTTGTTCTTTAGGTTAGGGAAGTTTTCCTCAATAATTTTGTTGAAGATATTTACTGGCCCTTTAAGTTGGGAATCTTCATTCTCATCTATACCTATTATCCTTAGGTTTGGTCTTCTCATTGTGTCCTGGATTTCCTGGATGTTTTGAGTTAGGAGTTTTTTGCATTTTGCATTTTCTTTGACAACTGTGTCAATATTTTCCACCGTATCTTCTGCATTTGAGATTCTCTCTTCTATCTCTTGTATTCGGTTGGTGATGCTTGCGTCTGTGACTCCTGATCTCTTTCTTAGGTTTTCTATCTCCATGGTTGTCTCCCTTTGAACTTTCTTTATTGTTTCTATTTCTAGTTTCAGATCCTGAATGTTTTTGTTTAATTCCTTCTTTGTGTTTTCTTCCATTTCTTTAAGGGATTTCTGTGATTCCTCTTTAAGGGCTTCTATCTGTTTACTTGTACTCTCCTGTATTTCTTTAAGGGAGTTACTTAATTCCTTCTTATAATCCTCTATCATCATCATGAGAAGTGATTTTAATTCTGAATCCTGCTTTTCAGGTGTGATGGGGTGTTCAGGGCTTGCTATATTGGGAGAATTGGGCACTGATGATGCCAGGAAACTTTGGTTTCCGTTGCTTATGTTCTTGCGCTTGCCTTTCGCCATCTGGTTAACTCTAGTGGTACCTGCCCTCACTGTGTAAAACTGGAGTCTGTATTTCCAGTTATCTTGCTTATTGCAGAGCTCCTCAGAGTCCAGAGGTCTCTGTGGTCTTATGCTCCTAATCTCCTGGGTGGAATAACTCCTGGGACTCAGGCCACCTCTTCTAAAATTTTTTAAATGAAAAGATGTTGAATTTTCTCAAATGCTTTTTCAGCACCTAACAAAACGATCTTTTTTTATTTTTGAGTTTGTTTATGTAGTGGATTACATTGATGGATTTCTGTATATTGAATCATCTCTGCATCCCTGGGATGAATCCTACTTGATCTTGGTGAATGATCATTTTAAATTGTTCTTAGATTCGGTTTGCAAGAATTTAATTGAGTATTTTTGCATCGATATTGATAAGGGAGATTGGTCTGAAGTTTTCTTTCTTGTTGTGTCTTTGTATGGTTTAGGTATGAGCATAATTGTGGCTTCATAGAACGAATTGGTTAGTGTTACTTCTGTTTCTATTTTGTGGAATCATTTGAAGAGAATTAGTATTAGGTCTTCCTTGAAGGTCTGACAGAATTCTGTCCTAAAAACATCTGTTCCTGGGGTTTTTTTGTGGAGAGACGTTTAATGCCTGCTGCTATTTAGGGGTTTTGGGACTGTTTACATAATTTCTCTGCTCCTGATTTAACTTTGATACCTGGTATCTGTCTAGAAAATTGTCAATTTCATCCAGATTTTCCAGTTTTGTTGAGTATAGGGTTTTGTGGTAGGATCTGATGATTTTTTTTAAATTTACTCTGTTTCTGTTGTTATCTCTCCCTTTTCACTTCTGATTTTTATTAATTTGGATACTGTCTCTGTGCCCTCTGGTTAATCTGGCTAAGGGTTTATCTATCTTGTTTATTTTCTCAAAGAACAAGCTCCTGGTTTTGTTAATACTTTGTATAGTTCTTTTTGTTTCTACTTGGTTGATTTCAGCCCTGATTTTATTTCCTGCCATCTACACCTCTTGGGTGTATTTGCTTCTTTTTCTTCTAGATCTTTCAGGTGTGCTGTCAAGTTGCTAGTGTATGCTCTCTCCAATGTCTTTTTGGAGGCACTTAGAGCTCTGAGTTTTCCTCTTAGCACTGCTTTCATTGTGTCCCATAAGTTTTGATATGATGTACCTTCATTTTCATTAAATTCTAAAAGTCTTTAACTTCTTTATTTCTTCTTTGTCCAAGTTATCATTGAGTAGAACGTTGTTCAGTTTCCACGTGTATGTGGGCTTTCCATTGTTTATTGAAGACCACCTTAGTCCATGGCGATCTGATAAGATGCATGGGATCATTTCAATTGTCTTGTATCTGTTGAGGCCTGTTTTATGACCAATTATATGCCCAATTGTGGAGAAGGTTCCATGAGGTGCTGAGATGGTATATTCTTTTGTTTTAGGATGAAATGTTCTGTAGATATCTGTTAAATCATTTTGGTTCATAACTTCTTTTGTTTCACTGTGTCTCTGTTTAGTTTCTGTTTCTATGATCTGTCCATTGCTGAGAGTGGGTTGTTGAAGTCTCCCACTATTATTGTGTGAGGTGCAATGTGTGCTTTGAGCTTTAGTAAAATTTCTTTTATGAATGTGGGTGCCCTTGCATTTGAAGCATAGATATTCAGAATTGAGATTTTATCTCGGTAGATTTATCCTTTGATGAGTATGAAGTGTCCTTTCTTATCTTTTTTGATAACTTTTGTTTGAAAGTGAATTTTACTTGATATTAGAATGGCTCTAAAGTCTTTTACTCTCTCCACATTATCCAGCTGTGGATATTTGTGTTAAGTTCTATCTACTGCAAGAAAAAGCTTCCCTGTTAAGGGCTGAGTGATACATTTATCTATTGGTATAGCAATATACCATTAGGAGTCATTTTTGTTGACATGCCCCTTTAGCAGAGTAATAATAGTAGGTTTTGGTCCAGGGAGTATGACCAACCTAGTTTCAGATTCTTGTTCATGTTATCAGTATTAGGATGTAAGATCCATGTCATGGAATAGGCATTAAATGCAATAAAAAAGTATTTGGGTTCTCCTTTAACTTTTGAGCCTCTATTGCGCTCATATATCTTGAAGGCAGGCTTAGGTTGCAAGTCAAAGAACTTGTAACTAATGATTAATTTTCTCTTATACTAGCATGTGAAGTACCTTCTGACCACTGGTATGTAAACATGAAGCTTCTATTTAAACACCAGCTTGAATACTTCACGTTCCATGACATAAGTGTTGTCTTCAGCTGTTTAAGTAAGGTAGGCTATGGTCTTACTATCAGGATAGGAAGAGTAACCTATGATTGGACAATGCTCTGTATTGTTTAGGATGTCCTATGGAAACTCTTCGGCCAAGAACTAGACAATCTATAACCATTCCTTGCATTACAAGTTTATTTGGTAACATAAGATATGTTTTCTCCCCAATTATATGCTGTCTCTAAATTCTTCTCATATATGTTTATAGTTTATGAAGTTGCTAAGGTAGTAAGTTCCATATAGCTTTTCAAAAAGCCATTAGTGTTTCTTGTCCTTCCTCATATTATTTCCTTTACCCTACTTTCAATTCTCCATCTCCATTTAATCCTCTCATTCTAGTTTCTCTTTTGAATCATTATAATACTGTACTATATTTCCAGGTCTTTGGAAGATCCTCTCCTTCACATCCCCACCTCTATTCCCAGACCTTTACTAATCACCTAACCACTGTGTTTATTCAGCTTGAAACAAATTGGTAAATGAAAATAATATATACAGAAGCACATTCTCAATTTTTTCATTGATGTTTTAGTGTTCTGCTTTTCTTAGTGCAACCAGAACTGAGGCCTTTCGCTAAGACAATGTAAAGGAAAATTTCCAATTGTGACCCCTCAAATCTTCCTTTAGGTACACTGGCTGCCCATCGAGAAATCTCATCCACGTCACTTTCATATGAGGCTGCACATGAGCTTGATTCTGTAAATGTGTGAAACTGGAAGATAGCTGTTTCAAAAGCAGATGTAATGGTGGGTGGATTTAGTAGGTGAAAACACCTGTTGTAGTGTGTTTTATATATGCTTTGAAATACAGTAAAAGGCTATAGGGAGTATTTTCCATGAAAGGCCAGCACTGGAGAAGCTGATGTGTAAGATAAGTAGATAACCTATGCATTGCTCAAGGCATTTTTGAATTTGTTTTTAATCCGATTGCTGTGGCTGCTCAGTTTTGCATTTAAGCAAAAACAATTTTAAATGCTGTAAAATAAAATAGGGTTTGTTTTTGTTCTGCAGTTGCAAGAAACCAGATTTCCAATCTGAACTTGCCGTTCATATCAGATGCTTTTGACACAATATTTAACTGGTTCAGAAGAATATGTTATAACCTTTGCTCTCCTTACAATAGAAGAAAAGGTAAAGGGTGTTCAGAAGAGATGTCTTAGATAATAACTAAACAGGGTCAATTTCAGGCCAGGGGTTCTGTAAGGCTATTCTAAAATGCTTGTTCTTCTTAGATCAGAAAAATGTTAAGAAGTACCAACTGGGGAAAAAAGAGCAAAGTTAAGCATATGATTCCTAGGCTCCAACTCTGCTGCTGTATGTGGGTAAGTGGGTTTCAGTTTCTTGAAAAATAGTGAGGCAAACAGGTCAATGATGATGATAATTGCAAGTGTAATACTTATTAAAAGTCTTACTTTATTGACACTTCCTGTCGTTTTATTACAGAGCATTTGAGGGGTTACAATAAGAGGCAGAAATTTTTAGCTCTGATTGATGTGCATGCTGTCATATTGAAACTATGAATATAGGAGTTCAAATCTGTAAGGCACAGTTTTATAAAAATAAGAAGTCTACCATGGACTTAATTTAATTTCCTTTTTATTGTTTTCAATTATTTTTATATTATATATATGTATATGATCTCTGACCTGCATATGTGCCTGTGTACGAAATTTGTGTCTAGTACCATTAGACATCAAGAGAGGATATCAGATACTTGAGGACTGGATATATAGATGGTTGTGAGCCATTTCTTATATGTTGAGAACTTAATCATGGGTTTTCTGCAAGAGCAGAAATTTCATGTAACCTCTAATACATCTTTCTACACCTTAAGTTTTAGCCCAATGTTTTCTAACGTATGTTTGTATGCCTCAACTGTATTGATAGTATTTTTATATGCTTGGTAAGAATAGATTCTTGTTCAATGAAAATAAGTAGAAATACTTTTTAAATCCCTTTCGAGAATTACTCTCAAAGAAGAAAGTTGTTGGGGTGGGTCCTCCACAAATTATATTCCTCTATATGAATCTCCCCATATTATTGTGTCATTTGAGGTGCTGTAAAAAGATAAAACTACCACTGATTAAGAAATCTATTAAAAGAAATGTACAACTTATAGTTTGGGAGGTTAGGAAATCCAAGCCAGCTAATAGATTCAGTCCCTGATGAGGTCCATTTCTCATAAATTGTGATCTTTCCATAACCCTATATATAAGTTGGAAGGGCTGTCAGCCTCTTTCTGTCTTTTCCATGAGGGAATTAACCACAGAGATGAAGGTTAATTAATTGCTACCCATAAGGGCCCACTTTCATAGTAGCACATTGAGAACTTCGTTTAAAAATATGAAGTTAGGAGAACCCAAATATTGAAACAATACTGTTTCATTACTTAGGAGCATGATCTGAGCAGTCAATTCCCTGCATGAAGCTGACTCATTGTCCTAGTGTGCTTTCTATTGCTGTGGCAGACTGACCAAAATCAACAAGAATAAAAACATTATTAGGAGGAATGGACTTGTTGGAGTGTTTAAGGCCTTTCTGGAGGAAGGGTATCACTGTGGATTGCATTTGAGGTCTCAGATGCTTTAAACAAGGCTTACTGTGATTTTCTTTTCCTGTTATCTGCTAATCCAGATATAGAACTCTCTGGTACCTCTCCAGCACCATGTCTGTCTGCATGTC
Organism: Grammomys surdaster; assembly: GCF_004785775.1. Lineage (NCBI taxonomy): Eukaryota > Metazoa > Chordata > Mammalia > Rodentia > Muridae > Grammomys > Grammomys surdaster. Next base: position 3,007,939 of record NW_021604563.1, read on the forward strand.
ACCAGGCTTCCCTTCATGATGACAATGGATTAAACTGCTGAAGGTGTAGCACAACCCCAATTAAATGTTTTCCTGTAAGAGATGCCATGGTAAAGGTGTCTCTTTATGGCAATAAAAATATTAACTAAGGCAGCATTGATTTTATCTTGTATGTCTGGATCACATTCTATCATGAAGGTAAGCCCAGGCAGGATTTCAAGCACAAATCTGAAGGCACAAACTGATGCAGAGTTCATGCAGAAACATTACCTACTGGATTGTTCCCCATGGTCTTCTCAGCCTGTGCTCTTATAGCATCCAGAATCACCTGCCTAGGGTTGTACAAATTAGAGTGAGCGGGAAAACATAAACATTAAACAGTATCAAGAAACTGTTTCCAGTCTTGCCTCTAGGCATATCTGATGGAGTTATTTTCTAAACTGAAGTTCTGTCTTCCCAGATGACAGCATCTTCAATCAAGTTGAAAACAACAACAAAGTTACAACACTCACCAAAGAGTAAAACATTGTTCTCTAAACGCTCAATAAGTCTGATCATACTCATAAGGGTTTGAGCTGGGTTCCTGTTTCTCTTGATAGTGATGACTAAGTAGTGGTCCCTAAATGTGCCCCCCTTCACTCTCACAAAGTATTAATCCCTCTGCCCCAAATTTTATTTGTATACCAGAATGTCGTGTACTTGGCCTATGTGAAGCATATTTAGATTAAATTTATAGAAGACATAGTGTGCATAGTGTGGCAGGTATTGTACTTTAAATAAGAATTCCAATGAAAGCCTTAGATATCTGCACCATCATCGATCTTAAGATGTCTGTTTGGGAAGATCTGTGACTTTTTGTTGCTGAGATCTTGTTATTCCTGCTCTTACAGAAGTTCAGTACTGTGACACTTTTTTTATTCTATTTATGAAAATAACTGCCATTTCCTTTCACTAAAGTCATATACATAAATGAGATATTGCAAGTACTCTTACATCAAAGAGAAAAATCTTAGCTAGTACATTATTCTGAATTTCTTATAAGGGAGTTATAGCACAAAGTGCTCACAAACTTAGTTGATCACTGAATGTTTTTGTTTCAAAAGACCTTCTCTTTAAAGCAGTGTTCTGCCCCATATGCTTTAGGGAACTACTTGTTTAAGGTAATTAATTTAACAGTGGTGTGGATTTCCTAGAGGCTACATACTTAATATTGGATTTGAAGACCAATTTCTAAGGGTTATAGTAATTGCTTTCCAACATGCCCATAGAATTAGGGATACTGAGTAATGTTACACACAATTAAATGTGGCTATATGAAGCTACAGTTCTCCATTTTAGGGTCTGTCTGGGGAAAAGAAATCAGGGTTCTCCTTTAAAGACAAAAGTGTGATTGTACAAGCTAAGCCATTTCCAATCACTACCTTCTAACACATACCCAGGGGCAGAACGACACATATGGGCATATCATTCCACAGGAAAAAGAGAAAAAAGAAACATGAGTATTGAATTAATTGACAGAATAAAATAAGTTTTTAAATATCTTTAACATTACTGAATTGTAGGAGAGTAGTGAGATAAAACATAGCTGAATAACTGCAGAGGTGGATAAAACCTAAACTCAGTCAGTTCTTTCACTTCGAATGGGATCCTTTAAACCTCATCACAATATCAGTCAATGGCAAATTACTTTTTCTCCTGCTTAGAAGAAGTTATTACTAATTAAAATGTTAAGCTTTATAAAAAATACCATTCCTAGTCATATTTCTGCATTCCAGACACTCTGGTAAACCCTCTAAATGCATTTCTTTATTTAATTTGGTAAACATTTCTTTGAAATAGTTACTATTCTTTTATTTTTCCATTTTGTAAAGACAGAAACTAAGGTTCAAGAACACTAAAAATGATGTGCAGTGGTAAGAAATTTGGATACAGTCCTTGACTATGCCTCCAGTACCCGAATATTGTAGCACCAAATATTTAACCATTTTCTCCATACCCTTCAAATTCTTCAACTAATTATTGATAGAAAAGTATGTTGTTGGTTCCATTTATACTGGAAAGAAAAATGTTAATGCATGTAGTTGTCATTGGTGAATGTATTTTCTTTTCTTGGTCAAGCTAGCCATCTTTGGAAGAATGATTTCAGTGGAGGTAAAGAGGTTTACAACACCAGAAGAATGATATAAAATGAATAACAACTTCATCACACACATCATATGAAAAGAGATGAAGTGGTAGTAATTAACGAAGATTAGTGAAGGCATGTCATTTGAAGAAAGGATTCTTAACAATAGGGATGTGTATTGGTAGGATGTTGTCTTGTTAATACAATCAGAGATAAGTCAGTATGGAAAGAAGTACAAGCTTATTTGTTCAGATGGAGGACAAAATTTAGCTAAAGTGTATAAGAATTATAGAACTGGATAGATAGTGTAATGGACCAGAGATAAAGTTTTCTCCTTCATTCTCTTAACACTGGATCTAATAGTCGCTGAATGGTACTCTTTAAGTAACACTAGCTGAAAATTTTCACACTCATAAATGATTTAATCCTGAAACCAACCCTATGTAGTTGGCACCATTTCTCAATCTACTATGAGTCCAAAAATAGTCCTTTCCTCACAAAATTGTGTTTTCCATTCAACTTTCTCCTTGGAAAATATACTTGGTGAGCAATATTGAGACTATGTGTCACAACAGGTATTCATTAAAGGAATAAATATCCATTAGATACATAGAATGGTGATATCTGCGTACATTATACATTTACTTAATATTACCCACCAGATAGAATTGGCACTAAAAGGAAAATCACAATAAAAACAGCAGAGCAGGTTTCTATCTTTATCCATGTTTTTAAGAAACAGATTCACTTTATAAATTCTTTATTTTTTAATATAAAAATATACCCTCAGACTATTAATATTTTTCCTAACAGAAAGTGTAACACTAATGTTGGAAAGGTTGAGACTCATTTTCTTGTTTGTGAAAATCAGATCATCCGTTCAAGAAAGAACAGAAGTTAACTTAGAAATAAGTGTGGATTAATCATGCCTTTTTTGAACAATGATGTTAATTATATAGAGCCCTGCAGAGATTGTTTATTTCATAATTACTGAAAATGGCAACTATCCCACATAATACTCTTTTCTTTTGAATATGGAAAGGCATTTCCACAAGTGTAGATATTTGTTTGGCAACTTGACAATGGGGAAGATTTCCATTGGTGCTTAGTGGAATGAAGTCAGTTGGTCCTGAGTAATTCAGGCCAAGGTGCTCTCTGCTAATGGTAAAACATGTTTGTCCCTGTAGCTAAACAAAAACTAGATTATTCATTTTTTTCTTTTGGCAAAAGCCATTGTGAAATTGCCCACGTTTCTTATTTATCATAAATTACTGTTGGGGGACATACTTTAATTAGCAGGAAACTATTCAAAGTAATATGTTACATTTCAATTTTTCATATATATATATAATCATTCATACCATTTTTATTTTCTTAAAATACTGTCTGTTTTGGGTTAAATCTTTCATTTGTAAGATTTGATTAAGTGAACTAACATAAGTGACTATGCAGGGGTCTAGTAGCACATGATTCTTTATTCAGACCTTAAACATGCACAGTAAAGAATTTACTTACTGTTTCTACCATCACAAATATGATTCTGAAGTTGATGTGAAGTCCACTTATCTTTGTGACTGAAATAGATATGAACCATTTGATTATATTGTATAGGACAGAGAAGATGCTTGAGCTTTATCTGGAATTATAGAATTATAATAAAATGCACAGCATTTTTTAGTTTGTCTGATAGAAAAAGATGCTGCTGAGGAAAAAGAATAAAGAGTTAGACATTAAGCAAGAATTTGAATGCTTGAGTTCTCATTTCAGAGCTACAATTATGAACTATTTGACAAAAGTACGGACATTACTCTTCTCCTCCGTAACCTGGAGTAAATGTTGGTTAGAAGATAATTAGTAACATTTTAGTCAACTAGACAAACAACATGGATGTGATTTCCAGATAAAGAAGATCACGAGGACAGAGAGTTGAAATGACTCCATTATCCCATTATTTCTCTTGGACAACATACAGTTTCAGGAAAAAAAAAAAACTCTGAGGGGACAGTTTCTTCATTTGCATTCACAAATTTTATAGAGGGCAGCCCATTTCTAAGAGGCAAGTAAGCTAATCCCCCTAAAGCAAGTTTTTTTAAGATAAAACAGAAGTGTGGATTAAGTGAAGTTATATCTATAAACTTTTAAGGAGGTATGCAGTGCACAGGAAATAAAAATAACTGCAGAGACTTGAATGTTAGGAATAAGGCAGGTAGGGACAGTCCATCATTGGGCTTCAAATACTTGATGTTTCCTTAATTGCTATGTTAACTTCAATAATTCATTTACTCTCCCTAATATTAAAGCATGCAGTCTAGAAAAGCAGAAATTAAAGTATCTAACCATAGAGGTATTGTGAATATGTATAAAAGAATGCTTAATACAAAAAAGTAATAAGTATATTTTCTTCCCTGAACAAATGCTTGAGGAACATTTTCCGTAAGTCTGGTACTTTTCTTTACTATCCTGATACAATGGCAAACCAACACACACACATAGACACAAACACACACACACACACACACAAAAGCTCTTGCCTTTATGGATCACATATTATTGTAAGGAAGACAGACAACACATGAACAGACAATAACTATCAGCTATAAATACTATACAGAAACTAAGGAAAAAATTAACTAGAGATGGTAGGAGAATTACATGCTATTTGGCTTAAGGTTCTTGAGGGAAACACTTGATCAGAAATGTAGAAGCTACAAAAGGAAAATCATACAAAGTAATAGGTGAAATTTTTTCAGGAAGACAGCAAGATGACAAATGTTCCAAATGAAGGAAAGGTACTCTAATGAAGAACTGTGAGAGGACCACGAAAAAAGGTGTGAAATCAGATTGCTATGAAGCCCAAATCATGTTGAATTAGGTGAAATACCAACTATTACTGTTGTTACTATTGTTAAGCTCCAAGGGTTTTGTTAATTGAAGCAATACTTTATAGTCTTTAGTAAATCCTTTTAAAAGCTCACAAAGCAGGAATCCAGGACAATATAAACACCAATAATGGTTGCCTTTATAATTTGACCTTTCAAAAATTATTTATATATATGATCCATTTTCTCTATACAACACTCTGTAAGTTAGAGAATGACTCGTCTCTTTCTTGATACTGTCTCAAGGATACTGATGCACAGAAGATGAAAGGCCCTGTGCAGTCACATGGCAAAATATGTGGGAAATATACAGAGTGACACTAGACCCAAGTTTTATCTATGAGATGTCCTTTGTCTTACTGTCTGGGTAACAAAAGTGGTCAACTAAAGAGGATCTGATTTAGCAAGGAAATAAAGGTCAGTTGCACAGTTACGAATAGAATTCAGGATTTTGATTATATTCCCTTTATGTAGTAACACCTGAATTCACATAGCTCAGTCATTATTGAAGAAATAATTATTTTCCTTAGTATATGTGAATTTCATGAATAAAATTTAAGTACAAAATAGTATCGTCGAAGCATCAGTACAATTTCATATTTGATGTTGTTTCTCTTATGATAAGATTCTGTAAGATGTGAGTATTGCTTACTCTCACTCCCTGGTGTTTTCCATTAGTTCAAGGATAAAGTAGACTTAGGAGGGACAACATCTGAATTTGATTGAACAAAAAGATAATCTTATTTAGGAAGAATGATCCATTTCAAACAGAGAGATGCTAAAGCTTGGCGCCAAGCCATTCTATATACAACATTTATTAAGATGTACTGAATGCTGACCAAGTCTATTGTGAAACAGAAGACACCACACCAGGCTGTTACTTTGTCTTTCAATTTAGATATTTCAGAGGTTGTTTGATAAAGGAAAAGAATATCCAGTGATATATATGTGTATCAAAGTATCACATTATGCTCCTCAAATTTGTATAATTATGTTAATTCAAATTAAAACACTAAGGCAAATTAAAACACTAAAACAGTAAGAAACTAAATTCTAAATGGAACAAAATTTAAACGCAAAAGTTAGCCATGAGTATCAATAAAGAATCAGGTTTTATTGTTTTAGTTACACCCTCCTGCTCTTTGTTCCAGTCATTCCAACAATATCAAGTTTTGATGTGGCTGCTTTTGTTTGAGCACCCAGGTAAGACAATCTAGTTATCAATTCCAGTCACATTAATACTGTGCTATTATTTCCCAATGATGCTCAATTTGCTAATAGGCTTATTCATATACAAGCAATAATATTGTGTGTGATAAGTATTGTAAATTAAAATATTATAAAATAGAGTTTCTATTCTCAAGACATTCACAATTAAGATAGGGAAAGCAAGCATATGCAAATAAAGTGTATAATATACAAAAGATTTATGATATATGCCCTGTCATTTTGATCAAAATTATAGCCTCACTCACTAAATTTATTTTGACTTTATGGAATTCCTTATTTCAAAGCATCTTCATCTTTAAAATCTTTAGAAATAATAATAAAATAAGGATAATTACTACAATACGGTAATGCAAGTAAATTCTAAAGGTTCTTTAGCATTTAAAACTAAATGTGTAGTTTCTCTTCTGACTCTTACCTGTAATAATGCAACAGAAATTGAGGAAGATGACATTTTGTACATGTAAAAACTGCAAAAAGCTGAAACTTACAGTTGTCTATTCAACACTTTTTCTTGTGGGAAAGGATTCAAACTGCACTTTCTCATTTGATACAATAAGAAATGATAATTAAGTGTTGCTTACATTTTACTATATCATTGTTCATGAAGAAGGAAAAGGGTTTTTTTTTAAAAAATTAGTTTTCTCATCTAATTATACTGTAAATGAAATTATTCTCATAATTTACTGTTTATCTTATGCTTTCTCACTCTATAAAACACAGCCATTATTTGGATTAGTTTTATTTCCTGCAACTTTATTTCAGCAATAGGGTTTCATTGTCAATTTCTGGAAGATAGTCAAAATCAATGGCAAAAGCCTGGAATATTTGTAGGTATATCAGACTTCACAAGCCAACCAGAATGTCAGTACTTTTATTGTGAATAAAGGTTGGATTTTACTAAAGGCCTTTTCTACATTTAATATGAGAACTATGATGTAGTTTCTGTTCCTGAGCTTTTCATGTGGCAAATGGGTGGTTTCAATGGGGAGTTCCCATAGTCTTGGGCATTTAAATGCTAGGTCCCCAGCTGAGGGCACTTATTGTTTTCAGAGACTAAGGAGTTGTTGACATGTTGAAGGAAATGTGTTACTGTAGGCAAACTTTAAGATTTTCAAAGTCTTGCATCTTTCCCAGAGCATGCTCTCTGTTTAATGCTTGTAGCTGAAACTGTGAGGACATGCCTCTTATACAAGCCATCATGTACACTGCCTTCTGTTTCCTCTATACCATCATGGACTTCGACACCCTGGAAGCAAACACAAATCCTCTTTCTATGAGTTAGTTTCCTTTTGGCATGGTGCTTAAAGACAACAACAGAAAAGTTTATCATACAATTATGATTATTTTTAATATATGTTCAACCATGCACGTATCTCAGGGGTAAAAATAACTTGATCATGTTAATAATCATTTTTATGTGTTCTTTTATATGCAACTATTTTATTCAAAAATTTTCATCTATGTTCATCAGAGAGATTGGCCTATAATCAGTCTTTGTCTGGTTTTGGAATCAGGGAAATACTGTTTTTATAAAAAAAGAATTGGAAATGATTTCTTTTTATGTTATAGGATAATTTGAGGATAATTTGTGTTAGTTTTTGAAGATTTGGCAGAGTTCTGCACTGAATCCATCTGGCCCTGGGATTCTTTTAGTTGTAAGATTTTTAATTACAGATTCTAACTTATTGTTACAGATTTTAAACAAATTTAAATTATTTGTTTTAATTTTATTTAACTTTAGTTGGTTATATATATTTATACACACATATAAATTTTAGATTTTCTAATTTTTTGGACTACAAAATTTTAAAGTATGTCCATTTGATTCTTGGAATTTCTACAGTGTCTGTTGTAATGTCTCCCTTCTCATCTCTATTTATATCAGTTTTGTTATTCGAATGACTTAATGTCTTACCTGAACAATAGCACAACACAGTAGCTGAATCTTAAATTTTATCTGAACATAAGGGAATAAAGAGAGATATCAACATTAATAAAAAAAAACACAGAAAGAACTCACTCTCTTGGAAACCAAGCAACACTACTGAACAATTAGGTCAAAAAGAAATAGAGAAGGAAAGTTAAATCTCCTAGAATTGAATGAAAATGAAAACAAAATACACTAAAATCTATGAATAAAATAAAGGCAGTTCTAAGAGGAAATCTGATAGCAGTAGGTGTCTACATCAAAAATTATAGTAGTGAAAGTATTTATTTAGTTTTCTATTTTACTTGCTGAATTTTTCACTTCAAGTATTATTTATTTGTCTTTTTTCAGAATGTCCACATCTTTATTAATCCTACTTTCATATCTTGAATTATTCTTTATTCTGTGCTACTTTTCTTCCCTACAATCCTTATTCTGGCATTTACTCATATAGTCTTTAAGTTACTTGAGCATAGTTATAATTAATGTTTTGAAATAATTGCTTTGTGTTTCATCTAAGTTGCTTTTCTCTTTGCCATTACTATGAGAGTGCTAATTTTTGTATAATATGATTTATATTAGTTATTCATGTCATTTGTATTTTTGCAATAAGACCTAAGCATCTGGAGTTTGGTCTTTTGTATTGATTTCTTCTCTTACTTTTGTTAAATTAGTGCTTGGATCTCTGTTTGATGTTATCCATATATTTCCAGTTATAAACCACCTGAATGTTGTTTGGAGGTCTGTGGTGTCAAAAGTCATGCTAGCTCACCTCAGATTGGTACACGTTTTTAGCTCAGGAACAAACCTTCTGTAGAGTTAAAACACTGTCATTAATGATCCAGAAAAGTCTGTGGAAGGTTTATGAATTTTGCATTTAGTTCTCTACTGGCAGGGGCTGGAGTCATGGTGGTAAGGCTTGGTATTACTCTGGGAAATGCTCAGAACACATGGTCCTCAATCAGTAGGAGTGGAATGGCAGCAAGAGAGAGAAGTCTATACCTAGAAGCATGGCATGGAAACATATTCCTCAGGTGTCAGGAAATGTGGTGGTAACGGAAGTGAGTTTTCATACATGAAAACAGAATACAATACAGAGACTGGGTGAATTCTTAAGGGCAGCAATAATAATATACATTATTTTAGTCTTTGCAACTGATCAGACAGTTTTGTGTCTACCCAGAAGCAGAGGTAAATTCAGAGTACATTCTTTAACCAGCACAATATAGTATTCCTATAGTAGGCTTCAACAGAACCCCAATATCCGTGCTCTGTGGCATCTAAGGCTACTGTAACATTCTTTTCTGGAGTTTTGAAACCCTGAAATTATTAGGAGATGAGCTAAAAGCTGTGCACCAGAAGGGATTATTATGTGACTTGAGTCTAGGTCACACCTTCATGTATAGCTTCCAGGCACAGATGTTCATTTAAGAGAAGAGATGATAAGACATAAGATCTCCCTCTGGCAATCTTGGCCTCTGGCCAAGACAGAAACAAGACATTTTCAACTTATGGCCAAGGACAAGAGTTAGAACTATGTTCTTTTGTTTTTTCCAAAACTAAATCTCCCTAACCTGTTTATGTCTCCTATCCTCATCATTAAGAGTGAATATGATAAGAATACAATACACATATAGTATTGTCATAATAAAACCCATTATTTTGTATAATTAATGTAAATTAATAAATATTTCCTCAAAATACATTTTATAACTGATTTTGATTTATGCTATTGCTTGCTGGTTATTTTTTAAAAGTATATTTTTTTCTTGACTATGTTTGAAAAATTTCCAGTTTTTTCCTGTGCTGATTTTTAATTTTTATTCCACTATCCTTGGATAAATTACACTAAATGATATCTCAGTCTTTTGAGCTTGATTAAGACTCATTTTGTAGCCAAACTAATCTAGAGAATACACTGTGCACACTTGAGGGAAATGTATACTCTTATGTTGTTAGAGAGAATGTTCTGTTAGTTCAAATTGGTTTATGATCTTTTTGAAGTTCTCTATTTCTTTATTGATTTTCTGCTCAAATGTGCTATTCATTATATTAAGGAAGGTATCATAGTTTGAATGTTTGCTTGTCCTCCTAAATCATGTTAAAATTACCCCTCAATTCAGCAGTTACAAAAAGACCCTCAGTATTGATTAGAACATTATGGAGTCCTCATGTGTCTATGACTAACTTTGAAAGGATTAAAGGTAACTTTACTATTTTATCTCTACTTCTTTCTTTACATGAGAACAAAAGCATCCATTTATCTCCAGGGAATGCAGCAATAAGTAGCATACAATCTCACAGTAGATACAAAGGGTAATCTCATGCAAAGAAAAACTTTTACAGCTTTATAGGATAATAGGTTACCTATGAATAGCAAGAATTAATTCAAATATTTAAAGACTGGTAATAAAAATTTTGCATGTTTATCCCCAAACTAAAATAAATAAGTACATGAATAAAAAAATATGTCATTTGTTGGCCACAACATGAGTTTAATCCCTGGAAGCCACATAGCAAGAGGACGGAACTGATCTTTGACTTTCACACATGCTGTGGCATACAGTTACCCACTGACTCAATAAATAAATGTATATCAGTTGTTTTGGTCTGATTACTATGTACTTTACTGAAATACCACACTATTTTCATTATGAATATACAATAATTAAAAGCACCTTTTTGACAGAAGAAAGAATTCCTAATCAGACTTACTGTGTAGACGTACTGATCTTGACCCTTCTCTATACACCAAATTATAAGGAATAAATTTTTAAAGGTTTATTTGGAAGGGGCCACCAGATACCACTATAAATGGTTGCAAACTACCATATGGTTGCTGGGAATTAAACTTGGAAACTCTAGAAAAGCAGAGCAGCCAATGTTCTTAACTGCTGAACTACCTACTTCTCCAGCCCAAGAAATAATTTTATTGTTTAAAAATACTAAGTATGGTATACGTGTGACACAGAGTACATAGGACCAGTGGATAACTGTGGGAAAAAACTCGTGGCAGTAACCAACGGGGGGGGGGGCGGGTGTGGCGGGTCCCACAAACATGAGAAAGAAGGCTAGAAGCTTCTGCGGTGGCAGGCCTCAATGATATGAGAAGTCCATAGATTTCCAAAGAGTTTTATTGCCATGGTGTGGTAGTTGGATCTGGATGTGTGCCCCCCCCTCCCCCAGTTCAGCCAAGGGAGAGCTGGCTTAAATAGGGGAGGGAGAAGAGGGGCTGGGAAAAGGAATAACTTAATTGAGCTCCCTGGCCTTTAGGTAATTCATGAATATGGAAATTTCTTGAGGCTGAAGCCTGTTAGTCATGCCTTCTACCTGCAGGTGTGGATGGTGATGCAAACTTCTCTGGGAGGAGCTACTCTGAGCCAAACATGTCTGTAAGGTGTAGGTTAATGGAGATGTGACCACGTGTAGAAGCCTGCATTCCGGGGGCATGGCTAAACATCTGGTGTTTCTCCAATGAGAGTTTCGATTCACAGGCCCATATCCACCCAATAATCAAGACATCCTTCCACAGCATGACAGATAACAACCCATAATTTCAGATACTTGGGCAGCTGAGTTAAAAGGATCTTAAATTTGAGTCTAGCTTGTGCTGCATAGTAAGTCTATATATCAAAATAAAGTTTAAATTTAGCTTGGTGATACTTGTGCCTAGAAAGCAAAATAGACTGGGTTCAAACAAACACTAGTACATTAAAAAATGACATGGGGTATTAAAGCATCGATTCTTTTTTTTTTTTTTTTTTTTGGTTTCTCAAGACAGGGTTTCTCTGTGTAGTTCTGGCTGTCCTGGAACTCACTCTGTAGAGCAGGCTGGCCTCGAACTCAGAAATCCGCCTGTCTCTGCCTCCCAAGTGCTGAGATTAAAGGCGTGCGCCACCACTGCCCGGCCTAAAGCATCAATTCTATAAAGCTATATTTTTCCATAATAGTCAACCTTTGTTTGATGCATATCCAGGCTTTATTTACAAGAGTATAGGCATATCTATATCTATGTATGTTCATATTTATACTTATACTTGTAATTTATGTTTCTTGATATATCAAAATATGTATCAATATATTATTCTTCTTTGTTAAATAAAAGTGTTCTTGCTTAAAATCAATTTATTTTTCCAATAATCATGTAACCATCTAGTATTCTTTTGGTTATTATTTTTGGTTAATATTTTTATTCAAGCCTTTTACTTTTAACCTGTATCTCAAGTACACTTTTTTTAAATTTAATCTTTTATTTTATTTATTTACACTCCAGATTTTATTACCCCACCACACCCTGCCCACTCCTAACTGTTCCATATCCCATACCTATTCCCCAAACTCCAGTCTCTACGAGGATGTTCCCACCACCCACCACATTCCACCAGACCTCTAAACTCCATGAGACCTCCAGTCACTTGAAGGTTAGGTGTATCTTCTCTGACTAAACCAGGCCCAGCAGTCCTCTCCTATATATATATGTATTGGGGGCATCATATCAGCTGGTGCATGCTACCTTGTTGGTGGTATGAGAGATCTTGGGGTTTCAGGTTAATTGAGATTGCTAGTCCTCCTGGAGTGTTGCCCTCCTCCTCAGCTTCTTCCAGATTTTCCCTAATTCAGTCACAGAGGTGAGCAGCTTCTGGCCATTGGTTGGGTACAAATATCTGCATCTGACTGTTTCAGCTGCTTGTTGGGCTTTCAGAGAGCCATCATGAAAGGCCACTTTCTGTGAGCACTCCATAGTCTCAGTAATAGTGTCAGGCCTTGGGGCCTCCACTCAAGCTGGATCTCACTTTGGGCCTGTCACTGGACCTTCTTTTCCACAGGCTTCTCTCCATTTCCATCCCTGTAGTTCTTTTAAACAGGAACAATATGGTCAGAGTTTTGACAGTGGGATAGCAAAACTCTCCCTCAATTGATGCCCTGTCTTTCCGGTGGAGGTGGGCTCTACAAGTTTCCTACTTTTGAGCATTTCATTTCTAAGGTCTCTTTCTTTGAATCCTGAGAGTCTTTCTTCTCCTAGGTCTCTGGTGCATTTTGGAGCCCCCCCCCTCAATCTCCTACCTCCCTAGGTTGCCTGTTTGCATTCTTTCTGCTGGCCCTCAGGGCTTCATCCTTTTCCCTCATCCAATACCAGATCAGGTTCCCATCTTCCTCCGACCTTGTCCATTTTCCCTCCCAGATACCTTCCTCCCAACTTGTGATTGCTTTCTTCTCCCTCCCAAGTGGGACTGAGGCGTCCTCACTTGGGCCCTTCTGCTTGTTAAACTTTTTGAATTTTGTGGACCGTATCTTGGGCATTTTGTATATTTTTTGGCTAATATCCACTTAGTGAGTACACAGCACATAGAAAAATCATAATTTTTTGAAGGAAGTAATTGTTTTGGTTTGCTTTTGTTTACTTATTTTAATAAGTGTCCTAATAGTAGCCTAGACTGATTGGAAATCTTTACACAGGCCAGGTTCGCTACAACTCTGACTCAGCCTCCCCAAGTGATGGGGTGACAGATGTGTTTCATCATGTCTAAGTCTGTTCTGCTGATTTCTACTTTTATAATTGGAATATTTAATCCATTTGCAAAAAAAGTAACATCTTTTAAAACCTGTTTGTTTTGTTTATCTTTTGTGAAATTCTATCTCGTTCATCATCTTTCCCTACATTTCTGTTTACTGCTATAGGAGAATTGCTAATCCCCAAATCTGAAATTTATAACGTTTCAAATGCTGAAAATCATTTCTGTGATGCCTCTAGTGGAAAATTGTATACCTGGCTTCACCTGAAGGATTACAATAAAATGACATTTCACTAAGCATCCAGTATGAAATTACCTTTGTATCATGAGTGTAAGGTGTTTACGACGACTATGTGAATTTGTGTTTAAATGTAGCATTAGTAGACCATGATGAAATACTCATACCAAAACTATACCCTGAAGTCTATGCAAACATTTCAAAATGCAAAAAGAAGTTCAACAACTAAAACATTTATTTATCACATTTCAATTAAGGGTTATTTAACTGATATATTTACTATTGAGCACACTTCCACAATAATCAGCAAACTAAATATCCTCTGCTCCAATCGAAACTAATCCAGAACCTGAGTCTTAAGATCCAGGATCCTGGGAACACAGGATAATACTTGGATAATACACAAGATAATCCAGACCTAGAGGATTGTTTCAGTGTTCCAAATACTTTTGTTCTATCAGCTTCTGGTAGGGATGTAGGAATGTAGAACTTCATGTTTTTATATATTTTTGCCAGTGTCTTTCTCAATGCATCCAAGACAGTAAATTTCATACATAATTTATATATTATCCCATGTGTGAAGACTAATGTTTCTTAGTGATAAATGAATTAGATGGAAAAACCTATTAAGTAGAATATTGAGTTAAAGAATATGCTCAAATATACATAAGAGATTAATTTATAATAAAGTCATTTAACAATCAATAACATATATACTCCTCAATAGAAAAAAATGGTAAGGTGTTAGTAATCTTTGTAGGAGAAAAAAATGAATCCCTATTCATAACGTATCCCAATATGGCAGCAAAAATGGATATATCAGATACTGGGGAAAATAAAACTGAACAGAGAATAGGAGGCAAAACTAACTATTCCAGATAGTGAGGAAATCTAAACTAAAATAAATGCTAGTAGAAATGGCTTAGAAACTAGTGTCTACTTCTAGAAATAGAATCACTTACTGGACATACAGTAATAATTAATGTAGCAAAATAGATTGGCAAATATCAGCTGCAGTAAACTCATGACTTACATTTTCATAGGTGAAGTACAGATGAATTGAGAAGACTATAATGAGATTCAAGCATTTAACTTTCCTTAGGATTCAGGAAAATCTAAGAATTTGTGTTTACTTATATGTAAGACTAGTTAATTCATATTTAGGGTTTATGCTAATTTTATGCCAACTTGACATAAACTAGAGCAATCTGAGAGGTAGGAATTCCAATAGAGAATTAATCCCCATAAAATCAGGCTGTAGGCAAGCAAGACCATAGGGCAATCTCTTAATTACGGATCGACAGGGGAGGTCAAGCCCAAGTTGTAGATGAGAATGATCCTGAACAGGTGATCCTGGGTTCTGTAAGAAAGGATGAACAAGTCATGGAGAGAAAAAGCCAATAATAGGCAGCACTCCTGCATGCCTTCTGCATATCTATAAACTATATAGATATGCAGAAGGCATATCTATATATATATAACTTATTATTATTATTCTATACTGAACACTTTCCTCTATTGACAGTAGAAATGGAAGAGTGAAAGATATAAAAACATTAAAAAGATTTCATCCATTGCCATGTTACAAGGCTATAGCACATCAACAATTGTTACTTGGTCCAACAGACTAAGCTAAGAAAGCAATGAACAAGACAGAAAGCTTGAGATTCAAATATATCATTTGTACACTATGAAATCAACAGTGAGCATTAGGATTACAGAGCTGACTGACTGTCCCTTATATATTTTCAAATTTATGTTTGATTACATTTTTACATTAATACAAAAAATAATGACTTTCATTCTGGAGTTTCCACAGTTATGTGTTATTGTATTTTGTTGAAATTTCTTTGTGTCCTTCCTGCCCTCCTTTTGTTTCCTTTCCTCTCTGCTGATGGTCCTTCTTCCACCTTTTATGTCACAAGCTTATAGTCTTACTGTCTTGACAAAAAGAGAATGACAGACTCAGGTTGGCTATTTAACAGAACATACACACACATACACAGAATACAGATGAGTACTGTAATAGTTCCTTAAGAGCACCATAAAAATTACTACAATCTGAGAATAGAAACCTATGCTCATACTTCTAGAGGCCACAGGGTTGGAATCAAGGCATTGATTAGATTGGATCCTTTTTCAGGCTTCAGGACATGGACCATTCTTTAACTCTCTCCTAGCTTTTGGTGGCTTTTACAGCCTTTGATATGTACATATATTCCTGTAATCTCTATCTCTATCTTCCTAGAAACCTCATATTTGGTTATCTTTGAATTCTACTCTATTTTTAACTTACTGTTCATTATCATATATGGGTCCTGCCTTAAATCTGAGATAATTTCATCTTGAAATCCTCTAATTACATATTTACAAAGACTATTTCCAAATACACTAACATTTGGAAGTATTAGTGAATAAGAATTGGATAGATTTGTGGTTAACTGTTTGACCTACTATGGCAGCAACTAAAGAGACAGTCATCTATAATTATGGTGCAAATTAACATAAAAACCTCAATATTTATAATAATGTTATGTATAAGAGAGATAAAAAGATGACCAAATATAAAGATTGACTGAGTTCTATGCTCAAATCAGGTATCTGACAAAAAGATACCCTAGGTATGTATCAGGCTATAACATCATGTTTTGTATAACTACATTCTACAATGATTATGTAATAATATAAGCACATTTCTTAGTCAGGGTTTCTATTCCTGCACAAAACATCATGACCTAGAAGCAAGATGGGAAAGAAAGGGTTTATTCAGCTTACATTTCACATTGCTCTTCTTCATCAAAGGAAGTCAGGACTGGAACTCAAGCAAGTCAGTAAGAAATATCCCTCCATGGCCTCCGAATCTGCTCCTGATTCCTGACCTGCTTGAGTTCCAGTTCTGACTTCCTTTGGTGATGTTTGTGCAGGAATAGAAACCCTGACTAAGACAAATTTGTACCAGAATAGTGTGGTATTCCTGTGACAAACTGACCATGTTTTGGGGAGGACTGTGTAAGGTCTTTGGAACTTTGAGCTAGAAGAGCCACTGAGATGTTACGAGCTCTGTGGGATGTTCTATAGGAGTTTGGAAAATAATGTTGAGAACAGTGCAGAAGATGGATGCTTGGCCTGTGAAATTTCAGAGGAAAGATTAAAGACTCTTATCAAGGCTGTTGCTATTTTGATTTTGAAGATTCTGTGGTTTTGGTTAGCTAAGGCTGAAGAATCAGCTGGGATTAATAAGAACCCAGAACTACTAAAGAGAAACCTTTGCATTACTAGAACGATTGATGCTGCTTAGTTGGAACTAAGAAATTAGTAGTGATTAAGAAGAGACCAGCATCATTGAGGTGAAATCTTCTGGAAAGTGTTTTCTGAGAGCATAAAGAGGCTGTGTTCCAGAGATAGCCAAGGTTGTACCTCATGCTGCAACTGGTCTTGATAATATATAAGATATACTCAGGTGGTTTTGAAGAGCAGCTGAGGCTCAGCACTGTATGAGGCTATGGAAGGCCATAGGTGAAGGTGCAGCCTCAGTTTCAATAGATGGTCCAGGACTGAAAGGTTCGTGCAAAGAAGTTGAGACTTGGCATGGTGAAGAGAGCCTATGAGAGGGTATTGGTGAAACCTTGTTGCAGTGGAAGACAGCAGTGTTTTGGAGATGCTGGTACCGTGAGATGACCACTAAGAACAGCAGAGCACTGCAGTACAGGCAGCTGGAGCCTAGAAGACACATGTGTGCTACAAAGGGAAAAGCTAGAGAAGTGACCCATGCCCTTGGAGGAGCCCAGAAGATCATGAGTGAATCCCAGATGTTGGACAGTTAGAATTTGATTCTGTTTTTGTGTGTAATTGTACCCTATATTTTTTCCTTTTGAAGAAAAAAGTATTTTAGTGAAGCCCACTGTTAAGAGACTTTGAAATGAAAACAGATTTGAATTTTAAGAGACTAGATATTTTAAAGGTATTGAAAATTTAATAGGGATTAAAAATTTAATATGTAAGAATTTTTAAAGATTGTGGGACTTTTTAAGTTATTTAGATCTTGGGGATGAATAAGAAAGTAAGGGTTGAGGCTTAATAGTGCTGTGTATGTGTGTCAAGTTTACAAGGGGTCAATTGTACTGGCTGGTTTTATGCATCAACTTGATACAAACTGAAGTTATCACAGAGAAAGGAGCCTCCCTTCAGAAAATGGTTCCATGAGATTCAGCTGTAAGACATTTTCTCAATTAGTGATCAGAGTGGGAGGGCCCATTGTGGGTGGTTCCATACCTGGACTGGTAGTCTTGGGTACTATAAGAAAGCAAGCTGAGCAAAATTAGGGGAATCAAGTCAGTAAATAACATCTCTTCATGGGTTCTGCATCAGCTTCTGCTTCCTGCCATGAGTGAGTTCCAGTCCTGACTTCCTTTGGTGATGAACAGCAATGTAAATGTGGAAGCTGAATAAACCCTTTACTTCCCAACTTGCTTCTTGTTCAGGATGTTTTGTATAGGAATAGAAACCGTGATTAACACAGCATATTTCTATGCGTTTCTTAGAAAGGATCCTCATCAATTCAGCAATGCATAACTATATTTTTACTCCTCACCAATAAATGAGTAGATTCTATCTAATTGTTGGGTTTTTTTGAGGTTTACCTTGACTAAATTTTGAACATTTAGTCATGTAAAGTATTTTCAAGCAAATACTGGAGCATTGGTTCAGTGGTTAATAGCATCATCTGCTTTTCCAGAACACCTAGGTTTGATAGCCAACAGTGACTCACAACTATCTGTAACTCCAGGCTCTCTTCTGGCCTCCACGAGCATTCAGAAAGTCACACAAGAATGCATGCCAAGTTCTTTTTTCTGATGGGTTTTACTGAGTTATTTATTATTACTAAGGAAATGGGTATCTATATCATTTATGATCTGAATCCATGTAAGTCTTATTTTGTTTACATTTTTCTGTAGTTCACTTTTTTCTGTATTGGTCTATATCTCATGAGTAATTTTTATTTCCTTAGTAGCTCCAATAATTTTAGAGCCTCTGGGATTATTAAAAGAAAATAGTCTCCCAATGGAGGAGTTATAGGAAGGACTGAAGGAGCTGAGGGGGTCTGCAACCCCATAGGAAGAACAATAATATTAACCAACTAGAAACCCCAGAGCTCCTAGGAACTAAACTACCAACCAAAGAATGCACATGGAGGGACCCATGGCTCCAGCTGGATATGTAGCAGAGGATGGCATTGTCGGGCATCAATGGGAGGAGACTCCCTTGGTCCTGTGAGGGCTCAAATCCACGCCATAAGGGAATGCTAGACGAATGAGCGGGGAGTGGGTGCATAGATGGGGAAGCACCCTCATGGAAGCAGGGGGAGGGGTTTGGGATAGGGGATTTTCAGAGTAGAAACTAGGAATGGTGATAACGTTTGAAATGAAATAAATAAAATAAACAAAAATAAATACATAAATAAATAAGTAAATAAATAAAGGAAGGAAGGAAGGAAGGAAGGAAGGAAGAAAAGAAAAGAAAGGAAGGAAGGAAGGAAGGAAGGAAGGAAGGAAGGAAGGAAGGAAGAAAGAAGGAAAGAAAATGGTCTAAAAGTACGTGAGCTGTATATAATGACACTGTTTTCATCTTTTCAGCATACTGAAAATTGTATTTATAAGGTTTCATGTTGTTTGTTTCTGGTTTTGGCGGGTTTTTTGGTTAATATCATTTTATTCACTAATGAACTTCAATGTTAAAATATTCCTTAGAAGAGCATATCAATTGATTTCCCAGTGTCAAATGCTTAGGCTTGAAAACATTCATACAGGAAGTAGTACACAGAATAAACAAATTATATTTAGGAATATATATGTTCCTACACATGACATATTCCTCTCTATATATTCCTATATATAACTTGTTCAGTACACACACACACACACACGAATGTGTTATAAATGCAATAAAAATTAATAAAACAAAGGGGAGCCTTGAATTTAAAGATGGCTGAGGAGGGAGATATGAGAGGGTTTTGAGGAAGGAAAGGAGAGTGTTGAAAAAAAAAGAAAATGAGAAATATTGTAATCAAATTGTGATCTCACAAATAAAAATAGTAAAAAAGAGAAGATATAGCATGAGCCTTTTTATGTTGTTTCTAAGGTAAAAGGGCTGCTTCTCAGGGTTTGTTACTATTTAATAATTTTGTATATGGTCATTTTAGTCATGGTTATCTATGATGTTTTAAAAGTTATCAAAGTTCTTTTTCTTGCAAGTTCTGTTTTTAATCATGCAAGCATGGAAAAATTAATTAAATGTTTTAATCCTACTGAGAATTTTCTGTATTGTTTTTCTTTGTCATTATGGCAAGTTTTCAAATACAGAGATATTCTTACAATTCCATCTGTAAAAATTTGATCAATTTTTAAAACTTTTTTTCAAGCATTTTACTATTTACAGTTTTCCAATCTTTGTGAGATTATGTTGCATTACCATATATGGAACTGTAATGTTCAGTTTTGAGGTCATTGTAATGTAAAATCAAAGGAGGAAATCTTTATTATTTGTAATCCAAGGATTTTGTTTAAGTGGTGGCTTATCTGTTCTTTAAATATTTTTCTATACAAGCTTGCTATGGTTGATATATTTCTCAGTTATTTTTAAAGATAGTTTTTCTTAAATTATTGTTATGGGACAACAATACTGATCTACTCAAGAATAAAAGGCTTATTTAAATTTTCTGCTCCATTAAGTCATGTTGGCTTCTAATTTTATTGGCATACATTTATTTATAATTTTCCTCTTCATGTTTATCATATCTATTACATCGGAAGTGGTGTTATGTTTTCCATCTCTATTGCTTTCTAATTGTTCCTTCACACTTTTGTTTATCTGCCCATCTTGAATATTGATCTTTCTGTAGCCTCAATCTTTGGTAATATCAATCTTCTCTTTTATTTTGTATTAAAATAATATAGTATATCATTTGTTTTTTTAAGTTGATCTTAATTTTTTCATTTTCTGTTGAAAAGATAAAATTTTATGTTTTAATCAGTTGTCTAAAATGATTACAATAAGAGCTATATGATTTGACACATATATGGCTTTTACTGAGTGCCACATATTTTTATATGTGTATGTTTTCTTTGTATTTTTTTATTTTCTTTAGCTTCATTTTTTATTGGATATTTTCTTTATTTACATTTCAAATGTTATTCTCTTTCCCAGTCCTCTCACAAAACCCCTTATTGCATACCACTGTCCTTACTTTATGAGGGTGCTGCACCAGCCATGCACCCACCCCTGCCTCCCTGCCCTCGAATTCCCCTACACTGGGGCCTCAAGCCTTCACAGGACTAAGGGCCTTTCCTCCCAATGATGCCAACAAGGCCATCCTCTGCTACATATGCAGCTGGAGCCGTGGGTCCCTTGATGTCCACTCCTTGGTTGGTGGTTTAGTTTCTGGGAGTTCTGGGTCTGCTTGGCTGATATTATTGTTCTTCCTATGAGGTTGCAAACCCCTTCAACTCCTTCAGTCCTTTCTCTTACTTCTCCATTGGGGATCCCATTGGGTACCCCATGCTCAGTCCAATTGTTGGCTGGAAGCATCTGCCTCTGTAATTGTCAGACTCCTGTCAGCATGCACTTTTTGGCATCCACAAGTTTCTGGGTATAGTGAATGTATATGGGATGGATCCCCAGGTGGGGCAATTGATAGTTTACATAAAAGCAAAAAGTGTGAGAATTAGCTTTCATTATGTTACTGTTTTACTTTTTAAAAAATTGGAATACTTTACTTATTTACATTTCAGATGTCATCCCATTTCCCCTCCTTAGAACCCCCTATCCCATTGCCCCTCCTCCTTTTTGCTTTATACCATTTTAATTACATACATGTACTAAGGTCAAATCTAGGTTGAGAGTCTAAAAATACAATAGATGCAAATAGTCAAGGAATAAGCAAAACAATAAACATAGTAGTCAAAGAACAAGAAGGACATTAAACCTAGTTATGTGAACACTCCCTTGATCACTATTTTTAAGGGTTTATCAAGATCACCAAAATATTTGAACCTACTTCCCTGTCCTAGCCCATAGTCATTTTCATGTCTGAAGCCTACTTCATTGTTGTAGCCTAAAATTTAGATTCCTGTCTGAAATTACTACTTTTTTCTAGCATGATATTTAGATTCCTGCCTGAAATTATTATGTTCTAGCCTAAGATTTAGATTTCTACGTAAAATTACTTATTTGCTCTAGCCTAATGTCAGATTCTAGCCTGAAGCTTACTTTCTTGTCCTTGGCCAATATCATATTCTTGCCAAGAAGCCCCAAAGGCTTTCTTCCCCCCTTTTTATTTCATTAACAAGACTGGGCCTGTCTAAGGTTGTTCTGGCAAGAATGCCTTCCTTACCCATCATGGAATATGCATTATTCAAAGCAAGGAACTTATGTCTTAGGTTGGTAAGGCTCTGTGCAGTATCTTACTCATCCTTGGCTTTCCAGCATGTTAATTTAATAACTTTGTCTGGGTGGGGGTCCATTTTCAGGTTCAAGCCATGTTCTTTGGCTGCCAAAATGTTGTTGTTGTTGTTGTTGTTGTTGTTGTTAAAGACAAGCTTTAACACTGTGGACAGGAATAAAAATATTTCCAGGATGAAAAGGGCTATTGTTTTACTTTTAAATGTATTAGTCAGAATAAATATAAAAATTGTTTGTATATCTTAATTCTTTTGTATTTGTTAAAGTTTTCATTACACACTAGCAGGTGTAAATAAAATGTTCAGATCAGCAATGTTTGACTTTTATCAATGATAGTATAAACAAAGTTTTTCATTGTTAAATAAAGCTGCATACTTACCAAAATAAACCAAGCTTCTTTGCCTAATGCTCAGAGTTGTATATCCTTATTGGCAATTTCTATAGATTATCAAATTTTGAGAAAATTGTTTTCTTTCTTTTTTTGTTATTTTTATTAGTTTTATTTTCTTACAGTCCAGTCATTGCTTCCCTCTAGGTCTGCCCACCCACAATTCCTCATCCCACTCTTCCTCCCAAGCACCCCACCTCACCTCACCCCCATTTATCCTCTCCCACCACCTGGCAGGCTTCCTGAGACCCTGGTGCCTCAAGTCTCTAGAGGGTTAGGCTCCTTTTCTCCCACTGAGGGCAGACCAGGCAGTCCTCTGCTGTATATGTGTCCTAGGCATTGAACCAGCTAGTGTATGCTGTTGTTGGCTCAGTGTCTGAAGATCTCAGGGGTCCCAATCAGCTGAAACTGCCTGCCAGTCTACTTATGGAGATACTCTCCTCCTTAGGTTGTTCCAGTCTTTCCCTGATTCAACCAAAGGGGTTGCTGACTTCAGTCCAATGTTTGGATATATATTCAGTCCAATGTCTGGATGGATATATATATATATATATAATCAGTCCACTGCTTGTTGGGTGTCTCAGAGGACAGCCAAGAATAGTTTCTGCCTCTAAACACACCATAAAAACAGTTATAGTGTCAGGCCTTGGAGCCTCACCTTGAGATACATCCCAAGTTGGGCTGGTAACAGGTTCAACTCCCCCAGTCTCTTCTCCATTTTGTCCCTGTAGTTCTTTTAGATAGGAACAATTCAGGGTCAAAGTTTTTGACTGTGGAATGGCAACCCCAACCCTCTCCTTGATGTCCTTTCCTTCTACTGGAAGTGAATTCTATGAGTTTCCTCTACCCACTGTTGGACATTTTATCTAAGGTCCCTCCCATTAAGTCCTAAGAGTCTCTCACCTCCCAGATCCCTGGTATTTTCTAGAGGGTTCCCACACTTCTCAACCCCAAGGTTGCTTATTTCCATTCATTCTGCTGGTCCTCAGGGCTTTTCTCCTGTCTCCCCATCCCCTATACCTGATAATGTTCATTCTTTCCCCTCACCCTTCTCTTTCCCACCCTGGTCTCTCCCTTCCTCTACCACCAGAGATTGTTATTTTTCTCCCTCCCAAGTGGAATTGAAAGATCCTCCCTTGAGCCCTTCTGCTTGTTAACCTTCTTGATTTCTGTGGATTGTATCCAGGGTATTTTGTAGATTTTTTTGGCTAATATCCACTTAATAGTGAGTGCATGGGCATGTCTTTTTGATCTGCATTACCTAACTCAGGATGATACTTTCTAGTTCTATCCATTTGCCTGCAAAACTCATGATATCCTCATTCTTAATAACTGAATAGTATTCCACTGTTTAAATGAACGACAATTTCTGTATCTATTTTTCCATTTTGGTAAATATGGGTTGTGTCCAGCTTCCATCTATCACAGATAAGCCATCTATGAACATAGTGTAGCATGTTCCCCTGTGGTATGGTGTGGCATTGATCTTTGACAAAGAAACCAAAAATAAACAATGGAAAGAAAAGCATCCTAAAAAAAATGGTTGTCTAATTGCTAGTCGGGTTGTATAAAAATGAAAATAGATCCATATTTGTCAGCTTACTCAAAGCTCACGTCCAAGAGGATCAAGGACTTCAACATAAAACCAGATACATTGAATCTAATAGAAGAGAAACTAGGAAAGAGCCTTCAATTCACTGACACAGGAGAAAATTTCCTAAACAGAACTCCAATGGCTCATGTTCTAATATCAAAAAATGATAAATGGGACCTCATGAAACTGGAAAGCTTCTATAAGGCAAAGAACATAGTCAGTATGACAAATCAGCAACCTACAGATTGGGGAAAAATTCTTCATTGGCCCCCACATCTGATAGAAGTCTAATATCTGAAATATATAAAGAACTCAAGAAACTATCCTCAAAAAAAAAAATAAATAAACAACCCAATCAAAAAAAAATGGGGTATAGAGCTAAACAGAGGATTCACAGCAGAAGACTCAAATGGTAGAGAAGCACTTAAAGAAACATTCAGTCCTTAGTCATCAGGGAAGTACAAATCAAAATGACCCTGAGATTCCACCCTACACCAATCAGAATGGCTAAGATTAAAACTCAGGTGACAGAACATGTTGGCAAGGATGTGCAGAAAAATGGACACTCCTCTATTGCAGGTAAGATTGCAAACTGGCACAGCCCCTCTGGAAATCAATCTACGGTTTCCTCAGAAAACTGGAAATAGATCTACCAGAAGAGAAAATATTTTTAAAATCTCTAAGTTTGCAGCAGTGACACTTTGAACTACGCTTTTGGTAGAAAATTAATCATAATTGAACTGAAGGTGACATTTGGTAATGAAATCATATCCAAAGAATATTGCTATAGCAATATTAGCATTGCATATTTTTCTGTATTTTAATACTCATCATTTCTATACTATATATTATAAATGAATGAAAAGACTTTTAGTGCAGCCTTAAAATTCCCTTAACAAGAAAGTTAAACATTTTGAATTTCCCTATTAGTGTTAATGATTGAGAATATATTTTTTTTCAAAGTATTTTCTACATATGCTCATATTCTTTGAATTGTGTTTGTCATTTGCCTACTCCATTTATACTGTTATGCAGATTACTAGTTCTTCTAATAGATTACCTGTATGTTTCCTATATAAACTTGATTTACTAAAGTCTACTGTTAGTCAGTATTATTTTCAAGTTCTTTCGAATGCTTTGTCTTTATTTGTTTACTACTCGTTTCCACACATTGCTCTCTTGTCTTGGATTTTATTTATAACACATTTTAAGTCTTAGACTATGAATTTGTTGTTGTATTCAATACGTGATTATTATCTATTCTATTTGTTGCTCTTGTAACTACAGTGAAGTACCAAAGACTGGATGCTTTAAACAAGATAAACTTATCATTTCATAATTATCATGGCTAGAAGCACAAAATCAAGATGTTAGCTTTTTTGTTTCTATTGGTTTTGTTTGGTTCGGTTTATGATGGCTGTGATGGAAAAATCTTTGTTTAGGTCATTCTTCAATTATATATTGTTATTGCCTCCCTACAGCTTCCCACATCTTCACTTCATCCTTGCTCAATGTGTGTATATTGCTTAGATTTCTCTTTAATAAGGATCCTATCCATACAGGGTTCGGGCCCATGCTAATGATCATGTTTTAGTTTACTAATCTCTTTAATGGCCACATCTCCAAATAGAGTCCCTTTCTGATATGCTAGAAGTTAGAATTTCTAAAATATAAACCGGAAGGTCTGAATTCAATTCATAACAGGCTTTTTATCACCCGGAGTCCTAAGAGGATACCAAACCTCCTAAATACTATCTTAGTTAATTTTGGGAATCTAAACCACCTGATTTTTAATTCTGCTCTCATTTTGGGACCATGAAATATGCAATTCACATGTGCTGTCTCAGTCTAGTCAGCAACCATGTAATAGGTTGTAAAACAAAATCACAAACATACACAGATTTGGGTTTCCTTTCAAGTCATGCATGTATTCACTTAAGTGATTTTTATTATATTTCTACTTATTATATTTTTACTTTTCATTATGTCTTGAGATATGGAGAAGAATTCTTTATTAGTTCAGACTAGTAAATGCTTAAATGTGCCATTTTAGTGATGCATATAATAAAAAGATATTAGAATCTCATATATGATAACAAATGCATGAGGTATCAGTGAGACATTATTGTTCCAGTTGCTGTATATTAAATGTCTGTTCTAGTCAAAGCAGTTACAAGACCCTTGTTTCATTAATCTAGGCAGATGTTCTTGTTCATTGGGAAAAACCTCCTGTTGTACCATATCTTCTAAACACCTCTTTCTGTACTGTAAAGATGTTGAAACTAGTGTCCAATTCTTAGTCACAAAGTCTAAGTTCATATTTTAGACCAAGGATTTGAAATTGCATTTCTTGCACCAGCATCTGCTGTCTCCAGTTTCTGTTCCCTAGTCAAAGGTCTCCATCACTACCTCTTGCCTGAGGGGATACTTTTGTATTTTTGCTGTAATGCAAAACATTCTGTTAATGCCCTCCTACTGATTTGTATTATGATGACCTAACGACTGTCAATTCTACCAATGCTTTAGGTCCAGCCATCTGCACAATGGGTCTAAGAAACATTTCAGCCAAGCACAGTGATAAGGCAAACTCAAAACTAAGGGAATCAATTTGAATGTAAATTAGGATCTTGAGTCACCAGACATACTCTAGATTTTCTTGCTTAGTGTCTCTGTATCTATTTTAGTTGCTACAATTCTGATTAAATCAGATGTTCTCTTCCTTTGCAATTTTCATTATAGAGTTAAATGTCTTTTATAGTGAAGCAGAGTGTTTCAAAGTATTTTAGAGGGCACAGATTTCTTGCAGCAAGACTTCTCCTGAAAGTTTCTCTACTAAATATTAACTTCTCCTTGACCTAAAATATCAGAAAAATGTGTTGCATAAGTACAGTTTAAAATCATCCCAATTCATAGCAAAACAGCTACATGCCAACATCTACCCTGGGGATTATACTCATTCTTAAATTCTTACAAAGAGAAGTTAAGAGAAGCAATTTAGAAAAAAAGAAAAGGGCCTCTTATCATCAGATTGAACAGCTCTAGGAAAAAAGTCAAGTAAAGTGCATCACAGACAGAAAAATGATTAATGATTATTTTCATATCATTTCTAGATACAGAGAAATACTATTCCTCAGATTGTATATATTTGTTTATTCCTACATATGTTATGATTCCAAGTCATAAATGTACCTTGGGTCTCAGTGAGGTACTAATTCCAGTGCTAAGGCTTTCTTCAGGGTTTTTAATCTGACATTCCATCAACAGAATTGTAACCATAGTGTGACCTTATTTTTTTCATATAGGTTTTAGGGTAATGCTTTGTACAAAGGCTTGAAACATGTAGACTATAGTTCTTAAGATTCTTTTGCTTCTCACATTTGATGTTAACTCTCTACATCCTGTCTTTTTCTGATTTGAGTATCTGGAAACACAAACATAATCTGTTCCCAAGGTGTTCCTCTCCTTGTGTATTGGGAAGTTTCTGGGTAACTCATGTAGTAATCTTTAACATTTTTCTTATGAGTCTCAAAGTGTCTTGGTTTAGATGATGAATTGTATGCTCACCATAAGAATAAAAGAAACTTAAATAGTCCTGTATAACATAAAGTTATCTATGGTGCCTCATTTATCTTCTGTCTCTTGGCATTTTAAAGTTCTAGTAGTTGAAGTATCTGGTTGACAGTTAATGCCATGCTTTTCTGTCTCATTTAATATTAATTAAAGTGAAATCAGATTAACATGCTTAAATATTTCTTCCAAGCTTTTATCTTCACTTATGTGATAGTCACTGAAGAAGCATCATGACTCATAGGAGAGTAGGCTTTAGGTGATTGTCCTTCTCAAGGAGAAACAAGGTACTTGGGAATACTTCAATATAATGCTGAAAAACATTGTTTCTGTTAAGTAGATATAAGTATTAATCTTAGGATTTATGTCAAATATGATATTTTGGTAAAAAACACAAAAGAAAAAAAAGAAATGTGTAATACCAATGATAATCACTTGAACTGTATAGATACTAAGTAATCCAGGAAAAACTCCTCTCTGGCATCACATAGGGTTGAAAGCCTAGTAAAAACCAAAATTGTGTTTATATATATGTTTATATATTATATATATTATATAATATATATAATATATTATATATGTTTATATAGTATCTATATTAGGGAAACTAGTTGAAAGACCAAGGTAGCTTTAAGACAATCTGCATGTGAGCAGGATGCTTAAAAGCTAGCTCCTTAAGTGTCCCTTACTACAAGAGAGCAGAGCATCTGATAGTGCAGATGTTAAAGGGTTTGTGAAACAATCTATAAGGTCCAGGGTAGCTTGATCAGTTCTACAGAAGGTTATGTAAGTTATTTTATTCTGGGCCTCCTCTATGAGCATGGCAGGTTTACCACAAGGCCACATGTAAAAACTCATAAACCCCCAAATCTCTCACATACTCATATCAGATACTATTAGACTGTTCTTTTCCTGTTGAAAGTAAAAACATTAAAAGTTGCTAAACTTACTTTATATGTTATGACACATTTTTCTCCCAGAATTGTATTTAAATTCCTGTTTATTTGTGTACTTGCTTTGGGCAAACCAACTGCTTATACAACCTAGATCTCTGATTTTATGTGAGTGAATTTTCAGATCATTACCATGTAACAGAGGCTACTATATATTGAAGGTAGCCTGAAAAGGAGTTAATAACTTAGAAAGAATTACATTTTCAAAAGCAAAAACAGTGTCTCCACTTAATTGTTTAATTAAGTATATGGTACCTCTCTTCCAGATTTTCTTTACACACTCATATTTACATCAGTTTCTGAAATGTATCAAACTACTAGTGATATCCCCAAATCTCATCATAATCCTCACTCTTGTTTTATACTTTTTTTTCTTGTTTTAGAAGACACCTGTGAAAGGGATTATAAAATTCAGTGACAATATTTATAATGAAAATGGGTGAGCTAACTGAGGCTAGACGACCATAATCTCAGACTTTGAAATAAAGCAAATTCACCCAGAACTTCTGTAGAAGTAAAGAGCCAAAACCAGACACAGAACATGGTGGGTACATGGCCAGTTCTGTTCTATTTTCCTTAAGATGATCAACTCAAAGAACTGCACACAACTTCAGATAAATGTAATATTCTGTTAGCAATGTGTGAAGCCCTGGGAGTGAACATCTTGTCCAAAGTGCAGTGATATTTTTTAACAGAAAGGTTAAGATGTCATGTTCTAAAAAAGCAGTGTTTTTATGACCTGCTTCATGTACTAAGTCTATTTAAATTTACATCTTTATCATTTGAGATGTTGAACCAGGCATAGTCAAAAATCCATCCTAAGTGACTATACCTTATAGCAGACTAAAGGAGAGGGTGGGCTTTACTATGGAATGATGGAAAGATGACAAATTTTTGCAATGGAAAAACAATCCAGGAGAGAAGTATAAAGTTAATTAATTAATTAATTAATTAATTATAATAAAATGTTAAAAAGTAATCCAAACAAAGTATTATGAGTGTTAAAACCTCCACAGTAACAGGAATGAATGAGAAGGTTTTGTTTTCCTATTTATATCTACAAACAACATTTTTCCCTAGGATTGCTTTTATTATATATTAACTGGGAAAAAATTCAAAGGCAGAACATCACTCAATACCTCTGGAGATTTGATTCCAAACCCCCTTTTAGATTCCAAAGTTTACAAATGTCCTACTTTTTTTTTCTAGAGTGTCTGTAGCCTTTGATATTCCAATCAGCCACAGCAACAGATTCAGTTTCTCTTAGTCTTTTACATTTCCAAACATTTCTTTTTTTAATGCATATTTGTTAACTGTGTTCATGTAGAAAAAAATATACAACATATCCTTCATTGGATTATACGGTCTTTTTTTCCCCAATCTGCTTTTATATCATTTTAATTACAAGCAAGTATTAAGGTTAGTTCTAGGTTGAGGAACTAGCAATACAATAGATGCAAGCAGTTAAGGAACAAGCAGGACAATAAACATAAATAGTCAAAGAACAAGCAAGTCAATAAACAAAGGCCTGTGATCACTCCTGTGATCACTATTTCTAAGGGCTTATCAGGATGACCAAAATATCAGCCTATTTCCCTGTCCTAGCCCAAAGTCATTTTCATGCCTGAAGTCTACCTCGTTGTTCTAGCCTAAGATTTAGATTCCTGCCTGAAATTACTTCTTTGTTCTAGCCTTAGATTTAAATTCCTATCTGAAATTACTTCTTTGTTCTAGCCTAATGTCAGATTCCTGCCTGAAGCCCATTTTGATTGTAATAGCCAGTTCCATTATCTGTTTGAATCTGATTTGGAACAGCCAACATAGAAAAACAATGAAGGCAATAACTAATTACATTTTTAGTAGCTTCTCCTGTTAAAGTAGTTGCTATTAGAAAGTCTTAGAGGGTATCAATAGTCATTTGTATATATTTTAATTGTCCAAAATCAGAAATATGAGTAATATCCATTCCCTATAATTGATTAGGTATGAGTCCTTGAGGATTAACACCATTATGTGGTACAGGTAGAAATTCAGGACATTCAGGACAAGCAGTTAAAATTTGACATGCACATTCTCTAGAAATACCAAATTGTTATCTCAAGCTATTACTATTTTGATGATGTAAAGAATGAGATTGTTTGGCTAACTGTTCCTGTGTAAAGCCTATAATCTGTTTGGTATACAAATCTGCTCCAGCATTGCCCTAAAATGCCCAAGCAATCCAGTATGAGCACTTAAATCTCCTATAAAGTTAAGAAACAGTGTGGTCTCTTAAATTGAGTTGTATTTACATAGTTGCAAAATTCGAAAATTAGAAGTATCTAAAGAAAGAACAGTTTCAAGTAATTGTAAACCATGAGCTATATATTGATCATCAGTATACAAATTAAAAGCTACACTCGGATGTCTAACACTGGTGCTGAAACCTGGGAAGAAAGAGTTCGGGAACTACGAGACCTGTGCAGCAGCCAGCAGCTACAGCCACCGGCTTCTGTGACCGTGCACTACCGATGTCATGTGGCCTGCTGTAACCTCACCTCCGCTGCCACCACTACCTACACTGCTATACCACGTGGATTCCATCCACTGCTACCTGCCATCACCAACCATGTTAATTTCCACTGCTGCCAGACAAACTCCATCCACCACTGCGAGGCTCAGGAAATTTCCACCACATGCATGAGCTGTGCTGCTGCAGCCCCCACGTGGTGCTCTGCCACGTGGGCTGGGCAGCCAGACAGGTCTATACAGACCTAACGGTTCCACCTTTCCTGATACCAGATTGCACAAGCCCACAAACACACACTGGCATATTGATTGGTAAGGAGCTTCCAATTGGTGGGAGCGACCCTAAATACCTAAATGCCTTCCCTGGGCTGAGGGGTTGGCTTTTCACTGGCCCAGTCCATATGACTGGCCTTTAGCTAACCTACAACTTAGGACATTGGCCCTTGGGTGATTTCCCTCCTCGACCGCAGTTCACAGTACCCCAAGCTCTTGCAGCAGCTGGAAATCCTGGTACCAGGTTGAACTGTTTTCTGGCGATCTCCGGGAGTTCACCACAGCCGAGGCCCCTAACTATTCTTGTGACAACCTGATATCTAGGCTGTTTTCCTGATTCATTACCAACTTTTCTTTCAGGATGCTGATATGAATAGCGCGGGAACAGTCCCCATCACCCAATGGGTACTACATTGTCTTCGATTGTGCCCCCAGACACCCCACTGGGTTGACTCCTGAAAACTCTCAAATCTCTAACGTTAACACCTGATTTGAGGCCTTCCAAATTGATACACCTCTGGAATAAGGTCTGGATTAGGTACCCTCTAGATAATGGTTTAAAATGGCTACCTAATGGCACGCTAGACCCTATCATTTTAAAGGGTCTTCACCCGTACTGCCAGCAGTCTGGTAAATGGAAAGAGGTTCCCTATATCCAAACATTCATCTACCTTTGCTCTAATCCCTCTATGTGTTCTGCCTTTTCACCACCCCTTTTTGCCATCCTCCACTGGTCAGAGTAACTGTTCACATGGTCCCAGGAAAGATTTCTTGAGCTCGGAGCTAACCTTGTCATCCCCTGAACCTCATTCTAAGACTCCTCCCCTTGGTTGAGATGCTTCCCCTCTCCTCTTGAGACAATTTCTTTCTCACAGCTGAGTTCCCCAGGCCGGCCTGGACAGACTGTCCTCTCTCTCTCTCAGGAGTACCGGCTCCAAGGTCTAGCCCGCAGCATGTCTCCCCTAGGGGTCAGTCTTTTGCTCCCTTCTCCCCTTCCTCCTCTGTCACTTGCAGCCAGCTGCATCCACATAGTTCAGCCAGTTCGCCTGAAGCAGCAGGGGCCAACACCCTGCTTGCTCTCTTCCCCCATTGCCTCCTGCTGCACCCACTTACTTCAGCCAGTTTGCCTGAAATGCAGTGGTCCAGGACCTTGCTTGTTCCCTTCCCCTCTTTTTTTCTTAGCTCTGCTCTGAGTCTACTCCTTACATTCTGCCAGGGACTCTCTTTGAGACTTGCTTCTCCAGGTGCGCAACCACCTGTGCAAAGGGCTTGGCTGCTGGCACACAAGAGGGAGGCTCTCTCTCTCCCTCTCTGCCCAGGACCTGTAAAGTGAGTGCTAGCTGTGCCTTCCACCACAAACACAGCTAACATGAATGTTGCTGTGATACAGGACATGCTTGCTTTTCCTTGCCCACTGCAGACTCTAGCCACCAGAGTCACTGGGTAGCAACTTCTGGCAGCTAGTAGGAAGTCCCACCCTACTGCAGCTGCTGCAGACCTGACCAGCAGCACCTATACCCTCAGCTTCGGGCCCATAGCACAACCCCAGGTCATGATCTGTGACCCACAGCCTCAACCCATCAACTTTCTTATTCTGTTCCTAGCTAATCATTTCTTTGCTAATACAAAAATGTGCTTTTCTCTGCCTACACAACCCACCAAAGTTACTTAAGACTCTTTCCTATCCCATCTTAATATATTTTTTACTACTGCTATTAAATTCTATACAGTTACAACCAATCCTTATGGCTCTCAATCTTGTTATAAGTCTGCTTATAGTATATTTAAATTAATGGCCGTAGAATTCCCAAAGCCTCTAACAGTTGACCCAAGATGGTTTCAGAAAACTTGGACACCAGACACCTAGAAGATACAGCCTGGATTGTATGCCACGATATAGTCACTAACAAATGCAGTGGGCTAAACTGGATGCTCTGAGTCAAATGACTTAGCTAGGTCAAACCAAGGTAGGTCATTTCTCATGTCACGCGTATCCATTCCACACAAAAAAGCCCTGTGTCTTCTGCACTTGGAAACCAAACTGACTTCACCCAAGAGACTATGGAGACCATGGGAACTGTTGGCTAGTGGACTCTGTCATTTTTAAAAAATAATATATAACTGGTAGATTATTGTTTACTGTTTCTCAGACTTCTGACTACATTTACAGCTAAGCTTTCACAGATTATCTGTTGCCATCAATTAAATGCTTCATATTTCCTCTTCTTGCTATGACATTGTCCTACTATTATCTGAGTTCCTATAAACTTGCCTAACTAATAAAACATTCCACTATACGATCCAGCAAAGGTTCATCATGAAGACTACTTGTGTTGATAACTCATGCTGTTATCTCTTTTGTAAACTTATAAGCTACAGGAAACCCACTCAGATCTACCTCTCATGGACCAAATAGATGCCATCCAGATCTTGTCAAGTCCAGGCACATCCAAACCAGCTCCAGAGAAGCAAACTCCAGATGCTCCATCTCCTGTCACATACACAGCTTCCTCTACTAGACCTGTTCCTTCTGACCTATCCTCAGATGGCTTGCTCCTTAGACCCTGGACAGCAGGAAACAGCCAACTCTCCTAAGACCAGATAAACAGCCTCCATACCCATTCTTCTAGGTTCTCCCTAAAGACACGTCACCCCCAATGCCAGCAGGAAGTAGCCAGATATCACGACCACCCTATTCCTGCTTTGCTGTCACCTGTTTCTAATTTTTCTTTTTTAATTAAACCAAAATGGGGGAATGTTAGTATTCTGTCTAAACTCCACCTCAACAGTTATCTGGCAACAACCAGGTATGTTCCTCCCCACAGTTACCTGGCAACAGCCAGGTAGGCCTGCCCACTATAAAAGGGGCTGCTTGCCTCCTCCTCTCTCTCTTGCTCTCTTGTTCTCTTGTTCTCTTGCCTCTAGCTTCTCTCTGTACCCTCCCCACTCCCCCTTCCCTTCCCCCTCTCTCCACATGGCCATGACCACCAGCCTCCACTTCTCTCCTCTCTCTCTCTCTCTCTCTCTCTCTCTCTCTCTCTCTCTCTCTCTCTCTCTTCCCCATCTTCTATTTCTCTCCCCCCACCTTTGCCCTGAATAAACTCCTCTGCCCTTGGAACTGTTTGGTCTAGTGTGGTCTGTTCTAAGCTGTGCAAAGATGTCTAACACTTTCCCCCCTCGTCCTGCTTCTATGAGAATGTGCCCCCATCTACTCACCTACTACTGCACTCCTGCCCTCACATTCTCCCACACTGGGGCACCCAACCTCCACAAGATCAAGGGGTTCCTCTCCCACCAACGGGCAACAAGGCCATCTTCCCCTACATCTTTAAGCCATGGTTCTCTCCATGTGTGTTCACAGGCTGGCTGGTCAGACCCTGGGAGCTCTGGTGGGTTGGTATTGTGGCTCTCCCTGTGGGGCCACAAACCCCTTCAGCTCCTTCAGTCCTCTTTCTAACTACTCCATTGGGGACCCTGTGATCAGTTCAATGGTTGGCTTTGAGCATCTGCCTTTGTATATGTCAGACTTTGGCAGAGCCTCTCAGGAGACAGCCATATCAGACTCCTGTCAGCATGCATTTCCTGGCATCCACAACAGTGCATTTATTGACTGCACAAGGACTGGATCCCCCTGTGAGGAAGTTTCTGGACAGCCCCTTCATCAGTCTCTGTTTCACAATTTATCTCCATATTTCATCCCATAAATATGTTGTTACTCCTTTTAAGAAGGACTGAAGCACACCACTTTGGTCTTCCTTCTTCTTGAGCTTCATGTGGTCTGTGAGTTGGATCTTGAGTATTCCAAGATTTTGTGCTAATATCCACTTATTAGTGAGTGTATACCATGTGTGTTGTTTTGTGATTGGGTTACCTCAGTCAGGATGATATTTTCTAATTCTATCCATTTGCCTAAGTATTTCATGATTTCATTGTTTTAAATAAATGAGTAGTACTCCATTGTGTAAATGTACCAAATTTTTTTGTACATTTTTTGTACATTCCTCTGTAGAAGGACATCTGGATACTTTCAAGCTTTTGGCTATTATAAATAAGACTGCTGTGAAAATAGTGGAGCATGTGTCCTTGTTATATGTTGGAGCATACCCAGGAGTTGGTATAGCTTGGTCCTCAGGTAATACTATGTCCAATTTTCTAGAGAAATGTCAGACTGCTTTTCAGAGTGGTTTTGCCAGCTTACAATCTCACCAACAATGAAAGAGTGTTCCTTTTTCTCCACATTCTCACTAGCACCTGCTACTACCTGAGATTTTGATCTTAGCTATTCTGACTGGTGTGAGGTAAAACCTCAGGGTTGTTTGATTTGCATTTTCAGATGACTAAGGATGTTGAACATAACTTCAGGTGCTTTTTGACCATTCAAGTTTCCTCAGTTGAGAATTCTTTGTTTAGATATGCACCCCATTTTGTAATAGAGTTATTTGATTGTCTGGAGTCTAATTTCTTGAGTACTTTGTATATATTTGATATTGGCACTCTATTGAATGTAGGATTGGTAAAGATCTTTTCCCAATCTGTTGGTTGCCCTTTTGTCCTATTGATAGTGTTCTTTGCCTTACAGAAGCTTTGCAATTTTATAAGGTCCCATTTGTTGATTCTTGATTACAGAGCATAAGCCCTTGGTGTTCTCTTCAGGAACTTTTCCCCTGTGCCCATGTGCTCTAAGCTGTTCCCCACTTTTTCTTCTGTTGGTTTCAGTGTATCTGGTTTTATGTGGAGGTTCTTGATCCACTTGGACTTGAGCTTTGTACAAAGAGATAAGAATGGATCGATTAACAGTCTTCTATATGCTGACCTCCAGTTCAACAAGCACCATTTGTTGAAAATGCTATCTTTTTTGCAATGGATGATGGTTTTAGCTCCTTTGTCAAAGATCAAGTGACCATAGGTGTGTGTATTCATTTCTGGGTCTTCAATTCTGTTCTGTTTTTCTTTCTACATGTCGCTGTACCAATACCATGCAGTTTTTAATCACTATTGCTCTGTAATACAGCTTGAGGTCCTGGATGGAAATTTCTCCAGAAGTTCTTTAATTATTGAAAATTATTTTTGTTATCCTGGGTTTTTTATTATTCTAAATGAATTTGCAAATTGCTCTTCCTATCTCTATGAAGAAATGAGTTGGAATTTTGATAGGGATTATATTGAATATGTAGATTGCTTTTAGAAAGATGGCAATTTTTCCAATATTAATCGTGCCAATCCGTGAGCACAGGAGATCTTTCCATCTTCTGAGATTGTCTTCAATTTCTTTCTTCATGGACTTGAAATTCTTGTCATACAGATCTTTCACTTGCTTGGTTAGAGTCACACCAATATATTTTATATTATTTGTGACTATTGTGAAGGGTGTTATTTCCCTAATTTATTTCTCAGCCCATTTATCCTTTGAGTAGAAGAAGTTTACTGATTTGCACGAGGTACTTTTATATCCAACCACTTTGCTGAAGTTGTTTATCAGGTTTAGGAGTTCTCCGGTTGAGTTTTGGGGTCACTTAAGGATATTATCATATTTGCAAATAGTGATATTTTGACTTCTTCTTTTCCAATTTGTATCCCTTTGATCTATTTTATTTTCTAATTGCTCTGTCTAGGACTTCCAGTACTACATTGAATAGGTAGGGAGAGAGTGGGCAGCCTTGTCTAGTCCCTGATTTAGTGGGATTGCTTCAAGTTTCTCTCCATTTAGCTTGGTGTTGGCTACTGGCTTGCTGTATGTTGATTTACTATATTTAGTTATGGGCCTTGAATTCTTGATCTTTCCAAGACTTTTACCATGAAGTGTTGTTGAATTTTGTCAAATGGTTTTTCAGCATCTAGTGAGATGACCATGTGTTTTTTTTTTCCTTTGAGTTTGGTTATATAGTGGATTATGTTGATGGATTTCCATGTATTTGGACCATTCCTGCATTCCTGAGATAAAGCCTATTTGATTTTGATGTGTACTTGGATTCAGTTTGCAAGAATTTCATTGAGTATTTTTGCATCAATATTCATAAGGGAGGTTGGTCTGAAGTTCTCTTTCTTTGTTGTGCCTTTCTGTGGTTTAAGTATGAGAATAATTGTGGCTTCATAGAATGAATTATGTAGTATTCCTTCTGTTTCTATTTTATGGAATAGTTTAAAGAGAATTGGTATTAGGTCTTCCTTTAAGGTGTGATAAAATTCTGAATTAAAACCATCTGGCCCTGGGATTTTTTTGGTCAGGAGACATTTAATGTCTGCTGCTATTTCTTTAGGTGTTTGAGACTATTTTGATAATTTATCTGATCATGAACTAACTTTCGTACTTGATAACAGTCTAGAAAATTGTCTATTTCATTCAGATTTTCCAGTTTTGTTGAGTATAAGCTTATGTAGTAGGATCTGAAGATTTTTTGAATTTCCTCATTTTCTGTTATGATGTCTCACATTTCACTTCTGATTTTATTAATTTGGACACTGTCTTTGTGCCCTCTGGTTAGTCTGGCTAAGGATTTATCTATCTTCTTGATTTAATCAAAGAACCAGCTACTGGTTTTGTTGATTCTTTGTATAGTTATCTGTTTCTAGTTGATTGATTTCAGCCCTTATTTTTATTATTTCCTGCCATCTACTCCTCTTGTTATATTTGCTTCTTTTTGTTTTAGAGATTTCAGGTGTGTTGTCAAGCTTCTAATGTATGCTCTCACCAGTTTCTTTTTCTAGACACTTAGAGCTAAGATATTTCCTCTTTGCATTCCTTTCATTATGTCCCACAAGTTTGGGTATGATGTGCCTTCATTTTATTTTATTATTTTTTTATTGGATCTTTTATTTACATTTCATATGTTGTCCCCTTACCCCATCCCCCACACACCCAGGAATCCCCTATCCCCTCACCCCTCCTCCTGCTTCTCTGAGGATGTACCCCTACCAACCCCCCACTACCAACTCCCCTCCCTCCAATTCCCACCCCCTGGGGCGTCCAGCCTTCATGAGGCCAAGGATCTCTTCTCCCACCTATGCCCAGCAGGGCCTTCCGCTCTTACGTATAAAACTGAAGAAATGGATCCCTAACTAAGTGCTCCGAGGATGGTGGTTTAGACCCTGGGAGCTGTGGTTGGTTGGTATTGTTGCTCTTCTAATGGGGCCACAAACCCTTTCATCTCCAATGGTCTTCACTCTAACTCCTCCATTGGGAACCCCATGATCAGTTCAATGGCTAGTTGTGAGCATCTGCCTCTGAATATGTCAGACTCTTGCAGACCTCTGAGGAGACGTCTATATCAGGCTCTTATCAGCATGTACTTCCTGACTTCCACATCAGCATCTACCTTTGGTGACTGCACATGGGATGGATACTCAGGTGGAATGGTCTTCAGAGGGCCCCTCCTTCAGTTTCTGTCCCTCACTTTGTCTCCATATTTGCTTCCTTGAGTATTTTGTTGCTCCTTCTAAGAAGGATAAAATCACCCCCACTTGGTCTTTCTTCTTCATGAGCTTCATGTGGCCTGTGAGTTGAATCTTGGGCATTTCAAGGTTCTGGGCTAATATCCAATAATCAGTGAGTGAATACCATGTGTGTTCTTTTGTGATTGGCTTACCTCACTCAGGATGATAATTTCTAGTTCCATCCATTTACCTAGGAAACTCTCGAATTCATTGTTTTTAATAGCTGAGTAATACTCCATTGTGTAAGTATACCACATGTTTTTGAATCCATTCCTCAGTTGAAGGACATCTGGGTTCTTTCCAGCTCCTGGCTACTATAAATAAGGCTGCTATGAACATAGTTGAGCATATGTCCTTGTTATATGTTCGAGCATCTTCTGGGTATATGCCTAGGAGTGGTATAGCTTGATCCTCAGGTAATGCTATGTCAAATTTTCTGAGGAACCGCCACACTGATTTCCAAAGTGGTTGAACCATCTTGCAGTCCCACCAACAATGGAGGAGTGTTTCTCTTTTTCACACCCTCGCCAGCATCTACTATCACCTGAGTTTTTAATCTTAGCCATTCTGACTGGTGTGAGATGGTATCTCAG
The DNA here is from genome assembly GCF_004785775.1 of Grammomys surdaster. Taxonomy (NCBI): domain Eukaryota; kingdom Metazoa; phylum Chordata; class Mammalia; order Rodentia; family Muridae; genus Grammomys; species Grammomys surdaster. The sequence continues at coordinate 3,047,594 of NW_021604563.1, forward strand.
GGTTGTTCTGATTTGCATTTCCCTGATGACTAAGGATACTGAACATTTCTTTCAGTGCTTCTCGGCCATTCGAATTTCCTCCATTGAAAATTCTTTGTTAAGCTCTATGCCCCATTTTTTATTAGGGTTATTTGGTTGTCTGGAGTCTAATTTCTTGTGTTCTTTGTATATATTGAATATTAGCCCTCTAACAGATGGAGGATTGGTAAAGATCTTTTCCCAATTTGTTGGTTGTCGTTTTGTCCTATTGACAGTGTCCTTTGCCTTACAACAACTTTGCAATTTTATGAAGTCCCATTTGTCAATTCTTGATCTTAGAGCATATGCCATTGGTGTTCTGTTCAGGAACTTTTCCCATGTGCCCAAGTATTCTAGGCTCTTCCCCACCTTCTCTTCTATTAGTTTCAGTGTATCAGGTTTTATGTGGAGGTCCTTTATCCACTTAAACTTGAGTTTTGTACAAGGAGATAAGAATGGATCAATTTTCATTCTTCTACATGTTGTCCTCCAGTTGAACCAGCACCATTTGTTGAAAATGCTGTCCTTTTTCCACTGGACAGTTTTAGCTCCTTTGTCAAAGATCAAGTGACCATAGGTGTGTGGGTTCATTTCTGGGTCTTCAGTTCTATTCCATTGATCTTCCTGCCTGTCTCTGTACCAATACCATGTAGTTTTTAATCACTATTGCTCTGTAGTACTGCTTGAGGTCAGGAATGGTGATTCCTCCAGAAGTTCTTTTATTGTTGAGAATAGTTTTCGCTATCCTGGGTTTTTTGTTATTCAAATGAATTTGAGAATTTCCTTTTCTAACTCTGTGAGGAACTGAGTTGGGATTTTAATGGGAATTGCATTGAATCTGTAGATTGCTTTTGGCAAGATGGCCATTTTCATTATATTAATCCTGCCTATCCATGACCATGGGAGATCTGTCCATCTTCTGAGATCTTCTTGATTTCTTTCTTCAGGGACATGAAGTTCTTGTCATACAGGTCTTTCACTTGCTTGGTTACATTCACATCAAGGTATTTTATATTATTTGTGACTATTGTGAAGGGTATCATTTCCCTAATTTCTTTTCAGTCTGTTTATCTTTCATGTAGAGGAAGGCTACTGATTTGTTTGAGTTGACTTTATAACAAGCCACTTTGCTGAAGTTGTTTATCAGGTTTAGGATTTCTTTGGTGGAAGTTTTGAGATCACTTAAGTATACTATCATATCATCTGCAAATAGTGATATTTTGATTACTTCCTTTCCTATTTGTATCCCTTTGACTTCTTTTTGTTGTCTAATTGTTCTGGCTAGGACTTCCAGTACTATATTGAATAGGTAGGGGGAGAGTGGGCAGCCTTGTCTAGTCCCTGATCTTAGTTGGATTGCTTCAAGTTTCTCTCCATTTAGGTTGATGTTGGCTACTGGTTTGCTGTAAATTGCGTTTACTATGTTTAGGTAGGGGCCTTGAATTCCTGATCTTTCCAAGACTTTTATCATGAAGGGATGTTGAATTTTGTCAAATACTTTCTCAGCATCTAGTGAGATGATCATGTGGTTTTTTTTCTTTGAGTTTGTTTATATAGTGGATTACATTGATGGATTTCTGAATATTGAACCATCCCTGCATTTCTGGGATAAAACTTACTTGATCATGATGGATGATTGTTTTGATGTGTTCTTGGATTCAGTTTGCTAGAATTTTATTGAGTATTTTTGCATAGATGTTCATAAGGGAGATTGGTCTGAAGTTCTCTTTCTTTGTGGAGTCTTTGTGGGATTTGGGTATAAGCGTAATTGTAGCTTCATAGAACGAATTGGGTAGTGTTCCTTCTGTTTCTATTTTGTGAAATAGTTTAAAGAGAATTGGTATTAGGTCTTCTTTGAAGGTCTGATAGAATTCTGCACTAAAACCATCTGGTCCTGGGCATTTTTTTTTGGTGGAGAGAGTTTTAATGACTGCTGCTATTTCCTTAGGGGTTATGGGACTGTTTAGATGGTTTATCTGCTCCTGAATTAACTTTGGTACCTGTTATCTGTCTAGGAAGTTGTCCATTTCATCCAGGTTTTCCAGTTTTTTTGAGTATAGGCCTTTGTAGTAGGTTCTATTGATTTTTTAAATTTCTTCAGTTTCTGTTGTTATGTCTCCCTTTTCAGTTCTGATTTTATTAATTTGGATATTGTCTCTGTGCCCTCTGATTAATCTGGCTAAGAGTTTATCTATCTTGTTGATTTTCTCAAAGAACCAGCTCCTGGTTTTATTGATATTTTGTATTGTTCTTTCTGTTTCTATTTGGTTGATTTCAGCCCCGAGTTTGATTATTTCCTGCCTTCTACTCCTCTTGGGTGTATTTGCTTCCTTTTGTTTTAGAGCTTTTATTTGTACTGTCAAGCTGTTAGTGTGTGCTCTCTCCAGTTTCTTTTTGTTTGCATTTACAGCTATGAGTTTTCCTCTTAGCACTGCCTTCATGGAGTCCCACAAGTTTTGGTATGATGTGTCCTCATTTTCATTGAATTCCAAAAAGTCTTTTATTTCTTTCTTTATTTCTTTCTTGATCAAGTCATCACTGAGTAGAGAGTTGTTCAATTTCCTTGTGCACGTGGGTTTTCCATTGGTTGTGTCATTATTAAAGACCAGTCTTAGTCCGTGGTGATCAGACAAGATACAAGGGATTATTTCAATCTTTTTGTATCTGTAGAGGCCTGCTTTGTGACCAGTTATATGCTCTATTTTGGGTAAGGTACCATGAGGTGCTGAGAAAAAGGTATATTCTTTTGTTTTAGGATGAAATGTTCTATAGATGTCTGTTAAGTCCATTTGGTTCATAACTTCTGTTAATGTCAAAGTGTCTCGGTTTAGTTTCTGTTTCCATGATCTGTCCATTGCTGAGAGTGGGGTGTTGAAATCCCCCACTATTATTGTATGAGGTGTAATGTGTGTTTTGAGCTTTAGTAAAGTTTCTTTTATGTATGTAGGTGCCCTTGCATTTGGAGCATAGATGTTCAGAATTGAGAGTTCACCTTGGTAGATTTTTCCTTTGATGTGTATGAAGTGTCCTTCCTTATCTTTTTTGATTAATTTTGGATGAAAGTCGATTTTATTTGACATTAGAATGGCTACTCCAGCTTGTTTCTTGGGACCATTGGCTTGGAAAATTGTTTTCCATCCTTTTATTTTGAGGCAGTGTCTGTCTTTGTCACTGAGGTGCGTTTCTTGTATTCTCCAAAATTCTGGGTCCTGTTTCTGTATCCAGTCTCATAGTCTGCGTCTTTTTATTGGGGAATTGAGTCCATTGATGTTAAGAGATATTAAGAAAAAATGATTGTGGCTTCCTGTTTATTTTTGTTATTAGAGGTAGAATTATGGTTGTACAGCTATCTTTTTTGGGGGTTGTTGGAAGATTACTTCCTTGCTTTTTCTAGGTTGTAGTTTACCTCCTTGTGTTGGCGTTTTCCATCAGTTATCCTTTGAAGTGCTGGGATTGTGGGAAGATATTGTGCAAATTTGGTTTTGTCATGGAATATCTTGGTTTCACCATCTATAGTGATTGAGAGTTTTCCTGGGTATAGTAATCTGGGCTGGCATTTGTGTTCTTTTAGGGTCTGTATGATGTTAGTCCAGGCTCTTCTGGCTTTTATAGTCTCTGGTGAGAAGTGTGGTATAATTCTTATAAGTCTGCCTTTATATGTTACTTGACCTTTTTCCCTTGCTGCTTTTAATATTTTTTCTTTGTTTTGTGCATTTGATGTTTTGATTATTATGTGACGGGAGGTATTTCTTTTCTGGTCTACTCTTTTTGATGTTCTGTAGGCTTCTTTTATATTTATGAGCATCTTGTTCTTTAGGTTAGGGAAGTTTTCCTCAGTAATTTTGTTGAAGATATTTACTGGTCCTTTAAGTTGGGAATCTTCATTCTTATCTATACCTATTATCCTTATATTTGGTCTTCTCATTGTGTCCTGGATTTCCTGGATGTTTTGGGTTAGGAGTTTTTTGCATTTTGCATTTTCTTTGACAACTGTGTCAATATTTTCCATGGTATCTTCTGCATGTGAGATTCTCTCTTCTATCTCTTGTATTCGGTTGGTGATGCTTGCGTCTAGGACTCCTGATCTCTTTCTTAGGTTTTCTATCTCCATGGTTGTCTCCCTTTGAGATTTCTTTATTGTTTCTATTTCCATTTTCAGATCCTGAATTTTTTTTAATTCCTTCTTTGTGTTTTCTTGCAGTTCGTTAAGGGATTTCTGTGATTCCTCTTTAAGGGCTTCTACCTGTTTACTTGTACTCCCCTTTATTTCTTTAATGGAGTTACTTATGTCCTTCTTAAAATCCTCTGTCATCATCATGAGAAGTGATTTTAATTCTGAATCCTGTTTTTCTAGTGTGATGGGTTGTCCAGGGCTTGCTATATTGGGAGAACTGGGTACTGATGATGCCAAGTAAATTTGGTTTCTGTCGCTTATGTTCTTGAGCTTGCCTTTTCCTATCTGGTTAACTCTAGTGTTACCTGCCCTCACTGTGTAAGACTCGAGTCTGTATTTCCAGTTATCTTGCTTGTAGCAGAGCTCCTCAGAGTCCAGATGTTTCTGCGGTCTTATGATCCTAATCTTCTGGGTGGAAGAACTCCTGGGACTCAGACCACCTCTTGGATCTGGAAATCCTTCTGCTCTGGGTGCAGTGGTTACTCTAGGATGGCTCAGGATACAATGTCTCCCAAGTGCAAACAAGCTCGGCGTCTGCTGCTCTCAGTGCAGTGGCTCCTCCACTGCTCTGAGTGCAGTGGCTCCTCTAGGATGGCTCAGGATTCAGTATCTCCACAGAAGCAGACCTACTCTATGTCTGCCTGAGCCAAAAGGCCTTCATTTTCATTATATTCTAAAAGTCTTTAACTTCTTTCTTTATTTCTTCTTTGTCCAAGTTATCATTGAGTAGAATGTTGTTCAGTTTCCACGTGTATGTGGGCTTTCCATTGTTTATTGAAGACCACCTCAGTCCATGGTGATCTGATAAGATGCATGGGACCATTTCAATTGTCTTGTATCTGTTGAGGCCTGTTTTATGACCAATTATATGCCTAATTGTGGAGAAGGTTCCATGAGGTGCTGAGATGGTATATTCTTTTGTTTTAGGATGAAATGTTCTGTAGATATCTGTTAAATCCTTTTGGTTCATAACTTATTTTGTTTCATTGTGTCTCCGTTTAGTTTCTGTTTCCATGATCTGTCCATTGCTGAGAGTAGGTTGTTGAAGTCTCCCACTATTATTGTGTGAGGTGCAATGTGTGCTTTGAGCTTTAGTAAAATTTCTTTTATGAATGTGGGTGCCCTTGCATTTGAAGTATAGATATTCTGAATTGAGATTTTATCTTGGTAGATTTCTCCTTTGATGAGTATGAAGTGTCCTTTCTTATCATTTTTGATAACTTTTGGTTGAAAGTCAATTTTATTCAATTTTAGAATGGCTACTCCAGCCTGTTTGTTGGGACCACTTGCTTTGAAAATTTTTTTCCCACCTTTTTACTTTGAGGTAGTTTCTGTCTTTACCACTGAGGTGCATTTCCTGCATGCAGCAAAATCCTGGGTCCTGTTTTTGTGTTTCCAGTCCAATAGTCTACATCTTTTTATTAAGGAATTCAGTCCTTTGATGTTAAGAGATATTAAGGTAGAGTAATTGGTGCTTCCTGTTATTTTTGTTAATAGAGGTGGAATTATGTTTCTGTGGGTGTTTTCTTTTGGGTTTGTTGGAAGAAGATTACTTTCTTGCTTCTAAGATGCAATTTCCCTCCTTGTATTGGAGTTTTCCCTCTATTATCATTTCTAGGGCTGGCTTTGTGGAAAGATATGTAAATTTGGTTTTGTCTTGGAATATCTTGGTTTCTCCATTTATGGTAATTGATAGTTTTGCTGAGTATAGTAACCTAGGCTGACTTTTGTGTTCTCTTAGTGTCTGTATGACATTTTCCAGGATCATCTGGCTTTTATAGTATCTGGTGAGAAGTCTGGTGTAATTCTTATAGGTCTGCCTTTACAAGTTACTTGACCTTTTTCCCTTACTGATTTTATTATTCTTTCTTTGTTTTGTACATTTGGTATTTTGATTATTATGTAAAGTGAGGAATTTTTTTCTGATCTAGTTTATTTGGAGTTCTGTAGGCTTCTTGTATGTTCATGGGCATCTCTTTCTTTAGGTTAGGGAAATTTTCTTCTATCATTTTGTTGAAGATACTTACTGGCCCTTTAAGTTGGGAATCTTTACTCTCTTCTATACCTATTACCCTTAGGTTTGGTCTTCTCATTGTGTCCTGGATTTCCTGGATGTTTTGGGTCAGGAAGTTTTTGCATTTTTCATCTTCTTTGACAGTTGTGTCAATGTTTTCTATTTTATCTTTTGCACATGAGGTTGTCTCTTCTATCTCTTGTATTCTGTTAGTAATGCTTGCATCTATGACTCCTGGTCTCTTTCTTAGGTTTTCTATCTCCAAAGTAGTCTGCCCTTGTGATTTCTTTATTGTTTCTACTTCCATTTTTAGATTCTGGATGGTTTTGTTCAATTCCTTCACCTGTTTGTTTGTGTTTTCTTGTAATTCTTTAAGGATTTTTTGTGTTTCCTTTTTAAGGGGTTCATCCTGATTACCTGTATTTTCCTGTATTTATTTAAAGGAGTTATTTATGTCCTTCTTAAAGTCCTCTATCATCATCATTAGAAGTGGTTTTAAATATGAATCTTGCTCTTCTTGTGTGATGGGATATCCAGGATTTGCTATGGTGGGAGAACTGTGTTCTGATTATGCCAAGTAACCGTGGTTTCTGTTGCTTATGTTCTTACATTTTCCTTTGGCCATCTATTTATTTCTAGTTTTACCTGTACTCACTGTCTCTGACTGGAGCCTGTCATTCCTGTTATCTTGCTTGTGTCAGAACTCTTCGGAGTTCAGCTGTCTCTGTGATCCTGAGATCCTGTGTATAAGAGCTCCTGGAAATCAGGATGCCTCTGAGATCCTGAAGTCCTGTTGTGACCAAGCTCCTGAGATACTGTGATCTAATGATACTATGGTCCTGGGTGTATTAGAGCTCCAGGGAGTCCAGCTTCCTCTTGGTGTTGTGGTATTGGGTACAAAGTTGGGGCCCAAGGTTTGCTCCAGGCACCAGTGCAGACCAGAAGGAACCTATGCCACTGGCCAGAGGTTCCTGAATTCTAAGTTACTCCCTGTTTGGTGCTGGTGTGGTGGCCTCCTCACCTAGGATCCTGGGCATGTTAGAGCTCCTGGGAGTCCAGCCTTCTCTGGGTATTATGGGATTGGGTGCAGAGCTGAAGTCCAAGGTCTGCACCAGGCACAGATGTAGACTGGAAGGATACCACTGGCTAGGCAAGGGTTCCTGGGTCCCTGGGTGTCCCACTTACTCCCTGTTTGAGGCGTGTGTCAATGCCTTCTCACCTAGGATCCTGGGTGGGCTAGAGCTCCTGGGAGTCCAGTTTCCTCTGGGTGTGGTGAGTTTGGGTGTAGAGCTGGCACCCGAGGTCTCGTCAGGGCATTGATGCATACCGGAAGGACCTTATTTCTTATATAAAAAGATATTTTTTCTGTTACAGGTCACATCATCACCAGACTACCTAGGAGACATAATTCAATGTAAATTCTAACTAAAGAGTTGTAATTCTGGTTTGTTTAGGGAATACTGATTTGAAATGAAAGGTCACAGCAGATGTATTTTTCTCTAATATGTTTGATTCATAATGGTTGTGGGTGGTCTGATGGGGTACTTTGCCATGTAATATGAGATCATTTCTCAAAGGTCTCTCAGAAATATTATCCTTTAGGACGCTATATGGGAATATGTGAAGTTTCATCTGGTTAATTTAGGACCTTGAGAAAAAAATTGAGGAATCGTAAAAGAATAGGAAATCTGCCTTAAGCACATATATTTCTGCCTGAAATTTCATCCTGTGAGCTGTCTATAGGCACAGGACAATTCTCTGACAGTTATAACATGCTTCCCCCACACTAAGCCTATAGAAAGAAATAAACTACCCAATATTATTATTATTTCTGTGGAAAACCCTAGGTGAAGAAATTTTAATTTGCTTATTTCATTGGTCAGAACAAACTTCTAAACTACTTTTTGTTTAGAATGCTTTGTGGAAGAATGTGTAATTTCTTATTCCCTGAGTTACCTACTAGTCTTGTCATTTGTTCATGAATTTGATTATGAGGGCCATTTTCTATGCTGCCTCCACAGCTACATATGTAGAATCTAAAGCAAAGGGTTGTACTTCAGTGTTTGCTGAAATGCAGCTGAAACTCAGAAGCACTGACTTCCCCATGACCCTAAGCTATTTTTATTGTTTATAAACACAACCAAAAGCTTGCTTTCAACCTTTTTTTCTAGAACTATATTTTTATTCAGAAGTGAAGAACTCAAAAACAATGTAATACACTTTTAACTTTTTATGCTTTTAATTCAAACTTAAGAGCATTTGCTTCTAGTTTCCTTCCTTTCTGTTGTTTATTTGTTTGTTTTATCTGGGTTTTGAGACAGGGTTTCTCTGTGTAGTCATGCTTTCTTGAAACTCACTCTGAAGACCAGGGGAAGCATGCTAATGTGGGGGAAGAATGCTTCCTGAAACTTGGATATCTGACTACCTCTGCCAGAGTGCTGGGATTAAAGGTATGTGCTACCACTGGGATCTAACCTCTTGCTTTCTTCCTTATCTAATACCAGAATAAATTTTGATTGTTGGCTACTACACAGTGAAGCATGAATCAGACTTGGAAATTCAAAGTATTCATGTATTTGAAATACTATGAAACATAGTCCTTGAATTTTATTCAAGAAGGTATGATTAAATTTTTAAAGATGTTTTGAGATGGGCTCATACCTATACTATCCCATTTCTAGAGTACAGAGTTTATCATTACTGCATGGTTTTCTTACCTTTCATGGAATAGAGCCAGAGTTATAAAGTATCTCTAAAATGATGTCTAAAGTAATTCTCTTAGATTTTGGAAGTAGGACTTTATATCAAGCCCTTATGGTAGTATCCTGTGATGTATACGAAACTCAGATGGATCAGGGCTGTAATTCAAGCATCTTCCTTCTAACCATTGTACTTGCACCACACTACAAGTTTTAAATGATCAAAAACTTATTACTAAATTATAAATGTACATTATTTATTTGCATATTCTTTAGGTAAATCTTCGTTAAGAACATGCAGGGACACATTGATTTATCCCAATTGTCATTGACTTCATTTTGCTTTAAAGTACAAACCAGTACAAAGGCCCAGCTCCCCTCACAAAGTTAAAAGTTTCTTATCCCAATGAATAGAAAAGGAAAGCATGCACAGAAGAAAGTAATTCTATTTTATAAAGTTGATTAGACATTTTCCTTCTCAGCTTAATGGCATTTGATATAAGCACTCCAATTCACTGCATCATGCAGAAAATGTAAAATGACAGCTTTTCTGAAAGGCAACCATAATCCATAGGTTTTCTGTATATCTAAAATGAAAAACAATAATGCACTGTGTAGACACATCTTCTGGTTACGCACATGGAAAATGTTTTTAAAATTTGGCAGCCTTTAACCAGAGGCCGAAATGTTCAAAGTCAAGGATTATAATATTCACATACGAATGGCTCTTTCTTTAGTTCTTCTATGCTATATTATATCTGTCTTGCATTCTGCTGATCTTTCCAAAGCCATTTATTTTGTAATTCTCTTCCTTGCTAGTACTTAATGGTAAAAAGAATAAAGTTCCCTTGAACTTCCATCACATTTTTTTTCATTCCCAAGTTCCTTCAATGCTTAATAAATCATAATGCTGAAGGTAGAGTGTAAATAGTTTCCCAAAGGATAAATATAGTCTTCAGGTTATTATGATGATTAAAATGAACCAAAATAAGTCACTAATTATAGGACAGTGGGATTGGTTCATAACTAGCTTAATAGGAATACTTAGTGTGTGAAATGCCAACTTAGGAAACTTTGGTAGAATATTCTCTTTTTCTGCTTTGAATATACATGGATGTCCTCCATGGTTCCTGAATGCAACAGTGCCAAACATTTCATAGTCACTTTTCTTAATACTTGGAATAATGCAATGGTGCCAAAGGTTTTATATTCACTATCCTTAATATTTTGCATAAATTGGGTGGTCATTAAGTGTTTATTTAAGAATCAGTGTTCAATATGAGTATATTTGACACAATGTTGATCAAATCTATAATATGAAGGATCAGAAAAATAAATAAATAAACATAACCAGAATGTATTATTTCTGGTGCAGATGATGAACCAGGTTTAATTAGAAGCTGGCTACAGAAAAATCATCCTTCCTTCAAAATTATAGAGTGGAAATATGGTTTAACAATAGACTGTGTTTGACACATGATGGAAAAAGTTCTATAGCACAGAAGATTCAAAATGTTAAAAGAACATCACAATGTTTTCAATTAAAATAATATAATCTTAGGTTACACTAAAAGAAGAATGGGGTATTGAGCTAGACAATTAAACTCTTGAGTTGAGTTTCTAGCAGGCTATCCTTGTTGACTAAAATCAGTTGTACTAATGATTCAATTGTCCAATTTCAGTTTGCCTAAGACAGAACTACAATTTGCGTGTTTTACATCCATTCAGGAAACCCAAAAATGAAATTCTAATTATATCCAAAACTGAAGCTAGGGACCTTAGGCAAACAAACAAACAAACAAACAAACAGAAACAACTTGTAAAGTAAATGCAAAATAAAGGGCACTAGATAGGAAAATATAGTAGCCATCATTCATAATACATAACAACTTGAAAGCTTTCACATAAAAATACAGAGTTATGTCAGAAATACACTTTAATGTAGTGGATATCACATGCTTGAAGTTCTAAAAATATGATAAAAGAAAATGCAACATTCTTTGAATGCAAAAGCATTCCAACAGTTTAGATAAAATAACACACTATCTTAGACCACACTGATAAGATAATAGCTGGAGCATTGTTCTCAATTATAAATGACCATTGAGAAAATCTAAAATCTGACAGAGAAGACACACAGATGATCGAATGGATTGAATTCATATCATTCTATGGAAAGGTAAGGCAATTCAAAATGATTTGCATGGAGGATAAATCAGAGTCATGTTAAACATCACATACGTGATAGTGACTTCTCATTGTGATCTTGATTTAAGATTACCATGGAAGCACACGTCTAACTGTACTTATGAGAATATTTGATTATATTGAGGCTTGAAGACTCACTGTGAATGTGGGAAACGTCCCATGGGCTGAGATCGTGGAATAAAGAAAATCTGAGAGGAAACTTAATCCCAGTATTCATCTGTCAGTTTCCTTACTGCAGACACAATGCAAGTAGCTCCTGTCACTACAACTTTCATAATGTAGTGTTCTGTACCAGGAAACTATGTTACAAAACAAGCACTTTTTTCTTTACATTGTTTTATCCATTTTTCTGTTAAATAGATGAGATAAATAATAACAAAAATTGGTACTGAACAGTAGTATTATTTCTGTGATAAATATAATCTTGTTGTTCATAAGCCTTTGAAATAAGTTTCCAAGAAAAGTGCCACAGACTTTAAAGGTACTGTCTAGTGAATTCCATATATATATATATATATATATATATATATATATATATATATATGGAATTGGAGCATGTTCTAGTTTGGCTTTCTGTTGCTTGAAAACAACACTGATGAAAGCCAACTTGGGAAAAGGGGGTTTATTTTGTTTTATTTCTTCCAGGTTACAATCTAGGGAATTCAGGGGAGGAACTCACAACTGGAACCTGGAAGACAAACTGATGCAGAAGTCATGGGAGAAAACTGCTTACTGGCTGGCTCCCCATGGCTTGTTTAGCTCTAGCTCTTATACCACCAGGCCCCTCTGATAAAGGTTGACTCTGTCCACAGTGGATTGGACCCTCTCACACAAATCATTAATGGAGGGAATGTCCCCAAAACTTGTCTACAGGCAACATGATGGTAATAATCCATAAACTAAGATTTCTTCTTCGCTGATAACTCTAATGCATATCAACTTGACATGAGTAAAATAACCAGCACAGATCCTGGAGCTAAAAAATTCAGGAGCACTGTCATCCTCAAGTGAGTAGTTCGGGAAGGGATCATTGATATGACTGCCCAGGAGAGCACAGCAAAAGAATGTGTGAAGTGTGTTACAGGATGTGGTGTAGTTGTGAGGAGCATACTTACTAAGGTAAACAAACATGAAAGCTTTCCTCTAACTCTCAGAGTACCCTATATGGAAAACCCAGTTTTAAAAAATCACAGCCAAAATACCAGAAATTTGCAACTTGCAATTGAGGGATGAGGTGTTTCAGTCTGGGAAGGGACTAAGCAATGCTATTAGAACCTGTTGACCACGTCCACTTTCATATGTTAAATAGGTACCTCAGAAGTATAGAGTTGACACTATATACTTTTTGCTATTTTCATAAAACAGCAGAACCGAAAACAAGTGATGGAAGTTCTTATTTTAGTTTAGAGTTGCAATTGTCATAATGGTATGGGATGCATGGGTACTGGAGGCTGGTGCCTTTGTACCCTTTGAGATTATCCACACACAGGAAGCAGCAACCAAACTGGAAGCTGGGTGAGCTCTCAAAGCTCTCTTGCAGTGGTACACTTTCTCTTAAAATGCTTTACCTTCTAAAGATCCCACAACTTTCTCAAATAATCTCATCAACCAGTATCAAGTATTTAAATACATGAGCCTATTGAGGTGTTCCTCATTTAAGCCACTTATCATAAAACTAAAGTTAAAGTGATCAGGTGACCCATTATACAACTTCAGTTTACATACTCAAAGAATTTTAAATCCTATGTACAGATAACTGCACATAGATTTTTTTATTGTTTTGATACAATAGCTAAGATGCTCATTTAAAAAAATCTATATTTATCACTGTGCACAAAAATAAAGTCCAAGCGAATCAAAGAATTCAACGTAAAACCAGATATACTAAATCTAATAGAACAGAAATTGGGGAATAGCCTTGAATTCATTGGTCCAAGAAACAACTTCATGAACAGAACACCAATGGCTCAGGCACTAATATCAACAATTAATAAGTGGGACCTTATGAAACTGAAAAGCTTCTGTAACCCAGAGGACACAATCAGTAGAACAAAATGATAGCCTATAGATTGAGAAAAGCTCTTCACCAACCCTACATCTGACAGAGGGCTAATATCCAATAAACATAAAGAACTCAAAAGTTAAAAAGAAAAAAAAAACAATTTGAAAATGGAGTACAGAGCTAATCGGATAACACTCAACAGAAATCTCAATGGCCAAAAGATACTTAACAACTTTTCAACATTCTTAGTCATCATGGAAATTCAAATCATTTTATTATCCATCAGGATGATTAAGATAAAATCTCAAGTGTTAACACATGTTGGTGAGGATATGGATGGAGTAAAGGGAAATCTCTGTCATTGCTCATGGGAGTGCAAACTTAACCAATCACTCTGGAAATCAATTTGGAAATTTCTCAGAAATTTGGGGAAAGTTCTACCTCAAAACTCAACTATACCACTCCTGGGTATATACACAAAAGACGCTCCACTGTTGTCCTTGCTCAACTATGTTCATAGTACCTTTATTTATAATAGCCAGAAGGTGGAAATAACCTAGATGCCTCTCAACTGAAGAATGGATTTAAAAAATGTGGTTCAATTTACACAGTGAAATACTACTCAGCTATTAAAAACAATGTTTCTTGTACTTTTATGGCTATTTCTTTTTTTAGATTGAGGAAGTTTTCTTTTATGATTTTGCTGAAGATGATTTCGGGCCCTTTGATTCTGGGAATCGGTGCTCTCTTTTATTCCTATTATTCTTGAGTTTGGTCTTCTCATTGTGTCCTGGATTTGTTGAATGTTTGGGTTAGTAGCTTTTTATGGTTTGTATTTTCTTTGACCTTGTGTCAATAACTTCTATGGTATCTACTACACCTGAGCGTCTGTTTTCTATCTCTTGTACCCTGTTGATGATGCTCGCATCTGTAGCTCCTGACCTCTTTTCTGGGTTTTCCATTTCCAGGGTTGGTTCTCTTTGTGTTTTCTTTATTGTTTCTATTCCCATTTTTAGATTTTGGGCTGCTTTGTTCATTTCTGCCACCTGTTTGCTCGTGTTTTCCTATATTTCTCTGAGGAATTTTTTTTGTTTCCTCTTTAAGGGCTTCTATCTGCTTAATGATATGATATATATATATATACATATTATACATAAGCTGCCACAAAGATTCTATCAGAGAACTCATACAGCTGATAAACAACTTTCAGTAAGTGGCTAGATAAAAAAAAATTAACTCAAATAAATCAATAGCCTTCCTTTATACACATGATAAATGGGCTGAGAAGGACATTAGGGAAACAACATCCTTCACAATAACCACAAATAGTATAAAGTGTCTTGGTGTAACTTTTACCAACCAAGTGAAAGATATGTACGTCAGAAACGTCAAATCCCTGAAAAAAGAATTCAAGGAAGACCTCAGAAGATGGAAAGATCGCCCATGCTCATGGATTGGTATGATTTACATGGTAAAAATGACCATCCTCCCAAAAGTAATCTACAGATTCATCACAATCTTCATCAAGATCTCAACATAATTCTTCACAGAGATAGAAAGAGAAATTCTCAAATTCATATGGAAAAACAAAAAACCCAGGATAGCCAAAACAATTCTCAACCATAAAAGAACTTCCAGGGGGTAATCACCATCCCTGACCTAAAGCTGTTCTACAGAGCAATAGTGATAAAAACTGAATGGTATTAGTACAGAAACAAACAGGTTGATCAATGGGATAGAATTAAAGATCCAGAAATAGGACCACATACCTATAGACAATTAATCATTGACAAAGAAGCCAAAAAATATACAATGGAAAAAAAGAAGGCAGATTCAATAAATGGTGCTCATCTAAATGGTATGTAGAAGAATGCAAATTGATCCATGTTTATATCCTTGTACAAAGCTCAAGTGACAGCACATGCTGCCGAGGATGTGGAGAAACAGGAGCACTCCTCCATTGCTGGTGGGATTCCAAACTGGTACAACCACTCTGGAATTCAATCTGTTATTTCCTCAGAAAATTGGACATAATATTGCCTGAGGACCCAGCTATATCACTCTTGGACATATACTCAAAAAATGCCCCACCATACCACAGGGGCATGTGCTCCACTGTGTTCATAAGGACCTTATTTGTAATAGCCAGAAGCTTGAAACAACCCAGATTTCCCACAACAAAAGAATGGATACAGAAAATGTGGTACATTTACCCAACAAATTCAGCTATTAAAAACAACGACTTCACAAATTTTGAAGTAAAATAAAATGGAAATAGAAAATATCATCCTGAGTGAGGTAATCCAGTCCCAAAAGGACATACATAGTATGCACTCGCTAATAAGTGGATACTATCCAAAAAGTACAGAATACCTAGGATACAACCCACAGAATTTAAGAACTTTAATAAGCTGAAAAGCCAAATGAAGATGCTTCAATCCCATTTTGTAGAGGGGAGAAATAATCGTTAGGGTCAGAGGGAGGGAGTGGTTTGGGTGGAAGAGGAGATGGAGAGGGGAAAAGGAGAACAGGATCAAGTAAGGGTTAGGGAGACAAGAGAGAAGCCCAGACAGACAGCAGAATGAATGCAAATATGCAGTCTCAGGAGGTAGGAGGTAGGGAAACCCTCTAGAATATACAAGAGACCTGGGAGATGACTCCCAGGACTCAATGGAAGTGACTTTAGATGAAGTGCCCAACAGGGAGAAAGGGAACTTGAAGAGTCTACCTTCAATAGAAAAACAGGTCCTCAAGAAAAGGGATGGTATTGCCAACCCACAGTCAAAATTTCTGACCCAGAAGTTTTCCAGTCTAAAAGAACTACAGGGGCAAAGTGAAGAAGAGACCGAGGGAAAGGTAGTACAGTGATTCTCAGAAAAGCCCAACAAGCAGGTGACTGAGACAGATGCAGATACTTACACTGAAACATTGGACTGAAGTTCCCTATGGTTGAATTATAGAAAAGCAGAAAGAAGCAGATGAGGAAGGTGAACCTATAGGAAGACCATCAGTCTCAACTCACTAGGACCCCTGAGAGCTGTCAGTCATTGAACCACCAACCGGGCAGCATACATAAACTGGTTCAAAGCCCTTGACATGTATAAAGCAAGGAGTGCCTGGTCTGACCTGAGTGGAAGAAGATGTACCTAACCCTCTATAGACTTGAGATCCCACGGAGCAGGGAGGCCTTGTAGTGGAGAGCATCTTCTTGGGAATATAGGGGAGGAAGAATGGGTTGAGGGATTGTGGGAAGGGGACCTGGAGAGGATACAATGGCTGGGTTGTAAATAAATAAATAAATAAATAGATAAATAAATAAATAAATTTTAAAATCAAGGACATAATTAATTTTGCAGACAAACGCATAGAACTTGAGAGTATTATTCTGAGTGAGGTAAACCAAACCTAAAAGACATGCATGGTATATACTCACTTATAAGTTGATACTAGCCATAATGTATAGGATAAACACACTGTAATCCATAGACCCATAGAAGCCAAATAACAAGGAGGGGGCAAGTGATAATGGTCCAATGTTTCTCAGAAGAAAAAAATAAAATAGATATCAAAGGTAAGTGGAGGGAGAGAATTGTGTGGCAGAGGTGATGGGGAATGGAGTGAGACAGGGGTTATGAGGTCTATGGAGAACAGGGGAGAGAGAAAGGAAAACAGCAGCAGGGACAGACATCTGTAGGAGTTACCAGAGACCTGGGGCTGGCAGGAGGCCTTGGGGTGTCTATAGGGTGACTCTAACTGAGACTTCTAGCACTGGGAGATAGGAATCCTGAAGTGGTCATTACCTGTATTCACACAGGACTCCCAGTGGAGAGATAAGACAGCAACTCACCAACAAGACCTTAGACCCCAAAATGTGTCCTGCCTACAATGTATTCTGTGCAGGGACAGATGAAGCAGAGATGGAGGGAATGGCCAGTAAGTGACTGGTTCAAATTGAGATCCATCTGATGAGCAAGAACCAATCTATAACACTATAAATGATACTATTATGCTTGCAGATAGGTGCATAACATAACTATCTTCTGAGAAGCTCCACCCAGTAGCCAATGGAAATAGACATTGAGACCCACACCTAAACATGAGATGGAGCCCAGAGAGTCTTGTGGAAGAGATAGGAAAAAGATTGAGGGACCTGAAGAGGACATGGACTCCACAGGAAGACCAACAGAGTCAACTGACCTGGACCCTTGGGGGCTCTCAGAGATTGAAGCACCAACTAAAGAGAGAGCATGGGCTGGCCCTAGGCCTTTGCACATATTTAGTATAAGTACAACTTGGTCTTCATAGAGGTCCCCCCCACAACTGAAGTAGAGACTGTCCCTCAATCTGTTGCCTGCCTTTGGATCCTGTTCCCCTAAGTGAGTTGCCTTGTCTGGCCTCAGTAGGAGAGTATGCACCTAGTCCTGCTGTGACTTGATGTCCATTGTGTGGGTGAAAAACACAGGGGGGCTCTCCCTCCTCAGAGGAGAAGGAGAGGAGAAAGGGGGAGGAGTTGTGTGTAGGGGTGGGAGGAGTTGTGTGTGTGGGAACTGAGAGGCTAGAGAGGGGCTGATATTGACACAAAACATGAATAAATGGATATAGAAATGTGGTACATGTACATAATATAATTTTACTCATTTATAAAAATATTACATTAGAGCAATAGCTAGTGGGCAAAAATCACTCATATTTGCATTTTGCATTTGCTTATGCTGCTGTTGTTTGAAGATATTCTCATTATGTCACTCTGACTGACCTGCAAACTCTATGTAGACCAGGCTGCCCTGAACTCATAGACTCTTTAAGGAGAATATTTTATTCAAATCAGAAGAAAAGTTCAAACAAAGTTCAATTCTACAATGAAAACAATAGAGTCACCCACAAGTTACATGAGGAGTCATATGTGTAAAGTTTTCCCAAGCAGACAATTTTTCATCTTTTTGACCAATATTACATATACTCTTGACTATATTATTTTACTTGGCTTGATAAAATTATCAATATTAGTTTGTTCTATGAATTTGGGTTTACTCCCCATTGAAAGTCTTCACAATTATTAAAACTATTTAACTGAGTAAAGACTATAATACAAATGCCTTCATGCTCCAATATTTTTTATCAGAATACTCCAGACACTAAGGACATGAAGACTATGTAACAATTGCATAAAAATTTCATGCTTCAGCTGAACTGTTTAAGAGATATTTCATTCTCCTGACATATTGCACTAAATGCTTGTGTTTACTATTATCTCCTTTTCAATATTTTATTAACAGAAGAGTTCACCATCTTTAGGCCTTTCTTAATTTCACTGATAATTATCACTGAGAAAAACTTGCTGGGAAAGCAAATTTGTATATAACAAATTATCCTTTATTTGTTGATCTTTAGTATAATGTAAGGACTATGAGCCAGATTTTTTTTTAAAAAAATTTCTATTTCTGCCTCAAGGTGATTACAGCACAAGAAGGGTACAGTTACTCCACTGGCTCATAACATCTGCCACCTGCCTGAAGCCATGGCTCAATTCAGGCATGGGATGCAGGAAGCCCTGCTCTTCCACCTTGCTTTAGTTTCAAATGTTTGCATCATGCAGGCAGCTTCTCATCCCCACAGCCACAGCCTAGATTTAATAGCACATCCAAGATCAGGCTGTGGGAGATATGAGTAGCAGCTGGTCACATCCTGCTGTTTCCGTGGCAAGGTACAGACAACTGGAGAACTCATTTTGTATGTGCTCTTGGAAACAGTATGTCTCCTGGCACATTTCTGTTCATGTGCAGATTTGGGAAGCATATATTGAATTGGTTCCCTACTTTTGGGTGATGGTAGATTTCTGTTTACTGTATCCCTGTATAATGGAGCACACCTGGGCTGTTGAATCTGGAAGCTGGAAAGATACAGAATAAAATTCACGGTCAGTATTTGGTGTGAAGACACATTACCGAATTTGGAAATTTTCTCAATAACTCTATAGATTTTTATAGTCCTTTGTATGTGTTTGTGTGTGGCCTTTATATGCTGAGATGAGAAATTATCACATCTCTTGATTGCGTCTCACTGTGACTCAGTGTTTAAACAGCACTGAATCAGCATTCGAGGAGACACTGTGAACTCCAGTTTTGTCTTTTAGATAAAATGAGCAATTGCAGTCCTATTTTGTACTCACTAATTATCCTATGCTACTTTTTCAAGGATGTGGATATTAATTAGCTCCAGTATCCTAAACTAATTTTAAATTAGATAATTACATTGTATACTCTGCAGCTTCTGCTGAGAAACACGTTCCTCACTTCCTGTCTCTAAGTGATGACCAGCTGTTAAATAGCTTCCTAGTTTTCCCCTGAGTTGGTTACACATCAGAAATGATACCTTTATAGGATGGTTTTAGAACATTTGAGATGAAGGAGCTGTAAAAATGATATTGTTATAGCTTGTTATTGTTATCAGTGACAACTCTCTTTACAGTGTCATGGCAGGAGTCATTTGGCGACTCCAGTGTTGTAAGATGTAAGATCTGGCATCTCAGGAAAGAATTCCCGCCTAAAATCCTTCTCATTTCTCTAGTATTTCCCAAGTTGTTACTAAATACATATATGTTAGGTGAAAAGACTTTTAAACTCATATTGATTTGAGGTTTTATCCAACATGAGGGGACAAGAGGAAGACAAAAAGGAAGCTAAAGCCTGTTTTGAAGAACATTAGAAAAACTCTCTAAAAGCTCTAGTAGTCTAGTTGATGAAATATTCACAAGTGATGAAAGGGAAAGGTAATGTGGGGATTCTTCTTATGATCTCCTCATGTCTCTTTACTCAGGAAAATCAACTCACCAGATGTCTGCTGTTGAATATTCTGAATAAATTTCATCTCCCCAAGAATTCAAATGTAAAAAGTTGCATTTAATGAGAGACCAGATTTTTAAATCACACATGGGCACTGTTTTATTACTCTATTTTGAGGTTATTTTATGTATATGTACTTTTTGCCTGCATGCATGTGTTTTACCATGAGTGTGTTTGAAGAGGGTGTGAGATGTCCTGAAACAGGAGTTAGGGGCAGCTCTGAACTGCCATGTGGGTACTGGAAACCTAATGCTACATCCTTTCCAAAAGAAGCAAGTCCTCTTAAACATCAACCCAATGTTTTAGCATATTATGACTCAACTTCCAGTGGACACATAGACATTCCATAAATTAAGGATTCTATAAAATTTATAAAATGGTTACATATAGAATTTAAATATTACTCTTCTAAAATGTTTTGAATACAAAGACTTTCATAACTTTTGGAATAATTGTGTGTGTTTGTGTGTGTGTGTGTGTTTGCATGTGTGTGTGTGTGTGTATAAAATTAACTATTATCAGATTGAAATTTAAATATAAATGATTTAAAATACTTCTTAAATGCATAGCCTAAAGATGAATCATAGACAAAAGCTCATCAACTATTTTGTCTGTAGCATCATGTTGCTCTTCAAAAGGTTTCAGATTGAGGATCATTTCAGCTTGTAGATATTCAGATTTATGTATGCTTAAGCTATAGACACAATACAAATTTTGTGTGAATTTTATGTGTAGATATTTTGTTAAGTAACATTAACATTTTGATAGTTGCCCAGACTGAGAATTTCTAACAAGCAAGTTATATAGTACCAAAACCAGTATAACTCTTAAGTTGATTTCTTACAGTATGTGAGGGATATGGAAACTTTATGAAAACAATTGTAACCTAAGATGAAATGAAACTAATACAAGGTCTATTGCAGACACTCAATTAAAAATTTGCTGAATGAAAACCCAGAAATGTTCACATCCAAAGGAAAGACAGGAACAGAAAATGGAACAGAAATTGAAGGATAGGCCAACCGGAGACCACCCAACTTAGAGATTCCTCCCATCTGCAGACACCAAACTCCACACTATTGTTGATGCTAAGAAAAGCTTGCTGACAGGAGCATGGTATAGCTGTTCCCTGTATTAATCAGGTTCTATCAGCACCTGATTAATATAGATGCAGATTCTTACAGCCAATCCATCGGACTGAACTTGGGGACCCCAGTGGAAAAGGACTGAAGGAGCTGAAGGGGAATGCAACCCCATAAGAACAATATCAACTAATTGGACCACCCAGAGCTCCCAGGGACTAAACCACCAACCAATAAGTGTACATGGAGGAAGCCAGGACTCCAGATACATATGTAGCAGAGGATGGCTTTACCTGGCATCAGTGGGAGGGGAGGTAAACTTGATGACCCAGCCTAGAGGGGTGAGGTGGGAGTAGGTAAATGGATGGGAAACATCCTCATAGGGGCAAAGGGGAGGGGAGTAAGGGGCATAGGATGTGGGATTTGTGAAGGGGTAGCCAGGAAGAGGAATATCATTTGAACTGTAAATGAATAAAATGATGAATAAAAAGTCAAACGAAGTGTTTTTTAAAAATAATTTCTGGAAATATTATAGCAGACATTGCCTAGTTTACAATAGTACTTCCAATAGTTTCTCTTAAAATATTCCTTTATTTCAGAAGTTACTTGTTGTGATTCTGATATTTTGCAAATGCATAATTTTTTGATCAGTCTTTGTGCAGCCCTCCTACATAAAAAGGGCCAGTTGAAGATACAAACTTGAACTAATGAGACCCCTAAACAGTTTCTATGTTGATAGAAGAAGATAAGAAAATATAAAGTTTTAGTACACACATAAGTGTCGTATGACCTCAAATGAAAGAGAGACGCTAATACGTGGAAGAGAGGTGAAGTCAAGAACTGTCCAGGCTGTAACTCCAAAGGGAGACTTTAATTTATTTAAAAAGGATTCTTTTAAAATCCTATACTGGTGCTATGGCGTGGTGTTTTCCCCTTAACCTCTTTTGGGGGTTATTTCTTGTTCAGAGTTTTACTTATTAGCTTTTTTCAATAATACTTTCACTGCTCTGAGACTGCAAGCGTTACTGTGTTATATGGTGATGTAAAGTACTGATATGTTATTGAGCTTAAGAAGATTATCTTCCATAGGGCTTTAAAAAAAACTGCTTTGCAGCATTCTCATAATTTATAAAATCATTTTATACAACCAAAGCTAGTCTAGAATAGACTTTGTACACAGTTACTTGTTAAATCAAGTTTGATTACTTCTTAATCAAACTTGGCTTTTTCAGATCAGAAATATCATTCAGATTCCCTTAATTTTGTCTTAAAACAAGTTGTGGAAGAACAGGTCAAGCATGTACATGCCACTAGTCAACCTGCTATCTCTCCGCTAATGGGAAATGTCTCCTGTGTTTCCATTTATTATAAATTATTATGATAAGAAAAGGGCAAGTACCAACAATCATCAGTCAATCCAATAAAAGTAACCAAACCTTACTGGACCTGAATGACAAAATGTTTTAGTCTATTTCTTTCTTGAAATCCATTAACCTCACTTTCATATAAAACAATTTATTTTTATGTGAATACATACTTCACTTATTTATTCTTTATTAAATTATTTTATTTATTTACATTCTAAAAGTTGCGCCCCTTCTAGGTCCCCACTTCCTGAGTTTTCGCCCCATCCTCCCTCCCCCCACCACTGAGATGATGCTCCCCACCCACCCCCACCTCACCCACACCACCAACCCCCTTCCCTGATCATCAAGTTTCCACAGGATTAAGCACAGCATCCTCTCCCACTGAGGCCAGGCATCTACACATGTGCCTTAGGCCACAAACCAGCCCATGTGTGCTTCCTGGTTTTTGGCTTAGTCTCTGGGAGCTCTGAGGGGTCCAGGTTAGTTGACACTGTTGTTATTCGTATGGGGTTGCAATCCCCTTCAGCTCCTTCAAATTCTTCCTCTAACTTTTTCATATTGGTCCTGGACCTCAATCCAATGGTTAGCTGTCTCTGCAATTATCTCAGCCAATTGCTGGTAGATCCTCTCCGCAGACAGCCATGCCATGTTCCTGTCTGCATGCACAAAATTGCCTCAGTAATAGTATCAGGATTTCGTGTGAGCCCATGGGATGCATCCCAAGTTGGGCCGGTCACAAGGTTGCCTTTCTTTCAGTCTTTGCTCCATTTTTGCCACTGTGTTTCCTTAAAAAAAATTGTGAGATAAAAATTTTGAAGATTAATAGCTCGTCCCCTGCCTCAACTAGAGGCCACATCTATCTACTTGAGGAGGTCTCTTCAGGTTCCATTTCCCCACTGTTGAACAACATGGCTACTGTCATTTCCATTAAGTCCTTGTAGCTTCTCATATCTCAGGGCTCTGGGATTTTTCAAGAGATTTCCCCTGCTCCCTAACCCATACTGATGCATATTTTGATTCATTCTCCTTGTCCTCTTGGCTTCCCTCCTCTCTCTTCCCACACCTGACCCTGTTCCTCCTCCTGCCTCCCTTCTCCCACACAGTTTCTTCCCTCCTTCTGCCTCTTGTGATTATTTTGTTCCCATTCTAAGTGAGTTTCAGGTATCTATACTTGGGCCTTCCTTTTGGATAAACTTCCTACAGTCTATGCATTTTATCAAGAGCATTCTGAACGTTTTAGTTAACGTGCCCTTATCAGTGAGTACAAAACATATATGTTCTTTTGGGTCTGGGATTTGTCATTCAGGATGATACTTTCTAGTTCCATCCATTTGCCTGTAGAATCCATGATGTCCTCATTTTTAAAGTATTCCATTGTGTAAATGAACCACATTTTCTATATCCATTCTTCAGTTTTGGGACATCTGGCTTGTTTCCAGCTTCTGGCTTTTACAATAAGGCTGCTATGAACACAGTATACAGTATATGTATACTTCTTTTATTATGTTTAGGTATGGCCCTTTAATTCCTGATGTATCCAATATTTTAACATGAAGGGATGATGTAATTTGTCAAATTATTTTTCAGCATCTAATGAGATTATCATGTGATTTTTTTCTTTTGAGTTAGTTTATATACTGTATTATATTAATGAATTTTCATATATCAAACCATTTTGGCATTCTTAGGATGAAGCATACTTGATCTTGGTGAACAATAGTTTGATGTATTCTTGGATTCAGTTTGTGATAATTTTATTGAGTATTTTTGCAGCAATAATCATAAGTGAAATTGGTCTGAAGTTCTCTTTCTTTGTTGGGTCTTTCTGTGGTTTAGATATCAGAGTAATTGTGGCTTCATAGAATGAATTAGGTAGTGTTTCTTCTCTTCCTCTTTTGTGGAATAGTTTGTGGAGTATTGGAATTAGCTCTTTTTTTAAGTTCTCGTAGAATTCTGTATTAAAACCATCTGGCCCTGAGCTTAAGGACTGCTTCAGTTTCCTTAGGGGTTATGGGACTGTTTAGATCATTTAGCTGATTGAATTAACTTTTGTATGTGGTATCTTTCTAGAAAATTATCCGTTTCATCTAGATTTTCTAGTTTTGCTGAGTATATGCTTTTGTAATAAGGTATGATGATTTTATGAATTTCCTCAGTTTCTGTTGGTATCTCTCCCTTTTTGTTTCTGATTCTGTTAATTTGGATAATGTCTCTGTGCTCTTTAGTGAGTTTGGCCAAAGGTTTACCTATCTTGTTGATTTCCTCAAAGAACCAGATTTTGGTTTCATTGATTCTTTGTATCGTTACCTTTCTTTTAATTGGTTTATTTCAGCCCTGAGTTTGATTATTTCCTGCTGTCTCCTCCTCTTGAGTGTACTTGCTTCTTTTTTTTTCTAAAGCTTTCAGGTGTGGTGTTAAGTTGCTAGTGTAGTGTCTCTCTAATTTCTTTACCAAGGCACTTAATGCTATGAATTTTCCTCTTATCGCTGCTTTTATTGTGTCCTATAAGTTTAGTTATGCTGAGTCTTCATTTTCATTGAATTCTAGAAACTTTTCAATTTTTTTCTTAATTTCTTCCCTGGTCGAGTTATCATTGAATAGATATTTGTTCAGTTTCCATGAGTATGTGGTCTTTCTTTTGTTTTTTTGTATTATT
The DNA here is from genome assembly GCF_004785775.1 of Grammomys surdaster. Taxonomy (NCBI): domain Eukaryota; kingdom Metazoa; phylum Chordata; class Mammalia; order Rodentia; family Muridae; genus Grammomys; species Grammomys surdaster. The sequence goes on from NW_021604563.1 coordinate 3,072,656, forward strand.
GAAGTATAGCCTTTGTCTGTGGTGATCTGATAGGATCCAGGGGATTATTTCATTCTTGTATCTGTTTAGGCTTCTTTTATGACTGACTATATGGTCAGTTTTGGAGAGGGTACCATGAAGTGCTAAGAAAAATGTATATTCTTTGGTTTCAGGTGGAAATGTTCTGTATATATCTGTTAAATCCATTTGGTTTATAACTTCTGATAGTTTCACTGTGTCTCTGTTTAGTTTCTGTTTCAATGACCTGTCCATTGGTGAAAGTGGGGTGTTGAAGTCTCCCACAGTTATTGTATGAAGCTTGATTTGTGTTTTGAGCTTTAGTAAAGTTTCTTTTAGTTTTCAATGTGGGTGCTGTTGCATTTGAGTCATAGATGTTCATAACTGAGATTTCATGTTGTTGAATTTTTCCTTTTATGAGTATGAAGTGTGCTTCCCCTTCTCTTTTGATAACTTTTGGTTGAAAGTCTACTCTATTGAATATTAGAATGGCTACTCCAGCTTGTTTCTTGGAACCATTTTCTTGGAATTATTTTTTATTTTTAAATTTTTTTTTAGCCTTTTACTCTGAGGTAGTGTCTGTCATTGTCACTAAGATGTTTCTTGTATGGAACAAATTGTTGGCTCTTGCTTGCATATCCAGTCTGTTAGCCAGTGGGTTTTTATTGGGGAATTGAGTCCATTGATGCTGAGAGATATTAAAACCAGTGATTATTGGTTCCTGTTATTTTTGTTGTTGGAGGTGGTATTGTGTGTGTGTGTGTGTTTCTCTTCTTTTGTGGGATGACTAATTTCTTGTGATTTATTTGGTGTAGGTACCCTCCTTGTGTTGGAGATTTCCTTCTGGAATCCTCTGTGTTGGTAAATAGATATTGTTCACATTTGTTTTTTTCATGTACTATATTGGTTTCTCCACCTGTGGTGATTGAAAGTTTTGCTGAGAATACTACCTTGATCTGGCATTTGTTTTCTCATAGGGTCTGCCTGACATTTGTCCAAGATCTTATGGCTTTTAGAGTCTCTTAGAGAAGTCTAGTGTAATTATGATAGGTCTGCCTTTATATGTTACTTGGCCATTTTCAGTCCTTGCCTTTAATATTCCTTCTTTGTTATTTGCATTTAGTGTTTTGATTTTTATGTGACAGGAGTCTTTTATTTACTGGTCTAATCTATTTGGTGTTCTCTAGGCTTCTTTTAATTTTATGGCCATCTCTTTCTTTAGGTTGGGGAAGTTTTTTCTATAATTTTGTTAAAGATGTTTTCTGAACCTTTGAGGTGTGAATCTTTGCTCTCTTCCATTCCTCTTATTCTAGGTTTTGGTCTTTTCACTGTGTCCTGTATTTCCTGGATGTTTTGTGTTAGAAGGTTTTATGCTTTGTATTTTGTTTGACCTTTGTTTCCATATCTTCTGTGGTATCTTCTAGGCCCGAGATTCTCTCTTTTATCTCTTGTATTCTGTTGGTGATGCTTGTAGGAATGTCATACCTTTTGTTATACTTTATTGTATTACACACTGTTTTAAATGTACTCTGCACACAAGGAAAATGTAGGCCACCCTGATGTTGACTATTGTTCCTGTTTGACATCTCTCTGGTAAAAGGGGAAAGTCTTGATGCAGTGTTGGAGTAGAGGAGACAGTTGGGTGAAATAATGTGTAAATGGTTAGGGTCTCAACCATTATAGAAGAAAAATAATTTATTTAAAAGATGATTGAAAAAAATTGCCAGATCTTCTGTGCTAGACATCTAATTCATTGTCTCTTATATATCATTTATATGTCCTCACCACACATATTGAATTGTTCCCTTATTACTCCAAGATAAAATCATTTGATGATAGCATATATTCCCTGCAGGTACCCATTAGTTCCTCTCCACAATAAAATGATACAATTCTTTTGTCACTTCAAATTCTAGGCCAGAATGCTCAGTACATTCACATTAATTTAATGTTTTTAGAGTAAGTCTTCTGAAAATTATTGTTATTTGTGCTTTTCTGGGCTACCTTGAAATAGGCTTTTTCTATGTAGCCCTTTCCACAACACACTGTTATCAAGCTTATGATTATCCCGCCTCAGCCTTCCAAGTGCTGGAATAATAAGCATATGCCAGCATTCTTTGCTAATTGAATGTCTTAAGGGAAACAGATCTTGAGTATGCATTGCAGTCATTTAGTATTTGCTGAAAGTCTGTACTATGGCTCAGAGACGAACACATTGACAGCAGTAATATTAGTACCCCAAAGGGAGTTCTGTTTTGCAAAATAGAAAGGAGTGTAATGACAACAGCAATCCCAACAATGATATGTATGACAAAGGAAACAATTTCACACATTAATTCAATTTTTGTATGATACTCAATGGATTGAAAATAAGGACATCAGCTAACTAGATATTTGCTTGCTTGTTTGTTTTTTCTGCATGATTACAAATAATCCTGTCAACACTTTCCCATTTATTTCACTTAGAGAAGTGACTACATTGCAATATTGGGATTTGAACAGAATCTAAATTCTCATAAAAATATTTGAGATTGGATGGACTCCTCAATGATGAGAGAAAAATACATTGCAAAGCAAAGCAGGAACCAGGAATTATTTTATAAATAGCATAGAGATTCACTTGAGGAAAATGCTTATATTTGCAATTTACACAGTTACTTTCTTGGAAATTGCAATTATAATCTCTGGAAGTTGTACATGTTTATAACAATATGAAAATATTAATACTTGTCTGACAAGAAGAAATGGACTTACATTGAGATCTCATAGGTTTCCAAAGCAGACACTTCTCTTAGAAATGAGGATATTCAAAGGAGCTAGGAAGGAAATTACAGTTTCAGTTTATATGGGGAAAGTTGTGGTATTAATATCAGTTTCCCAGCCATAAATAAATTTAGCGATACATGCTTTGGATGAATCCTTTGTATGTACTAACACCAGAATTTAATTATTTTGGCATCTTTCCTAACTCCACTCCTTCCAGAAGCTGACTTCCTGGTTGGGTGATAAAATTTCCCTGAAGAAATATTCATCCATACTAAATTATATTATTATGTTAGTAACAAATTATATGTGAAACAAAAGAACTACAATATTTTTAGGACTTGAGGTAAACACTGTTGTTTCCTTTGATAGACACTTGATAAATTGAATCCATTCAGTACATGCACACATGTGCATGCACACACACACAAACACACACACGTGAACATGAACTCCTAGAAGAAAGCTATATTTACAAAGACTGAATGACTGAATAGAACTTTAGTGCTGTGAAGAAGTTGGAATGTTGCAGGTTCAGAAACTAATTACAATTTTTTTTTTTGCCATCTTTAGTCCCCTAATAATTATTCTTTGTTCACCTTCATGTCAAACAAACATCCTGGGCCTAACAGATAAAGGAGTGGTTAAAATTCTGTGAGTAACAGATAAAAAACTTTTGGAATATATTAACACAGCAAACCCACTAATTGATTCTCTAACAATCAATGAGTTAAGGATGCTATCAGCATCTAAGGCCTATAGCTGAGATTTCTCTGTTTGGCTGTAGGCTTCTCCATGTTAGGTAGAACAAGCCAGATTCAGAAAGATGATACTTCCATGTTTCTCTCCCATACAAAATATAGATGTTCAGATATTTTGGATAAGCAGACAGAGGAGTCATTGTAGGGAGAGAGGTATAACCCAGTGTAATGTTGCCATGAATCTGATCGAACTACAAATTATATAAGTTTACAGGTAACATAATGTAAACTCTTTACTTTTGTTCAGTTGATAAAAAAGCTTTATGTAAAAAATAGAATAAATGATTCCTAGTTACATGTAAACTTTGTTGCAAGTATTTTGAGTGTCTTTGTTGTATTTTATTTAATACTTTAAAAATTATGTCAAGTATTAACCATATTCATTGTGATTTGAACTAAGTAGAGATAATATGCAAATTTCCATTTGGTGAGTGATCATTTGAAAAATTGCCTTGCTTTTATTCCCATTGTGTATTTTCCTAGATAAGTTTTTCATAATCAAAGCATAAATAAAATATGACTGATAATGAAGCATAAATATTTGTTTACAGTCTGACTTTTTCAAATAATTATTTTATTTCTGTTTTTCAAAATATAAGTCAGTCACAATATAAGTCAGTCACAATGGGCTCCAGGATATAATCCCAGACTTAGGGGGACAAGAGTAGTTCCATGCGGTGAAGGCCAGTCTACGATGCAGAATGAGAGCCTGTTTTGCAAAAATAAAAATAACATGCCCTGTTAGAAAGCTTATTTATGAAATATACTAAACTATTTTGAAGAAAATATGCTGAGGATTTATTTTTCTGAAAAGTATGTAGAATGATAAAATTGCATTGGCTTACAGTTTGCACTAATATTTAGTAACAGGTTACCATAGCCCTAAGAATTGTATGCTTAAACTCTAAATACAAGTATGAAAAAATTTCCAACCATTTTTTGGAAGGCAATGCCTTTATTATACTGAAAGCCACTATGTTTACACAATTATGTTTCAAAATTACATTTTCAACCCTTTGATGTTAAAAAACAGTAACAATATTTAATAGAAACTGAATATGAGATTTTGGTCTTTCTTTGCACTAGCCATATGATATTTCTACACTCTGCTGGGCTGCAGCAGCTAGCTCCAGCTCCTAGTTAACAATGTAATCACTACGGAAACAACTGATCAATTCTAGTGTACTGTGTTCCACAAATGATATGAAATATTCAATACTTCCTCGTAAAGTTGTCTTTGTGCTAGATTACTTCCCCAACTACAGCGTAATGCAAGTGTTCGTGCATTTAATGCAGGCTGGGCTGAGCTGTGTACATGTTAGGCATAATAAATATATTTTCTCATCTCACTGTATGTTGAACTTATGGTGGATTCTTCGAGATGTCAATTCATCCTAAGAGGACAAGCCACTTTTTGAGGATGTGAACTGAGCAGTGAAATGAGACTTTGTTTCAGGAACAGTGTACCTGCATATTTATAATACCAACAAATATCAGTTTGACTCCTTCCAAATAGTTATTCATTTTTTAATGGGTAGACAAATTAATGATGGCCTGTAACATTTTCCTCAAATCTTTCTTTGGCCCTCAGTAGTTTTTATTTCTACTCCTGTAACCTTTTTTATATAACAAAGTGTATGCATCAGACAGAAGCAGATTCATTAGCCTTCTAGCCACACAAACCTGACAGAAACTGAAGAACCCTGTATAAAACAAGAGAATATTTATAGAAATCATTTTATAACTAAATGTGCACTCTCATTCTTGATTCAGGAAGCTTTGCACTATTTAGTGTGGTTTCAGACCAAGAAAAGAAGAGAAAAAAAAAAGACAATTACTTTACATGTGATATTATGTACTGCTCCTGATATAAAGTGAATTACCAAGCCATTTAATGAGGATGATCTAGTTTTATTTGTCAGGGAATAAAGGCCTCATTACTTTTACTCATGGGAGATGGCACCTTCTGGTGTTGGCAGCTGCCAGATTATGTCAGCACCTGCCAATAGTTGTTAGTTAGTGAGTTGGAGAAATATTGACACCTTTATGAACATCTGTGATTGATACAGCCTGTCCTAAGATATGTAGTCTGAACTTCCAAATGTCATGGCAACCTAGTATAAACTTAATTTCATCACCTAATTGTTGTCATTTTGAGTTTCTAAGTTTGCTACTGCTTTGTACTTAGAGGTTCCATGGCTCCATCTTTAACTCCTAGGAATATTTTTAATAAGCTGCTGTAGAACAATCTTAGAATCATGACAAAGACAGTATGGTGTTCTCATATACCCCACACTTACAATTTCTAGTTTCTCAATCTTACAATAGAATGATATGTTTGTCATAATTAATGAACTGATATTGAACATTGTTGTTAACTGAAATCCATCCTAAACTCAGATTTTCTTAGCTTTCACATAATGTCCATTTTGTCACAAGGATATCATTCAGGACATTTCATTTCATGTAGTTCTCATGTTTCCTTAATCTTTTCTTGGCTGTGACAACATCAGTGACATTCTCTGTTTTTGATGACAGAGTTTTGGATCGTACTAGTCACATATTTTGTGCATCATGATCTATTAGGGTTTATCTGGTTGTTTTCTACATAAATTTGTTTGTTTGTTTGTTTATTTATTTATTTATTTATGTCTTTCTGGGCATGGCTTAATATCCTTAAGATCATAATCAACTACTACATCCATCTCCCTGTCAATATCATTATGTCATTATTTTTTGTAAGTTTTAAAACAAAGTATGTTTATTCATCAGCAATGGTACATTTTAGATTTTTCACATTGAGTGACAAACAAGCCTTTGAGTGTTTAAAGATTCTTGGCATGTTCCTTTTTGAGATTCATGAGCAATAGATCAGTGTTCTCAAAATTCTCATTTGTCAAAATTGTCATTATTTTAAGGTATTTCTAATGAAAGCATGTTTAAGGTATTGGACAAGTTCTCAGTGGTTAAAAGAATTCACAGAAATTTCAGGAATTTTTATTTGATTCCTAGCACCTACATAATGTTGCTTACAACCCCCTATTACTTTATTTCCAGGGTATCAGAAGTCCTCTTTTGGTTTTTATCAACACACACACACAACCGTATATACTTACTCTTTCTCTATACATACACAAAAATAAAAATATATAATTTTTAAAAAGTCATTAAACTGATAATACATGTTTTTTTAGGAAGTACCATGATCATGATTACCACATTGTACTGTAAGTACATGTGAAAAAGGTGTCTGTCTTATTTAGGATGTTTGTTGTTATGATAAAACACCATTGCCAAAGCAACTTGGGGAGGAAATGGTTTCTTTGGCTTACATATCACAATCCATTGAAGAAAATCAAGGCAGAAAAACAGAAAAGGAACCTGGAGCTCATGAAAGAATGCTTTTAATAGCTTGTTACTCAGAGCTTCCTCGGACTACTTTCTTATAGAACTCTAGATCACCAACACAGGGATGGCACCACCCACAGTGGACTCAGCCCTCCCCCATAAATTAATAATTAAGAAAATGCTCTGTGTTGGATTGAATATGCTTGGCACAGGGAGTGGCACTATTTCAAGTTGTAGCCATGATGAAGTAGGTATGGGCTTGTTGGAGGAAGTGTGTCACTGTGGGCATGGCCTTTAAGACCATCATCCAGCTGCTTGGCAACCAATCTTCACCTAGCTGCCTTCAGAACAAGAGATAGAACTCTCCGATCCTCAAGCATCATACCAGCCTAGACACTGCCATGCTCCATGCCATAATGATAATGGACTAAACCTTTAGTACAGAGTACATTTCACGACAGCCAAGGTTAGGCAGTGAGGGAGTTAGAAAACAGAAAGCTGGTAATAGAATAAGTGGGTGTAGTCATGTTCCAGTTCCAGCAAGCAGCTGATCTCAGTAGCTTCAGCCATGTGACTCTGGATTTAAAGTCAAAAATAGAAGGGACTAGTGAGGCTATTGATGTTGGTTACCTGGAAATTAGGGATGATTGAGAAGAGACCAACAGCACTGAGATGAAAGCTTCTGGGAAGTATTTTCTGATATCACAAACAAGCTATGTTCTACTGATAGCCAAGGTTGTACCTCATGATGCAGCTGGACTTGGAAATGTTTAAGAGTCACCCAGGTAGTACTGGCTTTGAAGGTATGAGGGGATCATGGAGAACAGCTGAAATTTGACACTGTGAGAGAGCCTATGAGAGGCTATTGGTGAAGTCTAGTTGCAGCAGAATACCTCAGCATATTGGAGATGCCAGTACAATGAGGTGACCATACAGTAGCAGCAGTGAATCAAAGTCAACCAGAGTCTAGAGTGCTACAGAGGACAAAGATGGAAAAGTGATACAAGTCCTTTGGAGGACCCCAGATTATATGTGGATCCTAGACACTGGAACAAGAAGCTGTGAAGCTGAAATTGACTTGGATACTCCAAGATGTTAGAGATGCCAGAGCTGTGGAATACCTGCCAGGGAAAGCTGCTAACAAGGAGTAGAAATGAGAAAGAAATTTGTTGCAAGCAACAAAGATTAAAAAGTAGTTGGAGATTTGAAGACTGCTTTAATAACAGACCAGGAGATGCAGAGTTTGGAGTTTTCTCAGCTGGTTTCTTGTCTTCCTTTGTACATTGCAGTTAAGTGATTGGATGAATCTCAAAAGAGACTGTGAACTTTGGACATTTAACATTGTTGCAACTGCAATAGACTATGGGGACTTTGAAGTGTGATTAAATGTATTTTGCATTATGCTATGGCTAGGTATGTACTCTATAAACACATGTGTTTGAAGAAGCCTATGGGGGCCAAGGACTGTAATGTGGTGGTTTGAATATGCTTGGGCCAGGAAGTGGCACTATTAGGAGGTGTGGTCTTGTTGAAGGAAGTGTGTCACTGTATGGGCTTTAAGACCCTCATCCTAGCTGCCTAGAAGCCTGTCTTCTACTAGCTGTAGAACTCTCAGCTCCTCCAGTTCCATGCCTGCCTAGACACTGCCATGCTTCCTGCCATAATGATAATGGACTGAACTTCTCAACCTGTAAGGGAGTCCCAATTAAATGTTTTCCTTTATAAGAGTTGCTATGATCATGATGTCTCTTCATAGCAATGAAACTCTAATCAGGCCCTAAATGTCCCTGTCAATTGGCTAAAAGACACCTTGTTGGTGGTGGTGTTCTTATTATCAGCCAGGGGCAAAGCAGATGATAGTCTTTTGGTCATCTAGCTTGATGCTTGGCTAGGTGGCTAAAGCTCCTTATGCTCAGGACTCATGAAATCAAATGAACTCAAATCCAGGCAATGCAGTGCAGGAGGGGAAGACAGAGACCAGTTTTTCTCCATGCACTCGTGTGGGTGGGGAAAGACACCCACAGACCTATGCTTTGCCCCACAGCATGAGGTAGGTTATAGATACATAGTCCCTCCTACCACCACAGACAGAGATCTGTGAACCACCATGACACCCACAGACTGGCCTTCTGGCACATAGCACAGGAGAGCCCTAGGCATCCACTTGTCACCATACCATGCAGTACAGACAAAGGATGTCACCAAGGGGCCCACTAAACATGTGGCCAGACTGTATAGACAACCACTACAATGTGCAAATATGTGGTATACATACATATAGGAGAGGAAGAGAAGTAGACTAGCTTAATCATTATAAAGAGAGATGGAACTGGAGACTAAAGGGTGGAGAGGAATAGCACATTATGAGTGGCCTGCCCTGCCACTTGGGGAAGCATCCCAGTGGGTGTGAGTGTGGTACAACTGACTGTACCAGTTTGGAAAGCTGCCCACAGGGACGAGAGTATGTCCCTCACCAAAGGCAACACTCAAGTGAGCTGGCCCTGCACCTCACCTGGAAGGCACAGCAGAGCTGACTCTTAGGAGGTGGTGGGTTGGGAGGACAGAGATGAGTCAGCACCAAAAGTTGAGAGTGCCATACAGCTGGCCCCTCCACTCATCTGGTTATTCATATTGGAGTGTATTTACTTACAGGCTTTTCAGAAAATGAAACCCTTGTATATACATATTAATTAAATTACAAATCATGTGCATATATTTAAATATTTGTAGATGTAGCCACCTATGATAGTAAGGAATATTCTTCATCTATAATTCATTGACACTTGGAATGTTTTAGAATATTTTAGACCCTTTTTTTGATTATCTATAAATCTCTCTACTCCAACACTGAAAACCTAACTTCTGTTACCCATCAACCATTTGCATTATCATTCAATTCTACTATATTTGTTGTGGAGAATCAAAATTGATTATACATATTGTGGTGGAAAACTGGCTTATTAACTAGGCTTTCTTATGTACAGTTTCTTTGTTTTTAGTATTACAGATTCTATACATTTCCAAATTTGCTTAAGTCAGCGGTTTGTTGCTTAAACTCCCTCAAGTAGGGTTTTTAAATAAGTTTGTAATGCACCTTCTTCATTCAATCTTTGAATGCACACATTAACATTAGACTTTATGCTGTGAAGTGCTGTTCTTTTTGATAGATACTTAAAATCTTGTATTCATCCTTGAAGTACTAAACAAAATAGTTTCCCTGCCTTAGAAATCCCCTTGTGAAAAAACTAATCAATTTCACTTCTAAATCACTGGCAACTAGAGATTTGTTTATCCTCTCAATAGTTTTGCCTTTTCCAGAAGGTCATAAAATGCCTGTAAACAGTATGCAGCCTTTTTAGACTGGTTTCTTTCACTTAGCAAAATACATTTAAGACTTACTTCCACTTACTCTTGGCTGAATAAATCACTGGATTTTATTGCTGAAACGAAGTGCAGTAGTATATTGATGAAGCAGTTTGCTGTTCACTTAGCCACTGAAAGCCTTCAGTGTGGATGATTGCAGGTAGAATTATTGAAAACGTTTGCATTCATAATTTTAAGAATTTAAATTCTGAAACAAACTTGATAAATTTCAAGGAATGTGATTCCTGGGTCAGGTAGTAAATTTATACAGAGTTCTGAAAGCAACCCATCAAACTGCTTTCTGAATTAGCTGCACCTTCCCACTCTAAAGACTTCCTTCTATTGTCCCAAAATGTTAGTATTACTCAGTGTTGTGTTGTGAGTTTTAAAAATTCTGACAAATATGTAATTGCATGTTAATGCTTTAATTTCCAAGTCCTAAGTGATTAACAATGTTGAGTATGTTTTTACTATTTTGATGTCTCTATTATTTAAGTTTTGATTTACTTTGGTTTTAGAAAGGGTCTCCTATGTTGTATAGCCTTTGTGAAACACAAAATGCCTTTCCCTCAGTCTTCAGAGTTTTGGGTGTATCTGCATGTGCATGGAAATACAAAGGGATAGTTTGACCCTCCTACTGGCACCAAAGGAGAAAATATCTTACCTTTCTTATTAGTCAGTCCATATGTGAAATATAAGGAAAATAAAGAGGAGGGAATATTATGAAATATTATTTGCATGTATCTTGAAATTATAGAGTCAATAAACCATTGCATAACAAAATATCACATAATCTGAGCAGAGAGGTTGATTTCTTGAAGAATGACCAAAAGTATCAGAAATGAAGTATAAAAGATGTGCTGATCTTTTCATAATTATTTTCTTGTAGATGGAGAGAGAAATACAGAACTCCAGAAAAATAAATTATGGGTTAATATCAAATACTTCAGGTTCCCATTTTCTGAAGAGTAGAACAATCTGAACTTTGTTTTCTCATGCAATTAAGACTGGGAAGTTTTTGAGTGCTTAAGGCTAAAGAATTTCTCCAGACAAATATCCAAGATGAACTTTAACTCTGCTAATTCATGTTTGTGCCTTACATGATCATAGCACCAAATTATTTTTACAAATATTTTAATTGCATTTCTAGTAAGTTTTGAGGATTATTTATTTTGTACGAATAGAAAATGTGAGGAAAAAAATCAAAATACCTCAACAGAACCCCCCAGACCACCAACAATTTGCTGAAAACAGCCAAAACAAAAAAATAACCAGTTCCTCCTAGGGCAAGGTGACCACGAATGTAAGAACAAAACCAAGGCAAACCTTGACAAGTCTAAACATGCCCAAATGAGAAATGGGCCATCTGGTGTTTTTATTTTCCTATCAGAAAGTCTGAGGTTTCATGGCCAAAATACAAAAAAAATACGAGTCATCATGACCACCAGGAAAAGCTTCTATGCCCGCCAAAATGATAACTTACACCTATTGCTGATGTTTAAAATATCCAATCAAATGTAACCACGCCAAAGTTTCCCGCTCTTCCCCTTCCCCCTGCGCAGTTCCCTATATAAACTTTAACCTGTCAGAGCTGGGTGTGGAAATCCTTCCCTTGCATGGGATGTGTTTTCGACCCAAAGGCCCTTGTCAGTAAACTACCTTTTGCTATTTTGCATCAAGCCAGTCTCTGTGTTTCCTTGGGTGTGTGCAACTCCAGGTAAGAGAGGGGACTCCCCTTGGGGGCCCCTTACAAAAACATTGTTCTGCATTCTGTCATTCTTAGAAGTTATTCATTTGGTTTCGTTGTAAAAATAATAATTTCACAGTTTGAGTTAAAAATATTACTTCTGTTCTATTTTATGGACTATATTACATATATCATTTCTTAACTATCTTATAAAATTTATCAAGGAAGTGATATAAACTTGATTATTTTTTAGATAATGATTATTTTGATTTCCATTTAAAAATAAATGTAGACATTTTCAACATTTTTATATGAAGTTTAGTTTGCGTCTCAGAGTAATTGGTGTAATTGGTTTATTATATTTAAGTATCAGTTTATGGATATATGTCACCATTAAGATATATATATATGGTAGTGATTATTTTACTGATAATCAAGCCTTCTGTATTTGGAAAATGAGTATTAATATTCTGCAAATATTAATATGGCATCAGTTATTCGTTAATCAGCTAGTTCCCTAAAAAGACACACAGAGACTGTTTACTATTGCAAAGTTGAGGCCTTATCTGGGCAGATGCTGAACTAGATCTTCTAAGTTAACCCTACCACTTAGCCCCACCCAGCCACATGGATAGCTGTACCTTTCAGGCCTGTAGTCAGGTCTGTCTCCTATTGTGTCTCCTGGGAAAAAGCCTTTCTTGTTCTTCATCCCAGAGTTCTTTTCTCCCTCCCAAAAAGTCTTGCCTTACATTTCCTGCCAAGCTAATTTGCCATCCGATTTTTATTAAAGCCAATAAAACAATGTTTTAGGTAGATGAGAATGGACAGAGACACAACTTCACACTCTCTACCTCATCATGTATTTTTTTTCCTCTTGGTTAGTCTGGTTAGAGGCCTATTAATTTTATTGAACTTCTAAAGAACTGATTGTTTCAATGATTGTCCCTATACATTTCCATTCCTTAAGATACTTAATTTTTGTTTCTGTTACTACTACTATTATTATTACTATTACTTAATTAGGCTTAAATTCTTCTTCCTTTATATTTCTAAGGTAAAAGTTCAGATAATTCATTTTAGACCATTTTTTCTAAGATGTATCCATATATTATCTAATATTCTCCTGTTAATGCTGATTTTCTGAAGTCCTCAAGCTGTATTACATCATTGATTTTAGTTAAGGGTTTATTTTTATTTATGTCTTGAGACTTCATTTTTTATTTGTGTGCAGTACAGAAGTATGTTCAACTTCCAAATATTTGAATATTTTCATCTATATTTCCCTTATTGCTTTCTAGATTAATTGCATTGTAGTTGAATAAAATAATTTCCCTGCATCATCTTTAAATGTGTTTAAGTACACCAAATGGTCTTATATGGCTTTATCTTAGAGAGCATTACATGACACTTTAAGAAGAATGTGTGTTGTATTGAAGGATGGAGTGTTTCTTTCATTTGTAGAAAGTTCTTTACATGTTAAAAGATATTGGCTCCAACACTTATATCAGCTCTTCTAATTATGATATCTGAGCTGTCCCTTTCATCTTAACCCTACAGTCTGAACAAGAATACTCTCTTGTTTTACTTATGGTATGGAAAAAGTAATGACTTTCAAGTTCTTTGTAAATGTGAGATGAAGCTGACAGTCCTCTTTAGAAGAAAAATTTAGGATTAACTTATTATTTCAAATATAAATTATAAAACATATTTAAATAATCTACAAGTAAGTCAAGCTCCAATAGAAATATATTTAATTACAACCGATGTTATTCCTGTCTAACAACGCAAGATAAAATATTTTATACAATTTCAGGATTTTATTGTTTTCCTGATAACTAAAATTACCTATTTTATAGGTTCCTATTGTTGTGTGACTAATGCCAATTATAGCTAATGTTTTTACATTCCAAACATAGTAATATTAAATATTAATTTTTCTTTACAGTGCTATTGTGTGACCCAATTTTGTACTGTGAATTATTTTAAGGAACACTGCTATCCAGTCTTGGGCACATGTTTTAATCAGGTAAGTTTTGCCCTCATTAACTTCTCCTTGCTAAATATGCTTCACATGGTTTTGATAGTAACAGAAAGAGGATATTTTTAAGCAAAAGAACTGTCATAGGGAATAAAATTAAATTAAACTTAGGTTAAGAAAAATAATGTTTCAGGAGACAGACATGGCCCACAAGTGGAGAGATGGGGCCACCTACCTATCTCAAAAATTTTAACCCAGAATTGTCCCTGTCTAAAGGAAATGCAGGGACAAAAATGGAGCAGAGACTAAAGGAAAAGCCATCCGAAGACCACCCCACCATTCAATCCACTACATCCGAAGACACCAAACCCCGACACTATTGCTGATGCCAAGATGTGCTTGCAGACAGAAGCCTGGTATGGCTGTCCTCTGAGAGGCTTTGCCAGCATCTGACTAAAACAGCTCCAGATACAGACAACCATTGGACTGGGGATCCCAGTGGAAGAGTTAGGGGAAGGGTTGAAGGAGCTGAAGGGGATTGCAACTTCATATAGGAAGAACAACAGTATTAACTAACCTGACCACTCAGAGCTCCCAAGGACTAAACCACCAACCAAAGAGTATACATGGGTTGATCCATGGCTCCTGCTGCATATGTGACAGAGGACCGCCTTATCTTACAATAGTGGAAGGGGAAGCGTTTGGTCCTGTGGAGACTTAATGCCCCAGAGAAGGATGAAGCTAGAGGGGTGAGGCAGGAGCGGGTAGGTGGGTGGGGGAGTACCCTCTTACAATCAAAGTGGAGGAAGATATGGTGGTGGGGGTTCATGGAGGGGAGATCTGGAAAGAGGCTAACATTTGAAATGCAAACAAAATGATTAATAAAAAAGGTGGAAAATATAGATCTACAATTAGGTATATCAAAGTAAAAGAAAGTAAAGGCAAAAAGAGAAATCTTTAAAATGTTAAAGGGAAAATTCGCTTGGTACTTACAAAGGAATCTCAATAAGGCAAACAGCTACCTTCTTTTGTTGAAAATCAAGTGACTACGGCTTTATCAGCTTACATCTGGACTTTATATTATATTACATTGGCCTATATGTTCATTCTTAGACAAGTGTCTTACTACCTAGTACTTAAAATTACCACTGTTCTGATTTCTTTACTTGTACATAGACTTCTGAATGAGCTTATTAATTTTGATAAAGAAGCCAGATGTGACAATGAAACTATAAAATAGAAGGTATGGAAATGCAGTTATTTATATCATTTTATTTAAAATATGTTTTCTTTGTAATTGTGACACAATGGAAGGGGGATATTATACTACCAAGGCTCTGACTGGATGTCCTATTTTGGAATGTGAATAAATTCATATATGACAAGACAGGTTTAGAAACTTATAATAGGGGGTTAGATACATGGCAAAACAGGTAAAAGTACTTGGTACTTTTCCAGAGAACAGGGGCTTGATTCCCAGAACACATATGATTCTTAACAACCATCTGTAACTCTAGTCCAATGCCCTCTTATTGACTTTAAGAACTACAGGTATGGACAAGGTATGCAGACATACATACAGACAAAAACACCTATACCTGTAAAATGAATTAAAATATGTATTTAAAAACAGTGACAAAATATTCTATAGCCAATAAACTCTCTTGCAAAACCTGAACAACTTTCTGGACTTAATGACAGCCTGACAGGTTAAGTAAGAATCCAGTAATCCCAGAAAACTGAAAATAAGTTGTATACCTCAATATAATTAGAATTCCCTTCAATCTGTTTGTACCAAAGGAAAACTCTGGTAGTGAGTCTTGAGGTATGGCTTCCTGACCTTAACATTATTTGAAATTCCTTAAAATACCATTCTAGATGTGGTAACGCAGAGTTCTAAAATCTATACTTGGGGAATGGAGACTGGAAGATCAAGAAGTTCAAGGTCACTCCTCAGTGCATAGTGAGGTATTTCAAGGCCAGCTTTTTCCCTACCTAAGAAATCAAAGGAAGAAGTTCTATAAATACCTATATGTGTACATTCAATCATTATTCTTTCTGAAATTATATGTCATAAGGCCAACTTTATTGAAATCAAATATATTTTGCAAAAAATAATCTCATTTAAATTTCTTTGGTAGAAATGAGTACAGAAAGAAAACAATACATTTTTAGGAAAAAACTAGTATATATATTATTAAATTATAGTCTACTTACTCATTATTTTTGCTTTGTTTTCTATCCAGAAATGAAAATATATGATGCCTTCTCTCTCATGTCATCTATATCTGGCATGCTTTTCCTCAAGAAATTCTTATAACTTTTGTATATCTTTGGAAGTCATTATTTTACTTTCATTTTGGAAGGATAGCTACATGAAAATTGATTGGTTGAGAGTTTTGCATTTTTAAAGATAAATTTTGCCAGTGGTTGTCTATTTCTGCTGAAAAACTGTACTGGCTGGTTTTGTGTGTCAACTTGACACCAGTTAGGGAGAAAGGAAAGGAATGTCAGTTGAGGAAATATGTCCATGAGTTCCAGCTCTAAGGCATTTTCTCAACTAATGATCAATGGGGAAGGGCTCAGCCCATGGCGAGTGGGGCCATCTTATACTGGTAGTCTGGGGTTCTATAATAAAGCAGGCTGAGCAAACCAGGGGAAGAAAGTCAATAAGCAGCACTCCTGAATGACCCCTGCATCAGCTCCTACCTCCAGGTACTAGCCCTGCTTGAGTTTCTTTCCCGACATCTTTCATTGATCGACTAAGATCTGGAATAAACCCTGACTTCTCATCTCATTTTTTTGGTGTGCTTCATCGTACTAGAAAAGCTGACTAAGTCAAAAATCCTGGATATATTCAAATATAATTTTATTCATGAACCATGAGTGTTTATGTGATTTTCATGTGGTACTATATGTATTTGTTTTTTCAAGGCAGTGTTTCAATATATAGTCATGGAAGTCCTGTGCCAGGCTAGGCTAAAGTCAGAGATTTGCCTGTGTCTGTCTAGCAAGTGCTGACATTAAAGGAATGTATCACCACAGCCTGTATTAAAATTTTTTAAAGTGAAGCATCCATAGTTTGTGGACCACAAAAACCTAACTAGTGATTTCTCAGATTTGGTTGGCCCATGGACATGTTAGCTTAGTAATAATGAGGATCCATATAAAATGGATAAAAGGACTAACAAAAGATTAACAAACCAAGGAGAACTTTCTGGTAGCCTGATGTTTATGTTTAAATATAACCTTCTAGTCTCTATTTTTCCATATTCTCAATGTCCCCAATTCTAAATCATTTAGATCTAGTGACAAATATCTATATAATTGGTCCATTAGTAAGGAACTAAATGAGATTCAAAAACATAGAGAATCAATTCAATAAAATAATATCAGAGAAATATCTTAAACATGGAAAAGACATAGACATCAATGTATACTTGGCTTATAGAACTGAAGAACAATAAAACATGGCTAGAAAAAATATCCTCTTCATTACAACATACTATACTCAAACTGTTACAAGTACAAGATAAAGAAAGAATCATAAGATATTTAAAAAAAAAAAACCTCCAAAATCATTTGAGGAATATCACATTAGATTCACAACAGATTTCTTAAAAGAAAATCTATAAGCCAGTAGAATATTGACCGACAAATTTCAAATCCTGAAAGAAAATAATTGCCAAACAAGATTATTATACTCAGCAAGGGTACAAATAAGGGGAAAGGAGGGAATAAAATCCTTTAATAATAAACAAAACAATATTTATGACTGCTAAATAAATTATTTAAGAATATGGATAGTGTAGTAACACAGTCAGAAAAGAAAAATAACAAAAAAATGACTATCATGATGACAGCATTCAAAAGTATGAGTTCTATTAGAACAACACTATCTTGCCTTTGTTTCTGTTGCTGGGAGAAGATACCATGACAAAACCAAGATAAGGGAGAAAAGGTTTATTTTGACCTGAAGTTCCAAAAGTAAAGCAATCAATTATAGAAGGAAAAATGGAAGGAAAAGAATGGCTGCAGGGACATCAAACTGGCCAGTTACATTGCAAACACACGCAGTAAGCAAAGAGAGAACAAGAGAAGCGGGGCCACTCTGTAAATCCTCAAAGCAGGCTGGCAAGATGTTTCAGAATGTAAAGGTACTTATCACCCAAACTGTCAACATGCATTCAATCCCCAGGACCAAGGAAATATGAGGAGAAAACAGATTTCCACATTTTCTCCTCTGACCTTCATAAATAAATAATGGTACATATATACAAACATTCATATACATCCATGCATTTACATATGCATACCTATGCAGATAGTCCCAAACAGCAAACGAATATATCTATATCTATATCTATATATATATAGATAGATGGATAGATAGATATAGATATAGATATAGATATAGATATAGATATAGATATATAGATATAGATATAGATATAGATATAGATATAGATATATAGATATATAGATATATAGATATATAGATATATAGATATA
>NW_021604563.1:3091074-3185159 GCF_004785775.1 Grammomys surdaster
AGATATATAGATATATAGATATATAGATATATAGATATATAGATATAGATATAGATAGATAGATAGATAGATAGATAGATAGATAGATAGATAGACAGACAGATGTAAACTTCGAAAACTACCCATTGATGATGATGTTCTTTGTCCAGCAAGGCTCTACCTCCTAAGTGATCCATACCATTTCAAAACAGAGCTACCAGCTGTAGTCCTAGTGTTCAAACACATGAGCCCATTTCTCATTCAGACCACAAATAGATACATAAAATGAGTAAAGAATCAAACAGTACGAGTATAATAATCACCAAAGCACAAAAATAAATATTATATGAAGAAACAAGCAGAAAAACCAATACATCTATAAGAAAAATCAACAAACATGTACAAATACCTATATTTCAATAACTTTCAACATAAAAATTTATCCAGTTAAAATCAGGGTGAACAAAACCAAGCAATATATTGCATGTAAAAAAAAAGTATGTAAATATACATACAGGTTGAATGTGAAACTATAGAAAATTATTTTGCAAGCAAGAATAGATAAACTTTTTAAAAGGTTTGAGATAAAGAAGGTATAGAAAAATATCAAAAGATAAATTGACAGAGAAGATGTAACTGTCAAGTCATATGAATTTATTGTCAACACAGAAAATTATTAAATAAATACTGTATATCTAAAGGATAAGATAGGTTTTTGTTGCAATTTGAATATGAAATGTTCCCATAGCTTAATGTGTTGAACATTTAATCATGGGCTTTTGAGAAGCCATTGATTTCTGAGTGTCTGATCTGATTAATGTGTCAGTTCATAAGATCATACTGTTAAGAGAAGGTGGTAAATAGTAGGAGTTGGGATCCAGTTGGGGAGAATAGATAACGTGTGGCATGTGCCTATGGGTTTTTTACTGATTTCTCTCCTTTCCTGTTCATTCTTGTCTGCTATAATGAGCTGTTCTATCTTACTTTCTGTTCATCAGGGCAAGTTCTGCCCTGTCCTCTTTGCCATGATGTGGTCAACCCTCTGGACACCGAACAAAAATAGATCTTTCCTCTGTGTTTGAGGCCTACCTGCTTGAATGCAGTTGCAAAAGTATTTTAAGAGTTAAAATGATATACTATATTTTTTCTGACCACAGGAATGGCATAGAAAGGCAGCAGATGAAAGGCTGGACTTATCATAGTTACTTTTCCTTCTCTTCAGGACAGGACTTTCCAATTATATTTATCTTTTACTGAATTCCGACACTTTTAAACTACTTTGACTTCCTGATTCTTCTCAGCACAGGCATATGTCTGGTGCAAACTATTCTAGCAAAGCCCATAATACGTGTTTTGGGAGGATTACTTCCTTTTGTGGTTGTCTGAGGGTTGAAAATTCTACAAAATATTTAGAAAACACTTCATGTAATTCTTACATGGTAACTCATACTGAAAATTGCAGAGAAATACAAAAACAGGGACTATACAGATTACTACTTTCTTTAATCTCAGGAAGTAGGAATAAATCAAAATACAGACATAAAATAGAAAAGGCAACTTAAGTTTTGTTTAAAACAAACTAGTTAGATTTAAAGATAGGCCAAAATTGGGATAGATAAAATTTATGTATTAAACATTTAAATTATTATATCTCAAAGTCCTAGTTATCAAAATAAAATGGTTGTTACATGAATATGTATAGTCTTAAAATTGGTGGAACTAGAAAATATCATCCTGAGTGACGTAACCCAGACACAAAAGAGCACACATGGTATGTACTCACTAATAAGTGGATACTAACCCAAAAGCTCACAATGCATATGGTACAACCTACAGACCATATGGAGTACAGAAGGAAGGAAGATCAGGGGGTGGATGCTTCAGTCCTGCACTGAGGGGGGAACTGGTGATTGTGGAAAATGGAAGGAGAGGGGGAAAAGGGAGAGAGAAAGGAAGAGGAGGAAACACTGGTGGTAGTATCAGAATCTGGAGGACAATTGAAAAAGGTCAGGAAATCGAATAAAAATAGGTAGGGGGTAATAAGGAACTGGATATAGCTACTGGAGGATGATCCCAGGCAGTAGAGAAATGTGAGGCTCCAAGGACCCAATGGGATTGGCTTCAATCATAATGAGTAGAAAAGGGAAAGATAGAACATGTGGAGACCACCTCAAGTAGATAGGCATGGCCCATGGTCAAGGGATGGAGCCACCATCCGTCTTAAAGTTTTTTTTTAACCCAGAAATGTTCCTGTCCAAAGGAAGAACAGGGACAAAAAATGGAACAGAGATTAAAGGAAGGATGAACCGGAGAATGGCTCCACCTGAGGATACATCATATCTGCAGACACCAAACCCAACACTGTTACTGTGTTCAAGAAGGGCTTGTGGAGAGAAGCCAAGCATGGCAGTTCCCAGGGAGGTCTGGCCAGCAACTGACTAAGGCAGAGGCAGATGCTTGGAGCCAACCATCAGACTGAACTCAGGGAACCTGGTGAGGAAGTAGGAAGAAGGACTGGAGGAGTCGAGGGTGACTGTAACACCATTGGAAGAACACCAAAGGCTGCCCTGACTACCCAGTTCTCTCAGAGACTAGACCACCAAGCAATGAGTGTACCTAAAGGGATCCTTGGCTCCAGATAGATATGTAGCAGAGGATGGCCTTTCCTGAAAGCAATGAGAGGGGAGGCTCTTAGTCCCCTGAAGTTTGTTGCCCCAGAATGGGGGATGGTGAGACGTTGGGGCAGGAGAGTGTGGGTGGGTGAGGAAGCACTCTCATACAGGCAAAAAAGGAGGGAAGAAGGCAGATGTGGGATGGGGGATTGGTAGAGGGGGTAACTGGGGAATGGGATATCATTTCAGATATAAATGACTAGGATGAAAAATAAAAATTAAAAAATTAATTTAAAAGAAAAATTGAATATTGTTATTCAAAAGTTAAATATCGAACAAATTACCATGAGCCTGTAAATTTATAAAGAAAAAAATCAGAAAGACTGATAAACACATAGCCTTTTTTCCAAATCATTATAAAATGCATGAACATTTGAAAATAATCAAGAAACAAATACAAAATATTTACAATTTATAGCAAAAAGAAATTATTTCTAAGGCATATGATAATTTTGACATTATGTTAACAAATTTTTCATGCTAATATTATGTTCTGTAAAATTATAATGAAAATTTACACAATAAAAGTAGGAATACTAATAGTTCAATAACTATGGAGGGCAAATTTTAGTATCAGTTAAATATACGTTCACCAGAAGAACTGAGTTTTAATACAAAGACTTCACAAAAAAAAGAAAGAAACATGATTTGGAAGACATAGAAGTTGAGTAACTTGCACAACATCATACAGCTAGAAAATAATGAGATCTTTGGGGGGGAAAATAACATTTGAATCAAGTCAATATGTATGGATTCATGAGCATAGAAGCCACAAATCTTAATGGGAAAATATTTTGTTAATATATTAAAGTATAGATTATGACCAAGTAGATCAAGTCCTATTTTGCAATAGCTTCAAGGTATGAATTATAATATAGGCCAAAAGGAAAAAAATCCTGTGACTATCAGGATTGCAGAAAAAAAGTGAAATGGAAAAGTTAGAAAGTACAACACACTTCTAAATGAATATGCACATATATACCATATAAATATAATAAAATCAGAAGATGTACTCTATAATATGTATTCTCAGCTTAGTTGGTAACTACCTGAAATACAGAGAACAGCATATTTTCTAGTGAAACACTGGAGACAGGAATAGCAGAAAAAGTCCAACTATTGTGTTCATTTGTCATCATTGATCTGAATTTCTGAAAATGCAATATATAGCACACATAAGTAAAATATATTAATATTGCAGAAGAAATTTTATAAGTCAAGTCTTTTCATTTAGCTATAATATACAATAAAACAAGAACAAAAGCTTAAACCTAATTTAAGCTTAATAAGTATCTGTATAAAAAGATCAATATGTAAGAATCATTGGAGTTCTTATGTAAGAAATGTAAACAAAATTTTTGCAAACAGGAAAAAATGTTGTGTCTCACATAAATAAAAAGTAGGAATAAACATAAGATACAGAACCCATAAAAAGATCATAAATAAAAAACGATAACTGACAAAACATGAAAAATGTCTGTATATATGTATAGATGTTTGTTCTTTTGGGGAAATAAAAATATATTATTTTTAAAATGTCATTTTCTCTAGATTATCATATAGATTTACTTCAAATATTGAGCCACTATCTTAATGGAATTTAGGTGAATTTTCTTTTTCATCTTTTGAATTCTCTCTTAAAATTTTATTTGCTTACAATGGATTAGACATAGATGTCATCATGGCATTTTCTTAATGTTTCTCTCCCTCCCTCACTCCTCATTCCCTAGACTTTCCATGGCCTTTGTATCTACAATAGTTTTTTTTTTTTTCTGGTTTGAGGATAAAAGATAGATGTGACACAAATTTAGATGAATTCTCAAGAGACTTTTGTATAAACTATACACAAAACATCATGTTGTACAGTAAAAATATATATGATTTTCTTTGCTCAAGTAATACATTTTGATTTTCATATGTTCAACCTTTCTTCTATGAAGAATAAAATCCTACTTAGTATGCTGTACAAGTTTTTTGGTTGTCTAATCGTATTTGCTTTAGTTGAAATTATTTACATCTATGTAGTTCTAGCATATTTATTTGTAGCTGTGTGTGTGTGTGTCTTTGATTTTGGTAGTAGTATTATAGTGAGATCATAGAATGATTTTTGCAGTTTCCTCCTTTTCAACTTGCTGAATACTTTCAGGATTGAATTTAATTCTTCTTTAAACATTTTATAGAACTGAACAGTGATGCCATTAGGAAATTGATAGGAAGCTTGATTACTGATTGAGTCTTGGCTGTTCATTGTTAATTTGTTTAGATTTTCTGTTTCATTTTCCTTCATCCAATATGTACAACGCAACAGGATAACTATAGTTTATAATAATTTACATTAGACTTCAAAACAACTTGAAAAGAGAGAACAAAATATTTCTATACATAAAGTAAGTGTAAAAAGGAGATGTAAATATTAATCTTATCTGATCAGTAAATGTTATAGACATATTCAGATTATAAATATGTACAAATATATAGCAACTAAAAATTCAAAACAGAAAGTACATAGGCATAAAGTAAAATTTTAAAAATAAATAAAATTAAGTGTGCAAGAATAATTCTGTAAGAATAACTTAGGTGTTATAATCTTTTGATAAAATCATACTAATGGCAAGTAAAACCTAAAACACACATAGGACAAGGATCATAAATATTATTATGTAATTTACAAAGTACCTATATTACAAAAGAAGTTATGAAAAAATGCTGAAGAGAGTAACCACCAGCTTAAGCTATATTATTTACAACATTTTGCAAAGAAATGTTTAGAACTGAAAATAAAAGCAACTTAAAATTTAAAAAATGCAACAACTAGGCTTGTCAAAAAATTAATGAGTACAAGTCAGTATGAAACTAAGAGGCTGGAGAGAAGCCTCAGCAATTTCAAAATACTTTTATCACTATCTTATAAGTATGTTTAATTTAAAATAATTATTGAATTTGTTTATTAGATTTGTTTTAAGTACTTTTTTCAAATACACTCATAATATTCTCAGTATGTGGGAATAGATAACATGAGACACTTCAGGTTATATAGTCATTTAACAATATCAATAACGTTACAATTGTTTGATAAAAATAGATTTTGCCAATAAATACACAATTTAAAAATAGTGAAAAAATATAAATATTATGAAAGACTCATATAATCCAGAATAAATTTTTCTGACCTAGGCTCTCAATGTGTATTCCAAGCTATCTTGAAACTCATTATCTACCTCACATCTGTCTTTGAAGTGTTAGGATTAACAGTGGGCAATACTGCATCCAGATGAATTTACTTTTCATCAAGAAATATAAGACAGAAAATATATTACGTACCTACCGTTTATAGTGCTAGATTCCACAGCTTAATTATTATTTTCTATGTAATCAAATTATATAATCATAAAATAAATGTACTGTTTTAAATAATACCATCCAATGGATCAAGATTACCATTTTTCTTTCAAATACAAACAATGATAATACTTGAAAATAAATAAATAAATCTAAATTAAAATAAAACATTACTACTTGTCCTTTTAGAATATCTGGGTTGAATTCTCAGTATCCACATAGAGAGAACTCTGGTTCCAGGTCATCTGATAAGCTCTTCTGGACTCCACGGGACTTGCATGCCTATGACACAAAGATATACATGCAGGCAAAACATAAACATATACATCAAATAGAAGTAAATAAATCCTTATATCAAAAACTAAAAATGTTAGTAAAAGTGTTTTTAATTTTATGTAATTTACTTATTATCCTGATTTAAGAAACAGATAACATACCATTTCTTTTTCATCAGATTGACCAAAGCAACAACAACAAAAAAATCAATTTGATAATATGCCATTTATAAGGCCTTCAAAGAGTTAGCATTCCTTATGTTATAGTAGTAGATTTTGCAGAATAGTACAATCCAAAATGTATACAGCAGTTTGAAGTACTCATCAATGTTATAATGACGTGGATCTAGAGGAATGAAACAATTCTATGCCTTCCCCCTCTAACAAAAGATGAGCATTGTCAAAAAAAAAAGTTAAATTAGCCGAACTTTAAAGGCTTAGTTTTTAAGTTATAGTAAACTTCTTACAATATTAAATTATAACATATTTTGGAGACAAAGTCTGAAACAATTACATGATTTTCTACTACTTTTGAAAGCATTAATAAAGTCCAATTTTTAAAAGAAATAATACAAGGATAAGTACTTTCAAATATAAATTTTTAAAAACTTTTTATTGGATATTCTATTTACATTTCAGATGTTATTCTCTTACCCTATTCTCCCCCCATGCCCTGGAACCCCCTATACCATCCCCCCTCATCCTGCTTCTATGAGGATGTGCTCCCACCTACCCTCCTCACTCCCACCTCCCCACCCACTAATTCCGCCACACTGGGCATCCAGCCTTCATGGGACCAAGGATTTCCTTTCCCATCTATGCCAACAAGACCATCCTAGCTTTTTAAAAAGATGGAAAAAACATAGAAAAATTTGTATGGTGTTAAAACTGTACTATTACAGGACTAAAATTCATTGGAGAAACATGGTTGAATAGTCAAATTTTTGTAGAATACTAAGATTATTATTTTTCTATGTATACATATATATGTACTATAATATACATTTATTTGTGTATGTATACATCTGTATAATGTGTATTGTATCTAAAATAGTATCTTTCAAAGTAACAGCATGGGTACTTATCAAGAATGGGATAAGGATAAGGAGAAACAACATCTTTGGTTATTCCTCTACTATTATGTATATATTTTTGTAAACCAATAATTATGTGATACTTGCCCACTGACCTTCTTCCTAACTGAAGTGTACTCTTTTTAAAGCAAGGACTTTGGCTTTCATGTTTTGCAGAATACTTATAAGACTGGTATAAACTAAATAGCTCGGTATATGTTTTTGGACTATATGAATTATCAGATCAGGAGAAGGAGTTAAAAGACTAGTTTCTCAAATATTGGGCCCAGTGTTCCTCAGTGAAGGAGTCACAAAGTATAATCAATAACTTAAATAACAGTAACTGTAGAAGATATCCATAGAAAGACATTAGAGAATATTAGAAATGTTTCAGGGATAACAATTGTGGCATTATCAGGAGCTATAAACTACAAAGATACAGCATAATAGTATGGGGAAACATTCTCTTTTAATATGGTTCAACGTGGGTTTTAACAAGCCTCCATGGTTCCAAGAAAGCATAAACTATAAAGGTAAACTGGCTGGATTTCACTTCATATGTTACTAGGTTGATGACATTGAACAAATTACCTTAATGTTCAGTTTTGACTCTGTAACATAGGGACAATAACAATAATTAAAAGTTTGAGTACTGTTCTAGTTATGCTTGACTGTAAACTTGATACAGCCTACAATCACCTGGGAGTAGAGACTTAATATAGAACTATCTGGATCGTGATCATGTCCTGTGGACATATCTATGAGGAATTGTCTTGGTTCTTAGTTCAAATAGGAAGACTCAGCCCAGTGTGGACAGTACCATTCCCTAGGCAGTGATACTTCATATTACAAAAGAGAAGAAGACTGAGAAGATTTAAGCAAGGATGTGTATACTCTATTTACTCTTAACTGTGAATGTGATATCATAAGCTGTCTAAAATTCCTATCTTTATAATTCCCACCATTTTGCAATGATCGACTATAAAAAAAAAGTTTTAGCAAATAAACCTATTCTGCCCTCAGTTTCTTTTTCTTAGGACATTTTGTCACAACAGAAATAAAGCTAGAACAAGCAGTAAATAAGTTCATGTTTATTTTGAACTTTCAACAATGCTGGACACATCCTACTGATTCAATAACATATATTATTTATAATATATATATATATATATATATATATATATTATATATATATGCTTAACAAGCTAAATAATTTTATGACAAGAGTAATATAAAAATGGCTCTGCAATCCCTATTAGCTACAAATCCCTATTAGCCTAGCAGTCAAAGCAAGGCATCATCCTGTGTTTTTCCCTCTTTTTAATTAATGTTTAATCTCTAGATAATGAAATGCTCTTTTCATATCCCCATCTTTTGTACCCAATACCATTGCCTTATTCCAGGCATAATTTAGGGGAAAGGACTTCTATTTCTTATTTGTTTTTCCTTAAATCATACCATAGCTCTCAGAGTAGCTTTCTAGAATTCTTGCTGTTTCCATCATATTATTTTATAGAAATTAACTGGGTGATAATATTTAAATCCTCAGAATTTCTTAGAAGATCCTAAGTGATGTGACTTTCCTTTTCCTTCCAGATCACTCTACTTCTGGAAACACACAGCCACTATAATTTCTCAATTCCATTTTAATTTCTCATATATCTGGACTTTTGTTTAGTTCCTCCCATTTGCCTTGTCTTCTTAGCAATCTGGTTAAAAACTACCTATTGTCTAACATCATGCTGCACCCAAACTTGACAGGGAGTGATTTTTAATACTTAGGTGGTGATGTCACATCTTAACACTAAATAGCAAACTCTTTGTGCTCTGCATTATTTAAATTATTAATGTGTTCTTTCATTTCAATCAATTTTATCCAAGTATGATTTTCAACCATCAGATAGAGATGATTTTGAAAATATTAATTTACTAAGCTATATAGATCTCCTAAATATTGACACACTTATTTATTTAACATCAAAAAGTCATTTTTGTTATTCTTACACTAATCACATTAGAAAATTCTTCAAGTATTTGGAAGCCGTCAAGTTCATGATAGTTTAATTAACAAGATTTTCAAAATTTTAATACTTGCTTGAAATCTTAAATATCATTATTAATGGCAACAATGATTGTCAGTTATTATTCTTGAAGTAACAATCTCACTTCATTAATTTTTGAGAAAGTATCTGCCAAGTATCTGAGTCTGAATAATAAGAGTTTATTCATCAATCATCCTTTCAAATAAAGATGATGTTCCATGAAAAAGTGGCCTGTTGAGCTCATAGCACAACTGAATGCACAAGTGCTTTTCCTTGAGACAGTCATCATACTTCATGCTGCAGACAAATTTTATATGAGCTTATTCTTCACTTAAGAGAATATTAAAGAGACATGTATACAAATGTCAAACTTTAACATAATTATTTTTTATTGCTTGATAGAGGATTTTTTTAAGTGAAAATTTCCTTTCTTTTTTAAATAACTGTAAATTTATGGCAGTGAAGAATACAAAAACTAATTCTAAAGCTTCTTTTATGCCTGAGCTTCATAATTTTAAGCTTTGGTTTTTTTATATCTCTGGGAAGACTAAACACAATAACAAAGACCATTGTTTTAGAATTATAATGATGATAGTGTTAACTAAAAAGTTCTCTTGAATAGATCTTGCAGGCAAATCTTTGAGACCCTCAATAGAAAACCGTGATGAAAAATATATAAGTCACCAATGCTCCAGTAACAAACATTTAGGGAAATTTCCCAAAACCATTCAGCACATAGTTGAGTTTTTAACTATATTTCAAAGTTTAGCATTAAGGATATATTAGTGTACAAAACAGACATTTCCAAACATTCAATATTTACCCTTGTTCCAATAACACATATGTATTAATGGGTGTAGGCTAATTGCAAGGAGATTTGTATAAAATTGAGATATAGAATAACTTAAAATGAATGTTTGGAGAAGTTGTCCCCTACCTAGAAATTCATTAGGATTTCATCAACAATAAATTAACCAAATGATTTATTTCATTATAAGTAAATGATACTTGTTTTTCATAATAAGGCACACACTGTGAATGTTTTCACACAGTTCTGTGTTCGTGCCTATATTCACTGTCTTGGTTTTAGGATGTGAAATCTTGTATTTTAATTTCCTTCCTTTATGTTTTCATTTTTCCTTAGAACTGGAAGAAAGGCTTCTGTCAGAAGGTTGACTGGAGACTTCAGGATTACAGAGACATACACACCATCAGCTTCTTGTCCTTCTACAATGGTAATAGTTCCATAAAAATTTTTAATAACCTGAGGCCATAGAAGATTTCCATTGTTACCTAAGCCTGTTTGCCAGTGTCACTTTTCCTCTACATAGCCAAGGTCTTTTTCAGATTTAGTTAAAGTCATGAACTCAAGGTTCTAGTAAGTTTTCTCTGCTGTCATAATCTAGGTGAAAGACATCCACAAATGGAAATTCACTTGTGAATTTAGCTGATATCTGGGAAGACTCATTAGCACGAGAAAGCTTCATATAGAAAACAGTGCCACCAAGTTGAAACATGTCTCCAAATTAGTTTTATTGGAATTGATTTGCCCTGTCCAGATGGTGTATGTAGTTTAGAGTACTTCCAAGAACAACTTAATGTTTTTAAGGTGATTCAAAGGAGCATGGTTAATACCAGCAGAGGAATGGAGCTATTGACTTAAGAGATAAGCATCTCTGTTCTGATTATATGAAACTCCCCCTTGAAGTAATTGAATTGAACTGCATTGGACTCTGCTTTCTTGGCTCATGAAATGGGACCATAAACACTTACAAGAGATATCAAGGTTTTCAAATGAAAGAATATATTGGAAACTAGGTTGCATGTTTGAGATATTTAAATGTTTAAAAATTATAATAGATGGAATAAAAAGCACTGCGATGTTTTCTGTCTCTAGAAATGGAAATATTTATAAAATTAAGAGACAGATCTTTAAATAGTTTTAACATTATCTTGTCATTTTAACCTTTCTTTTCTGATAGTATCTATCTTACCAATGAGAAAAATAATTAATTTCACTCACAGTATTGAAAAGAAAATGTTTTCCAATCCTTCTATAAGTGAAAGGAATACTTGTATGCTCACCTCTAACCTTTATTCTCACAAAAAACATAAGAAATGGAGAGTATATAATGTAGCCACCCAGAAATTTCTAGGACATAAAAAATATGGTCTTTTGTACTTGCAATATCCAAACCAAAAGGCAAGCTTTTCTGCAAAGTGTTTTCTTAACTATTCAAGAGAGTTGCGTCTACCCTCTTTACTAAGTATATCAAGTACTACATTTTACAAATAATGACTGGCTAGTTAAATCATCATCTGAGATCATTAAAAACACAGGACATGTCTTATTTACAGTATTACTGCTGTGAACAGACATGATGACCAATGCAACACTTATAAAGGATAACATTTAATTAGGACAGGCATACAGACTCAGAATTTCAGTCCATTACCTTAAAGACAGGTGTATGGCAGTGTCCATCAAGATGTGGGGCTGGAGGAGTTGAGAGTTGTTCAGCTTTTTGTTCTGGGGACAACTAGGAGAATACTGGTTTCCAAGAAGCTAGGATAAGGGTCTTAAAGCCCAGGCCCAGAGTGACACACTTTCTCCAACAAGACCATGTGTACTCCAACAAGGTCAGACCTCCAAATAGTGCCACTCCCTGGGCCAAGCACATTCAAACTACCACAGAGCATGTCTTCCGCTTGATTATTTTATCAAGCATAGTCCTGTCCACATAATTTTTCACTTTGCAGCTAAGCTTCAATTTATAGGTGGCCAATGGAGATGGCCATGTATCATCTCACAATTGACAGTATAAGTAAGCTATGTTACCTCATATGTGTTCCCTGTATGAATCCCTTATAGACTGTTTTTACTTCTTCCTCTCTTCCTTTTACCAAACTCTTTATGACCATATAAGGACATAGACAAGTACTTTAAAAAAATAAAAGTCAAAGTTTTTTTATACTAACAATGAAGATAAGCTTGATTTTGCTTTTTTTTTTACTGTATTTTTATGATTTTGTTTTGAGGTATTCTTACTGATGGTTTATGTACAATAATAAGTTTCAGCTTTTCAAAGACATTTAAATCATATATCCCACTTTGCTATTCCTTATGATAATAAAAGTAACGAGTTGCTATTTAAAATCTATAGAACACACATAATTTCATTTTATTAGTACAATAAAAAAGCAACCTCAAACAAATACTAATTCTCTATTTGTAGCTTTCTGATGACAAGACTACTTTCAACATTTGTGGAACCTGTTCCCCAACAACTTTCCCAGTATTCCATGAAGAAAATGGCATGCATTTTCAGTAAAAGGTCAGAGAGTAAATATTTTAGACTTCATATACTGAGATGCGAAACAGAATATTACAAATGAAGTTACATTAAAAATAGAAAATAAACATCCTCCAAATGTAAAGAAAAATCAAATATCAAACTGAAAACTTTTTTCACAGAACACTAAATGAAAAGAACAGAATTGCTTGTGTGTAGGGACACATCTGATTCAGAGATCAAAGTTCCTTATCATTAATACTTATAAAAAAAACCCACTTGTTGATGCTGATCTGTATGTAATAAGGTTTTCTATATTTCATCTTGAAATATCTTTTCTCCAAAATTGATCATACATATGATATCCAAGGAGCTGAAAATTGCATTATGGTTATGTATGTTATCATTGAGAAAAGATAGGATGTCATATATACATACATATGTGCATATACTCAACACTGTTAGGAAAAATCATCCACTGAAGATGCATGCATGGGAATTGTTGTGTTCTAACAATACTTTATTTTGAATCATAATTGAATTTCATCAAAATTTTATGTCATAAAATAGTCCTTAAAGTTGTGAAGCTGGTTTAGCGCATAGCCTAAATAAGAACTAAAATGAATATAGATCGGTTCATTGAACCATGGCTTCAGCTATATGGTGTACTCCTGCATCACCGCCATGATTACATTTGGTTTCTATCAGGTCAGGGTTGTCCACAGAGACACTGACAGAAGAGATTCCATCTCTTCTAAAAGGCTTATTCCATCTCCTAAGCTTATTGTTAACTGCCCTGCTTCATCAGTTCTGCTCCTGGTTCTTAATTTTTGTTTCCGTTATATTGTTCCCAAAATTGCTAAATTTATTACTCTGTAGTGTACTCAAGGTGCTATTGTTCTTTGGCAGGCAAACTATATTCCCATGATCTATTGATTCAAGATCTAGTACTTCCACTCCCAACCTTGCAAACATACCAAAGACCTCACCACCAGACTGATAAAAATTTCATAAGAAGTGGGTAAGGGGGGAAAGGGGGTTGAAACAGGATGAGATTATAGACTTATGATCTTGAATAAGCAACTTGCTAGTCCATTGCACACAATAAAAAGAAATCAGAAAACAGTCTGGAGCCTTGAAGAAAGAACTATGGCCTTCAATTTTGAAT
Source organism: Grammomys surdaster (assembly GCF_004785775.1). Lineage (NCBI taxonomy): Eukaryota > Metazoa > Chordata > Mammalia > Rodentia > Muridae > Grammomys > Grammomys surdaster. Next base: position 3,104,916 of record NW_021604563.1, read on the forward strand.
AGAGAAATATGTATGAAATGAAGTTTTCATAAGATAATTAATATGTTTAGATATAAAGAAATAGCATATTAGGTTTTCTCTACTAAAAGCCTAATGAGAAAAAATGGAATTTTTTAATAAAATAATATTTACTTCATTGTTATTCAAAATTAGCATTTCATTGCACAAATAATGATTGTAAGTTTCATATAAAAATGTTGATCTTTAATGAAGTTTTATATATTTTTAAGGTAGAAGATAAAAGCCAAAAAGTTCAATTACATGTGTAAAAATTAAAGGAGCTTAAATATGTACATAAACTGCTAAATATTTTAGGTTTCATTATCAGGAAATACACTGGAAGAAGCTACAGTAAAGAAAATGAACATATTTCATTTTCAGCCTTTACTAATTGAACAATTTCAGTTCACTTATGCAAACACTCTAAGCATGTTGTTTTCTTACATAAATCCTTATAAACTATGTATAATTATTTTGAGTTTATAGGTGAGAAGCTATGCAACATACAGTCCTGTACATGGCATAATAAAAACCATTAATCTTTACAAATAATGTTTATTTTTGTACATTTTATATTAACTTTATTATTGATATTGTTCATGGTTTGATGATAGCATATGAATCATATATAATAGATTTACACTCTTATATTTTTTTAGCCAATACTTGCATATCTTTACTATCAGTGAGTCAGTATAACAATATCTTTGATGTTATTCATATCAATTAAATTGTAGAAAGTTAAAAATTGGAAACATGATATGACACCATCTCATCCTGTTATTACAAAATTCAGAAAGAGATAATGAAAGGCCAAAGGAATTGTTAATAGTCACACTGAGTTTTAAGGAAGACTCAACATTCCTCTCCTCTGAATGAAGGCTTTTTACACTATATTACATGTATTTCATGTCTGATTTTTTTCTTGTCTTCCTTGTCTTCAATGTAACCATTCTACCATCCATACCAGCTTTATATGACTTTCATTGCTTTTGAATTACACTCAAAATAATATATTTCATGGACTAACAACAGATCTGGAAATATTATTTTTTAAACTTAAATTTTGTCTTCTCATTACAAGCTGCTTTCTGGTCTAAGTCACACTAAGAATAGTACAGATTAACTTTTTAGAAACATCAACTGTCACAGTTATTCCTCCATACAAAATGTTGCCATGACAGTATATTGCATACAGTATTTTGTGGAACTGGATCATCACATCCTACTACTATATTTGCTTTGTTGATTGCTGTAACTAGGTTATTAACTTAGGTTGAAGTGAAACTAAAAATTCCATTCCTTTTCATAATTGTCTGCCCTGAAAGTACTGAAGAAACAAATGTATTTCCTTTATTTTTTATTTTATTCATTTGATTCTAATGGCTTTCAATACTGTCCTTTATTTCCATTTACATGAAAAGTATCAATCATCCATCATTTTTGAACAAGATTTAATTTTGTTTACTGATGAAGACATTCATCAGTACATCAGTTGATAGGGCTGCCATTTATCTTTGTTCCTAAGTACATTATTATTAATAGAACATTTTACACTGAGTTATTATTTCTTAGCTTTTATGTATATTCAAATTCCAACAAGATTTTAGGGAACTTCTGAAAATGTCTGTGGCTAGAATACCTTGTTTTCTTTGGTACCTGACAATCAGTTAATGTCTATTGAGCATGATTATATGTTCCTCTTGGTAGATGAAAGAATATCTTTGAAAGATAATATGATTCCTGATTTGATTGACGCTATAACATTTCCCATTGCCAGGTGTACATACAGCTTGTTTCTTGATGACTTCTTAGAATTTTAACATCTTATGCAGCTTCCAGTATTGATTTATTTCCAATTAAGAAATAACTTATTTTCTGAAGCTTGTTTTCAAAATTAGAATATTCAAGATAAACTAAAAAATTATACTTGGAATGACATTCATGTTTTAGCAAGTAATTAGCATTATGATTCTGTCAATTTGGTTTTCTACCTATGAATGTGATATACTATCCACTCAAAAACTTATGAGATGGACTGTCAAGTTTACATATGATATATAAAAAGAATGTTACATAGTACTTATAGCCTTTATTATACTTGACAAGAAAATTTCACTAAAAGAGTTCAAAATTGAGTCTCCTCCCAATCCCACACTGTGGCCTGCCTTTGACTTCCCCTGTGTAGACCTGGCCTCAATTGCCACCTGCATGGCAATGAATATTGGAATAATTTGTGAAATTTGTGAAACAAGCCAGGATGATACAGAAATTTTAGAAGGAAGAACTGAAAAAAATATGTGTTATTCTATTTGGAAAGCCATCTGATGCCTTAATTTGGGGGAAGATAATATTGTGTAGTTCTTACAAGATACAGGAGACAAAATCATGCCTTTAAAAGTCAACTACAAGTGAACATATGGACCTTGAAGGAAGAGGGATGTGTGTATGTCATAGTGCCCACAGTTTGAGGGTCGTTGAGAGAGGTGATTCAGCCTAGGGATATGGTCATCATTGATCAGTTCATTGACAGTTTATCCTTAGGGCCTCAGACCATTGATAGAAGTAATGCAGTTCAAGTGGTGCTTGCTAAGGACGCTAGAATTTGTTATGCAAGCATTGCCATGGGAACCGATTATGATGGTTAGAAGTAGTATGAAGAAACCATGTCAGTGGATGGGGTTTTAAAGGCCATGGAAGAAAATGCCAATAAAGTCAAAACTTTACTTGTTACTATCAGGCGTCAAATAGGCTCAGTGGAATTGTCAGAAACTCTCTGTAACCTAAAGAACACAGCCCAGTTTTCTGTTTTACCACTAAGATATTAAAATGGCATGGCTGACACAAGAAGAATTTCTACTTCTAGTTTCTGGGTGAGTTTGCATAAACAAAAATGGTAAAGATGCACAGCCTTTGTGGCTTTGCCTGGAAAGAGAGAGTACCCTATTAGAGACCCAACCAAGATCCTGACTCCTCCAGGACCCAAAAGGAAAAACAGACAGCCTGTAGAAATGTAAGGAAACAAAGCTGGAGACCGCAACAGTCTCATTTCTCGCAATTAAACTTACAACAATGAAGACTGGTGAGATCTTCACTTCAATACACTGCTAAAGAATGAATATGAGCTCAAAATTGGACTATGTGATTGTAAATTGGCCCCAACTCCCTGGAGGGCAGTTTGGAACCATGCATCTGAAGTTTAAAAATACTTAATGTACTGTGGTATTCTCAGGATTTCTCTTGAGGAAGTTATGGTAGATTCACTCAAAGAATCATGAGTAAAGGACATTACCAGTCATAGCAAAATAGTGAAAAATATCTGACTATCAAAAAAATTAAATTCACTGTGTTTCTCTTATACTAGCCTAAGGAAACAAATGAAAATCATGGTTTCTCACACAGAAATGGTTAATCTTTGCCTCAAAATTCTTTGTCAGTACAATTGAATAATAAAGTTGAAAAAATTAAAGCAGACTTAGAGAAATTTAGAACTCCTTTGATAGTGAAATAAAGATGGTAATATTATAAGTGTTGTGTATGTGACTCAAGACAATAAAACAAATAGCTACATTCCCAAAATAAGTAAAAGTTCTATGTGAGGGGAAAAATGTTAAACATTAATATGTATTTGGATTTAAATAAATAAAATAGGCTTTTAAAATCATCATTAAATAAGGAAATTCTATGCAGGTTACTATTTCTTATTATAGTAAATTACATTACATAGAAGGTTAAATTAATTGATGAAATACAATATAATTTTAATTCAAATTTAACCAGTATACTGTTTAGATAAAATTCAATATGCATATAGAACTCCATGTCTTTAATACAAAAAAGAGGATAACCATAGCTAGAAGTAACTATTTCTAATATCTTATTTTATGGGCTAGCAGTATAAATATATAGGAAGTTAATTGTTTGAAAGATCACATTGAAATATGGAACACCAACATCAGAATGGTTCACTACTACACTGCACATATTTTAATTCCATTTCTGATATGGACATGACCTTTGACTTTGGAAAATGTCACTATAAAGCTACACTCATAGACTCCCATTTGAACATAAAAGGTTGCACATTTCTATAACTGGGAGTACTGGGGCCAGGATGATGAAATGTCACCTCCTACTTTCTGCTACAAAATTTAAGTATTAAGTACAAATTCAAAAAATATTTCCTTGGGGGAACCTGGTAGGTCAATAATGCCAAGGTATTTTCAATAACTCATTTGGAAATACACAATAAAATCAGAAATTGAAATTATTTTCCACATAGTATATGTTTGTCATAAATCACAAATAAAAATTTTATATAAAGTACTATTTTATTAAACATCATTTGGTATCCATGATTTCATTATTCTGGTAAGTGATAATTTTAAAATGGTTCACAATTATTCAAAGTAGCTAATAGGTCCAGAATCAATGTTAGTAACCAAAAACTAAAATTTGGAAGATTTACAAGTCCATAAGAAGGAAAGAAAACTTGGAGTCAGTTTTGTTTGGTGGCTATGTATCCTATACCAAAAGTTTGCAGTCCTTTCAGCAATGGGGTGTTATTAACTGGCTCTGACAGGTAATCAAGAGGAATGGAATGATCCTTTGTTTTTCTTAGAGTCTCTGGGTATTTCCTGATGAATAACTGATTAGAAAGTATCTCATACTTGACATTGGGTCCTTGGCTTAATAATCAATTGATATTAGATGTAACATTATTTAAGCAGTAGGCCATTGCCCTTGTAGGTCTCAAAATGTTGACTTGGCCTTACTATGTAGTAGTCTTCCATTTGGAATTGAGTTGGAAACTTTATTCCTATAGGTCAGGTTTCACAGTGCCAAGAGGTACAATTCACATTGCAGAGGAGAAAAATACGTTATCAATAATCTTATTTAGCTAAGAATTCTTTAAACTACAATACCAACCTATAAGATAAATAAGACCACTGGTGCAATATTGGCACAGTTATAACATGAACTACTAAAATGAAACCTTTGCTTGGCTGGAACAATTGATACTGCTTAGCTGGAGCTGAGAATTTGGTGATAATTTAGAAGAGACAAGCACTCCTGAAACAAAATCATTTCAGAAGTGTTCCCTTAGGGTTAGCACACAGAATCCATGATCCAACTGGGTCATGGAGAGCTGAGGTTTGAAAGACCATTGGTAAAGGTGCAGTCTCAGTATCCACAGATGCCATTTGCACCATATGACTGACTAGATCCCCCAAAGACGATATGTATAAAATGCATAATCCAGCTGCACTGAAGACTCCAGAGTTTTGTAGGTGTTAATACTATGAGATGACTACAAAGAACAGTAGAAGAAGTGCACTACATGAGCCTATGAAATATTCTATATGTGCTACAGCAAGTTCTTTGGAGGCCAGAAAATCTTGAACCCCAGAAGTTTGACACTGAGCTTTACAGTGTTATACTTTTGTTCTGCTTTTTCTTTGAGTGTATCTCTTCCCTGGTTTATTCATTCTTGAAATAATAAAGTATCTATTTTTGATTTTACATTAGTCCATAAGAGTGTTTTGATATTTTAGAGAAACATTAGATACTTTAGAGAAAATTTTCAATGTTGAACAAGGCTTTTTATATTTTAAAAAGGATGAACATTTAAAGTGTTTGAATCTTTAGACTGTGACCTTTTAAATGGTAGAATGTTTTATATAATGATATTGATAGCACTATGCCATCTTGGGGACAAATGAGAAAGGAAAGGTTATGACTAAACTGATATATTTGTGTGTCAATCTGAGAAGGAGTCAATTATGTGGACTAGTTCTTACGGCAACATGACATAACTTACATTCATCTGAGAGGAGATAATTCTTCCATAAGATCAGCCTGTAGGACAAACTTCTGGAGCATCTTCTTGATTAATAACTGATGTAGAATATCCTAACCCACTGTGAATGGGACTACCTTTTTGTAAGTGGTTCTAGAACGTTTAAGAAAACAAATTGATCCATCTAGAATAACCAAGCCATTAGGTAACATTCTTTATAACCTGAGTATCTGTTTCTGACTCCAAGGTCATGGATTTGTTTCCTGTTCTGACTTCCCTGGGTGACAGAAAACAAGCTGAAAGATGAAAAATCTTTCCTTTAATGTTTTGCTTTTGGTAATGATGTTTTATCATAGTGAGAGAAACCTTAACTAAGTAAACTGCCTCAATCATTTTGGAAATTGTTTGGTGATTCAAATGCATTGCATTGCATTCTTCACATAGCCTAAGATCCTTCTGTTTCTTTTGGGAGAGAGAGAGAGAGAGAGAGAGAGAGAGAGAGAGAGAGAGAATGTGTGTGTGTGTGTGTGTGTGTGTGTGTGTATGTGTAGAAATAAAGTTAAACAAAATTTTAATATAGGTCCTTAGATAAAGAAAGCACTCAATTTTAGTCAGTCAGGATAAGGAGGGACACAAGTCAATAAAAAAAGATTTAATACAGTAGCTCCAATTCACTATATCACATTTACTGAAAATAGCATTCTAAAAAAGGTCCAAAGAAATGATTACATTGAAAAATAAGGAAACAAACAGAGGTACATACATTCCTAAGAATAGAGAAGAAGTAATTTCTTTTTGAAATTTAGTAGCAAAATATGCTATAAATTTTATTCTACCTTCAATAAAAATACAGTACAATCTCTGATGAGAACTGGGTAACTTGCTATATTTCTAACTCTCTCTCTCTCTCTCTCTCTCTCTCTCTCTCTCTCTCTCTCTCTCTCCATATATATATATATATATATATATATATATATATATATATATATACCTATGTATGTATACAATTACACACAATTACAAACTCTATTTCTACACTCACACACACACTTTGAACAGCAAAAGAAAGAGAATGATCTTAGGCTATGTGAAGAATGTAATGCACTTGAATCACCAAACAATTTCCAAAATGATTCATACAGTTTACTTAGAGTTTCTGTTACTATGAAAAAATATCATTACCCAAAACATATATATTTTTTCTCTATCTCTATATCCATATCCATATCCACACGCACACACACACACACACACACACACACACACACACACACACATATATATATATATATATATATATATATATATATATATATATAGAGAGAGAGAGAGAGAGAGAGAGAGAGGGAGGGAGAGAGGGAGAGAGAGAGAGAGAATAGGAAATATCAACAGATCCTGATATATTGTCTCTAAATTGGAATCAAATTTTGCATTCAGAGAAATAAGGCATCTAGAATTCACAGGGCAGAATATCATAGAAGAAAAAACTACTGAGAAAGACAAACATTTGGAGACAATTTGCAGAAATGCTGAAAACAGTTTACTTCTACTAAGCCTGTGGGAAAACATTCTAAAACTATAAAGTTGTTTACTTTTTCAGCAGTTTGATAAAGTTTTCCAAAGCCAATGTCTATTGTAGACATTGTTAATCTGAGATATATGTATGACAAAAAAGGGTCAAAGTTTCTCAAAATAATTTACTTTCACCCTAAAGTAAAATTATAAGATTTAAAGGAAGACAAAAATATTGATTAGATACAAAGAAAATAATAATATATTGAAGAAAAGAGTAGAAATTGTCAAAACAGAAAATTAAAGACAAAATCTAAAAGCCTTACAAGATGAATGAATGTAGGAATCTCTCATCAGTAGGAATCAGGAATGACATGTGTGACAAAACAAAATTGCTCTTTTCACCATTATTATTTAGTATTTTACTGGAAGTCTATACCAGGGTTATGACAAAAGGAAAAGCAAAAACTTGCAAATCAGAAAGGAAAGAAAATTGTTTAAATGACATTATCAGCATACACCATGGCCATTTATGTGGAAAACAAGACATCTATAAAAATAGTACAAGATCTAACAGATAGATTTAGCAAAGTAGTACAAAACATGACCAGTACATGCACACACACACACACACACACACACACACAAGCATAAAATTCATGTCTATATAATACTCAGGAAGATATAGAATATAAAATGTCAGGACAGCCTTTCTTGCCGCATCTAAAAAAAATTGTTATAGATAAACTTAAGAAAATAAGTAAAATTTCGACAACTAGAACTTGAAATCATGGCAAGGATGACTTTTACAGAGTATCCTTTCTATAGGTTGCAGACAGTGTTGTTTACATGTATTTTATCCTTGTACTTTTTTACAGATTGGTCACATTGATTGTTAAAATTCTTGTCATTCTGTTATGTTTATTGGCAATATGAAGAAGTTAGAACAGAATATCTAATTTGGATAATGATTAAAAATTTTGAAAGATCTATTATTGTTTCTCCATCTAATACAAATGTGCACTAATTAAAGCAGTTTGGTATTAACTTAAAGATAAATAGATTTGTAAATCAGTGAAATGGAATTTGGTGTCCCTAAAGAGATTCATACAAATATGCTAAATTGATTTTTGTCCACAACACCAAGGATCTTCAATGGAGGAGTTCATTCTCTTTTCAAGAACAATGTGAGAACAATTGAGCATTCAGAGTCTCAAAGGTCATCCTTAGTTTTACCTAATGCTGTATGCAAACAGCAATTAAGACTGTATATAAACATGAATATAAAAAGCATGCACTAATAAACAACCTAGGCTACTCCATCAAATTCTTTAAAACTTAAAAATGTTACTGTTAAATGAATGAAAATATGAGCCACAGATTCACAGAAAATAATAAAGAAACCTGCCTGACAGAAAACATTTTCACAAATATGAACAGATTAAGTATGCCCATGATAAGATATTCAATAGTTGCTCAATATGCTTGGTCATTATGTGATAATTCAAACCATACCAAGTATTGGTGAGAATTCAGAGTATTTGGTCCTCCCACACATTAAAGTTGATAATATGATATATTATATGTACTTTGTAAAACAATATCTATTAGTTTTTCAGACTTGCCATAATAAAATGTGACAAACATAGCCATTTTAATAACAACTCAGAAATTTATTTCTGAACAATTTTAAAAGTCAGACATTTGGAATCAAGATGTCAGTTGCTGCAGCTCTACTCTCATAGTTTACTGGAGAAAGTTGTTTCTTCTTTCTCCCTGTATCTGGCGGCCTCAGGCATTCTTGAGTATATGGCGACAGTACTTAGTGACAGTACAACTGCAATCTCTGCCACTGTCTTCTCCTAGCCTTCTCATTTTCTCCTCAGGTTTCATGTCTCTTTCTCACAAAGACACTTGTCTTTATATTTAGGGCTTACCTGGATGAAATAAACAGATCCCATCCTGACTTAAAAGAACAGGTAGGGAATCTTTGTCCAAATACTGTTAACTAATCATTCTGAATTCTCTGAAGTTATCACATTAATACACATTCATTAATTAGATTAGAAGTCAAATGAGAGAACATTCTGTATGAAACCATTTATTTGAATGTTGTACTAACAATGACAAAAAGCAGATCAGTGATAACCTGTGGATATCGAATATAAAAGTATTCTTTATTTGCCTGATGTGATTGTCATCTCAGAGGCTTACTGATGAATAAACACTCTTTTTCACTCTTTCTGAACTTTGGGTGTTTCATTCAACTAAACTGTTTTGCTTCAAACACTGCTCCACGATAACTGATTCAATCTGGCTTATCTATGCTTCCTACTGTATCTTTCTGCTTCTATTCCAACTCTGGCAATTTGTTCAAATTTTCTGGCTTCTTATTCTCTGGCTTCAAATGCCTCTGCTGACCTGCACAGAACTTCATGACCAAATTTAACTCCATTGAATGGTACTCAACTGCATTGACTCCCAACTCACTGACTCTATTTCCTTGTGCTGCTTGTCTTTCCTATGGTGTTCTTGTGAAAGTTGGGCATATCCTATCTCTGACTTATTTTATCACATCGTTCTCTGATTCATCACTCTGTCTGCCCCTCAATTAGATGTCACTTTTATATATGGCTACTTCCTTCTACAAGCTAACTTTACACTCAAGGCCTGTACTAAGGGCATGTATGTGCCAAATCACAAACAGCTACGTCTTTGAATGTTATCCCTTTCCAGAGCAGCCATGTTGCTGGATTAAAATCCCTCTACAATGGGAGGTGGGCAAGAGAGAATTCCAAAAAAAAAAAAAAATTAGCAAGAAGCTGATTTAGTAATGATGTATTTATTCAGTGTCTTTTGAAAACCTATGTACTATTTCATTTTATCTGCATAAGTGTTTTATTTGCATGAATGCATGTATACTAAATCCCTAGGAACTGTAGTTACCAATAATGATAAAGTATCATGTAGGTGCTGTGAGTTGAACACTGGTCCTCTATAAAAGTAAAAATGTTTTTAACCACTGGGGTATCTCAGTCTCTTATTTTGCTTTAATGATGGCTGTATACAAGTACACAAAGTCGAAATAGTTCTGCTTGTATAATTTTAACACTTTTACATTATTTTGGATATCTCAATAAAACCATAAGTATGAAACAGAAATTTCAACATTCCAAATACAATTCTTAGTGATTTTACAATCAGCCTTCCCCCTTGAACTATGAATGATGAGGTGTTTTATATATAGTTAGTCTAATTACTTTCTACTTCTTTCAGAGGCATTGTAATTTATCAAATTTATCAGTCTCAGTGGTATAGCCACTGCTCTTACCAATGTGCTGAAGTCTATAGTCTATGCCTCTCTTGCTGGTTTTCCTTTCAGCACTAGATACAGAAACCATTCCATTGGTATCTGCTCTCTTTAAGACTCATTCCGTGACATTTTCTCCTACTAAAGAAATTATTCCCTTTAATTTTTCTTTAATCCTTGCTTTGAAAAATCTCAGTATTCTAAACACAGTTAGATAACACAAGGAGGGGCATTAGCTTCGAAAAGACATACTTAAATTCCTTAACAGTGTGCTTCATTTTCTCCAGTGACCCCATTAGCATGTCTTAGTTAATTAGATAAGGTATCTATTCTCTTAGCAAGGTCAACAAATTTGCAGACATGAAGTGTGGTACCTAAAAGTTTCAGGAACAATCCTAGAAATCGCATGTACATCTTAGAAGTAATGATAGATGGTGTAAGATAATCTTGGAGCACATGTGGATCACTAAGAAGACTAGACCTCAGATGTGTCTTATGAACAGAGTTAAATTTGCTCAGAGCCAACTTAGCAAAACACTTTTTCCTGGAGACATATATCTAAAGACTTGAATAACAGATCATGCAACTAGCTCAGAATGCCTCAGATGATTAGCTGGCATCACAGAGCACCATACACTTTTTCTATTTAGATTTTTTTTCATGAGGAATTATCTCTGAGTCTCTAGATTCAGAGGGAGTTCAGGGAATGAGTGATGTACATGTAATTTTCAGGGGAAAACTCTATAGTCTTTAATAGTGTTCATTACCCATATGTCACTAAATATTGAAGTTAATGAATATTTGAATGATAATTTCATCTACCTGCAATCTTGAATGTTCTACAGAGTTTTCAGTTGTATATACTTATACTTCTATACAAATAGAATGATCTCTGGCATAAGGATGACACTATTATGAAAATAGAGAAAAAGATTTTACCACTTAAGCTCTAGTTATGGATTCTACAATGTTGAACATGGAGACAATTTCTATATCATATACATGTAGCCTATCCATGAATATGGTTTGCAAAGCATATCTATCATTAAACTAAACTTTTTTTATTTGCAGGAGGCCTTTCTAATTCTTGGAAGGACTTTAATAATGTCTTCATAAAGTCACATATTTTATTAAATCTGAAAATGTTTTTATTCATTTCAATGAAATCTCCCACAATTATACGTGTTTCAGTTCATATACTCAGTGGTGGTAGCACATGCATTTAATTCCAGCACATGGGAGGCACAGGCAGGCAAATCTTGAGTTCATGTCCAGCCTGACTTACAGAGCAAGTTTCAGGACAGCCAAGACCACATGGAGAAACCTTGTCTCAAAACACTAAAAGGAAACAAACAACAATAGAAATTGGTTTAAAAGAATCTGGCTATTGCTTATAAAGCCAGCATTTTGTAACGTGAGGCAAAAGAATCACAAGTTTTAAGACAATCTGGGCTATATACAAGTTACAAGAAAGTCTGAGATATACTGTTAAAAGAATACAATTTATGAAGACACCTGCATTATTTGGATATGGAGGTAGATGGATAAATACAGAAGTAAATGACAGGTAGCATATCGCTACTGCTTACTACCTCCACAATACCACATTTTTCAAAGATATTGTTGTCTCACATTTGAGCTGTACCAAAGCTATTCCATCCATTTACAGAATCTATAGCCTTTCAGTGTGGGATGAAAGAAATGGACACAATTAGGGTCATCTAGGAAGAAAGCCTCAATTTAGAAAATGTCTCTGTTATGTTGACCTATATGCAAGTCTTTGAACATTTTCTTGAGTAATGATTGAAGTGAGAAGGACCAGTACCTCGGGGAGTTAACACTGTGGAACAAGAGGTCCTGGGGTACATACAAAAACAGATTGGGCATGCCATGAGGAGCAGGTCATTAAGTAGTATTCCTGCATTATCTCTGCTTCAATCTCTTCCTTGTTTCCTGCTCTGACTTCCCTTTATAATAAATTGTAACCTGTAAAATTAAATAAGTCCTTCCTTCCCTAAGTTGATTTTGGTCCTGATTTTTACCATAGCAACAGGAAGTCAGTATGCTACCATACATATGGAGAATTTATATTATGTATTAACCAGTGAAGGTCTATAATATTGATGCAAAGAACAGACTGTTGGCTTGGAAAAGGATTGTTGGCTCACACGATTTTTTTAATTCACCAAGGCATGGTGGGAACATTATTGAGTCAGATGGCAAAGCCTTGGGTTTATTTTGTGAAGACAACATAGCTATAGTAAGATAACACAATGTATGTTGGCATTACTCTAATTAGTATTCATTTCACTGTTTCCAACTCACAGCAAATCAGTGGAAAGAAGAAATTGGTTTGCCACAGCAAAAAGTGAAGGTGGCTTTGTGATGTCAAAGTTTCTGTACAGCTCACAGATTAGCCAAAGCAAGGAAAGGCATTTCCTAATGGTGAGTAAAGTTTGTGTCATTGCAGCCTTTCCATTGAAAACAATTGTTTGAAGTGTTAAGAATATTGGTAGTTCAAAGAAGACAATTAAAAACAAAACACAAAGGAAACTGCCAGTCCTGGGGACACCCACTTGAAATCACAGTGCTCATAAGCAGTGGCAGGTTAAAGAGTGGGAGACCAGCCCAGGTTATCTAGGGAGCTCCTCCTGTCTCAACCAAGACACAGCAACAACAAGGAAACCAAGGGTAAACAGCAGCAGTGCAAAAGCAAGCAGCAACTTCCCTTAGTCTTTTTCAGCTTTTATCCATTCAGAGAACTTAACAGTGGTCAGTCGTTTACTTCAAGAGTTAACAGAAGATTTGAAGTGGCTAAGCAATTGACCTCCATGAATCCATGAAGAACATGCATAGACCACAGTCACAAAAAGAAATTCTTTTCCACAGAGATTATGAAAGCATGAACCTAGCACAATCTGATGTAGAGTCTAGTAAATGTCAAAATAGGTATTGCTAAACATGTGTGAAGCAGAAGGGTTAGATAAAATTTAAATACCCTAAGAATATGAGGTATTTAAAGTGCGTTTATATTTGTTTATGTTTTCATCAGAAAATATATAAACCAATGATAAATTCCCCTTGCTCCTCTGCCTCATCCATTGTTAGGATTAAGGCTAAATACTCTGGCTTGTTTCCAACACTGTCATAAGAAAATCATCATCAAAAACAACTTAGTATGGAAATATTTTAATTTATGTTACATTTCTAGGTAATGATCCATCATGAGAAATAAGGGCAGGAACTCAAAACAGGAACCTTGAGGCCAGAACTGAAGCAGAAGCATTAGAGAGAAATCACTTCCTGGCTTCCCAACTCATGGCTTGCTCAGCCTGCTTTATTCATTTTTTAAAATCTTTTTTAAGTCACTCCATTCATTTACATCTCAAATGATATACTGCTTCCTGGCTTGTTACACCCCTCCACCAACCTACCCATCCTATATCTGCCTTCCTCCCTACCTTTTGTCTGTATGACAGTGCTCCCCAACCCATCCACACTCTCCCGCCCCAAAGTCTCACCATCCCTCTACTCTGGGGCATCAGACTTCAGCGGACCAAGGCCCTCCCCTCTCATTGCTGTCAGGAAAGGCCATCCTCTGTTACATATCTGGAGCCAATGATCCCTTTATATACACTCCTTGGTTGGTGGTCTAGTCTCTGGGAAATCTGGGTAGTCAGGTCAGTCTATGTTGTTCTTCCAGTGAGGTTGCAATCCCCCTCTGCTCCACCAGTGCTTCTGCCAGCTCCCCCACCAGGTTCTCTGAGTTTAGCCTGATGGTGGGCTCCAAGCATCTGCCTCTGTATTGGTCAGTTGCTGGTCAGACCTTCCCAGGAACTGCCTCACTTGATTCCTCTCCACAAGCGCCTCTTCTTACACAACCCAGGACTATCTGTGACATTAGGAGTCATCTAGTTTTTTGAATTCAGATATGACAGTGAAATTTTGTGAATAATCATTGCTATTATTTGAAACACATTGGAAATTAGGCATATTTTTTCTTCCTACTTGATAATGTTTCTTAAGAAATTCAACCTATCTCAAGGCAAAGGAGCACTTGTATTTGAAACTTACAGTGTAATCACCATTTGAAGATAACCTTTGAATGAATCATGGAAAGATGGCCTTTCTACTTCTCACCTGATAAAAATTCAAACAAGAAGATTCATATTTTCCCACTAATTTACAGTAGACACATTTACTATTAATGGAGTATAGTTCCTGAAGTATTTTTCCAACTCTGATGCAAACATAGAAGAAAATGTCCATTTTTTCAAAAGCCAAACTATGCAGTGGAGAAACTTTTAGCTCTCCATAGGCAATGATTAATGTGCCATTTTTAACATGCTAAGCTAAAGATATCAAAAGGAAAATATAGGAGCTGAAGAGACAGGTACTGGTGAAGAGGATTTGCTGCCTTTCCACAGAAACAGAATGTGGTTCTCAGCACCCATATCAGGTGACTCACAACTGCCTGTAAGTCCAGCTTCAGAAGATTCAATGACTGTGGCCTTTCCAGATATCTGAACTCACATGTACATACCCCAGGCACACACAACACACATGCACAGACACACACACACAAACACACACACACACACACACGCCCCTATGTATAATATGAAAATAATAGAAATACATCTTTAAAATTACTTGTAGTACATTAAGTTATGGAATCATGGAAAATACTTTCTATGACTACAATAAACAAATCAGGCACCTGCTCTGTCTTTCCCTATCTGGGGCACTGTAAAGTGATAGCTGTTCTATTTCTCTACTTAACTCTCTCCCAATAAGCTGAACCAGAGTATACCTTTATTGGGCAAACAACCAATAATGAAAGGAGAACACATACATTATTAATGAGCTTGCATCTGAATTAAAAATCCAGATACATGCATGTATATAAATAGCCTACCTTTACCTGTGGATATGCCATTGCTTTAATGAAAAAGGAAAATCTGCTGTGATTATTTGTAGAGTTATACTGCCCCAAATGTAATTGCAACATAAATTGGGAGAAAGAATATAAACTTCAAGGTACACACTGAAGAATAGAACTCCCCCTTTGGCTTCATTTTGAATAGCAATTCTACTGGAGAAGAGAAAATCCAAATGAAGCAACAGCTCGAGCATAGTTCATTTACTCTTTGATATTCAGCACTGTCATTGACTCTTGAGTCATCAGCTCATTTTCTGCCTTGTGATGTGTGCTCAAACTGAAGAATTTCTTGATAGGACTGAACAACTACCCCCAATTTGCCTTTTGTCAAGAGTTCATTTCAGCATTTGTTAGAAAACAAAACTGAAGCCTGAACACCACCTAGCAACTCACTTTTTTGCATTACTCACAACCTGGCTTCAAAGAAAGTTAATGAGAGGAAATCAGAGAAAGTGCACTATTAGATTTATTCTTTTTAAAGGCAGCAGGTATGAAGGCTGGTTTGCTGACCTGATTTTTTCCTGAGCATACAAACTATGTAAATACAGAATTGGAAAACCATGGCCATATTTCTATAAGTGTGTAGAAAATACACTATTACTTCTTTTGGTAAAATGATTTGAGAACATTATTAGTGTGAGGATATTGTTTAGTCGCCACCACTAACAAAATCTTTCAAATTCTAGTAGATTTTAACAACCATGTATTTTTACCTCTTGGCAGGGTGAAGTTAAAACTGGTATTTCCTCCAACATGCTGAAAATAACCTAAAGGCAGACACCATAGCACTTAGAAAACATACTACTCCTCTGCAGCTCTGTCTGGCTTGTTTAAATTAAGTCTCAAACAAATAACACTATTGTAACTAGAAAAAAAGGAACTTAATGTAAGATGTCAAGATTACATGAGATTGAGCAAAATGATTCCTCTTCTTTATATCATTCCCACAGAAGTCCGAAAATGCTCCATTTGAGAGCCTCACAGATGATAGACAATCTAACAGAAAGAAGCACCTTGTTAAATTACTTCTGACAAACATTAACAATACACCAAGGAAAGAACCCTGCTCATCCTAGCAGTTTATTCTGATAAGCAATCTCTTCTTCGATTCAGAATGTCTTAAAAGACAAAAATCACTACAGTTGTGTGTCAAGGATTCACTGATCTTTTAAATATGATTGAACTTTAAATTAGCCATGAGAAACTAAAGTACAGGAATAATTTCAACCTCTGCACATGTTACTTCATATAGTTAATAGAGTAGTCTCCTTTATCTGACAGTTTGCATTCTATAGTTGAAGTGACCTATTGGCAGCTACAATCTGAAAATATCATAGGACACTCCAGAAGTAAGTGATTCGTAAGTTTTAAATAATGCACCATTCTGAGTAGCAGGAAAGGACATCATGTCATTCTATGGTGTTCCATTCTGTTCTTCATTTTGCATGGAATGTGTATCATATCTTCGTCTCTCATATAACAAGATTTTTTGTACTGCCTATCTGTTAGTTATTTAACAGTCATTTCAGCAATCATATTCCCAATCATGGTATTTATTATACCACACATTTTTAAGAAAAAAGAATAACTATAGTCAAATGCTATATTTCATTGCAGATATCATTAATCTCACAGTTATCATCACATAGAAATTTTATCATGTCATTACAAGAAAAGTAAATGTACAAAGGAATATTCTGACAACAAAAAGAGATACAACAACACTAACTTTTATTATAGTAAATTATAACTTCTATTTTGTGACAGTTTGTATGTATTGCATTCTTACTCTATTCCTATCTATTTTATCAATTAAACTTTATCAAATGAGTTTATGCATAAGAAAAATAATAGTATTGCTTAGTATCATATAAAGTTTCAGACATCCACTGGGGGACTGGAGGATTTAAGAAATATCTTTCATGCATTAAGGATTGCAATTATGTATGCTTTGGTCGTGGTTGAGTCAAAGATAATTTCATTTTTGAATGCCATTACACATTTTAAAGTTTTGTCTCATGTAACTTGAAGTATGTGAATAACAGAAGAAAGTTATAAGAATTTTACCATATTTTAACTTAATATTAATAAGTACTACATTAATGATTATAATATATGATACCAGGAAAAATCAGCATTATATAATGTTATATAGAATGTGATATAATATTATGAAGCTATGCTATAATGTTAAAGTAAGGTTATAGTTAAAATTGGTAATTTTGAAGTTATTAAACATTTTTCTCCACAAATCACACAATCCTAACTACTCTGGTAATACCTTCAGAATTAAGGGTGTTAAGTGCTTTGTGGGTTCTCTCATGTACAAACAGACAAAAGATTAAATTTAACATACTAAATGTTTGTTTACATCCAAATACTTGTCTGTCGTGCAGTGCTGGTGCCTAGGGATCGCAGGCTGATGGAACCGCCGCAGGATACCCGGCGGCGGCGGCTGGCATCAGCTCCAAGCCGGGCCAGCGGGGGTGGGCGAGCAGACTCCGGGGTCGGGGGCGTGGAAGGAGCCAGCAGAGCCAGCCCAGGGCCTTCAGCAGCCGACGGGGCAGGGCTCGCTCCACAGCGGCCTCTGGTCGCCCGAAAACCGGAGCGGGACCTCCGTCCCAGTCCTCAAAAGTGAGAAAGTGTTGTCAGCTCTTTTAGTTCTCTCCTTCCGGGAGTCGCTCGTGAGAGCCCACGGAAGAAAAGTGTCTCAGCTCTTTTAGTTCCCTCCCTCTGAGAGTAGCTCCTGAGAGCCTACGGAAGAAAGGTGTTTCAGCTGCTTCAGTTCAGCTCGCTCTTCCTGCAGAGGAGAGAGGAGAGTGTTGTCCTTTGAAGTGCGCGACTGGCGACTGGCGAGGGATCGGGAAAACACTCTGACAGCAGGAGACCTTGCACCACACAGCAGTAGTAGTTTAATTTGAGCTCTGGAATTATATATATACAGTTTCGGGGAAAGAACAGGTAGCCCCTATTGGTTTGGCTTGGGTGTTTGAGGATGACTTATTTTCATGGAGGTGCTATGCTACGTGATAAGGGTCACGGGTCTCTTTGTGGGAAGTGGAAGCTAAGAGGGCCATCGGCGTGGGAAATCTGAAGCAACCTTCTGTCCTGTGACCCTTTTCAGGCCGAGGTTTCCGGGGCTTCGAAGATTTCTACCAAGATTTCTGGCTTTCTCATAGCCCACTGCCCCACACTTGTCAAGATGCTGGGAGGGTGAATGTCTCAAATGAGGGAAATATAGGCACTGTCTTAAAAAAAACACTGACATAAATATGAAAACAAGGTACACTTGTAAATAGCAATGATAAGTGGACCCACACTGCCATATTTTCTAAGATCCAGTTGACTTCTTAACATTTTTCAACTGCTATCATGTATTTTTATAATAAAAATGAATTATATATATACATGGGTACATCTATGCAGAGAGACACATACATTCACATACAAATTTTTAGGGTAGTAGTGATTTAGCCCTAGACAACTGTATCCCCAGATTTTTGCACTATTTTCTTTTTAGGCAGAATCTCACTAAGTTGTTGAGGTTGAATTTAAAAATGGGATTTACTGGTATTATCCTGTATAGAAGGTGAGACTATATGTAATCTGCATCTCCCAGCTCAGATTCTATTTTTGTTGTTGTTGTTGTTGATTATGCTGTTACTGCTGCTGTTCCTTTAACATTTTTTCTTTCATTGAAAATACTTTTTATCACAAAACATTCTGATTATGATTTCCCATAAGTGATTTTCCCAAGGAAAATGAGGTTCTTCCCCACTTTCCTTTTCATCTGGGTTTCCTGTTTTTATCTATCAATAGAAAATGGAAGGCATCTAAGGGATAAAAAAGGCATATGAAACATATAGATGAAAAAATCCACTAATTTACCCATTCAGGAATCCCATAAAACTCCTAAACTGACAATATAATATATACCCAAAGGAACTTTACAGTAAAAAGAGAGAAATGAATAAATGAAACAAGTCAATTAAAGAAAAATCTAAATAATATTATGGGACAATGAACTTCCAAAGACTGTGTTGCTTATTTTCTGTTGGTCATCAACTTCTGGGCATGCAGCCTACCCTTAACTTGTTTTTTCAGTGAGACCACTTGGAGAAAACTAAATTTTCATTTGCAAGTGGTTATACATTGGAGATAGCTTCTGAGTTAGGGATAGGGTATGTATCTGCTTTTCCTTTCAGGTCTAGGACCCCTTCTTGTGCAGTTCCACATAGACCCTGCACATGCTGCCCCAGTCTCTGTGAATTCACAAGTATATCAATCCTGTTGACATTGATTGCTTTGTTTCTTTATTGTCCCCAGTAGACTCCAGCTCTTACATCCTTTCCATATCCTCTTCAGTAGAGTTCCCTGAGCCCTGCAGGGAGGAATTTGATGCCATTTAGAGTGTTTCAAGTTCCCTCACTCTCTGTATATTTTCTCTCATTGGGTCTTTGCATTTGTTTCCATCTGCTGTAGGAGAAAATTTCTGTGATGATGACTGAGGAGTGCAATGATCCATAAATATAAGAGAATGTCACTGGGAGTCATTTCATTGCTGTGTTCTTAGTGTAACAATAGTATATGTTTTATCCAAGGTCCCTGTGCAATGGAGTCTCAGGTTCTTGGTCATCATGCAGTGATGGATAAGGGAGTGAAGCTTAGGAGTGTACTGTAAGTCAAATCTGATATTGGTTGGTTATTCAAACAACCTTTGTGCCACCATTGCCCTAATATATCTTCCAGGTAAGATGTCATTGTAGATCAAAAGATTTTGAGCTAAATTGGTGTTTATATTTATTTTCTTGTAGCATACAAACTACCTTCCTGTACAAAAGACTCTAGAACATATTAGAGACGACTCTTTATAGTCACCAGCTTGACTGCTGGTTGTGTACACGTTGTCTTCAGCAATGGGGTTTGTCCATAACTTTGTGCAGAACAACCTATAGTCTTGGAAACAGCCTACATTGTTTGGGGGTTCCCATGGGAACCCTTTGGATAATACAATGAGACATAATCCATTACAAAGTACTGGAACCTTCATTTGGCAACAAGAGATGCCCAGGCTATGCTCTGTCTACATCATTACTTGGGTATTTCATTTAGATTGTCATCATACACATAAATATTTTAGGAAGTTTCAACTGTGTTACGTTTTATTACTACATCTTAAATGGTCCTTAATTAGCTATCCTTATCCCTACTTTCTTCCTCATTCCCTTTTCCTTTCCCTTGCCTACTTGTTTTTCCCACTTTCGTCCCCACATTCATCCAACCATCCATCCATCTCTTTATCTATAATTACATATGCTATTTTTCTTTCCTAACATTATCTATCTGTAACACCTAATCTCTTCCTCTATATCTACCTCCTGAGGTTCTAAGGATTGTAGCTTGTTTATCATTGACTTAAAACTTAAAATTCACATGTATGTGAATATGTATCTCCCTGGGTTAGGGTTACCATATTCAGAAATATTTTTTCTAATTCTGTCCATTTACCTGCAAGTTTCATGTTTGTTTGTTTGTTTTATTTTAACTACTCATCAATTCCCTACTATGACATTTTCTTTTTCCATTCATCTGTTGTGGAACAGATATATTGTTTTCAGTTTCTGGCTATTATGAGTAGAACAGCAACAAAAATGTTTGAGGAACTGTCTCTATGGTACTTGGGTCTGTACCCAGAAGTGGTGTAGCTGAATCTTGAGGTACATCCATTCTCATATACCTGAGGGACTGCTACAGACTACAACTCATGAACAGATGATTTTTGATATAGAGTCCAGGAATACTTAATAAAAGACAAAATCGTTGAGAAATGGTTTTGCTCAAACTGGATGTCTGAATGAAGAAAAATCCAAATAGATCTATATCTGTTACCCTGTACAAAATTCAATTGTAAATGGATCAAAGATCTCAACATAAAACCAGATACGCAGTATCTGATAGAAAAGAAAATGGTGAATAACCTTGAAGTCAGTTACACAGGAAAAGACATTCTGAACAAAACATCATTGTCACAGACAGCCACTAAGTTCAACATCCAAAGCATACCCATCATTCAAACTAAGCAACAGACTACAAAATAGAAAAATGATTTTGCCAGCTACACATCGATAGAAGGCTAATATCTAAATTATAATAAAGAATGCAGGAAAGTAGATATCAAGGAAAATAATCTAATTTTAAAATGGTGAACAAATCTAAACAGAATTCTAAGAAAAGGAAAGTTAAATGGCCACTTCCACTTTAATCTAAGATGATCTTTAAGTGTTCATGTCTACCCGGCTTTTGTATCCTTTACTTCAAGGCATTTTGGTTATGGTTTTCAAACTCTATTAGATGATGAATGTAATCAATAAACTAATTAATCTTTACTATTTTGTTGTTAAATAAATACACATATGATTGTGTTAAATATATATATTAAATTTGCCATTTATAAAGTTTAAACCCTGTATATTCTTTCTCAGTTTCAAGAATAAACTTAGCATCCTGTAAACAATAAGGAATATATAAAATTATAAACTGTGACTGAAAATTTATCCATATTGCCATGAAATTAACAAAAACCTTAGTTCTTGTTACTAATTTTGCAAACCTATAATTACACTTAAAAAAATGACTGTTTTGTATCTGGTGAATTATCCGTTCAATAGCAAGGATTCTACATGTGTTTTCCTGTGTTTTACTGATAACAGTGTTCCATCCATATTACATGCCGTCTCTGCTGCTGCTACAGAACTCTGTCATAGAGTGAAAACAGTCACAGACAATATATAAAAGACAAGTATGGCTGTATTCCAATAAAACTTCATTTACAAGAACTTATGGTTTGGCCTGGGGGCAGTAGCTGGCTGAAATGGATAATGCCATAATCTGAAAGGAGTTTACCTAATACAATCTTGGCCCTTTTTACTTTCCTAAAGTAGAATGAGGTTGATTATCCTGCCCTCTAAGTAGATGGTGCCTACACATACACAGTGTCTAAGCATTTCACAGGTATTACATTCGTCAAATCATCAGAAAGGAAAACACCCGATTTTATAAAGGTATTGACTCATGCACAAAGAAAAAGAAAATGGCCAGAGAGCTGAACAAGAAGCTAGTACAAAAGGCAAAATAGTAAACATTATCTACTCAAAGTGGAGATGAGCTCTGGTGCCTTTGTTCAGGCAGATGAACTGTGACAAATATTTCTTCTTAAGGCCCTGGAAGAACACTTTACAGTAGTACTGACTGATATTATTATCTGGAATGCAGTGCTGACACCATGCAGGGACATTCATAAAGAAAAAAAGAGTTTTTGCTCTCCCCTTTATTCTCCCTTTACTGAGTTAATTTAATAATTATTAGCTTTCTCTTGTTTATCTCACTACATGGGCAAAAATAAAGAAACAAAATTGTTGTGAAAATATTGATTAAAAATATCACTGGATTTATTTTTCAGTTAGTTTCTCCCTTGGAAAATATTTAAACTGTTACAAGCTTTCTCTTGAAATGTGCATACACAAAAGCTCATTTTCTAGAGTCACACACACACATACACACATAAACAGGCATATTTCAGCAAGCAGAACAGCATACTGAAAACATTTGTCCAAGTAAAGTTCAAAGCAAACTTGATACTAGAGTTATGAAATGGAATGGATACCACAAATGTCATGCTCTTTGTCATTAAGAAGAAAAGGTCAAGCCTATTTGATCAGTTATTTTCAGAAAAAAAGGTGATTTTAGAAAAGCATTTTTCTCTTTCTCTGATTCTTCTCACAAAGAACTGAATGATTTTGTTCCTATTTCTGACTGCAGGTTTTCAAAGAAGTTGTTTATCAGGATGCCACTCTGAACAGGATTTGAAGGAAAGTTGGAGAGTATATTAATTATAGAGTGCCATGGTTGCCTCAATTTCCATGTTAGAAAGTGTTGCATCACTGATGTGGGGTGGCATCTCTTCCATGTAGAGTACTTTTAAAAGTGCAAATGTATGAACAGAAAATTCTCACTTCAAAGAGAAACAGAACTGTTTTGAAAGACAGCCTTTGAATGCAATCTTATTCAAAAGGAAGCCTATTTAGAGAAAATGGAATCCAAAAATGTCAACACCTGTATTCTTCCTGAGAATATGCCTTCTTTGACAACAACGCTGAGAAGCTAAGAGTACTTTGAAAAACAAACACGCCCCACTTTATTTCGTTATAGAAAAAGTAGTTAGAGATTTTATGATGCCCCCATGCTTACAATATATTTTCATTAAAAAGCAATATATTTCACAAATTTGATATGGGCAGTTGTCTAACCCTACACAGCACATATTGGAAGGTTAAACTTCATTTCAGAAAACAAGTCAAAAGACCTGTGAGCATCTGAATATTTTTTCCAGTGTATCTACTCCAACCTGAAAGAATGATTTTTCTGTTCCAATTTTGACCAATTTTAAAAGGCGAAATGAAATTGGGAAAATTATGTTGTAACATTGCCGAATTGTGCTTTTCTACTTTTACAGAAGATTGTTGTAAATACTCTTTGATCTACAAGAAAATTGTCTTCCTCATTGGCAACACAAATATATTGAATGTGACCAAGGTTCTTCATAATAGTTTGAATGAAAACTATATGGACGAAAATGTTCACATCTTTTTAGACGGAGTAAGAATAGATTCAGTTGACACCATTTGTTAAACAAGGGTAGTGTAGAAATTCCACTGATGGTCTGCCAGGGATTTCTAGTACAAGTTTTAATTATTCATGAAGCTTTGTTTCAGGAGTTCATAGCAATAAGGCATACTGAGACAAAAATAATTGTGTAAACTCCTAAAGAAAATAAGGACCATGAAATTGGGAGGAAGGTATATTAGTGGTTTCTGAAAGTTGCTGAAAGGAGACAGAGAGGGTGGTAGGGTATAGGTAGATAGAATCCTAATAAGTTGTATACACGTATGAAAATTTCAAAGAATGCACAAAATAGTTTTACTTATATTTAAAGCACTTATAAAAGGAATTTTACCCACAATTTTCATTTAAAGATTTATCATTTATTTTCCTGTATAATATAACAATGATAACAAACATTAATGTTATTCCAACCATTTTTCTAGATAATTCATATTCCCTCTAAAAACTTCTTTCATCAAAACTCTGAACTAAAATTTACCCCTTCATTGAATGAGCACTGTAGATAATCATACACACTAAATGACTATATTATATAACTTGCAATACGAGTGCCACATACTTAGTACATTGAAGCACATTTTCCCTTTTTCTGGGTATGAAATACCCTGAGCTCTGAGGGGAGGGATTTGATGGAGACATCCCATTTAGGGGTGAGTATTGCAAGGTCTCTCTCTCTGCATAATATCTGCGAGTCTCTATATTTGTTCCCATCTGCTGCAGAAGGAAACTGTCTGAAACATTTTTCTTTTTTTTAAATTTAAATGGAAACACCATGAATGATATTATACTTGTGAGAATACAATGACCTGTTAGGCACTGAGGATATCAACAGTAAAACACTTGCCAAGCATGTGTATGATACCAACTGGAATCTCTATCTCAGCAAAAAAAGACAAGAACAACAACAGCACAAATGTTAGGAGCTAATTCCTTTTGTTCTATTATTCTATGTATAAGTAAATTAATACAACTCTCCAAACTAATTATAAATGTATTTTAACTCTGAGAATGTTTTTAAAATACACATAGAAATGAAAAAATAGTTGGTTTTTTTCCATTTGTGGTCATTTGTGAACTTTAATAATAGTATGTTGGAATTGCATGTTTTCCTTTTCATTTTAGATGACCTTCTGCAGTGACATGCAGAGCATATTTGACTCACAGAGATGGAAGCAGCAATCACAGAGTCTGCATTAGGTCTTCTAAATATATGTTCTGGTTATATATCTTGGAGGTTTTGTGGGATTTATAACAGTGGCAGTTGGAGTGTCTCTGGCTCTTTTGCCTGCTGCAGGGACAGTTTTCCTTCTATTGGGTTGCCTCATCCTGCCTTTATATGAGAGTTGTGCCTTGTATTATTGGATCTTATTATGCTATATTCAGTTGATATCCTTGGAAGGCCTGTTCTTCTGAAGCGAAACAGAGGAGAAGTAGGCTAAGGGAAGAGGGGGTGTGAGAGGGAATGGGAGAAGTGGAGAAAGGGGAGGCTGTTGCCAGAATATTCTGTATTATAGAAAAATAAATTAAAAAATAAAGGAGAAAGCATATATAAAAGTTTACAAGTTTCCTTGTTCCAAGAACTCAAACAGAATCCTTCTGAATGTGTCCAACTTTTAGATAAATGCAATAAAGGGAAAGAAGAAGGGTTACCCTACACAAAAGTTGTATTCATCTATTAACATTATACATATATACATGTTAGTCAATACTGAGGTAAGAAAAATGCATAAACAAACCACTAATATTTTCAAGACAGGGAATAGGATTATACTTAAAATTAGCCAAACTGATGTGTCAGGTAAAACCATATTGCTCATAATACAATACACTTTAGATGCAATGTGCAGAGACCCTTGAACTGGAACCTACCCGAATGACTCATACCTGAAGATTAACTTCCATAGTACCAGAAGACACAATACAAACTTCTAAACAAGGAAAACATCCTAGCGATATGATGCTTATGAACAACATAAAGGATCAGCATGGTTTGATAACCCTGAAAGTGCAGTAATGGCTCACATACCTTAGTGCAAGGGTACACATAACCAATAGATCTCTAATTGTCTTTAAGACTCATTCAACAAAAGAGAAACCATACCTGGCATTGTACTAGAAACATAGAATACACAGATGTAATGAAGTCAAGAATCCTAGAAGAGAACCTATAATGAACACTTTAATAAATCAGATAATTCTTAACTAAATTCTAAAGGCTTATCTTTATATACACAGAAAAATGCTGTTCTCATGCCTTATCAAAGAAAATTCTTTTTGCAATAGATAGTGACTATTACAGAAAACCACAGACAATCAAAATGCAGAATTATGGAACCCAGTCCCAGTGGAAACAAAACAACTCCTTTACCTAAGTATCTGGTAACATTATAGAGAAAAGGACTGAAAGATTGAAGAAAAAAAGGATCAAGGAAGGTTTTGTCTTTTTTTTTCTTCTGAGACTGTCTCCCAGTAATGCCAGACACCACACCCATAATTTCTCACCAGCATGACTGCTTAGACATGAACTGAATTGCAACAGTAGATATACTAAATTGGCATCCTTATGTAAACATAAGACCTTAACCTTAATCAAAGAAATAAAAGCAACTAAGGAATGCTTACATAAGGAGAAATAATCTTTCCTCAGGGAAGAGCACACCTACAAGTTCTCCAATACTAAATGCTTATCCTTGTAAACTGTCACAATGACTATTATACAAACAGAGCAAGTTATTTTTAGGAATGCACATTCATATAAATTTTATATACATATACATATACATATATATATACATATATATATATGTGTATATGTATATATATATGTATATATACGTATATATACATATATATACATATATATACATATATATACATATACATATACATATATATATATATATATATATATGTGTGTGTGTGTGTGTGTGTTTGTGTGTGTGTGTGGCTAAAAGGCTGTGGCGAAGTCTCGGAGGCTTTCCATGCTGGCGGGTCCCATAAACAAGAGAAAGATCCTGAGTTCCAAAGGCTGGAAGCTTTGGCAATGGCAGACCCCAAAAACATGAGAAAGTCCATAGTTCCAAAAGGGTTTATTTTCATGGCTGATAGTAGATGGATCTGGATGTACCCTCCCCCCCATAAAAGTCAAGGCAGACCCGAGTTAAATAGGGAGTGAAATGGGGGAAGGATCTTGGGAAGAATGCTTAATTGGCTCTGCCCTCTCGCCTTCAGGTATCTCATTCTTATGTAAATCCCTCTAGGGGCTGAGGCCTGTAGTCATGCCCTCTACCTGTGCTTTTTGGGAGAGGCTGCAATGGCCTACATGACTGAACAGTACAGGTCAAATGGAAATCTTAGACCATGTGTTAGGAGCCTGGATTCTGGGAACACATCAGAAAGGATGCCCATCCTTTACAGGGTCTCTGGCCTACTTCCAGCCAGTGCTCTACCAAAAACCAAGACCCCTCTCATGGCCCAACATACATATATACACATCATACCTGTACACACACACACGTGTGTATGTGTGTGTGTGTGAATATGTGTGTGTGTGTATATATATATATATATATATATATATATATACACACATACACACATGAATGCAACAACAATTAATGCAAAAGAAGTTGTT
Source organism: Grammomys surdaster (assembly GCF_004785775.1). Lineage (NCBI taxonomy): Eukaryota > Metazoa > Chordata > Mammalia > Rodentia > Muridae > Grammomys > Grammomys surdaster. Next base: position 3,132,796 of record NW_021604563.1, read on the forward strand.
AATTCAAAAGAGAAAGGAGAGGTAAACAGGAGGGGTTAAAGGGTAAAAGGAAAGGAGGAAATAATGTAATTATATTATAATATCAAAAACTAAAATAAATAATAGAAAAAAAGAAAAGCCAAATAAGGAAAGATTTCAGAAAATCTTCAGGATATAAATAAGAAATAATGTTAGGATTTTACGTGCACTTAAAATGATCATATTAGCATTATCTTGACTCTAGGAAAGATATAAAATCCGACAATTGGGTATAAATGAGAATCACAAGAAATTAAGTAGTGTTTTTTTGTAATCATTTGTTTCTGGGGTTGGTGCTAAAGACTGAAAGCAAAATTGTGCATATGCTGAGCCACAAACTCATTCTTCCTTTTCTTTCTTTTCTTTCTTTCTTTCCTTCTTTCTTTCTTCCTTCCTTTCTTTCTTTCTTTCTTTCTTTCTTTCTTTCTTTCTTTTTTCTGTCTTTCACAGGCTCACACAATCAGAGCTTACAGGGAGATCTTGTAAACCAATGAATTCATCTGCAAGAGACTTAGACTAAAGGCAGTGAATATTCTGTGCAGTAAAGTATCTAATTGAGAATACTGGACTAATGTATAAAATCTGGAGCATCAATAACTAGCTTCACTAAGGCTATCTATTTCCAATCTGACCTCCAACATCTTTACACACACACACACAAACCCATTAATAGAAATGAAGACTGTATAAAAGTTCTGGAGTCCTAAAAATCTATGAGTCATGAATAAATAAAATTATAAACAACCACAAATATTAGACATCTTAAATATAATTTTTTTCATCCACATGGGGATAATGAAGCTTTAAAAAGTTAATGGTTGATCTGCTCAATCGTTTTGAGTTTGTTCCTTGTCATAAACCACACTGTTGAGGGGTTAGAGAAATGTCTCAACAGTTAAGACTCTTCCTAAGAACCTGAGCTTCCAGTACGATATTGGGTAGCTCACAACTGCCTATAACTCTGGCTTCTCTTCTCCCCTCTTCAGGCATTATACACATCTTCATGCATCTCCATAAGACACTTATACACAATTAAGCATAAACTTTAAATTTAAAAACCTTATAACTTTGAAAGCTTGTAAATATTAGGGACTCCATACTTGTTCCCTCTATTTGCATAAAACCATTACTGATCTCCCTATCATGAAGTATTATAGGATTTCTTTCTTACATTCAGGAGTTCTAAAAACTGTATATATCATCACTTTTCCATCCATTTACTTACTCTTCAATTTCTGAGAGAAATACATTTTCTTTACCTCTGAAGTTTTATAGCAGTGAAAGTAATGACTAGAAAAACATAAGGATTTGCATGCTAAAATAAAAACCTTCTATTAGAGCAACATTAATGAATATGAATATAAAGTAAAAATCATATAACTTGGACATGGTGGTATATTCCTTTGATCACAGGACTTTAGAGTGGAGGCAGGGGGTACCTCTGTGAGATCAACGTCATGCTGTTCTATATAGTGAATTCCAGGCCAGCTAAGTCTATATAATAAGACACTGTCTCAAAAATAAAAGAGAATAAAGAAATATGTTTTTAAGTGTATATGATTAGTGAGGTCATAATTATCAAATCTGTATAGCATAACATATCTTTCCCCTGTAAAATATAAAACTAATCTGTACATTGAAATTTTCTGCTCTAGTTTGCTTTCTATTGCTTTAATAAATATCATGACCAAGAGCAACTTGAGTACAAAAGAGTTTATTTGTCTTATATATCCTAAAATCAGTCTATTTCTCAGGGAAATCAGAATAGGAAATCAAATATTAATAAAAGCAGGGATCATGGAGGAAATGTACCAACTGTCTTGTCCTTATTGGTTGCTCAGTGAAAAATTTTAAAACAGCCAGGACCACCTATTCATGGGTGATATCACCTTCATATCAATCATTAATTAATGTGCCACACAGATTTGTCTACAGTTCAATCTGGTAGAAGCATTTTCTCAATTGATGTTTCCAACTCCAACATGATATGTTTTGTTTCATAAGATAGCTTTTGTCCAGTTGACAAAAGACTAGCAAGCACAGTGTTAAATTATTTACAATTTTTATATTTCATCATTGAGAAAAGAATTGTATTATCACAAATTTAGGCTCAATGATGTTAGAAACTACTCTCAGAATAGCTACAATGTAATTGGCATTAGGTTCTACACAAAGTATAGCCAATAATGATAAATTTATGTACAGCTAACTTTCCCCAGAATGCCAAAGAGCTTTTCAAAGAAAAAAGAATGGCCGTTGTTCATGACAATATGATAAGGTATTTTGGCATCCCTGGAGTATAACTTTGGCTGATATACAGGTGTCAGAACAACATATCTTTATGGCTTGTACTAATGGAAGGAACATGATGAATGCCCTTGAGCAGTGTAAGGAGGAGATGCAGCAACAGAGCCTAGGGACAGATGGTGCTGATTTATTACTTGGAAATGTCAGAGGGTAAGTGTTTTCTGCATATTGAGTTAGAAGTAATGCAGAGGTAATACTTCAGATTATTGTGTAGGGCTTGATATTTTGGATACTGAATCTAATCAAAATCATCTCAACTCTTAAGCAGGTTTAAAGACAAAAGACATGGCCAGATTTGAAAAGACCTGGAATCTTGGGATATGCTGAAGCAAATAATGCACTGCCTTGATCTATGGCACTTGGAAATGTCTGAAATGAATATAAGTCTGCTTTCATTGTCTTCATTTTCTGTGATTATTTAAGTGTGGGTCAGTCTTATAGCTGAAATTTGTTGTTACCAAAGCACCTAAAATGTGTATATATGTGTGTGTGTATGTGTGTGTGTGTATACATACATATATATGTGTGTGTGTATATATGTACATATACACATATATATGTATATATATGTGTGTATATAAATACCATATATATAGCATATATTGCATATATATATATATATATCATTATATATATAATTTGATTAAAATACATGCTTGCTATTTTAATCAAATTAAGATATTTCAAGATATAAAATTTTGAAAACATGTTGAAAAGAAAATTTTATTTGCTGAATAAAAATGTCAGATAGAGGATAGAATGCCTTTAATTTTGAAAGAGAACATTGTGACTAGAATACCTCCAACCCCTGCATATTGCCTTGGCTTTAACTTTAGGCATCACTGTTGTGAGCTGTGAGTTTAGTCTCAAGAAAATAACTATCACAGGAGTCTTTTAAACATTTTTAATACTATAATATTTTGCCAGTTGAAGTTTTAAATTATTTAATAGATTATCAAGCCATATTATGGTGTGTAGAACTCAAAATTAACATGACTTCATGGCAATTGCCTCTTAATTTCATGTCACCTTGGGTCAGTCATCTGAGACGCATGGGATTTGAATATCACTGTCTTTGATCACATTTAAAATCAATATTTCCTATTGTCAAGTCCTGAACTTTCTGCTGGGAAAAATATATATTTTTTGTAATATTCTAATTACTTGATTTAATCAAATTTTTCATTAAAGTAGAAAAAAGAAAAGATGGATCAATACAAAAAATTCAAATTGAAGAGTTTGGTTTTTTTCCTGTTTTTTTTTTTCAGTTTTTGTATATAGCTATGCAACTATGTATACTTATAAACATATGTAAATATTATATGGAGTATTTATGAAGAATTTAAATCTGAGTATACAATGTTAACTTTAGTAATCATTTTCCAGCATACATATGTGTATGTAGAAGCACATGCACATACACACACACACACACACACACACACACACATATATATATATATATATATATATATATATATATATATATATATGTTTATAAATATACATGTACACGTACACATAGGTACACACACATACATACATATATATACATATATGAACATACATATATACATACACATATATGTGTGTAAATATACATGTGCACATATGTACACACATGTACGTACATATATACATATATACACACATACACACACATATATACATACATATATATATATATATATATATATATATATATATACTGCGTGTTTGCACAGCACTTAATTTTATACCTATCTTTAAAATGTTTTGTAGGTTGTCATGTATAAAATTCAGATTAAGAAAGTTTGTATTGCCAGTGTCTGGAGACAATGGTCCTTTACTCCTACCACTCAGGAGGCAGAAGCAGGTCAATCTCTGTGAGTTTGAGCTCAGCCTGGTGTACAGAGCAAGTTCCAGGACAGCCAGGGCTATATAGTGAAACCTTGTCGCAAAACAAAAGCAAGTATGAACATACAATACAGCTAGTACCATTGACTAATTATACCTCTTCTCACTGAACTTCAAAGTAAATAATTATTGGATAACAGGATAACAATATGTATCTTTTAAGACAAGTATTCTTTATCCTATGCTGCATTACTTCATTTAAGGCTTGATAGGTGCATTTGTGTGGCCATCATTCACATCCACAATGCTAAAATCACATGTCTAACCTGTTAATCATTGAGAGAAAAGTAATGAACATATTATAAGCTGTACAGAAAGCAGAGATAATCAATGTTTATTGATTTAAAATAATTAACATAGATGACATTGTACTCTCTAGAAGTTTAAACATCAGATAGATGGTTGGATTTGCTAAATAGCTATTAAATATTGGTGTCTGTAATACAGTATCAGATTTTGGTGCTTTCTCTAGCTACTTCGCAGAAGTCCTAATTCATTTCCTCATGTTCAAAATTGCTAAATTTTGTAACAGTGACAGAAAAAAATAAAGTATAGAGATGTCCCAGTCAAAAAAAAAAAATAAAGAAGAAATGCTTAGGAGTCAACATTATGACATGGAAAATGAGACAAAAATGTGACCATCCACCATGACAACCTAAAGTCGACTAGTAGGAGAGCAAAAAAGGAAAAACAAAAGATACAACCTTAGGGCCACACAGCTACTGACTGGCCAACAAATTCAGGGCATTCTTGGATCTAAGGTCTAATCCACACTTACTCTACAGAAATTAGATATAGATAAGAACTAATTACAACATCAGAATCCAAAAAATAATATTGAAAAGTAGATGCTGAATCTCATTCCCTGAGGATTTCTAATGATAAAGTTTTGTTTGTTTTGAGTGTTTGTTTGCTTGTTTGTTTTGCTCTGGATATATAATTTCAAAACCATTGTGGTTTTGTTTTTGTTGTTGTTGCTATTGTTGTTGTTCATTTCTTTTTTCTTATTCATTTTACATCCCATTCACTAGCTCCTTCCTGGTCATCCTCTCCCACAATCCTTTTACCATTCCCCCACCACCTCTCCTCTGAGCAGGTGGAGGCTTCCATGAATATCACCCCAGCTTGGCACTTCAAGTCTGTGTGAGGTACTTTCTCACCCACTGAAGTCAGACAAGGCAGTCAACATATTCCACATACAAGCAACAGCTTTTCGAATAGTCCCTACTCCATCTGAAGCCATTTTAAGACAGTTTTGCCAGTTTCAAAAATCCATAAGGACTACCCATTCCTCTCTTGCCTTTCTGTTTATGACACAAAAATAAATATATCCAGTCAAACCTACTGTCCTTTTTAAGAATTACTGTAAATTAGATGCTCCTTTCACTAATTAATATTTCTTGTCTTGATTTTGACAATTATAAAGGAAAATATAATTTTGCATCTTGGTTTATGTCAGGAATCCTCACCAAGTAAAATACAGAGTTATGATCATAGCAGGTTAAATAATTAGATGATTATTTAATCATATAATTATGGACAGATTTATTCTCAAAGCTAATGATTTATTTGATTAAAATCCTTTTTGCTTAATGGAGGGCCTTGTGGCTCCATGGAGAAAGCAACAATACCAACCAACCAGAGTTCCCAGGGTCTAAACAGCTATCCTAGGAACATACATGGAAAGACCCATGGCTTCAGCTGTATATGTAGTGGAGGACAGCCTTGTCGCACATCAGTGGGAGAGAAAGGCTTTGGTCCCTTGAAAGCTGGATGCCCCAGTGAGGGGGAATTCAAGGTCAGGAGGTTGGAGTGGGTGGATGAATGAGGGCATACACATAGAAATAGGAAGAGGAATGATGAGATAAGGGGTTTCTGGGGGGTATAGGGAAAGGGGATAACATCTGAAATATAGATAAATAAAGAGTATCCAATAATAAAAAAGAGAAAAACAAACAAATCAAAAATCCACAGATAATGGAACTGGCTATCACAGTCAAGTATTTGAGATTTTTGGCAGCAATTTAATATTACCCATATTACTGAAATGCCTTATAATGATCAAGAACAAGGGACTGTGGAAGGGGCCTAGAACTTAGGGAGAGGTATATCCCTGTACATCACAAATTTATTTTAATCATGTTCTTTTTATTTTAATGTTTTTTTTCTTTTTTTTTAAAGTTTGGATGCCAAGGAACTTTCTGCTAAGTGTCTATGGTACTCTACAACTAGGCATACTTATGCATAGGCAAAAGGGAAGGATCCACTTACCAGCATATGGCATGATCCCAATCAGGTATTTAATACGGGGAAGAGGGCATGTTTGTGTTTTTTTCTGCAGGATGCTGAAGGAGCATCGTGACTGCTACAGTGACAGGTGAGACATACTGATGCCAGGACAAAGAATGATGCTGTTTTTTTGAGCTTGCTGAGTGCCCTGACAATGGGGACTTGGAAGCTGTATTGGACATATGTTCCCAACCCACCTTTGCTTATCTATATCCCTGATGGGACAAGCTGCATTGCCTCCAGTTTTAGACCTTGTGGAACAGAGAATCAAAAAGAGAAGTTGTAATGATGCTTGTATTTTTCTTAAATGTGACCAGTTATTCAGACTCAATAATGGACTGGTCTATAAATCAATCCAATATTGGAAATAATAGTCTTCATTTGGAAGCCTGTTTCTTGACGTCTTCAGAGACATATTTAGAAGTTAGCTCTAGTACTCTAGGATGTTATGCTAGCAAGCGATAAAGTTGGGTAGGATCTGGATTTCAAACAAGTGTTAGTACATGTGTTAAGGTTCTTTTAATTGTCAAGTTAAAATTACTTTTGTTTCTTCTACAGTACTTAATGTAAGTTTAATTGATTGTACACTTTATAATAATGTTAATATGTTAAAAATCTGGCAGGTCAGTTACAGAGGTCTCTCAACCAGCTTTTATTTTATTGTCATGAGTATCATAGAACCTTGGTCTTCTGAAAAAAGCTTGCAAGTACTGGAATAAGTGAGTCAGGATTTAAACAGAAGCAAGAGGGTAGTAGGCTTGATTATTGCTTGTATAACAGCTTTAATTACATTAATTGCTAACACCACTGCTTCTGCAATTGCTTTGACACAAGAAGTTAAGAAAGCTACTTTTGTTAATCATTTAGAATAAATTGTTACTAATGTGTTGCATATACAAGAGGATTTAGATAGGCATTTGGAACAAGGGATTCATGTTCTTTATCGTATTCAAATTATTGGAAGGAGGTTCAGAGCTGAAGAGTAAGGAGCCATCTCGAGTGTCATGCCAAATACCGTTGGATCCATGGTAGTTCTAAAATTTACAGTGGTAGTCATTATGATTAGAAAAAAGCTAAAAGACACTTGCAGTATATTTGGCATACGTAATTCTAACACCTCTCAGGATGTTTTAACTTTGCATAGTGAGATTATGAATTTAAAGAATGCTGCTCTGTTGTGTGTCGATGTGGCAGATACCACTGATAAAATTACCCATCTATTTTGGTCAAGCTTCAAAAAATGGCATATATAGCTTTATCACGCCCTTTTTATCCTGGGAATACTCTTATTCCTGCCCATCATGTTAAAGCTTGTCTTTAACAACATTAACATGTTGGCAGCCAAAGTTCATGGCTTGAACGTGAAAATGTACCCCCAAACAGAGTTATTAAATTAACAGGCTGACAAGCCAAGGATGGGTAAGATTCTCCACAGAGCCTTACCAACCTAAGACAGAAATGCATTGCTTTGGATAATGCATATTCCATGACAGGTGAGGAAGGCATTCTTGTCAGAATGATCTAAGACAGGCTCAGTCTTGGTTATGAAATAAAAAATGAGGAGAGGCAGAGAGCTTTGCGGGCTGCTTGACAAGAATATGACATGGGCCAAGGACAAGAAAATGGGCTGCCTGGCATGAATATGACTTTGGCCAAGGACAAGGAAGTAGGCTTCAGGCAGAAATCTGACATTAAGCTAGAACAAAGAAGTAATTTCAGGCAGGATTCTAAATCTTAGGCTAGAACAAAGAAGTAATTTCAGGCAGTAATATAAATATTAGGCTAGTACAAATAAGTAATTTTAGTCAGGAATCTAAATTTTAAAGCTAGAAAAAGGATGTAAGCTGCAGACATGAAAATGACTTTGGGATAGAACTGGGAATTTGGCTCAGATATTTTGGTCATCCTGATAAGCCCCTAGAAACAGTGATTATGGGAGTGTTCATAGAACTTTGTTTATTGCCTTGCTTGTGCTTTGACTATTTGTGTTTATTGTCTTGCTTGTTCCTTGACTATTTGCATCTATTGTATTGCTCGATCCTCAACCTAGGATCTTAATACTTGCACGTAATTAAAATATTATAAAAGCAAAATGAAGGAGGGGCCATGGATAGAGTGTTTCTAGGGAGGGAATATTGGTAAAGGGGAAGGCAACTAAGATGTAAATAATTAAAATATGCAATAAAAAAAGCAGTGACTATCTGACACACTCACTGACCCTATCTCTTAGAATAAGTTTCAAAATGTAAAGGAAAAAATAATGTGCAGCTTTTTATGACTATAAATGTAGTCCACACTTATTGTAAGAAATTTAGAGAATGAGAAAATATACAAAAGAGTAGTATGAAACTACCCATAATTTCACCATTTGAGATGAACCCTTTTTGACCGTTCTTTTCTCAATACACATAAGCACATGGAAGCTATAACTTATGAATTGTAGAGAAATAACAAATGAAAATGGCTTCAAGTTCTCACAAAGCTCAGATTTTACAATTATGACAGATTTCTGAAAAGATGGTGTGTCATTGTGTATTCTATATGTGGTGGATGCTCATATTCATGTGTATGTTCTCAGTGATTCAGTTTGAGTGACTGGCCAGTGAGCAAGAAGTATCCATATGTTTCCATACACCTACCATTGGAGTTACAAACATCTGCCACTACATTCAACTATTACATGCTGGGGATCAAAACTCAGGTCTTCATATTTGTAAACACTTTATTCAGGGAACCATTTTTTTTAATATTTTTAATCTACAAAATAAAGATCTTAAAATTAAATGGACATCGTTAAGAGTATTCTATTTATTAACTATTTATTTGTATGTGAGAGATTTATGCTTATGTGCATTTGCAGACACCTATGTGAATGCTGGTACACACACACACACACACACACACACACATGCACACAGTGTCAAGCATGTCTTGGCCATGTAAGAAACGATGTCACATGTTTCCTACCCCTGGAACAGGGGCTTGGACCTCCATGAGTATTGATGATTGCTGTGTGTGTAAGGCTAGTTTACATTATAATGCACATGTATTTTCATGTTCCTCCTTTGAGGCATGTCTACTCTACAAAAGTTATGACTTCATGATAATCAGAGATAGCACAAGTATGGGAGGTGAGGATATAGCTAATGTCTTAGCAAAATAGTAAATATTGAGACCTTCAGGACAGCTCTTAAGGCTGTGGGAAAGAACTCTGAAAACATGAGTTCAATAATATATAATTTCTCAACTGTGAAAATTATAAGGATTGTACAAAGATCTTTAAAGACTAAAGAACAAAGCCAGCTGTGCTGTGAGCCCCCTTGTCAGAAATATACAAAAGCAGGTAGATTCTTGAGTTCATGGTCAGTCTTGAATAGAGCAAGGTTGAACCCTGGCATGGTGGAAATAGTAATCTCATGACAGGATCCTACCCAGGTAGCATATCTTCTGTGCTTACAAAGGCAGGCAGATCTCTGAATTCATTTGCAATGTTAAAAAATTGTGATTGCTGTTTCTTTCAAAGAATCAAGTTGCTTGGGTTGTGGAATGCTGAGATAATCAAAAGGGAACCTAGAGTAAAAGACTAAATTGAAATGTAAATAAAAGAATGGGCCTTTGTCTGTGAGAGCTCAGCTATCTGAGGAAGCTGTGGGGATATTTCCAGAAAAGCTGTGTTGAGCAGAAAGCAGGCCTTCAATTTAGACCCATGATTTGACTCTGAGTCATTCTCTCATGGCTTCCAGGCACCCTTTCCTTGGAACTCCTCTCTAAGCTTAGAATGGTCTTTGTCAACATGGTAGGAAGGTCCCCTGGAGCTAGAGTTAAAGACATTTGAGGGATGCCAGCTTGGTACATGGGTCCTGTGATCTAACTAAAATCTAGTCCTCATGACTAAACAGTAAACACTCTTAAATGGCGAGTTTTATCTCCAGCTCTTGTATTGTATCTTAGTAGGGCTTGGGATAAGAATTTATTCATTTGTTATATTTATTTTTAACTGTAAAAATCAAATTATTGCCTTTGTTAAAAGTAGACATCTGCCTGCCAGATCTTTCATTTTAACAACTAAAATTACCTTGGGTATCAACATCACCAATAAAAATAAGAAATATCTGATTGATGTAAAGAAAAGATACAAAGTTGCTAGGGATCCCATAGTGCAAAGATGGGCATGTACAAAGTTTGCTGAGTATGTCATATGTGTTCAAACATAAGCTCCCAAAAAGAACACTAGTAGACACAATGAAAAATCAAAAGGGTACTATGTTTTTATCTAACCAAAGCACAAGACTGTGGTGCCCAAACAAAAGGAAACTATGTTTTACATCTACTAACCTCTACTTTACTCAAATAGTAATAGATACTGATATCTTTATCTCCTATCCCTGATATAGTTTCAGTAGAGCCTGCTTAAACACAGAGTTTTTCTATTCCCTTGATGAATCGAATTGGTAGAGCCAGTAGCAAATCTTCCCTAACATTATATGATAGAAAAAAGAATAATGTTTAATTTCTTCATGACTTGTGGTTCACCAAATCAAATAGTAGAATAGTCTTTCATATCCCTAAGAAAATTGATCATACATGTCTTCTCAGAGAAAACAAAATGGCATCATTGTCTCATCATTTTAGGGATGATATCATCAGAGCACATGGGAAAGCTAGAGCTTCATCCTGCTCATATAATGCTGAGATCATATTCAGCTTGTGCTTCCTTTTTATTTTGGAGTGGGGGGCTGAACGGAGATCTCAACAGTAAGAATGTTCATAAAGCAGAGTTATACTTAAATAGAAACCAGAGATCTCAAATGTAACGGACAGAATGTCTTGTATGAAAGCAAAAACTCACCTGTGATAGAAAAACCAGGCAAATTATAGCATGATTTAGAAAACACAATGAATTAGACACTAAGATATATTTGAGGAAATTGTAAAATCATCAGTATGGAAATGTTTCAACAGGCAATTATAAATATTCTTGAAATAAAAAAGAGTTAACCTATTGTCAAGTAGAAATCACAAAAATGGAAAAACAGAACAACCAAAATAAAAGTGATTTTAAAAGTTAATAGTTTCAATAGAACAGACAAAATGGCACATAATTGAATCTGCAAATTTAAAGATCATCAAAATCACTCACTATGAACCACAGAGAAAAAAATAGGAAAGAATAAAGTTAATTCTATGTTTCAAAAAACAAAGGTGGTAACATTTCTGCAATAAAAGCCTAAGGTAGAGACAGAAAAACAGGAAAAAAAGGAATGAGACTAAAAGAAATTGTATCCAAAAAACGTAAGAGCTAAAGTGTTCTGAAATTTGACAAATGATGTAAGCTTACAAATTCAAAAGGTTAAGCAAAACTCTGGAACTTATCAGGATGATTCTAGAAAGAACTACTAGAATGGAGGCTAGAGAGTTTGAACTGTCTATTTTAGATAGCCAGGCAATTCTTCCAGTGGTGGGCCTGCCTTGTTCCCTGTATAGTTGTTAGCCAAGAGGGGAGATACTTTCTCAAGGGAAGCAGAAGTAGTGTGAATCAGAGGAAGGAGGAAAGTGAGAACTTGGAAGTGTGAATGAAGGGGAAATTCCTATTTTCAATAAAAAAAAGATAATGAAGTTGAAAGATATTTTCAATATCTCAAAATTATGACATAATTATTTAAAGTCTTCATGGTTTTCAATGTAATATCTACTCTTATTTGAAGGCATTTTCCCAATAAAATTTTTTCAAGGCTTTCTTTGATTTTAATTTTCACATATATATGATTGTGATATATCTTGGAATTGTTCACCAGCAAGATTCCATTGCACAAGTTTTGTACACAACTGCATATATGACTCCGAATTCCAGCTGTCTCTCACATAACACTCTCTCTCCATTCTTCCCCTCTATCTAGTCCCTTCCCTTACTGTCTTCACCCACACCTAATCTACTCAGATTATCTATCCTATTTCTCCTACACAGGAAGATATATACCTTGCCTTAGTAAAGCCCTCATATTTACTTAACTTCCCTGGATCTGTAAATTATAGCTTGATTATCATTATTTAGCAGGTAATATCCACTTATAGTGAATAAACACTATTATTTCTCTTTCTGGTTGTTAGTTATCATACTCAGATTTTTTTCTACTTCTACCCATTTGCTTGCCTATTTCATGATGACATTGTTTTTTAACAGTTGAGTAATACTCCACTGCATAAATTTACCACATTTTCTTTATTCATTCTTTAGTTGAGGCACATCTAGATTGTTTACAGTTTCTAACTATTATGAATAAAACTACAGTGACCATAGTTCAGCATGTATTATTGTGGTAGAATTAAGTGTCCTTTGGGAATATATCCAAGAGTATAGGTATAGTGGTATAGGTGGGTCTTGAGGTAGATTGATTCCCAATTATCTGAGAAACCACTATATTGATCTCCATAGTGGATATATAAGTTTATACTTCTACCAGCAATGGAGTGTTGTTCTGACAAGTGTAAGATGGAATCTCAAAGTAGTTTTGATTTACATTTCCCCGGTGGATGAGAATGTTCAACATTTCTTTAAATGTTTCTCATCCGTTTGAGATTCTATTGTTAAGAATTTTCTGTTTAGACCAATACTCCATTTTTCTTTTCTCATATATTATATCCCTGTCACAATTTCCCCTCTTTCCTCTCCTCTCAATACCCCTACAACCTCTGCTCTCGCCCAAGTCCACCCCTTTTCCTTTTCCTTCAGAAAAGAGCAAGCCTCCCAAGAGATATCTACTATATATGGCACATAAATTTATAATAAGACTAGGCACATCCCCTCATATTAAGGCTTAGAGGAGACAAGCCATAGGAAAAAAGAATACCAAAAGCAAGCAAAGAAAGTAAGGGAAGACCTCACTCCCATTCTTAGTAAGTACTTCAAGAATAGCAAGCTACGCAAACATAAAATATATGCAGATGACCTAGTTGAGATCATTGCACAGTCCATGATTATAGATTCATTCAATGTGAACCCCTGGTTAGTATGATTGTAGGTTCACTCAATGTCAGCTCCTGGTTAATTCATTTAGGGCAGTGCTCCTGTGGTATCCTTAAACTTTCTGCCTTCTACAGTACCTCTGCCTCTTCAGGATTCTTCAACTTCTACCTGTGAGTCTCTGCTTCTGGTTCTAACAGTTGTTAGATAGAGCCTCTCTGATGGTGTTTATGCTAGGCTTCATTCTATGAGTATAACAACATATCATTAAGAATGACTTCATTGAAATTTTTTGCTATGCATGTTTAGTTCTATCCTAGGTCTCTGGGCTATCTAGACTCTGGTTCTTGGCCCTCCAAACAGTTTCAGGCATATGTACAATGTTTTAAAATTGTACAATTTGGCTTTTTGATATATAGTTTCTTGAATTCTTTATAGATTCTGGATATTAGTCCTCTATCAGATATGGAATTAGTAAAAATCTTTCCTCATTCTGTAGGTTGTCACTTTGCCTAATTGGTAGTTTCCTTTCCCTTAGAGAATCTTTTAATTTTATGAAGTCTCATTCATTAATTATAGATCTTTGTGCCTACACTATGATAGCCTCTGTAGAAAGTTGTCTCATTTACCAATGCACTCAAGGTTATTTCATGGTCCAAGGTATTTTCAAGGTCCAGTGTGTCTGGTTTTCTCTTGGGGTCTTTGATCCACTTGAACTTGAGTTTTGTGCAGGGTGATAAATATGATTTTATTTGCATTCTTCTAATTGGAGACATCCAGTTTGACCAGCACAATTTCTTAAAGCTGCTTTCTTTTTTGCCATTGTGTATTTCTGACTTCTTTATCAAAAGCCAGATGTTCATGCATGTGAAGATTTATATCTGGGTCTTCACTTATATTTTATTTATCACCTTGTTGCTTTTTATTCAAATACCATGTGATTTTTTATTACTATACCTCTGTAGTACAATGAGAATGCAGGGATAGTGATACATCCAGCCGTTCTTTTATTGTTTACCTATCCTGAGTTTTTCGTTTTTCCATATGAAGTTGAGAATTATCCTTTCAAGTTCTATAAATAATTATCTTGGAATTTTGATGAAAATTACTCTAAATCTATAGATAGCTTTTGGTAGGATTCCATACTTTATTAATTATAAAAAATCCATGAGGAAGGGAGTTCTTTCCATTTTCTGATACCTTTTTCAAAGTTTTTATCTTTTTTCAAAGATTTGGAGTTTTTGTCAAACAAGTCTTTTACTTGCTTGGTTGGAATTACCTCCAAAATATAGTATATTATCTGAGGCTATTTTGAAAGGTATTGTTTCTCTGATTTCTTTCTCAGAACATTTGTCATTTTCATATAGGTGGTCTACTGAATTTTTGAGTTGATACTGTAGATCTTATCCTGCCACTTTGCTCAAAGTGTTTATCTGACCTCAAGCTGTACTGCAAAGCAAGAGTAATAAAAAACTGTTTCTTATAGGACTAGGAACAGACAGGTTGATCAATGGAACTGAATCAAAGACCTGCAATAAACCCACACACCTACAGATGCTTGAGGTTTGACGAACAAGGCAAAGAGTCACACAATGGAAAAAAAAGAAAGCATCTTCAACGAAGAATGCTCATCTAATTGGATGTCTGTTTGTAGAAGATGCAAATTGATCCATAATTATTACCCTGCACAAAGCTCCAGTTCAAGTGGATCAAGAACCTCAGCATAAAACTGAATACACTAAATCTCAAAGAAGATAAAGTGGGAAATAGCCTCAGTCATATTGGTACAGGAGATAATGTCCTGGTGAAAACACAAATGGCTTAGGTTCTAAGATCAACAATTGATAAATGAGATGTCATGAAACTAAAACTGATCTGTAAGGCAAAGGACCCTGTCAATAGAACAAAACAGTAGCCCACAGATTGGGAAAGGATCTTCACCAACCCTACGTCCAACAGAGGAGTAATATCCAAAATTTTAAAGAACTCAAGAGATTAGATACCAACAACCCAAACAACGCAACTAAAATTGGAGTAGAGAGCTAAACAGAATTCTCAACAGAGAAATCTCAAATGACCAAGAAGAACTTAAAGAAATGTTCCATGTCTTTAGTCATCAGGGAAATGCAAATCAAAATGACCCTGAGTTTCCATCTTACAAATATCAGAATGGTGAAGATCAAAAACTTAATTGACAGTACATGCTAGTGAAGATGTGGAACAAGATAAACATTCCTCCATTGCTGTTGTGAGTGCAAACTTGTACAACTTTGTAAATCAATTCAGCAGTTTCTCATGAAAGTAGGAATAATTCTATTTCTAGACTACAGTTATATCACTTCTGGGCATATATGCAAAAGATGCCCCACTATACCACAGGGACATTTGCTTGACTATGTTCATAGCAGTTTTATTCATAGTACCCAGATCCTGGAAACAACCAATGTGTTATTCAACATAAGATGGGTCTTTTCTCCTTCTGCATTTTAATATTCTTTCTTTGTTCTGTATGATTAGAGTTTGGATTACACTGTGTCAATGGGCTTTCCTTCTGGCCCAATTTATTTAATGTTCTTTATTCTTCTTGTATATTTATAGGCATTGTTTTCTTTAGGTTAGGAAAAATTTCTTCTCTGATTTTGTTCAACATATCTTCTGGGACTTAGAGCTGGGATTCTTCTTCTATTCCTATTTTTCTTAGGTTTGGTCTTTTCTGTGTGCTGGATTTCTTGGCTCTTTTGTGTCAGGAATAATTTAGATTTAGCACTTTTTAATGCATAAATCTACTTTTGCAATATCTTAAACACCTGATATTCTCTTTCCCATCTCTTATATTCTGTTGGTGATGCTTGAATCTATAGTTCTTGTTCACTTACCTCAATTTTCCATTTCCAGAATTTCCTCAGTTTGTGTTTCCTTTATTGCTCTATTTCCATTTCCAGGTCTTGAACAATTTTATTGGTATTTCCTTCAGCTGTTTAGTTTCTTCTTGGCTTTAAGGGATTTATTCATTTCTTCCAATTTTTTTTGTTTATGCTATCTTGGTTATCATTTCCTCCTTAAGGACCTCTCTCAGCTTCATATATTTGGTTTTATTGTGTTTTTCTTGTGTTTCAGCTATTTTGACATATTCAGGGACTGCTGTCATAGGATAGCTGGGCTCTACTGGAAACTACTGTATTTCTTGGTTTTTGTTTCTTCTATGGATGTTCAGAGGATTTACTGGCTTTGTGATGCCCCTTTTACTCACCTGCTTCAGCTGGTATGTTTATGGGAATACTTCCTGGTGTTGGTGGCTGAGAGATACACGGGAGACATGAACAATGGTGCAGCTCATGTTCTTTTGTGGTGTTAGACATGACCCTGAGGATTAGGTCTGAGTGGAAAAGGTCAGCAGGCAGCTTACCTAATCTTCTGGCAGGTGTGGCATGTGAATGAGCAGGGGCTGCCTGTCTGATCTGGGGGCTGGGACACAGTAATTAAGGGGAGGGAAGGGAGGTCAGGGGATGATGGGAGGGTAGGCTGTTGCTGGTGTTCTGTCATAGTGCTAGGGATGACTCTGATGATTTCAACTGAAGGAACAGAGATTCTAACATCAGATTCTTTTCTGAATTAGAATGTCATTTTGAACTGAAGGAATAATGAAAATTGTTGAGTGTAGTTTTAAAAATGCTACCACCTTAGCCCCGGAGCTGCAGGGCTACCAGTCCCTCCTGGCTCCCTTTTGTTCCTTCCACCAGACTTAGTTCCAGATAGGACACTGCCAGCCCTAACCTGAGACCCTTGAATCTATGGATAAAAGGCATACGTACAGCTTGATATTTTAGAACTTGCCTTCTCGGCACAATTGCTGGGCACAGATATCCACCACCTGGAAAGGTGTACCCTTACCAATTTATTATCTCCGTTTCTCCTCCTGCCCTAATCTTAGGCTTGTTGAACCTAATCCCTGCCAAACATCTTTGCCCACTCGCCCATAGGTGAGACCACCAGCTTTAGCTGCCCAGAGGCCTTACATGATTGCAACGTCCTTTTTCCTCCAAAGCATGGCAGAAAAGGTTCTCTCCTTCCTTGTGTCTTCCTTTTCCTCCTGGGACCCGGAAGACCCACCTGTACACTTTGCCCAGCAACTGGCCCACCGCTGGCCTTCTTTATTGATAAATCAGAAACTAATTAGGGAAGAGGGTGAGCATCAGAACCTCCCTTAGAGAAAACAATATTGGAAGCATTTAGACAATTGATTACTAGGAAATTTAGACTAAAAAAATAGCTAAAAATTTCTAGACTAGCTAAAATATGGATAATCATAGTAGATTATTTACTTGTGTAATTTTTGGATTCTATTTGATGCATGAAACAAATTTTCAACCATCATCTTACATGGTACTCGATAAGAATACAAGGAAAACCAAAGCAAATCACATTTTAAAGGTAGACATGAACACTAAATAGAAATAAGCTTTCTACTTTCTACTTTGTTAACAGTGATAGAGAAGGATACAGAGAAATGGAAACATCGCAATCAATTGACAATTTTTAATAAACAACTATGCAATAAACTATTTAACAAGTAAAAGCTGTAATTTTCTAAAGGACATATATCATTTCTGAGAGGGGGACAGTATTCTGGGCAGTAAGAAAAATCTCAAAGATACAGAAGAATTGGAATCATACACACTATATTTTCTGAAATCAACCCAAAAACTCCTTTAAATTTATATATTTTTCTGCTTCATAATTAATAATCTAATCACACAGCAATAAATCTACATATCAGTAAATTACATGTAATACTCTTTCCACATTTCAATTTTTGTATTACTAATACATATTATTCTGTGCAAAGAAATTGCATAGTTATCTAGACTTATTTCCTCTGGTTTGTTTGGCATAGCCAGTGTGCAGCCTTAACCTCTGCACTATCTGTCCAGTTGAAAGTCATCATATATGAACTACTAAATATTATCTTCTGTCTCTTTTATTACCAATGACTAAAGAATTAGGTCAACATAAAAACAAATGACAATGTTTTATGATGACTAAGCACATATGCCAATATTTCTGTGTTCAACACAAATCCCTTTCCTCATATTAGACCTTTAATTAAAATGTACTTTTCTAGACTTTCAACCTTAATAATGGGAGTGCATGTCTTTCCGACACTATAGGCTGTGAAATAAAAGGCCAAGTTCTATATATAGATTACCTTTTTTCAAACCATTGGTCATTGAGGTACCATATACCTTTCTTCCCAAATTTTACACATTTTTGCTGCTGAGCATACCACATATTTGAATCATAGGATGAGGAGAATTCACTTTGGCATCTCTCTAGGTGTTTCATCACTATTGGCTAGCTCTCACAGTTTTAAAAGTTTCTACATCTACTACTGGGCAATAAATGGAACCAACACTCTCCAAGAGCTAAGAACCCTGTAAGCTATGATAGTGGCTGTCTTGGCAAGAATGTGACTACCATGACGTGAAGCAAGAATATATTTTACAGAGATAATGGTATGAGTGGTCAACTCTGTTAATCTTCATTTGCAATTTGAAAATGATATTGGTGGACAGTGTTTACCCCTCCACACTTTGAAACTATTTCACTGACCTCTAACATCTACTATTGGTGAAGAGTGAAGTCTATTGCTGGTATAAATAGTATGGCCTTGAACATTTGCCTTTAGTTTACAAAGGAAGGTTTGAAGTCTTTTTAAATTGTTCTACTACTAAATGTTTACAACTATGTGTATATGGAATGCTTTTGGGTTAACAGGGTTGGTAGTTTATGTTCTTTATGTATAAATATGCATGATTTTCCTCAATTGTAGAAATTTCCTAGCCACTACATTTGATGTGATGCTTTCCATTACTGTGTCAATTTTCTCCATCTGATACTCTCATTCATTATGCTTTACAGTCTCTCAATACTTACTATCCTTTCCTGCTCCAAATTTACATTTAAAAATAATTGTTTTGCTTTTGTTCTTATTGAATTCATTATTATTAATTTCCCACATATTACTTTATATCCTCAAGTAGTTACAAACTGAAAGTTATTCCATCTACTGAAGTTTTATTCCTCTCTATGCGTGTGTTTATTGACTTCTAATTAATTATGTGTTCTTCGCCATATACATAAAGATAACCTGAGGAAAACCAAGGAGTATTACACATTTAGTGCAATATTAATATCAACAATGAGTCTTTAAAGTGAACATTACAATTTAACAATTTCTGAAATACACAGAAAATATTTCTAAGGTAATTTATTTAAAAGGCCCAAAAATGACAGATAGATTCCTAAATGGAGTCTGTTTTGATGCTCTTGCATCAATTGCTATATTATTTTATGTATCATTTCTTATTATTTCAAGGGGTTTGTAAGTATATTTTGTGAGACTAAGTCCCAACTTGAAAATATCAGCTTTTATGGCAATCACTCACAGTTAGTTTCACTTCTTGCTATTCAAAGCCCATCTATCTAAGAGTTCTACTTGAAAGGCCAATTTTGTTGGAGGAGGTCACTCCTTAAGAATCAGTTATCATGTTAATATATAGATGACACTGCAGCAGATAAATGCTGCATTGATGGAAACTGGATATAGGAATGGCAAAGGAAATAGGCTTTTCACATGAAATGAGAAGGAATCAGCAAAGACAAAATTTCCACATGTGTGTGAGGCCAAATTATACTATTTTAATGTAATACAATATAGCTCTGCAGCTATATATAAATACTACATGAAACTTTCAGTGTAAATCAGAAGATTTTAGTATTATCACACTAATTAATATGTTTTAATACAACTAAAATATTATCTGGTCAACCTAAAGCCATGAAAATAATCTATTCATATTTTTGTGATCTTTTGCATACACATATACTTCATATTAAAGTGAATGTAAAGGAGTGACTCATTTCATTAGTATGTCATGAGTATAAAAGATCTTAAGGAATAACCTTCAAAAATATCTGGAAATAGATATACCTTAAATCTTTCAGACAGATACATCCAGGACATACTTTTGAATCCCCTGTGCCTGCAAGACTATTGAGATGTTTTGATTAAATAAAATGTAATATCTGTTAATCTACTGTTAAAATACCAAATTTGAAGTTACTTACATGGTGTCACTTCACTTCAAGTACTTACTAATAATTCACTCAATACAAATACCGCTATTTCCCAACTTATCAGAGCCCTTCCTTATAATGTTTATACTTAAGTGTTAAGGCTAACTTATTCAGCTATCCTGTTTTCATATTCACTATGCATTCAACAGATTATGAAGTACATTGCTACTTTATCATAAAATAGACTTTAATATAGATCATTTTATGTATCCGTAGGCCAATATAAGTGTTCTGAATACCTGTGTAGTAGCCTTCAGTATTTTCAATTTGTGATGGGTTTAATTGCAATATAATACCAAAATAAGCTATGTTTCTTCACACATTTATCACTTTACTGAGCACTGAAAGTTGTGACAATATAGAGTTAAAGAAATGAGGGTTGGAAAGATGATAAGCACTTATTGCTCTTACAGAGGAACAGACTTCAGATCACAGTATCCATAGACTCCCATGTCTACTTCTAGGATCCAGGAGCACCCCCACACATGTGTGCAGACCTACATACATGTGCGCAGACCTATATGCACATGCCAGTGAAATGAAATCTTTTTTAAATTTTTAAAATCATTTTAAATATGTGTGGGTGTTTGTGTCTGCAACTAAACATGTACATGTAAGCATAAATGTCCACAGAGACAAAGGGCTTCTGATAACTAGAATTTGGATTTACAGGAGGTTATGAGCCACTGATGTAGGTGCTAGGAACTGAACTCAATGCTCAGGAAGAACAACAAGTGTTCTTAACTGCCAAACCACCTTTCTAGGCCCCAAATAAAACTTTAAAGATGAAAATAAAATAGAAAAGTGCTCCTGATTTTCATGTAACCTAGATTCCCATAAGAAATATGTACCATTTACAATCTGGTCAATATGGTTCTGGAGTATAAGGTATTTAGATAGTACACAACAGGGCCTCTCCTCCAAGACAAAATGGGAAAAAAAGAAAAGAAGGAAGGGGAAGGGATGAGAAGGATAGAGAAGAAATAAAAAAGAGTTCCAAGCAGACCAGAGAGCATATTGAAAGGCCCTGAGGTGGGAAGGGACAGAACACTTTACAAAAAATAATACAGTAGCAATTCTGAGAACAAACAGAGAGTGGCAGGAAACAGGCTCATGAGGTCCAATTATGAGTTTCTTGCTCATATCATTTAGCATCCTTCTGTATAAGGGAGAACAAAGATTGAAAAAGGCACTAGTTTGTTCCATTTAATCTATGTTAATTTCAAATTTAGTTGTGCTGTGTGAAAGAGAGTTGTGAATGCATATATGAAGTTTTACCATGCCTGTTCACAGTAGTCAGTACACAAGTGGTTTTAACTTCCAATTAAACTGTGCCAGCAAGAAGTTCAGTCACCATTGTGCAAATATTATATCAACTTCGGTTGCTACACAACTTATATCTCCATACAACACTTTTCATCTATTTTTTTCCAGAAAAATTTCAGGGATTGTTCCAAGAGTATGCTCACATAACTCCTATTCATCAAAACTTCTAACTTTAATACATCAAACATATGAAACAACCACATGAAATTAGCAGACTAGAAAATCAAGAGCACTGCAGTAAACGTTTCCATATCTCCTGCTGACTTGCTTGGATATTCTTCATTTCTCATTTGTCTCTTGACCAGCTGTGTAAAGGAAAATGTTGATACAACCACAAGTTCTGAAACTTGACCCACAGTGAAAGCAATTTAAAATTCCTATTCTATAAAGAAAATAAATTAAAACCAGAGAGAAGTATCCCATGGCTTCACGCACAGTTTTGAAACTAATGAACAGCCAGCCCCATAGTCATCAAATAGAAATAAAATCTACCACTGAACAAAACAAACCTCACACATGTGGAGTAAAGCACATAGCTTTTCTATTGAATGTTTCAAAGGTAAATGTGTTAGTTCTTTTTTTGTGTGTGTGTGCCTAAAATAGGTAGCATAGCCTATCTCAGGATGCCAGCATACATACACGGGCTGGGAAAGTCACATGAAGCAGTTTTTGTGCATAACAAGCTAGCAAACTGTGTCACACAAAGACAAGAACGTGCTTGCTGAGTGTTCACTTTACTTGATTCTGTACTTCACAAAATGTTTTTCTAACACTCTTGATTCTTTGATTGCTGATACAGCATCCTCTGGCCGCCAAAAACCGATTTGCAGTTAAAATGAGGAAGATATATTTTCTTTCTGGAAAAAAAATGAGCACTTGGCGTTATGTTTTTTCCATTTTCAAGAAGCAATATTAAGAGAATTTGAAAGGGGTGGGTGCAGAGGGTTGCAAGCATTCTGAAGGGCTGAGGATATCACTTAGTGTGAGTTAGAATCAAGTTTGCTTTCCCAAATGGCTCTTACTTCTGAGAGCATCTGTCATAATGAAAAGCGAGCATTGAATAGGAAATCTTAACCTTAAAAAATGCTTGAATGGAATATAAATTTTACTAATATGACTTTAAATTAGACATTTTAGTTATTGTTCTCTCTTAAAGATCGTCTCTTTTATATATGGGTTACAGGGTTCATTTGATTTTTTTTCTAGTAAGGGAGAGTAGGTGAGTTTTGTTGTGATTAGCTATATTGTCATTATCAGAAGATAGGAAGGCAAAGAAATCAAGGGAAGATATAAATAGCTTAAGACTGATTTAAGATTCTCTCAGTCCACATAGAAAGGAATAGCACAAGTTTCTAGTCTTCAGATTACAATAGGAACACCCGCCTCTTTCTAAACTACCTGTTTTTCCCCCTTTGCCTACCCACTCTCTCATCTCCTCCCACTTACATCTGCTCCAGAATTCTCCTGGCTCTGGGAACCAAAATTCAGTTCCTCCCTCTAAGAACTGTTTCTTATCTCATCATTGTGTTGCTGATCTCTATTGCAGCCATTCTCAAATTAGAACAAAAGACAAAGAGAAATGAGTCTTACTATTAAGTTGCCTGCATGATCTTGCATTAAGAAATTTGCTCAACCGTGCTTTCACCAATGACAAACTTAACTAATGTCTAAATTTGGTAATTCTCCTTTTCAATAGTAGTCTAGCTTAACAACATCCAGGAACATGTGTCCTGCCCAGGAAGCATCTGGAAGAAATAACTTTACAATGTTATTTTAGGAAATATTATATTATAAATATCATTCTCAGCTAGTAAGAATTCTCAGTAGAGGAAAGGAGAGAGATTTTATGACAGTTACATTAAATCCTTTTTCATATTCTTTGTTTTGCTGTGACTCAGCCACTCACTGGCATCTCCTTGATCAGGGACACATGCTGGCCTTGGTACCATTCAGGTGCTATTTCCATGGCTCAGAAGATTTTGACCCCAGCTCTTATCCTTATGTCCCCTTTTCTTAAGTCAAATGTCACTTTGTTAAAGAAGTATCTGACCTTTCTCACAGGGCCAACACTGATTTTCTGGCTTTTCTTTCTTCATGATAATTCTCACAATGTATCTTACATATATATTTTTTCCTGGAAATATTGTATTTTAAACTCCATAATCATTCTACCTGTATTTGTCGCTCATTTTGTGGATTGAATGTGAAATTCCACCTACAGTTTCATGTAACCATGTTTGGGAGGGTTGCAAATCAGCTATGAAGCCAGATGACGCTTGAACTTGTGGAGTTTTATGTTCACACTGCTTGTTTGCAATCTTCCTTATGTTTACTCTTTCCTTGCTGGGAAAAAAAGTAAAAGTATTTAATGTTTATTTTATTGCTTTACAGAGGCTCACAAGAAAATGTGAAGTGGGAACTTCTAGTTCTTTGGTAAGTTAGTTATACCAAATGATGTTTGATGGGGCACACAGGTGAAAGGATGTCTTGCAAAAGAAAGCACATGAAAGACTCTTTTCCTGAAGCAGACACAGGTGAAGGGGTGTTTGAATATAGCAGATGCATGAAAAGACTCTTGTTGAAGAAGTATAAATATGACCCCACAGACAGTAGGAAATGAGCACTGAGCCTTGGTTGGTTTGCTCTGCCTTGCTATTCTTCCATAAGGACATCCATGTATTGGTTCACCTTACATAGTGCTATTGAGCTCAACTTGTGATAACTCCAATATTGAGAGAACCTTGTCCAAGAACTGCCTGTGAGATTTCTTCGGCAGCTTTATGCTTCTGCAGCCTTGCTGCATGCAGCCTAGTTGGCAAGCCTGACAGTTTCTTAAGGATTGAACTGGTTTGTGCCTGATTATCTGCTTGCTGAAACACTGGACTGTAGCTGCTGGTCCTGCCTGCTGTCTGTCTGCGTAGAGGACTGATCTGAAGCTGCTAAGTTGTATTGGGTGTTTGCTACTGGACTGAATTGCTGCCAAAGATGATCCAGCTCACCCTCAATGAACTATTGCTGAACAGGTCCACTTCCCTTCATCCTAAAAACTTTTATCTTCCACTACCTCTGCAGGGCTGTGGCCTAGAAGAGAGGTTGAGCCCTAATTAAAAGTAAGTTGCAAAGAGTTTATGCCTACAAAAGTGTTTGCCTAGTATCTTTTAAGGGGCTTCGGACTCTTGGAGAGTGATTTTTATTTTAATTTTTTATATTTTTAACTTTTATTTATATTCCTTTGCAGTGCTTAGCCTTGCAGGATAAGCAAGAATTCAGATCACCAGTCAGAGGGGGTTCTGGGTGGCCCCTCTCTGCTAGGTCTAAGGGCAGAAGTCCCTTCTTTTAGGTTGGGTGGAGATGGGTTTTGGGAGCACCCTGGATAGAGTAACAAGCTCATCTTGAGTCTCATGGTCTTCCATAGCTAACTTACGATAATGTATCTGAACAGGTTTTGCTACCAAATTATCTATCTGTTGTTTCACAAAGTTAGTCAGCCTATTTAAGGCCCAGGGACCAAAAGAAGTAAGCAAAAATAACCCAATTAATGGTCCCAAGATGGGAGGAAATAGAGTTGACAACCATGGAGAAGTTGAAAAACAATTCTTTTACCAGCTTTCATCTTTCTCTTTCTCTCTCTGTCTTTTCTCAGGGCCTTCTCTGACCTTTTTCATGTTCTCTTTAACCATCCCTGTCTTGTCTATGTAAAGGGAACATTCTTCTTTAAGGGCTGTACACAGTCAAGAGCTGTACACAGTCTTTTCTATTGTAAAAATGTAAATCAAGTCCCATAAAGTCCTTTGCAATTTTTGGAGGTTGATTCAGACAGCAAAGCAAGGGATTTCTTCAGATTAGTGATGTCAATCTCTAGCTGTTTGATGTTCTTGTCAGTGGCCCGTCGAAGTGTGGGGTCTTTTCAAGTTGTTCTAAAGGCTTTCTGCATTACTATAAATAAAATTGTCCTGATCCATCCATGGTTCTACTCCAGGAGCAGAACGCTATAATTTAGATCTAAAGCACTCTCCATAGGCACTAGCTCCCTAGCTGGTCTGCCACTTTGGGAGCTTGTAAAACCTCTGGAAAATGGACCACTGGAAAGTCAGCCCTGATGGTTATGCCCCATGCTCACATGCAGCCTCAGCCCTCTGCTTGGTGATCAGCACAGATGCAATGAGCAATGCGCCAAACCGCTACAACTGTGATGACAAACTGTTCCTGCTTCCTTGCAGCCATGGTGGTCCCAACATTATCAGAAACCCTGAACCTCACTTTTCACTAAAGCCACTCTTCCATAGATCATAAAGAAATGTAACTAATATAATTTGTACTTCCACAGACCTAAATGAATAAGAATCAAATATTTTTTTAAAGTAACTAAGTTCATGTATGGTACATTGCTAGAACTAAACTAGTGCTATCTGTATACTATGACTATAAATACAGTAAATAATATCATATGTACTATAAATGCACTATGTTCATCTTCAGTTTAAGCTTCCTTTGACACATACATCATACATACATTTTGCATAAGGTGATCACTCACATTGTTTATTCACTTTTTTTTGTAAATAATGTCTTGAACAATGAAGTCTTTCCAAATGTGTGCTAACAAATTTACTGGATATTAAAATGCTGATGTGTTCAGCTAGCCCTGATGGTGGTTATTGTACTGTTCTATACCACCACAACATATTAATAGGGTCCCTGTCATTCTTTTTTTTTTTTTTTTGGTGCCATTAGATTTGCTGTTTGCCATGACAGTAATAGACAGCTCTGGAGCAGATGTTTCTGAAGTATCATTGATAACAGTGTCACAAAGATTGTGTGGAGTCAAAGGCCAACAAGCTTGACTGATGAGGAGGAGGTTTGGGCAGCTGATATATTGCCTCAGTAAGGGAAGTTTTACACTTCCTATGCCTCAACAGCTTTAGGATGCAGCCAGCCATTTTTAAACAAAAGCCACAGCTGTTTAGTAATACCTGATCTCTTGCTTCTTAGTACTTTGACTTCATTTATCTTCCTCTAATTTAGCTATCTTTGCATTATTTAGTTCCAGGGCTGCTGAATTTGTGTCCTCCTCCATTTTCTTTATTAAAGTTGCTTCTCAGCACCTGTGGTTTATGTTGCAGAAATTTGACTTACACCATCCCAGTACCACTTGACCAGGTTTTTGTTGTCATTATGTGTGCATTTGCATTAGACTCAGGAGAATTTTTAAATACAGCTCTCTTATTAGCATGATCCAATCAATGGCTGTTATTCTTTGCTACAGAAGCATGTCAGGATGAAATCCTCAGTTATACTGATGACTTTCTGAGCAGTATTAAGACGTTAGTCATTTCATATAGTCATGTATCAGGTGGAACTTTAGAGATAATCCAATTTAACAACTCGGTTCCCCTTTCAGATCAAGCAAATAAAGTCCCTGTGAATAGTGCTAATCTGTATGAATATAGTTCTATAATAAAGCATCTATAAAATTCTGCTCCCTCAATGTTTTCTGAACACTAAACATACTATGATAGAATATTTTCTAAAAGTCATGAAAAATGTATCTGTGTAATTCTACTTTCCTTTATGGCTCTAAACACATTCATGAAATATGAAGTGAGGAGATGGTGTGTGGCCTAGTTATAGAGTATGTGGCATATAGAATATACAGCATGTGCAAAACTATACATCGGATTGGGAATTTAGCTCAAGGGTAGTGTGCTTGCCTTGCAGCACAAGTCCCTGGATTTAATCCACAGCTCTGATAAAAAGAAAAGCCAAACATCCAACTCCAAGAACTATAAATCTGTATCAAGTTGGGAAAATTCCATTCATTTAGTCAAAACACATTACACATCTCCATTGATCTTAGGGACTATGGTAGGGTGCTAGAGAAGAAAGAATTATCAGGAGACATAAATTCTGTCATCACAGAAGTTCCAATTTAATAGAAAAAAATATATGAGTAAAGACATAAAAACTGAAGTATAATGTACCAACTGCTCACAGAATATAAAAAAAGAAACCATCAGAGTAGCAAGGTTATCCTAGACTGCAATTTTATTGAGAGTCGGGAACATTTATCTAGAAGTTAGATGTGTAGAGTACATAGGTGTGAACTAATCAGAGAGTAATATAAAGGTATTGAAGTTAGAAAAACAGAAGCTCATGAATGATGGCCACAAGGTAAAGCAATGTGTGTCATGTTAACGGGTTTGACCAAAGCACCTGTGACTAGAAAGGAGATCATCAATCTAGGGCAAGGGATCCAGCTCAAGAATTAAGAGAATGTTTATCAATTTCACACCGGATCTTACAGTTTTACACAAATGAAGATATTTTCCCCTCAAACAGAGAAGTGCCATGATTAAAAATCTAGCTAAATAAAGTGCCTTTAACTGCAAAAACAAAAATGCAGTCTGAGAGAAAAAACTGGAAGCAGGGAGAACATTAAAGACAATCATAAAGTACTGTGTAAAGAGTATTGATTAGCTAAACTGGTGTAATAAATAGTATTACAAATGTAACAAAAAAAGGAGGTCAACTAGGAATACATCAGTTCAGAAGAGTTTGGATAGTGATGTTGTGTTTTGGATGAGATAATATAGAAAGCATGTATAACTACCAGCTTTCTAATTTCAAAAACTGTATGGATGATGTTGTCATCTCCTGAGACCTAGAAAGTTCAAATACTGAAGTGTGTATCTGATCTTGTAAAATGGATAGATCAATATTATATCTGATACGTTAATTGTGTTTTCAATATATAAATATCAAGTGATACTCCTATGTATCCCAAGCTCAGGGAAAGATCTGGGCAATATATGTAGATCTGAGAATCATCCAAACAAGAATGGAAATTTTAGGAGTGATTTTAAAAATAAATTCCTGTGAGTTAATACAAATTTAGTAGTAAAAAGGATGAAGAAAAAAATCCCATTAAACTAATGAACAAAAGAACTTACTAGATACAGGAATGCCTAAACACAAATGCTCCAAACATTTCTTTTCTTATAAAGGGAAGGAAAATTCTTTTTTCAGAAATCATTGTGTGTGTACGTGTGTGTGTGTATGTGTGTGTGTGTTTGTATGTTTCATAGTCTGCTAAGGAAACAAATGAAATAAAAGTTAAAGATCTTTATTAGTAATAAAGTTATTAAAAATTTTAAAAAGGTTAGAGGTTAGTAACATAATAATGGAAACCTGATGTTTATTTGTCCTTTTACTCAACAAATTCATCTACAAAGTGTCCGTGTATAGCCTGACATTAGGCTAGCTGTTGCAGATAGAGTGATAAGTACAAACCTTATCTTCATTCTCAGACTCAGACAATCTACCATGAATGGCAGATACTAAGAAACATTCATATAAAGAAACATAAACTTGTTCCATTCTTTAATAAAACATATTATGCATGAGCACAGAAGGCATGGATCTGGACCTAAGTTTATACCTAGTAATACCAAATACTTTAAAACTTAGCAAGTATTTGAAAGTTAATGACATATCATAGAGTAAAGATAAAGTATCAGTTAAGTGGGGTCCTGTGATGAATAGCAGAGCAGGTGAGGAAGAGAGTACAGATCTGATATAGTAAAAATACTATGGCACCAGGAAGAGAAGTAAAAGAAAATAAATCTCGAGGGAACAGAAAGTAAATGGGAAGTTGGTAAGAAATAGGAATATCATATGTGTGAGAAGACCAGCTCTGGAAGATCTCCTATATGGGAGATTTGGCATTGTTTCTGGATTTGTGTTTTAAGGAAAGAAAGCCTTTGAGGAATTTTATATATATCCACTTACCTTACCACTTGCCACACTCATACACAGGCTTGTTATTTCTAGAAAGGGTTCTGGCTTCTGCAGGTAGAATAATTTCTAAAAACAGAAGAGAAAAGGCACACAGACCTGCTAAGATCTAGTTGCAGAGTAGTCTGGATATGATATGCTGATAGCTTGAGCTAAAGTACTGTAGGAAGAAAGAAGCAAAATAAACCCCACTTTGTAGGGAACATTGCTCAGTAGAAAGCAGAGAGATGTTTACTCAGTGTGGCAACATGAGAAGGGGGGACATAAAAGGGTTCAGTAATGATCAAGTCCATATTTGAATACCTTCTGGATCTTTATGGTTAAACACAGGAAGAATTATGGCAAGGGCCATGAAAATCTGCATAATTATGAAAACATGGTCAAATTGTACGGATATGTAATATATCCATGGTGTCATCACCAAAAACAAATTGTATTTACCATTTATTAATCAAATCTATAACTTTAAAACAGAAAAACCAAACGAAACAAAGCAAAACAAAAAAAATAGTCATAGGAGGAGAGAAATACAATTGAAAAATGCCTGTTAGATGGCCTGTGGGGTACCTTCTGTCATTGGCAGAGGTCCAAAGAATTAAAGGAACTCCTGTTATATATTGGTAAGCTGGTTAGATTTCATCAATTTAATATGAACTAGAGTCATATGTTTCATAACTTCATGGCAGGGATTTTCTTTATCTTTTTATTTTCAGTAATTTACTTTTTTGTCCTTTTTTTTCATTCTACAGGTCATTTTTGTATGTATACATTACAACTTCCAGTTTTGTGTTTTTATGGGGATCCAGAGTTTAGGAAACAGTGGGTCCATGTGTCTACACCAGTTTCTTTTGACTTTTCATGGGCTCTTTACTCCTTTGTCTTATTCCCATGTCTTTGTTTTTGTTTTATTTCATTTTATTGTGTCTGGACATGAGGGGAAGTAGGAAGGAACTAGGCAGAGTAGAGGGAGTGAAACCATAATCTAGGTACATTATACGAAAAAAAATATTTTTAATAAAAGAAAAAATAGTACTACATAAGGGTAAGTGATTGCAGAAAACATACATACCAACCACTGTCCTTTGTGTTCAAATGCATGTGCGTGTATACCCACCCATATATTAAAACATAATACAGAGGAATAAAATGTATTAATTTTTTATTCTTTAGATAAAAAAAGTCATCTTAATGAGTCTGGACATGTACATATATATTCATGGAATCATTGCCAAAACTAAGTTATGTTAACCATTTAATAAACAGATCTATAACTTCAGAAAGGAAAAAACAAACAAAGGACAACAACAACAAAATCATCAACAACAAACTACAGTCACAGGAGCAAAGAACCACAATTTAGAAATGCCTGATAGGCTGTCTATGGGGTATTTTCTTGATAGTTGCTGTGAGAAGGTCCAGACCACTGTGGGTGGTGCCATTCCTCAGCTTATGGTCCTGGACTATAAAGAAAGCAAACTGAGCAAGCCAGAGAATAGCACTCCTCTATGGCTCATGTTTCAGGTACTCTCTCGAGGTGCCTGGCTTGAGTTTCTGTCCTGACTTTGCTCAATAATGGACCATGACCTTCGAAGTGTACACCAAATACATACTCTCCTCCACAAGTTGCTTTTGGTCTTGGTTTTAACAGCCGATGAAAATATACTAGCACAGTTGGATAAATATGAAGCTAAATTACACATTGTGACTTAGGAAATATCAGCCTATAATTGCTAAAGGAATGATGTTCAACTCAAAAATTACACATGATTATGCTTTAAAGCTTGCGATCTTGATATTCAAAAGCTTATTAGAAATCTCTCTATATAACTAAACACTGTCTTTACATACAACTTTCTCCACAAAGTTTATAAATTGTGCCTGTATTCTGTACTGTCATCTGGCAAGATATCTCAGCTAGACTCTATCATGAGAGACTCCTTTTACTTTTTACTTTTCAAGTCCAATAATTTCGTTGTCTTCACATCCTCCCTAAAATGTACATTTTTTTTATAGAAATACAGATGGAAGTAGACTCTAGATTACTCTCAAAAGATAAAAGACTGGATAGGGCCATAGATAAGCCACAAAGGAGAATGAATGGAAATATGCAGCTGCAGGAGAAGGAGAAGCTCTAGAATGTACCAGAGATCTGGGATGTGATAGGCTTCCAGGACTCAGTGGGGATTACCTTAGCTGAAATGTCCAACAGCAGAGATGTGGAACCTAAACAGATCACCTCCCGATAAATAGATAGGGTCCTCAGTGGAGGGATGTGGCCAGCTACCAAGCTTCAATTTTTTGACCCAGAATTCTTCCAGTCTAAAATAAATGCAGGGACAAAAATGGAGCAGAGACTGAAGGAAAGGCCATCCAGTGACTGGTCCAACTTGTGATCCATCCTATGGCTGAACTTGTGATCCATACTATGGGTAGTCATCAAACTATTACTGATGCCATATTGTGCTTGCAGATTGGAGCCTAGCATGGCTGTTCTCTGAGAGGCTCTACCAGCAGCTGACTGAGACAGATGCAGATACTTAACAGCCAAGCAATGCACTGAGGTCAGGGACTCCTACAGAAGAGTTAGGAGAAGGAAAGAAGGAGCTTAAGGGGATGGCGACCCTATAGGAAAATTAAAAGTATCAATAAACCCAGATACCTAAGAGCTCCCAGAGTCTATGCTACCAACCACATACATGGGCTGGTCCTTGGCCCCCAGGACATATGCAGCAGAGGACTGCCTTGTCTGTCCTCAGTGAGAGAGAATGTGCCTAATGCTGTAGGACTTGAAGCCCCAGAGAAGGGGGATATAGAAGAGTGAGGTGAGTGGGTGGGTGAGGGAGCATCCTCTCAGAAGCAAAGAAGATGGAGATGGGGTGAAGAATTCTGGAAGACCAGGAAGGGGGGCAACATTTGGAATGTAAATAAATAACATAATTTAATAAAAACAGAGGCTGGTTTGAAAAAAAAAAAAAACCATGTCCACTAAAGAGACATGTCTACTTCTGTTTCCCATTTTCTCTGTGGAACCATGTATTAAACATGAAATAGGATGTGACAGTGGTGAAGTTTGTTATTCTACTATTTATATGAATGAAATGATAAAGGAATCATATAGGGTATTGGAAAAATAAATTATGAGATGTGTTTTCACTGTTCAGTACTACAGAAGTTTTTAAAATGCTGCTTTAGAAGAGTATATTATTTTAGATCAAGGAGAGATTTTGATTAAATATTTTAATAGAAAATAACAGTTTTCAAATGAATATATAAAATATACATTAAAATATATAAATTAGAAATGATTATAAACACAGAAGCAAACTATTAATTACATGTATTATATATACTTATAGTGTATTTATGTGCTTATGTGTACTATATATATTGGAAGTAGAGGTAGTTCACATTTGCTTCTTTGTACTTTTCTGGACATTAAAAGAATTCATAACTACATAAAGAATTATAAACAAACAAAATTACATAGATAATATAAACTTTATTTTAATAATAACCTATTATGTAAACTTTATTTTAATAATAACCTATTATGTGATCAAATTTGACATACTTTTACAGTCCATTTATAAATGCCTTTTTTGAATACCCAGAATGTGCTCAGTATAGATGTTCTATAATTGTGAAAATTACACAAATTGATCTTTAACTTTATTTCAAAATATGAACATAACTTATCCCATATTTGCAATGCAACCAGTATAAAAAGAAATAGTTGTGGAAGTATATCTCCATGGAAAAAGTGTAAAACCAAATGATGAGCTAATAAAACAGGTATGCAATTGTTAAGTTCTCAGCATATGTCTGACACGGTGATTGGTGATTAATTTTTAGTGCAATTTTTTGAGAAGGT
Source organism: Grammomys surdaster (assembly GCF_004785775.1). Lineage (NCBI taxonomy): Eukaryota > Metazoa > Chordata > Mammalia > Rodentia > Muridae > Grammomys > Grammomys surdaster. Next base: position 3,166,395 of record NW_021604563.1, read on the forward strand.
CCTAGTGCCTTTGTCACTAATAGATCAGAAAAAGGAGGCCATGGGAAGTCATTTGCTCAAAAACATTTGCTGAGAAGAGATAGAGTTATGTTTAGAGCCAGTTCTGTGTGACTCCAAAGGCTTGTTGTACCACACAGTGATAGAGAAAGCTGCCTGATTTCTCTCTCAGGCTCATTTGAAGGGTACATCTCTGCTGGCAACTAGCACGATTTTAGCTGAAACATCAAAAGAGCCAATAAAGGAAAAGAGTTCTACTTTATATTAACAAGTAAGCACCATTTATTACACAAAAGCTATTTGGACAGTTTTCTGGCAGGCAAAATTAATATTGCAAACGCTACAGAAATAATCACAAGACCTGTCTGGTTCCTTAAATAATTAGCAATAGTTAAAAAGATCTTGAAAGGACAAAGAGTAGAAATCAAGTGAAAATTGAAAATGACACAATGGCACTTTTTTTTTTCGGAAAAGCTTTCAACAACTGTGGATTCAGACTGAGAATATTTGCTAATTGTGTCGCTATTGCTCCCATTACCAGGCTCAGCTTCATGCTGGAACACTAAGCTGGAAACAATATTCCTTTCTACATGTAAACACAGCTCCAAACCAATTCCACTCATTCCTCTCCTCTTTAGCCTCCCAACAAATATTTACGTAGCACTTGCTATGTGCTCATTTTCAGGGCTGCCAAATGGGATGTCATTCTGATGCAACTTGATTGGAGTGATGACCAGACTGAATTGTTGAAAAAGTGCAACAATAAATGAATACTTACATGCAAGGTATTTGAAAAAGAATATGATGTAATGAAGGTAATATAAATCCTTTCTGTTTTCAGTGTATTCTTCCTTCCAATATCAAGTGAATAGTTATATAAGTAAAAATAAGGTTGTGAAACCTATATTAGTAAGAAATGGCAAAATGTATCTTCTTGCTTTTTAATGTTCTTGATTGGCACTGTCTGAGAGGGTTATTTGTTTCTTTGTTTATTTCTAGATTCCCTACAACAACCATATCATTTCCTACATTTTTGCCTTTCAACTTAGAACTTCAAAGTATTTAGGCAATCAAAGTCATTAGTACAATCTGTAGAAGATGAAAATCAGCAAACAAGTTGTCTATTGCACTTGTAATGATTTCATGAATGATTGTTTACATTTTAATACAAGACATAAAACTATGCAGTATTTTAACCTTGAGAGACAAAACATTCATCATTTATTGTACACTGTTTATTATAGAAAAGGTGGAGTCGAAATAGAATTATCTTGGTTGGCTTTGCAAGGTGTCTGCTGTAAGATATAATACCAATATGCCTGAGCCCTTTACATGTGAGCTCAAATGGATTGCCATCACCCCTTGTCACTGGAGTGGTTTTCTTTAAAGTCTGAGATTGAAATATTGACAAAGGCTTATGGAGGTAGTTTTTATCTCAGCAGACAGAACTGAAGGACAGGGAAAAGAAAATTGCCTATACAAGGAGATCTAAAGAAGCAGAAATTTTGCTTCTTTGAGCACACCCTGATTTCTTCACTCTGTATGCTGACTCACTCTAAACTCCTTCATTTAATCAACAGTTAAGATACCAAGACCTAATGGTCTATATAAGCCACATCACTAGGAAAAAGAAGTAACTGACTTCTAGTGCTGTTTTTGTCTCTTCTAAATACGTGAATGTATGCCCACAGAAACATTTGATTTGCCTCCTAGTTGCAACTTCCTGGATAATGAAGCCATTGCTTTGAAGTATGAATGGTAACAGATCTTTGGAGAGTGGACAGTGTTTTCCAATATTACAGGGACAATGACTTGTTCCTAAAGTGACCATCTGAAAAGAAATGGAAAGACAACCTCAGAAGTTGAGAATTGGCCACTAGTCATTCATTCTTCAAACACAACTGAGTTCTGTATGCTCAAATGGCAACATAAGGTCATCATAATTTAATCTCAGAGATGATCTGACATCGAAAGAATAGTACCAATTCTGGTCCTAAGTACTATCAGGTGAACTTGTGAAGGAGGCACTGAGAGCATAGCTTCAATATCAACAGCTAAATCTGGCAGAGGCTAGAAGGATAAGTGAGGCTGAGAGGATTTGAAGCATCCATACATGACTTTCTATCTTTTGGTAGGATACCTGTCCTCCACAAATTTGCCTGCACTATTATTATCTGAGCCATTTCTTCTTTCTTTATTGACATGACTTTTGCGATTGTATTCCAGCTGCTTTTCTCTCTACAAAGGGAAGCCGACTGTAACTGAGATGCTGTTACTGGTTCACCCAGTCACATTTCTCATCCTCTAGCTGACCCCATCAGTGGTTACTTATTCCTCACAGTGGCAGTCTTCTCTGAGGAATTATTAAAGGATGGAAATCATCTTACCAAAGAGGTTATGCCCCTCTACCAGTCCAGACAGAAATCTACAGCCAAGCAGTGACTCAACAAAGAATTCAGCAATGATTCTGGTAAAATCCTTGCAGTTTGTTAACAAATGTTTTTAAGGAAGTCCTGATTTATAACTGTTTGAAATAGGGGGAAACAACAGTATTTTTCCATCTCTTGGTCTTCACTTGTTCAGAACAACATTTTTGACACCAGCTGTGTATGCAATTTTTCCCCACACATCAGGAAGTCCACCACTGGACACCAGCTAGGTCAATTTCATTTGAAAACTCTCTAACCAGAGAAATTGCAAGGTACCATAGTCTAAGGGCACCATGCCATTAGATCATCTTCCACATCAGATGTCAGTCACATGTTTTTGGCCAGCTGGTTATAAACTGGACTTCCTTTTACTTTCCTATCCTTTAATTTTTATTAATTTGAAAGAATAGTTCACAGAACTCAGCACAATTTATTTATATTTACTTAATTATTATAAAGGATAAGGACTAGATGTAAGAACAGGGGAGAAGGTATAGGAGAAAGAGCCCCAACTATCATGTTGTCTCCTGGTACACTACCTTCTAAGAATGGTCATATTCCTGAACACTCCTTACCAAGGTCCTTTTGAACTTTTGTGGATGCTTCATGTATAGATATGACTGACAAATTATATAATTGGTGAGTAAGTATTGATTCATTCTTCCGAACTCTTTGTTCTTTAAGATCAGTTAGAACAGAAGATCTATTGCCTTGGTAACCTACCACCACTTTGGGGCTATCAGAGGACTATTGACAAAATGTTCCTATGACTCAGAAGATTCCAAAATATTTGAGAGTTCTGAATCACACATTCCTATCACTCAGGAAATTAGAAGAGAATAGGAAGTTGGGTCAGGAACTAGAAATCACAAATTTTAGTATATCTTATTGTAAGTTTTCAACAAGCATTTTAGTAGTTTCATGTTAGGAACCAGGAGACAAACACCAATTATTTTCTTACACATACACATATAAATGTTGATATATTTTTCTCACATTATTAGAACAGTATTTTCTGACATTTTTAGTGTAAATTCACCCACTGTGGTTTGTATTATGCTAACAAGATAATGTCTCTAAAGAGAAAGTTGGGGAGAAATCTACACAATCTTTGGTTATAATGCTGCTCTAGAAACCTTCTTAATTCATCCTCCATAAATTCTTGGGAGATCAAAATCTAGGTAGAGTGCAACTAAAATTAACGATTTTTCTTAGCAAATTCCTTACCAAGCCTGATTCCCTTCCCTTTGGCTCTTTCTTGACATTCAACAAAATATTTCAATAAGAATTTTAGTCATAAACGCTACTTTTAAAGACTCCATAAAAGATGCTGGCTGGAGGAATCAGCTGTTTCTCTTGCCCATGGGAAGGTTATGCTTCATTAATCATATCTATAGAACTTTGTACATCAAGCTCTCTAGCTTCCATTTCAATCAAACTTCTTATCATAATGATTGTGCATGCTTGCTTCTCAAAGGTAAGCAAATAAACTTGGCTTCTGTTATGTAGAATCCCATGATACCCGACTCTATGCAGAAAACTGGTTTCTTTTACAGTATATCTTACCAAGAAGACCTGCCCACAAAGTAGACAATTGCTGCATTTCAATAGTGATGGTGCTTGTCTCATCAACTCTGCTTATCACCTTTTAAAAATGGAATGGATTCTAGACTATTGATACTGTTACATTTCTTTTTTGGTCATCCATAATATATCTATTCTAGCAAGTTAGTTTACAAAGTATTTTAAGTCCGTATACCATTGACTTCTCTGGCATGTGATAGTTAATCTTGATTTTCAACTTGACTGAATTTATTAGCAACCATCAGCCACTGACATTTCTGAGATATTTTCTTGATCATTTTCATTGAAAGGGCAAGATCCATTCTAAATTTGGTAGCTGCTAAGATCAAAATAGGCCTAAGCCAAATATCAGCAAAGAGATGGGAGGAAGGCACAAAGTACCATCTCTATCATAGTATCTATCAAATTACCATATCTATCTATGGTTCTATGGGTAATTCATAACTGGAGAGAGAAGAAAGAGAGAGAGAGACAAAGATAGATAGACACAGACAGAGACAGACTGAGTCAGAAAGAGAGAAAATACTTGATATTTTTCTTAGAATGTTGATTGCATCTGGTAAGTAACCATACTCCAATGGAAGACCACAAAACTGAGGAAATACTGTTGGCAAAATTGAACCCAATGGTTGAAAAACACAAAGAAAAATATTACATAAAACATAAGGCTGCATGAGTAAAGAAGGAGAGGTAGACTTAAAAGGGGCCTGGGTGAATATGATCAAAACATATTGTGCAAATTTTTCAAAGTAAAAAAGTCTCCTATTTTTCATTTTTTTTAAAGAATGTATATTGCTTCTTGTCTGCTTGCCTTCATGTTGTGATGGCATATTCATTTGGCCTACTGACATTTTGCTGCTGCTGTTGCTGCTGTTGTTAGTACAGTTACCAACTGCTGCCACTGCTGCTGATGTTCTTTGCTGACATTACAATGCAGTTTCTTCAGCTTTTCAATGTGTCCTGAACACCAATGGCTCTCCAGCAATTTTCCAGCCCTTCTTTGCCAAACCGGGACTGATAAGGAGTTAAGCCCTGTAGGATGAGCACTTACCAGGTTGTTACCTTTATCCAGTGTATAAGAAAATATTGTTGGGCCACCTAGATAATATTTTTGTAAGCAAATCTAATAAATCCTCTTTTAATATATATTAATTCAATTATTTCTGTTTTTATAGAAAGCCCCAGTGATAAAGGCCATCACTCAAATGCATCATGCCCAAGTATCATCTTAGTCATATTAACATCACATAAGGACATTCATATTTAAATAATCAGACTACTTAAATATGTATTTCAAGAGGGTATATCCATGTAACTAGATTCTCAGTTATTCAAGTTAATGTTTTACATTTTTCCTATCCCTTTATATAAGACCCTTGGCATCCACTTCTGTACATGCTCACTCAATTCTTGCTAGCACACAGTTGTGTTCTTACAGTCTTTGGCCTAGTCCTTGTTCATGTTTACCATACTCAACACTTCCCTCTCCAGGTTATATGGCCATGGCTCTGAGTATGGGTTTGCTGACAAGGAATAGAGCTGAGGATAGAGCGTGAGGACACACTGCTGGTCTTGCTAAAATAGCCTTGGAATGGTTATCGAACATTATATGAGCACTAGATTTTAACAAGTCATTTCAAGTAAAGCAAGAAGGTTTAAGGAAATTTAAAGTTTTGAAAAAGGTTTATATAAATATAGTTTACATGTTCCGTAATTCATCTATTTATACTCTATAATTTAAAGTTGTTTAATATATCCTTGTATATGTGCAGTTGCCACACAGTTTATTTCACAATATCTTGAATGATAACACACAACCACAGCACCAGTCTATTTCATAATACATATTGATAAGAAAACCACATATATCTTTAGTTATTACCTTACTATCACTATGAACAGAGACCAGTTAAAATGTGATAATTTGTATCTTACTCTTTCCATTTGGCATGATGCTGTCAAGGTTGGTTCAAGTTAATCGAAATTATAGACATAAACAAGATGTCCCCAGCACATATCTTAAACTTCCTCTACTTTTCAAATAAAGTTTCTACCTAGAAGTAAACTTCTCAGAAATGCAAATATTACCCTTCCCTGAACCTCTACTGCCCTTATTATGAAGTCCTGATACTGATCCCATGGTTCAGAAAATGCAAGACTTTTAAATGCTTTCAAGCTCCTCTGACTTTCACATTTCACCTTAAATTGATTAATCACCTTCATCCTTTCATTATTTCTCTGAGGCATCCATCATCCTCAGCAACAGCCATCCACTGCCCATTGTCCTTATCACTACCTATCATTAGCACTTGCCCTGAACCTCTTCAACTCCTGAGATATATCCACTGCCAGTGTACTCCCTTCTCTCTTGAGGGCTTTTAACAATTGCATTGGTATAAGACACCAAAGAAGAAGATTAAACAGAGGAAGAGGGAAGAGCTGGATAAGGGAAGGAATACACGGACAGAGTGCTAAAACTAAGAATTATATGGAAACATACTAGAGTAGAACTCTGTATATGTATATGTGCATGTGTATGTGTATATATGTGTATATATGTGATGAAAGTCTGAATAAAATCGCCAAATACCATCAGAGACAATGCCCCAACTAGACATTTCTCACTTCCAAAAGAAAGCCCAGGTGCTTAGAACAGATCCCATCTAATTGAGTTGTTGCCAATGGCACACCATGGAAATCCCCAAGAATCCCAGGCTATTGACAAGACTGTTGTTTGTTCTCCACAAACAGATGATAAAGGCTTATTACTGAAGGAAGCACCTATATAAATCATTGAACACGGATAAGGTGCCTACCTAGACCCTTAACTCAGCTACTGACTAGTGCTCAAGGTAGTAGAAGGTACACTGAATACTACCAAAGAAGAAAGTTAACATAAATTCAGCTACATTTGTTTGATCTATGACAGTGCACTTCCTGTAAGATGCAATGGTACAACAGTGACACAGAAGTTGTGGTATTAACAACCCACTATCTGGTTGTATTTAAGACCCACTGCCTGAGATGAAACCCATGTCTGACATTACTCAGGGGACCAAGACCTGAAGTTAGATATAGCAGGGACCTAGGGGAAAATTAAATATTACTGTACTGCTAAAGACACATAGCAATAAACTGACTGCTAATGACATTCTGCTATACTCATAGACCAGTGTCTTGCTTAGCTATCATCAGAGAACCTTCCTACTGCAATAGATGGGAAAAATAAAGAGACTCACAATTGTACAGTGTTCAGAGAGTTAGAGATCTTGGAACACTTGTCTCTAAGTGGGATGTCTCTATTAAATCCCTCCCCTCAGATCAGGGAACTTTGCAGAAGAGGCAGACATGTAAAAGAATTTTGATCCAGCAACATGGCTGTTGTGGCAAGGGATCACAGCCAAAGATAGTCTAGGTCTGTGTGATCTAGCTGCAATAAAAATATGCCTTTATTCCCCAAAGACAGAGGCTAACAGATTTCTGAGTTCAAGGCCAGCCTGGTATAGAGCAAGTTTCAGGTTAAAACAAAACAAACAAACAAGCAAACAAACAAAAAATTCCTTAGGTCCAGGTGTAGTGGTACAGGACTTTAATCCCATCATGAGTTGAGAGGCAGTGCACTGGAGTGGAGTTCATGGAGTTTAGAGACAGTTTTTACAGTGATGGTTTTACAGAGACAGGTTATAGAGAGAACAAGCTAGACACAAGTAAAGACACAATAAGCCAGAGTATGAGAAGGAGCCAGAAGTTTAGAACATAAGTTACTTTGAGGTCAAGCAACGAAATTCAGTGAGAAGTTAAGAGAAGTCAAATTGAACCACTCAGTTTGGAGAGGAGTATGCTCCTGAACAGCTCAGTTGAACAAGCCAGGAGAGTTCAGAAAGAACTAAAAAGCATGAGCATATTAAGTAGTGAGCTTCTGAAACAATTGCATCAGGCGAATAAAAGATACCTTAACACAGAAAGAGTATAATAACAAATGGAAATGGAAAACATGAAGACAACAAAGCCTTCTAGGCGAGTAGAATTCTTACATCTGTAAACTCACAGAGATATATCAGCATGGAAAAGTCTTGCACAGGTCTTAGTTACATGGGGTTCTAGCACTGAGTGGAGACGTGGATACAAGCTCCCATCCATAACCAATAAACTATCTCCAACAGGAAAAGATAATTTAGTTTCTCCAACAGTCTCCAACAACACAGTGATGATAAAGGTATTTTTAGAGGGTTAGCTTTCTTTTTTTTCCTCTCATAATGCTTTGTGCAGGTTTGTTTGTTTATTTGTTTGTTTCCTTTTCTTCATAAGTCTTTTGTTTATATAGGACAGCTTCTGATTTTGTGTGTTTCATGGGATTTGTGTGTGTGTGTGTGTGTGTGTGTGTGTGTGTGTGAGAGAGAGAGAGAGAGAGAGAGAGAGAGAGAGAGAGAGTATGTGTGTGTGTGTGTGTGTGTGTGTGTGTCCATATGTATTTCTTGTGTTTTTCTTTGGCTCTTTTTTGTTTGTTTGTTTGTTTTTATTTGCTTGTTTCTTCATTTTATTCATCTGGTTGTTTTCTCATGAAAGAAATTTGAGGTATGGATTTGGGTGTCTGAGAAGGTGGAAAGGATCTGATAGTAGTTTGTGCAAGGAAAATTGTTGTCAAATATATATTGTAGAAAAATCTATTTTATATAAAATTAAAATTATTTTAAAACTTAGAAAAAGATGAGTATTCAAGGCTGGAAAGACACCTCAGAGGTTAAGAATACTGACTGTTCTTCCAGAGGTTCTGAGTTCAATTCCCAGCAACCACATGGTGACTCATAACCATCTTTAATTAGATCTTGTGCTATCTTCTGGCCTGCAGGCACACACACAGGCAGAACACTGTATGCATAATATATAAATCTAAAAAAGAAAGTAAAGACTATTCATATTCTACTTAACCACTGGTGAATCTTTTTATTTCCAACCAGTACTTAAGTGATCCAGGTCCAAGATCTTATGTTATTTGGTTAATTGCTTTTATTTTTTATCATTTGTAGAAGTTTGCATGCAATGACATAGGACAAATTTGTAGGATCAGTTCTAGTTCTCTCAATCTGCCTTTAACTGATTACAAAGGATAGAATGAAGCCACAAGTCTTATATCTCCTAGAAGCAAGCATCCTTACTCACTGAGCCATCTTAATTGATCCTCAAAATCCCATGTTTAAATCCACTACTTCAGAGATTCCCTGGCCATGACTATCCTAGGTTCACATCTGTTTGAAACACTCTAAAAAAGAATTTCACATGTTGGCATTTTACTGAGGAATGCTATGTGAAATGCTTGTGAAGGAACAAAGCAACCAGATTTGGACAGCAAAGGAGAATTAACCACAGAAGAGGAGTGTGGCAAAGCCCTTATCTGATTGTTAAGGAATATCTGAAAGCTGAAACTCTAACACTTGTAAACTGACTTAGCATTGGTTGGAGTTTGACTTTATCCAAGGCAGCTGCCTTCAATGGCATATAAAGCCTTGGAATAGAGTAGTTAAATGTTCAAAATTTCAACAGACCAAATTCCCAAACAGTGGAAAAAATTCAGTGTTCTACTCCAGAATGGACATTTCAAATGACTCATTATAGCATTTACTACAAGGCCATATAATCCTCAACTTGTTACTAACAATTGCTATCATGTACCCAGAGCTTCTTTCAGTGGTCTACTTTCCAAATACAACTTCTTCATGATTTTAGTCTGATACTCTAAAACACCTTAAATTCAATTGTTTAAATAAGTCTTAAAAAGGCTTCAGTATAAGTGTGTGTGTGTGTGTGTGTGTGTGTGTGTGTGTGTGTGTGTGTTTCCAATTCCATTTCTTTAAATCTGGCTTTTTGAAAGATCTATTTAACTTATTTTTTTATCTTGTAGATATGTGTGGAAGTGAGTCTATTCATATGAATATACAACCTGTAGAGTTTAGAAGAAGAATTAGATCCCCTAGATCTAGAGTTACAGGCTCTTGTGAACTCATGGAGGAGAGTGTTAAGAAAAAAAGCACCTTGGATCCTCTGCTAGAGCACTATTCTTAACTCCTAAGCTATCACTAAAGTACTACAGATCTGTTTTACATCCACAATTGAGCTCAATATAATCACTGGCTTCGATATAGAATAAGGAAATAATATGCTTCATCCTCTCCCCACCACATTTGACAAAAGTATAATTGCATCTGTATTTAACTGTTTTTGACTAAATTGCATCGCTCTCAAATTGGCATAGTGAACTCCCAACACCAATGACTGTATTTGGAGAAAGAACTTCTAAGGAAGTATTTAAGTGATGTCATGTTTTGATAGGACTAGAGGCTTACGAAAAGCAAGAGGGGGTGCATCTCAGTGAAAGGAAGGTTTATGTGAGGGCATGGTGGCCATTGATGGCATGATTGAAATCCTTTACCAGAAACTAGTCCCCATCAAACTTCATTTGACATGTCTAGCCTCCAGAATTTGTGAGGCAATTAATTTGCTCTGCACATGATTCTAGTTTGTAGCATATGGAGACTCTATGTCAAACAGACAACTCTACCATAATAATTCTTTGTGTATTTTGTTTTCATACCTCCATTGCTGAGTTTGTCTAAACATACTCATTCTTATTAACTTTAAATTCATGGCCACAAATTTCAAATACATACTTAAATATGCTTGTCAATCATGATAAACTTCTCAACTTATTTAATTGTTTTACCCTCTTAGATATGTATTTTAAATTGTTTTTACTCTGCATACTCTCAACACTCCAGTATCCAGGAGTAGGAAGGCTGATAAATTTGTTTCTTCACTAGAAACCTGACGTAAGGCAACCTGAAATAAAAATTCAGAGATCACATCAAAATGATCCTTCTACAAGCATTTCAAAACAGTGTTTGATGTCTTATATACTACCACAAATAAAAACCTCATATCACCATCTAAAATATTTATTGCTTTTAGGGATTATTTTCCAAGCTCTTTCTACTGCTCAGAGATATCCTCCCTTTTCTATATCATTAATTGTTTCCTCTTTCCTGAATCAATCCATTTGCATGTAAACAGGACATTATTTTTCTCATATTGAAACAAAACAAACAAAGTGGCCTCTTTAGTTCTCATCTCTTCTACCAATTAATTAATGCCTTTTTATTTGCTATCTTTTCAACAAAAGTTTTTTTATATTGCACTTTGCAATTCCACCATTCTTTTAAACTTAATTTCAGCTTTTACTTCCTGCAGAAACATTAGAATTGTTCTTTTCAGTGTCATCAATGAGTAACCTCCCTGTCATTAATTTTAGTAGTCAATTTTCAGTCTTCAATTTACTTGATACAGTGTACTTGTTTCTAAACTGGGAGGTTTTGCCTTAATAGAGTGACAATTAGCAATGCCTGTATTTTCATTGCCACAACTTGTAGGGACGGTTAAGAGCCTACTGGTTTCTATAAAGGAGCTACTGTGGAAGTTTATATACCTGTTACAATGCCCAGGACATGCTCAACACCAACAAGGATTCTCTAAGTAAAAATGCCAATAATTGCCAAGGCTGGGAAAACTGTAATCAGAACCATCAGACAAGGTAGATTTCTTCTTTTGAAATCCAAGATACTACTATCCAGCTGATCTTCCTCCTACCTTGCTTTGTATATTGGTCATTTCTCTTCCCTGGTTCTTCAGGTTGGAGTACACTAAAGTTTGGTTTCCTTTTTTACTTTTCTATCAATATTCACTATCTAAGTGAGATCTTCTGTTCTGTTTTATTGATTATGTCATTTCTACTCCATTAATTTTCAAAGCTGTACTTTCATCAATCATTTCTGTGGCGTTTTGGACTGGTTTGGGTATAACTGCAAATCTCCACTTGATAATTTATATCTAATTGTCATCTCTAAGCTTAATATGTCCAAACTAAAGTTCCTTGCTCCACCTCCTTTTTCAAGAGTGGCTCACTGTGTGGCCCTAGCTGGCTTGGAACAACTTGTGTATATCAGGAGACCTCAAACTTATGGCCATGAGTTCTTGCCTCTGCCTCATGAGTTCTAGAATTACATACATGAGCAAGTAAACTTAGATCCTTGCCTTATTCTCTTAAAATTTTTCTTCCTATTGCTTTTTTGTAAATGGCAGAAACTCCTTTATTCTAGTGATGTTGGCCTCATAGCATATGGTTGAGTTTCCTATGTGTTCCTGTGTTATATCCTTAGTCCCTGGAGTGGCTCTACATAGGACTCGTAGAAATTTTAAGAAATGGAGCCTGGTAGGAAATCATCCAGTCATTGGATAACATGTTTTGAGAGAGACTTGTCTCTTTTTCATTTTCACCTTTGTATTCAGCCATGAGATGAATGCTTTTCTCTACCATATATTCACTACCATGATGTACTTTCTACCCAAATTCCCAATGCAAAAGGGCTAATCCATCATAGAGTGGAACCTTCAGAATTATAATACAAAAGAAATGTTTTATCTGTATAAGCTGAATAGCTCACAAATTTGTTGAATCATAATGGGATACCACCACATCAACCTATTTATACTTGGAACAAATATCCTTACCCCCTGTGTCACACATTAAATTTTTTTCTTAATAATATCCTATGTAATTTATAGATTGTCTTCTATTGTTTTCTCTCCAGGGAGCTACTGATATTGCTTGCTCTGTTCCCTGATATATTTTATTCATTTCCAAGAAAGTCTAACCTGATTTTTGGAACTAATGAATTTTTACTAAAAAGATATTTCAAGCTTGTTTCTACTACTAGATTTTCAATAAATTAATTTGAGTGGCAATGGGTCAATTTCTTACTGAGATTTTTTTCTTTTCGTTCATTAAATTTATTAGGAAAAGTTCAAGTAGTATGTATTTGAAGCAAAAAAAAAATCAACTTTCTCTTATACTTGATGAATCTGGGCATGACCTTTGCTGTTCCTGAGTTTGCGTGCATTAGTTCTTCTCAACCTACTCCCAGTAGTTTGAATGTTTGTATTTCTTTGGAAGTTTATTATATGGAATGCAGTAATAAAGTTCAAGTTCACATAGCTATCTCCCTAAACCTTGGAGCAGCACTCTGATTTTGTTCCTAGAATATAACTCTTACCCTCATTCCTTACCTCATCCATTTTAGAGAAGAAACTGGGTTTCAGAGCCAATGGATTTGTTAGTTTGTTTGTTTTCCTATATTTGTCCCACTTTGTCTAGAATTTTGAAAATATTTACCTATTCTCTTACATCAAGAAAGAATTTATATACATTGTGATGATTAATCTTGGTAGTTGATTGAATTTGGAATCGACTGTGAAGCAGGCTTTGGATATATCTGTGAAAGTATTTGTAGGAAAGATGAACTGAGTGGGAAAGACCAACTCAGCTACAAATGTACCCAGGAGAATATGGTACTTCTTGAATGCCCACTCTCACCCATGCTGGAGTATATATACACATTATACCTATCACTGCTTCCAGCTTTTGCTGTTGTCACAACCCAGATTAGGCATTCAAATGTGGACTGAAGACTAATGGTTCTAGGAATCCTACAGTCTACAGATTGGAACTGCTGAAGAATCTAGCCTCATGGACTGTGCAGCTGCTGACAGTTATTGTTGGGACCAAAAGATACCGCACCACACCACAGGTGTCTGTGATCTACGATGTCCCAAAACAAAAGAAAAGAATAGATACAGAAAATGTGGTGAGCTCAAGAAGGTTAACAAGCTGAAGAGCCTAAATGAGGATGCTTCAATTCCACTTGGGAGGGAGAAGAAAGCAATCACAGGAGGAATAGGAAGGGGGAAGATAACTGGGTGGGAAAGGGAAGGGGGAGGAGAATAGAGGAACATAATCAGGTATTGGGTGGGGAAAGAAATAGAAGAGAAGCCCTGAGGGCCAGCAGGAAGAATGGAAACAGGAAACTGAGGGAAAGAAGGTCTAGTGACCGGCCCAACATTTGATCCTTCTCAAGAGGAGGCTCCAAGGCCTGACACTGTTACTATTATGGTGTACTTAAAGACAGAAGCCTAGCAAGTCTGTGTCCTCTGACAGACCTAACAAGCAGCTGCCTGAGACAGATGCAGATACTTACATTCAAGCAATGGACTGAAGTTGGGACCACTGTGTTTGAATTAGAGAAAGGTGGGAAGAAGCTGAGGAGAATGACAACCTAATAGGAAGATCAGCAGTCTCAACTAACCCAGACCCCGGAGATCTCTCAGACAATGAGCCACCAACCAGGCAACATACACTAGCTAGTACAAAGCCCCAGACACATATGCAGCAGAGGACTGCCTAGTCTGGCATCATGGAGAGAAGATGCACCTAACCCTCAAGAGACTTGAGGCCTCAAGGAGTTGGGAGGCATGACAGGTTCCGTTGGGCACATGGGGACATCCTTATCCTCATGGAGACAGGGGGCAAGAGGAGAGGAATCTGGTGAAGAACTGTGGGAGAGAGGACCAGGAGGGGGTAATGACTGCACTATAAAAAATAAAAGTAAAAATAGAAAGAATCCCATTGCTTTGCCCAACTAATAAATGATAATAAAGTTAAATATCTGCAAAAAGAAAAGGAAGGAAGGAACGAAAGAAAAGAAGAAGGAAGGAAATGTTAATAAGAAAGAAAAAAATCAGGTATGTTCTACTATGGGGAGAGTTTGGGAAGCCCTGTCTGTATATATGGTGATTGACCACACCAGGACCAGTTAGCGGGAGACAAATCAAATTTACTTAGGGTAGCTCAAGGCTTATAAAATTTTTCGAGGAACTGGGGGTAGGCAAATTCAGGATGGGCGAAGGTCATTGGCTGGGGACTTAGGATACTTAAAATGTCTCATTAGCATGGGGAGGCATTTCAGGAATCTCAGGTGCTGGCTGAATAGGTTCTTATAGGTGAAAGGAAATTGATCCTGTAATCTAATTGAGGATACGTGACATTCCTCAGATAGAGGCATATGTGGGGGGCTTAGAATTCCCTAGACTATGTCAAACATGAAGAAGCCCTACTAATGAAGGGAGTCCCCATGCAGAGCTCTAAAGGCTATCTGGTCAATGGTAGACTTCAAACTTAATTAGCAGAGTTTTCCCACACATACCTGACAGAATAAAATATTTTGAATGCCCTATCCCTCCACACACACACGAAGAAAATCTTGGACAACTTTTTTTTTTCATCCAATGTTCAAGGTAGCTCCTGTGGATGGTGTCATTTGAGTCCTGGGTTAGCCAAGCTAAATCCATATATTTTGCTGAGTCCTATCTTCTTTCTTATAAATAGATATTTTGCATTAAATACTAAAGATAATTCATTCTATTACTTATTAGATTACTGCACTTTATTTTCAATTTTACTATGCAAATATTTTTTATAGATGCTAACCCCTTTTCCTGCTTTGAGGGCTTTTATATTCAAAATATTTAAGTAAAAACTCAGCAGCACATAATACATCTTAAATGATGACAAACATTTTTTTATTCACTAAGGATAAGCCAAATAGATCTGGAAACTCAAGAAGCAAAACTTGTAAGTAACATGTTGAAGTCCTACATTGGGCCTATGAGAAAGCCAAGCTGGGAGCATGCATCCTAAACCACAAAATTAGAAACGGCACAAAAGTTTTCACAGACCTCTGAGCAAAGGATGCTTGTATTTTCTGTCATCCTGTGTTTGGAAGCTGTAACTCTCTCTCCCAACCATTTGATTATGTTTGTTTTCATGTTCATGTTTCTTTTGCGTAGGAAAATTATTAAAATCAAATGCATTCTGCAAGTGTAGATTTGTATTATGTTAAGCTGTGAATTGTAGTGATTTATGATACACTATAAAATTTTTATGTATTGTCTGAAAGCACAATAGAGTTTGTGTTCTACATTTCTTTTTAACTCTCTTGCTGTGCACGGAAGCCATATGCAAACATTATGTATTGCCAATGTTGTAAGATCTACAACTTGCCTGAGCTGGGCCAGAGTCAGTTTATTACAGTCACTATTCTTGTCTAGTGCACTGGTGATTTTACTGATTCCAGCCAACTACTATTCTCTTGTCTTCAAATTGAATGCATATTACTTAGATTTAGAATTAGCAGTCAAAAACAAGCTTACTCATATACATGTGCTGTTTTCTGCTAGTAATTAAGAACTTAGCTTAGTTTTCAGTCTCTGAGGTATGTGGGAGGGAAAGGCAACAGCAAAATATTCAAGGGAACTGGAGTACCTCTGAGACTTAGTGACACATTGGATGTGGGTGGTAGTCACTTGTGGAAAGCCAGACAGGCATTGCCTCCTGAGTCACTGAGCTAACTATCAAGATGCATCATGTTTACAAACAAATAATAGGATAATGGCAAACTTGCAAATTATTTTTCCCACTGCCACATAAAGAACTAATCTTAATTCTTCCATTTCTAGCTCTTCTGTGACAATTTGATGGTCACTTTTCAGGCATTTTGTTAAAATTCAATTGCAGGCCTATACAAGCTGACTTTGGTTAAGAGGATTTCTGAATATTTAAAGCTGATTATTGAATTTATGTATTGTTTAGAGCATGTGTCCCCAGATGATTACATAGAAAACTGAGGACCATGGATTTGAAGAACCTAACAGGTCCAGACATCAATTCAAACATAGAATAAGATCTAGTGGCCTGAAGCCAACTGTACCATGGTTTCTTCTATGCCAGTTTTCCGAACCCAGGAATTATTGACAATTATTTCTTGTTCTTAGAAACTGTGTGTCATTGGATAGTCGTGAAAAAAATATTTGAGGTGTGGCATTTAATCATTTGCAAAAATCATTTCAATATACCATCACAACATTGAAGAATTATTTAAACTTTTGAGTGCGATCTGCTAGTATTTTCCAAACATGGGACTGCCACTACTTATACTAAACAGTGACTATAGAGAATTTATTCCATAGCAAATATTCATCATATTAATTTAAGGTATATAAGGTTCCTCAAATAATGGGGCTTGGATTATAAGGTATTTTTGCATCTTTTTTTCCTTAGCTGTATATGTAAAGGTCTACCATATGCTAGTAAAGGAACTTCTGCAAGATCTTTCACAGGTGAAATCAACTGACCTCACAAACTTAAGGCTCTATCAGGGGTGAGGGCATATGAATTGCAAAGAACTCCACCCTGTTATGCTACACTGTACAGACAGTTGATTTCTTTTTCACCAATTAGAACAGTAGCTCTGACTTCCTGTAATGCATTCTCCATATTTTCCTTCTACACTGCAATTAATGCTTACAGTAAAATGAGGAGCGAAAAGCATAAATAGAAAATCACATTTAATCAGCTTCCAATTTTTGTTTGTCTTCAAATGCTTTGTCCCTCCCATCTCTAACAGCTTCCAGAACTGCATTTAGAAAAAAGAAAATACTTGCAGTCGCATCAATTTATGGCTCTTTGATTGACTGACAGGCTGTACAGCAGCACATTGTTGCACTCTACCATTTTCACAGTGGGTGGTACTGCACAATAGTGATGAGAAACGATAATGAGCCTGCATCAAAAGTCACTAAAATATAAATATGACATGAACTTCTCCAATTCATGAAGCCCTATCCCTTTATCTATTTACTTACATCACTGCTACATAGAACAGAGATGGGAAATGTTAACCCTGTACTTTCCAGGTCTACTTGAAGAAGATTTGAATCTAAATGCTGTTTGGAGACACACTCTTAAATATAGGCGTACTCCAGCCCTTCAAGCACATCGACTCTTTACATTTATGAAATTGTCTTTCTAAGCACTTCTTATCAGAGGAGATTTAAACCAGATGGAAATTATTCAATGTAGTTATGAATTGAAAGCTCATAAGCTAGCTGCTCTTCAAGTGCTCAGAACACCTGGGCCACCAGATCTGCTGAAGTAGACAATGGCATTTATACCGAGATTACAGCATCATCTTATTCTAAATGGTATTTTTGTCTTTAGAGTACAAGAGGGATGCCAGTGCTTCTCAGTGCTTAATTGGTTTTCTCCCTTGACTTTAATTAAACTCACCCTAAGCTTGCAAAACCCCAAGGCTGCTTGCTGCTACTTAAGAAACCCTGCATTTGTTTCCAGCTTTGAATACAGTATGATAAAGAATCAATTGTACTGTTTGATTAGCTGAATATGGGATTATTTTATACATATTTTTAGACAGCATAACTGTTACATAATCAACACAAGTGAAATGTCATTTTATTGTGGACAAAGGCACAATGATTTTTGAAAATCCCCAATAAGGCATTAGAACATATGTAATGTGACAAATTGTAATATACATGTTCACTTTTCAGCAATGTCCATTTATAGTATGCCTAATTACAAAGCCTCATTATTTACTATTTAGGGCATTATCTAAGTATCAGAGCATTTAAAGGAACTTAAAAAGAATGCCAACTTTGACATTTGTTTCAGTTAATGTCAGGACAAGGATCAAGATCTTAAGCATTCTGGACAGACCTAAATTCCCATCTGCTTACTCAACCCTTTATTGTAAAGTCATTTAAATTGACTGAGTCAGTTATACCTGAAACTGAAGAGAGTCTTCCACCTTTTCGAGGATGAGTCAGCACTCAGTTTTAATATTGTGCCTTACCTAGGGACTAGACAATCGAAACATGATTAGAAACACACATCCTTACAGCAGGCTTCAGAGTTCTATATTGCTAGGAACCATCAACATAAGCAAAAATTGATAAATTTAGAGTCAGAAAAAGAAAGAAAGAAAGAAAGAAAGAAAGAAAGAAAGAAAGAAAGAAA
>NW_021604563.1:3185169-3226987 GCF_004785775.1 Grammomys surdaster
AAAGAAAGAAAGAAAGAAAGAAAGAAAGAAAGAAAGAAAGAAAGAAAGAAAGAAAGAACCATTTAAATTGCCACCATGTCATTAAAGCCCATCTATAAGTGAGTCTAATTCTAAAACAATATTTTAGGAAAGCAGATTTTCAGGACACATTTTTTAATAACGTGGGCATTGCTTCATCACTCTGCAAAGCCCTTCGCATCTATTAATTAACTTAATCTTCACACTAACCTTATGAAGAATATCACTTCTATCTCTTAGATATAAAAACAGAGGTAGAGAAGGAATAAAGTCGTATACCAAAGTCACATAGGTAGGAAGTGGTGGATCCAGAAGGAAACTTTGTTGGTTTAATGACAAGCCTTCCTTTTATTTTAGATTATAATGTACATTTGAGATTATAATATTAATACATTTCTCCCTCCTTCCTTCAAAATCTTCTATGAAGCCTTCCCCACTCTCCTTCATATTTATGGCCTCTTTCTTCATTAATTGTTATTGTAAGCATATGAGTGTTTTCAGGGCTAATCATTTGACATTAGACAATAAATTAGTGTATTCTTCCCTAGGGAAGACCCGTTCTCTCTTGCCTAGCTTTTCTTAGTTGCCTATAGTTCTTAGTGTAGGGCTAACACCTCATGGAATTTTCCCTATGTACATTGGCATGTAATCTTTGGTGCCATCCTTGTTCAGCTCACTATTGAGCAGTCACATTTATGGGATATGTGAGTGTTCCTTCTGACATTACTAGAAGACATAGGCTCACAGAAAGCACCCTAATGCTCTGGTTCTTACAATCTTTCTGCTCCATTTTCTGCAGTGTTTGTTCCCTAAGCCTTAGGTATTAGAACATTTCCCAAATGTATCCATGGTGAGATTTGGCTCCAAAATTATGCATTTTGTCTATAAATATTTGTCCTTATACTCCCAGGTAAGGGTAATCTTTCTTCACTCATCAAGAAAACTTCTCTTTCTAACAGATAGAGACCACTACAGAAAACTACTACCAATCAAAGCCTTTCTTTTTAACTGACCAATCACCATATCACTGATCTATTAAATTAGCAACTAAACAAATCTCAGCATACTGACCTATAGAGAAAGTGAAAGACGGCTTCTAAGCTCCATGAACCCGATGATGCAAAGTTATTTTAAGAACATGCTCAGTAATGTTTTACTAACCCACTTGAATTCAAGTAAATGTTCCCAGACGCCATACAGGCTGACGATGGTGTTGATATTCGTATTGTGGGCTGCTCTCCAGGGAACATGAGTGGGAAGAGGAGCCAGTGAATCAAAATTGAAACTGAAGTTCATCTTGTCAAATATTAATTTCAATAATGTATTCATTCAGTAGCTCTTTATTTGACTACGCACCATGTGTTAGGGCTGAGCTCAGCTGGGCCATTTACATTCATCTCATCTGCAGGGAAAAGAGCATCTTGTCATAGATTTTAGTGAAAGTGAGAACGCTGGATTAGCAAATAGCATGAGAAACTAAGGTGTAGGAGATGGTAGCTGCTTTCAAGAAGCCTTTGGATTCAAAAAATGTGGTATGTTTACACAATGGAGTATTACTCAGCTATTAAAAACAATGAATTCGAGAGGTTCCTAGGTAAATGGATGGAACTAGAAATTATCATCCTGAGTGAAGTAAGCCAATCACAAAAGAACACACATGGTATTCACTCACTGATTATTGGATATTAGCCATGAACCTTGAAATGCCCAAGATGCAACTCACAGGCCACATGAAGCTCATAAAAAAGGAAGAACAAGTGGGGGTGATTCAGTTCTTCTTAGAAGGAGCAACAAAATACTCAAGGGAGCAAATATGGAGACAAAGTTAGGGACTGAAACTGAAGGAGGGGCCGTTTCAAGACCACTCCACCTGAGTATCCATCCCATGTGCAGTCACCAAAGGTAGATGCTGATGTGGAAGTCAGGAAGTGCATGCTGATAAGAGCCTGATATGGATGTCTCCTCAGAGGCCTTCAAGAGTCTGACATATTCAGAGGCAGATGCTCACAACTAGCCATTGAACTGATCATGAGGTTCTCCATGGAGGAGTTAGAGTGAGGACTGAAGGAGCTGAAAGGGTTTGTGGCACCATGAGGAGAGCAACAATACCAACCAACCACAGCTCCCGGGGTCCTAACCACCAGCCTGGGAGCACTTATGGAGGGATCCAGGGCTTCAGCTGAATATGTAAGAGTGGAGGGCCCTGCTGGGCACAGGTGGAAGATGAGATCCTTGACCTCATGAAGGCTGGACGCCCCAGGGGGTGGGAATTTTGAGGGTGGAAAAGTGGGAGTGGGGGGGGTAGGTGGGGGTTACATCCACGGAGAAGAAGGAGGAGGGGTAAGGGGATGGGGGGTTCCCGGGTGTGTGGGGGATGGGGTAAGGGGATAACATATGAAATGTAAATAAAATATCTAATAAAAAAAATGTTTAAAAAAAATGAGTTAATTCTACTCTCATACTGCCAAGTACCTTCAGAGATACTTTTTGACTTATGATGGAGTTTTGCTTGCAGGTTAGCCCTTAACTTTACTATATGGTAAATTGAAAATTCATCAAACACATATGGTCTTCAAAAACTCATAGTTTGACATTACAGTATTATATAGAAGATCACCTTTTTATCACATGCTACTTGCTCAAAAAAAGAATCAAGCATCAAAACGTGAACAAATATCTAGAAACAGTTTCTACACATACGTTGATTTTACACCATTATAAGATTTTAAAATTTAAGAGATAACAGTGTAGATTCAGGGCTCCCTGGATAATTCATATCACTCTGGCAATTTGAAATAAGTAAGGAATCATTGTGAGATAGAGAAAAGCTTACAGTATAATTTTCACTCCAAAGCCTGAATATCTAGTGAAAAAAGGAGATTTTTCATTGGTAGGGCTGAGGAGAGCTAAAAATTGTGTATTTCTAAGAAATTCAACAAAGATGCTGATTTTCCAGTATGCACATTATATGTAGAGTATTGTAGGTCTAAAAAGATTATTGAAACACTTATGGAGATACAGAGGTTCGGTTGTACCTTGAAGGATATAGGGCATTCATGAGAGATGACATGAGGCAAAAGCAAAAGCAAGAACAGTAACAGGTAGAAAGATTAGAGAAATTATGTCTCCAATATTAGGAGACACTGGTGGGAAAGGCAGTTAGAAATAGCTTTTGGATGCATGCCAGGCTTGGGAATTTGAACATGTACAAATGAAGAGTCATAAATGATGCCACTTTATATTTTTAAAGAAAATCTATAGTTTTAATCATAAATCTATCCACCACATTTGAATATCAGAGCCTTACCTTATGTAGTTACAAATTTGCTTGAATTTGTTTTCCATTCTACATGTTCACAGATCTACGTTATAGACATATAAAAATGTTAAGACAGCCATATACTAACTTTGAAAATTATCAGTAAAATTGATGTTATTATAGTGTCTAAATGACCATGCTGTTTGACAGTATAAATACAATAGCCTATTAAAATTGATTTGTGAGATGTATTTATTTACAACCATGCACTGGTCTTTTTCCTGAAGTTACTCAAAGTGATGTTTTCTTGCTTTTAGTTGCTGTAGATGTCTGCTTTAAACAAGACCTCATCTACAATGGTACAGATTACTTATTGAGAAGGAATTACTGTGAGGAATCATTAAAAATGAGAGCTCTAGGCCAAGATAATGTGACCGATCACATTA
Source organism: Grammomys surdaster (assembly GCF_004785775.1). Classification (NCBI taxonomy): domain Eukaryota; kingdom Metazoa; phylum Chordata; class Mammalia; order Rodentia; family Muridae; genus Grammomys; species Grammomys surdaster. The sequence continues at coordinate 3,188,893 of NW_021604563.1, forward strand.
CAATGTTTGGAGGAAGCAGCCAGCGTCTCTTTCAGAATGCTGTTTGTGATGGAAAACTAAAAAAAAAAAAAAACACAAACAAAAAAAAACCCAACTCATTGAGCACTTTAGTTTTATTTCTCCTTAAAATAAAATGGATGACTTAGTGTGTACATAATGATGAAAATAAATCATCAGTTCACGAAGATTGTGTCAGATTGATATTTTTGAAAAATGTTTTCTTGTATTTCAATCGTGATACGGTCTCAAAGACATAGCTTTATAGCATTTTTTGAAACTCAGACCATTGTGTTGGTCATCACTAAAATGATGAAAATCCTACTGATGATTATTATTATTTGGCTCTGCAATGTAGAAGCAGGTAGCACAGTAGAGTATTGGATTTTTTCCTTGAGTATGATGAATAAATAACCGTTCCCCTCATGTAGAGAAGCTCAAGGTTCCCATTACATTCTCTTCATCAGAAAAAAAATGCAGATTTTGTGAAAAAGTCAATATGAAACGCAGACTCCTATGGTTGTCCTTGAATTCAGAAGTCTAATCACATCCATTCTTAAGTGAACAAGAGCTATCATCCTATTCTGGCCCTGGAAACAGCTGTCAAATGCAAAGGAAAACTTTTCAGCTCTGCAGACATGGACAATCTGTAGCCTTACAACAACCTTAGCTAGAAAAACCAATGCTTATTTTATAATTGTGTATATGGATGTATCCAGCCATATGCGTAGGCACATTTCTCAAAGTGTTACTCCAAATTATTAGATTCACAGTGCTATTCAGGCGCTAGGCAAAGATGTAATATAGTGTGGTGTAAATTTTCATTAAAAATGCAAATTACAGTTTAAACTTCAAAACAGCAGAATTCTTGTGATCCATTTACAGCTTTGCAGTGTGAATCATACTTAAACCACAGTCTTGCCTGTATTATTAATAACTTTCAAATGGAAATGATGTTGTAGAAAATATCAAGGTAGTCACTACTATGGTTTGAAATACGATCATTGTTCTGTGGATCTTATATGAGCCTGTGAGTCTTTCTTCTGGTTCTTGTGATAATTTACCTTTAGACTCCTAAGAAATGTCAACTGGAATCAAATTTCTTCATATTGCTAACTGCTAAGCAGCCAGGGAATTCACCATTTTCCAAAATATCTAGAAAAACTTTGAACTTCCTAGGCTCAAGTTGCTATTGAAAGCAAGGGTTTTGTTTTGATTTTTACTAAAATATATGTTATTAGAATGTTAGAAGCATAAGGTTCTAAAGTTAGAGGTTAGAAAAATAATTTTGACCAAGTAAATAAGGAGAGTAAGGTTGGCCCCTACTGAATATATGAATCAGAATTTTAACTTGTGACAAAGATGAAGAGACAAGACTGACATCCCAGACAGAAACAATGAGATAGATAGGAAAATATCATGAAAGTGTTTTAGTGATAATTAACACCTGATGACAAATGAGAATAACAGAGTGATAGGCAGCATGAAGAATAAATCTTGGGGTAGCTCCAGTCACCTAGCTTAAAGTAGTCTATACTACAAGCCACAGGGAATACAAAACTTTGTAAGAATTTCATATCAAAACTGAGTTCAGTATTATTGATTTACTGGTGATAAGAGAATGCATTTGATTAAATTTAAGGCCAAGGAAAGCAGCACATAAAATGATTAGAAGGAATAGTACATGGCACTGTCACAGGGCTAGGAATAGTGTCTCTTCTCATAAGTCAGACTGGCAAATCTCATATTTCATACATTGAATTCTTAACTTTATTGCATTATATGGGGGAAGAATCACTCTTAGACCAAACTAATCTTTGATTTTGACTAAAAATCATCAAAGCAAGGGTCATACTACCCTCAGTTAACTTAAATGCATTCCAAATTATAGCTTTAAAGTACTTAAAGGGATACAAAACTATCCAGCACACAACAGGAAACCCACTGATATATTGGCACGCAATAATGTGATACAATGCATAATAAGAACTGGTAATAAACTGAATCTTGAAACTGACACAAGCATTAACATTAGTGAGAATAATGTTAAAATGGTCAGTTTAAATAAATTTTCTTATTTATAATAGCCAGATGTTAGAAACCACGCAAATGTCCCTCAAAAGAAGAATGGATCCAGAAAATGAGGTACATTTACACAATGAAGTACTACTTAGCTAATAAAAACAATGACTTCATGAAATTCAAAGGCAAATGGATGGAACTAGAAAATATCATCCTTAGTGAGGAAATCCAGTCACAAAAGAACACACATGATATATACTTACTGATAAATGGATATTAACCCAAAAGTTCAGATAACCCATGATACAACTTACAGACCATATGTAGCTCAATAAGAAAGAACAAAGTGTGAATGTTTCAGTCCTACTTAGAAGGGGGAACAAAATAATCACTGGATGTAGAGGGAGGGAGACATCTGGGATTGAGAGAGGAGGGGGAAGGAAAAGGTGGAGTAGTATCAGGTGTGGCAGGAGATGGGGAGAAGCACAGAAGGTCAGGAAATTGAATAGAGGTGTGTAGTAGTGGGAGATAGGAAACTGGGAATAGCTCCTAGAAAGTTTCAGATGCCAAGGAAGCAAGAGTTTCCCAGGAACCAATGAGGATGACCTTATCCAAAATACCCAAAAAAGGGGAGAGAGAGCCTGTAGAGATCATATCCAGAGGTTAGGTACAGCTACTGATTGAGGGATGGGGTTACCCACCCATCTCAAAACGTTTAACCCAGAATGGTCCTTGCCTAAAGGAAAGTCAGGGATATAGAATGGGGCAAAGACTGAAAGAAAGTCCATTCAGAGACTGCCCCTCCCCACAGGGATCCATGCTATCTGCAGACAACAAATCCAGACACTATTGCTGATGCCAAGAGGCGCTTGTTGAGAGGATCCTGGTGTAGCTGTCTCCAGAGAGGCTCTGCCACAGTCTGACCAATACAGATGTGGATGCTCACAGCCAACCACTGAACGGAGCACAGAGATCACAATGGAGGAGTTAGGGGAAGGACTGAAGGAGCTGAAGGGGATTGCAACCCCATAGGAAGAACAACAATATCATCTAATCAGACACACACACCCCAGAGCTTCCAGGAATTAAACCACCAACCAAAGAGTGTACTTGGAGGGACCCATGGCTCCAGCTGCATATGCAGCAGAGGATTGCCTTATCTGGCATAAATGGGAGGAGAGGCCCGTGGTATTGTGGAGGCTCAATGCCCCAGCATAGGGGTATGCTAGGAAAGTGAGGCTGGAGTATATGGGTGGGTTTGGTGGGTGTGAGGACACCCTCAAAGAAGCAGAGGGGACAGGGTATATGATAGGGCATTTGCAGAGAGAAAACGAGGAAGAAGGACAATATTTGAAATGTAAATTAATAAAATAAACAATGAAGTAAATAAATGAATTTCCTGTATACGAAAGTAATGGAGAGATGAAACTATACATTCAGATTGAATCAGATATCCTTCAGAGAAAATAATTGCTATGTGAGTGAGAAGAATGCAGGAGCTGATACCAGTGTGATATTGCTTGTTGCAAAAGGTCTTCCTGGACGTGAACTCTTAGGAAGGAAAACGAAAGACAAAAACTTGTAGAAAAAAAGGAGTAAAGATCTTCACTAACCTTACATCTGACAGAGGACTAATTCCCAAAATATATAAAGAATTCAAGAAGCTAGGCTCCACCAAACCAGATAACCCCATTAAAAAATGAGGTACAGAAATCAATCCAATATTGGAAATTAGAATCATCATTTGGAAGGCAGGATCTGAACGTTTTCAGAGACATATTTGGAAGTTAGCTGCAGTTCTCTATGATGTTATGTTAGCAAGAGATAAAATTGGGACAGGATCTGGATTTCAAACAAATGTCAGTGCATGTGTTAAGGCTCTTAATTGTCAAGGTAAAATTACTTTTGATTCTTCTACAGTATTTAATGTAAGTTGCATTGATTGTACACTTTATAATTGTGTTAGTGCTTTGAAACCTACCATGCCTGTTACGGAGGTCTATCAATCAGTTTTTGTTTTATTGCCATGAGTATTACAGAACATTGGTATTCTGAAAAAAGCTTGCAAGTACTGGAAGAAGTGAGTCAGGCTTTAAACAGAAGAGGGTGGTCAGTTTGATTTTTGCTGGTATAACAGGTGTACTTACATTTCTTGCTTACCACTACTGCTTCTGCAATTGCTTTGACACAGAATTTAAGACAGCTACTTTTGCTGGGCAGTGGTGGTGCACGTCTTTAATCCCAGCACTTGGGAGGCAGAGGCAGGCGGATTCCTGAGTTCGAGGTCAGCCTGGTCTACACAGTGAGTTCCAGGACAGCCAGGACTACACAGAGAAACCCTGTCTGAAAAAAAAAAAGACAGCTACTTTTGTTACTCACTTAGCAAAACATGTTACTAATGTATTGAGTACAAGAGGATTTAGATAGACATTTGGAACAACTGATTGATGTTCTTTATCCTATTCAAATAATTGGAAGGAGGTTCAGAATTTAAGAATAAGGAGCTATCATGAGTGTCGTTCCAAATACCATTGGATTTGTGTTATTTCTAAAATTTACAATGATAGTTATTATAATTAGAAAAAAGTTTAAAGACACTTGCATTGTATTTGGCATAATTTTAACATCTCTCTGGATGTTTTAATTTTGCACAGTGAGCTTATGAATTTAAAGAACACTGTTCTGCTTTGCATTGATGTGGATACTGGTGATAATGTTACCCATGGCCTGAAGTCAGTGTTTCCATTTTTGTCAAGCTTCACGAATGACATATATACCTTGATCATGCTAGCCCCATTTTGTCCTGGGAACAATTTTATACCTGTCCATTGTGTTAAAGCTTGTCTTTAACAATATCAGCATGTTGGCAGCCAAAGTACATGGCTTGAGCCTGAAAATGGACCCCCATAAAGAGTTACTAAATTAACAGGCTGGCAAGCCAAGGATAAGTAAGATTCTCCACAGAGCCTTACCAACCTAAGACAGAAGTTCATTGCCTTTGATAATGCATATTCCATAATGGGTAAGGAAGGCACTCTTGTCAGAACAACCTGAGACAGGCCCAGTCTTATTTATGAAGTAAAAAATGAGGAGAGGTGGAGAGCTTTTGAGGCTGCTCGCCAAGAATCTGACATAGATCCAGAAAAAGGAAAAGGGCTGCTTGGCAGGAATATGACATTGGCCAAGAACAAGAAAATAAGCTTCTAGTAGGAATCTGAGATTAGACTAGAACAAAAAAGTAATTTCAGGCAGAAATTTAAATCTTAGGCTAGAACAAAGAAGTAATTTCAGGCCTGTCTCTGTACCAATACCATTAAGTTTTTATCACTATTGTTCTGTAGTACTTTGGGTCAGGGATGGTGTTTCCCCTAGAAGTTCTTTTATTGTTCCCTCTATCCTGAGTTTTTTGTTATTCCAAATGAATTTTCATATTGCTCTTTCCATCTCTATAAAGAATTGGGTTAGGATTTTAATAGGGATTTCATTGAATCTGTAGATTGCTTTCAGTAAGGTGGCCATTTTTGCTATATTAATCCTGCCAATCCATGAGCATAGGAGATTTTTCCATCTTCTGAGATCTTCTTCAACTTCTTTCTTCAGAGACTTGAAGTTCTTGTCATACAGATCTTTCACTTGCTTGGTTAGATTCAGAACAAGGTATTTTATACTATTTGTGACTATTGTGAATGCTGTCGTTTCCCTAATTTCTTTCTCAGCCTGTTTATCCTTTGAGTAGAGAAAGGCTACTGATTTGTTTGAGTTAATCTTATATCCAGCCACTTTGCTAAAGTTGTTTATAAGGTTTAGGAGTTCTCTGGTGGAAGTTTTTTGGTCATTTAAGTATACTATCATATCCTTTCCAAATAGTGATATTTTGACTTTTTCCTTTCCTATTCATATCCCTTTGACTTCCTTTTGTTGTCTAATTGCTCTGGCTAGGATTTAGGTACTATATTGTATAGTTAAGGAGAGAGTGGGAAGCCTTGTCTAGTCCCTGATTTTAGTGATATTGCTTCAAGTTTCTCTCCATTTAGTTTGATGTTAGCTTTTTGTATATTGCTTTTTACTATGGTTAGGTATGGGCTTTGAGTTCCTGATCTTTGCAGGACTTTTACCATGAAGGGATGCTGAATTTTGTCAAATGATTTCTCAACATCTAGTGAGATAATCATGTGGGGTTTTTTCCTTTGAGTTTGTTTATATAGTGGATTACATTGATGGATTTCCATATGTTGAACCATCTCTGCATTCCTGGGATAAAGCCTACTTGATCATGATGGATGATTGTTTTGATGTGTTCTTGGATTTGGTTTGTGAGAATTTTATTGAGTATTTTTGCATAGATATTCATAAAGGAGGCTTGTCAGAAGTTCTCTTTCTTGGTTGTGTCTTTGTGTGGTTTAGGTATGATCATAATTGTGGCTTCATAGAATGATTTGGGTAGTGTTCCTTCTGTTTTCTATTTTGTGGAATAGTTTGAAGAGAATTGGTATTAGGTCTTCCTTGAAGGTCTGATAGAATTCTGCACTAAAACTATCTGGTCCTGGGCTTTCTTTGGTGTGAAGACTTTTAATGACTGCTGCTATTACTTTAGTGGTTATGGGACTCTTTACATAGTTTATATGCTCCTGATTTAACTTTGGTACCTGGTATCTGTCTAGAAAATTTTCCATTTCATCCAGATTTTCCAGTTTTGTTGAGTATAGGCTTTTGTAGTAGGATCTGAAGATATTTCCTCAGTTTCTGTTTGTATGTCTCCCTTTTCAGTTCCGATTTTATTAATTTGGATACTGTCTCTGTGTGCTCTGGGTAGTCTTGCTAAGGGTTTATCTATCTTGTTGATTTTCTCAAAGAACCAGCTCCTGATTTTGTTGATACTTTGTATAGTTCTTTTTTGTTTCTACTTGGTTGATTTCAAACCCGGGTTTGATTATTTCCTGCTGTCTAGTCCTATTGGATATATTTGCTTCTTTTTCTCTAGAGCTTTCAGGTGTGCTGTCAAGTCTCTAGTGTATACACTCTCCAGGTTCTTTTTGTAGGCACTTAGAGCTATGAGTTTTCCTCTTAACACTGCTTTCAATGTGTCTCATAATTTTTGGTATGGCAAGCCTCCAATTTTATTTAATTCTAAAAAGTCTTTAATTTCTTTCTTACTTTCTTCCTTGACCATACTATCATTGAGTAGAGCGTTGTTCAGTTTGCATGTGTATATGGGCTTTCCATTGTTTTTGTTATTATTGAAGACCAGCCTTAATCCGTGGTGATCTGATAGAATGCAAGGGATTGTTTCAATCATTTTGTAATTGTTGTAGTCTGTTTTGTGACCAATTATATGATCTATTTTGAAGAAGGTACCATGAGGTGCTGAGAAAAAGTTATATTCTTTTGTTTTAGGATGAAATATTCTATAGATACATGTTAAATCCATTTGGTTCATAACTTCTGTTAGCTTCACTGTGTCTCTGTTTAGTTTCTATTTCCTTGATCTGTTCATTGCTTAGAGTGAGGTGTTAAAGTCCTCCACTATTAATGTGTTAGGTATAATTTGTGCTTTGAGCTTTAATAAAGTTTATTTTATAAATCTGGTACTGTTGCATTTGAAGCATAGATATTCAGAATTGAGAGTTCATCTTGGTAGCTTTTTCTCTTGACATGTATGAAGTATCCTTCCTTATCTTTTTTGATAACTTTTGGTTGAAAGTCCATTTTATTCCATATTAGAATGGCTATTACAGCTTCTTTCTTGGGACCATTTGCTTGGAAAATTGTTTTCCAGCCTTTTACTCTGAGGTCATGTCTATCTTTTTCACTGTGGTGCATTTCCTGTATGCAGCAAAATTCTGGGTCCTGTTTATGTATCCAGTATGATAGTCTGTATCTTTTTATTGAGGAATTAAGTCCATTGATGTTAAGTGATACTAAGGAAAAATGATTATTTCCTGTTACTATAGTTATTAGAGGTGGAATTATGTTTGTGTAGCTATTTTCTTTTGGGTTTGTTTTAAGATTACTTTCTTGCTTTTTCTAGGTTTTAGTTTTCCTCCTTGTGTTTTCCATCTATTATCCTTTGTAGGGTTGGATTTGTGGTATGATATTGTGTAAACTTTGTTTTGTCATGGAATATCTTGGTTTCTCCATCTATAGTGATTAAGAGTTTTTCTGGGTATAGTAGCCTGGGCTTGCATTTGTGTTCTCTTAGGGTCTGTATGTTATCACTCTAGGATCCTCTGGCTTTTATAGTCTCTGGTGAGAAGTCTGGTGTAGTTCTTATAGGTCTTTATATATATATGTTACTTGTCCTTTTCTCCATACTGATTTTAATATTTTTTCTTTGTTTTGTGCATTTGATGTTTTGATTTTTATGTGATGGGGAGAAGTTCTTTTCTGGTCTAGTGTAGAGTTCTGAAGGCTTCTTGTATGTTCATGGGCATCTCTTTCTTTAGGTTAGGGAAGGTTTTGTGTATAGTTTTGTTGAAGATATTTACTGGCCATTTAAGTTAGGAATCTTCACTCTCATCTATACATATTATCTTTAGGTTTGCTCTTCTCATTGTGTCCTTGATTTCCTGTATGTTTGGATTAGGAGCTTTTTGCATTTTCCATTTTCTTTGACAGTTGTGTCAATGTTTTCTATGGTATCTTCTGCACATGAGATTCTCTCTTTTATCTCTTGTATTCTGTTAGTGATGCTTGCATCTATGGCTCCTGCTTTATTTCCTAGGTTTTCTTTCTCCAGGATAGATTTCTTTATTGTTTCTACTTCCATTTTTAGATCCTGGATGGTTTTGTTTAAGTCATTCACTTGTTTGGTTGTGTTTTCTTGCAATTTGTTAAGGAATTTTTGTGTTTCCTCTTTAAGGGCTTCTACCTGTTTACCTGTGTTCTCCTGTATTTCTTTAAGTGAGTTACTTATGTCCTTCTTAAAGTCCTCTATCATCATAATGAGAAGTGATTTTAAATATGACACTTGCTTTTCTGGTGTGATGGAGTGTCCAGAACTTGCTATAGTGGATGAACAGGGTTCTGATGATACCAGGTAACCTTGTTTTCTGTTGCTTATGTTATTGTGCTAGCCTTTTGCCATCTGGTTATCTCTAGTGCTACATGCACTCACTGTTGATGACTGGAGCCTTTCTTTCTAGTTATCTTGCTGGTGTCAGAACTCCTCAGAGTCCGGCTGTCTCTGTGATCCTGTGATCCTGAGCTCCTGGGTGGAAGAGGTCCTGGGACTCAGGTTGCCTCTGGGATCCTGAAATCCTATGATCCTCAAAGTGTTAGAACTCCTAGGAGTCCAGCTTCCTCAACTGCTCTGAGTGCAGGGGATTCTCCACTGCTCTGAGTACAGTAGTTTTTCTAGGATGGGTCAGGATATGGTGTCTTCACAGGAGCAGGCCAGCTAGGAGTTGGCCTTAGCAACAAAGGACAAGTAGAGGGGGTAGAAGGGGAGTTGTATTCCAGTGAGAGGGGTTTGGGTGAGTTATGGTTCCTGAGTCCCCCCAGACCCCCAGCTGTAGTTCTGGGGCATAGGGTTTTGGGTGAAGGTCCTTACTGCTCTGTGTGTAGTGGTTCCTCTAGGACATGTCAGGATATGGTTTTTTCAGGGGAGCAGACCAGCTAGGAGTCTACCCCAGCAAAAAGGTACTCTCCTGGTTTCTAATATTTCTTTTAGAAAATCTGGTGTCATAATAATGGGTATACCTGTTTATGCTACTTGGTGCTTTCCTTTATGGCTTTCAGTGTTTTTTCTTTGTTTTGTGTGTTTGTTATCTAAGTATAATTTGACAACAGGGACACTATTTTCCCATCTATTCTGTTTGGCCTTCTAAGTACTTCCTGTATTGTAATTTAAGAATTTTTTTCCTTTACAATTAAATATAGATAATATCCCTTTTAACTTTCCATTATAATTCTGTGTGGCAAATATTACTAATCTCCCTACTTTATATAAAATGAAACTGGTTTATGGAAACTAAATGACTTAGTGGATTTGATGGCACATGCTTATAATCCTAGCACTTCGGAGATTGAGGAAGGAGGCTCATGACTTTGAGGCTAGTCTAAAATATTTGCATAGAATCTGTTTTTAAAAAAAACAGAAAAGCAGACCAATAAAAATTAAATGATATTCAATATTTTTATAGGCAGTAAGGGGCTCAATTAGGCTACAAATTTAGGTAGTCTGTCATTAAAGCCCACAGTTTCTTTATTACATCATTCATTTACCTCTTCAACATCATGGCAACCATAAGATTTTGATGTCATTTTTGTCTTCATTGGTCATCAATACTTAAGCTTACTTTTTATAAGGTAGAATTGTACAACTGTTATAACACTGGTATTTAGTCATAGAACTTTCTAAAACTATTAAAGAAATTGTGGGTACTATTAGACTGCTATGTGGATAACTACTTCCTTCTGATCATTGTCAATGACACCAACAGTGGGCAGTAGAATTACTAGTGGTTAAGAAGCATAGGAAAAAATTATTGAAGTCAGAGGAAAACTTTTGAGAGTCATTCTATGCCTCACCCATGGGTTCTGGTAATTGAATTATTTTGCCATCTTTTGCATATTAAGCCATCTTGCTGCCCCAAGACGATTTTAGTAAAATATCGTCTGACAAGAAATGTGTTATTTCAAAAGATAAAATATATACATATTACATATGTTTGCAATTTCAAATTTATAAATATCAACCATTATAATGATTTATTTATTTATTTATTTATTTATTTATTTATTTAAAGTTTTTAAAGTTAGTCCACAAAGGGAAAGGTTTCATTATATAAACCATTTTCAAATAGATACATCACTAAAGTTTGTCTTATTCATACCCCTCTCCCATTGCCCTATTTCTTTACAACTGAAGATAATTGCAGTAGTTATCGCACTATACTGTCTTTCTTCATCTGTTGAGGAATATCCAGGATAGTTCCATTTCTTAGATATTATCAATGGCTCAGTAGTAAATATAATATCTAAGTATCTCAGCTGACTTATACTATTTCTGATTTATATCATCAAGGTATGTTATAGCTAGGTAATACTATTTTTAGTTTTTTGCAGAACCTCTGTTTGAGTTTCATAATAGCTAGAATGTTACATACCTATCAGTAATATATAATGATTCCATTTTCCCTGAATCTTTGTCATCATTACTGTTGTTATTTTCTTTATGATAGCCATTTTGTCTGTGGTGATAGTGTCTCTGAGCATCTTTTATATGCACTTCCCAGGTGGCTATGAACATTGAACATTTTCCCACATCTTTATTGAAACATAGTTCTCTATTCAGCTCACTAGCTCATTTATCGATAGGGCTGTTTGGAGGTTTTTTTTCCCCTCATTCATCATAGATGTATTAATCTCATGTTATTTCTAGAATTTACAGTTTTCTCATGATTTTGTAGACTGATTCTTTATTCCATGATTGTTCTCTAGGTTATGAAGAAGCTTTATAATTTCATGGGTTTCTGTTGACATGCCTTAGAATTGTTTCCTGTAATGTGGAAGCCCTTTTCAAAAAGTCATTTGCCATGGTGATAACTTGGAGAGTGTATTAGTTACTTTGTTGTTGTGATAAAATAACATTAGCAAGATAACTTCTAGAAGAGTTTAGTTTGGCCAGCAGTTTCAGAAGAGGGAGCCAAGGAGCAGGAAGTTGAGAGATGGTCATGTCTTCAAATGTAAGTTTGAAGATGAAAGAGTGAACTGGAAGTGGCGTGAGGTTATAAATTCTCAAAGTCTGTTACCAGTGATTTACTTCCTCCAGGAAGGCTGTACACTCCAAAGTTTCACAGCTTCCTGAACATCAACTGGGGATCCAAACGTTAACTTCATTATTAATATATAAATGTGCTACTGATTTTCATATATTGGTTTTATATTCTGACCCTTTGCTAACAGGGTTTCTAAGATTTAATAATTTTCCGGTTAAGTCTTTAGGGTATTTTTAAGAATGTGTCTGTAAATAAAGATAATTTGACTTCTCATTTTCCTACTTATATCCCTTTTACTTTTTACTTTGATCATTATATTAAGTGAAGTAGTGGGAATGGGAACACTTGTCTGAAAGATTTTCAAGGAAATGTTTTCTATTTTTCCACACTTAGTATAATGCTGGCTATATGTTTGTCATATATAGATGTTTTAGCATTATTTTATGCATTTAATATGAAATATCAAAACTTATTTAAATTAAACATCAGGTAGTAAAATGTTTTCAAATACAAGTGATCAAATACTTATATAATTAATCATGAAAAGTATTCATAAAAAGGAAAATATATACAGTTCAATAAAAATATTAATATCCAAGCTACCACAGATTATTTCTTCTAATACTCAAATCGCTACCTGTTACAAACATTAATGCAGTACAGCTGATGTAAACCAAGTCCTAACTATCCACTCAGCCACACATTGTTTTCCTTTTTTGAATTTTCCCCATTAATTTGTTCATTCATTTTGCACCCTGATCACAGTCTTCTTTGTATCCTACCCTCCTCAGAAGGCCTCTACCCATCCTCCCTTCACATTTAAGAAGGGGAAGTTTCCCCCTTGGGTGCCAGCCCACACTCATTCCTCAAGTCAGTGCTTTTATTAATCTCTTCTGACTACATTTAATTCGAAGTCTTCTCTATCAGATACCACAATAGCTAAACTAGCTAGCTTTCATCTTCCATTTGTCTGACAGATTGACTTCCATCTATTGACTTTAGTCTGTAGGTATCTTTATTAGATAGATAGATTTTGGTGACAACATATAGTTGTCTGTTGTCTTTGAATCTAGTGAGGTACTCTGTCCTTTAAAACCACAAATATTTTTTAACAAAATCAGAACATCACTAAATTTAGTAAAGTTTCATTGAATATCACTAGAAGACTACATTTTTTCTTTTATTCAAAGCATGAATAAGAAATAAATAAGCTTGTTCTGAAAAACCTATGTTTATCATTAAATATTAATACATATTTAATAATCATGATGTATTAAGAACAATGTCACTAAACAATTTTTGATGAACAGAAATCCAAGGACAATGAGTCATAATAAAATAAGAAAAAATATTTATTCACTTAAGTATAAAAGGAAGGCCTAATATTATTGCCACTTGAACTGTACTAAAAAACAGGTTGTAATCTGTTTGAATTTTTTTTCTCTATGCCTACCATTTCTACATGAAAATAATTTGATGATTGTGAAGTTGAAAACAGAAAATAAAGATATGACATCTTACTTTTACTTATCTTACTTTGGGGGTTTGCTGTTCCTATTTGTATATGAGTTAATTAATTTTTATATTTTTAATTTAAGACACAATTTCCCTAGTTTCTTTATATCACAGTGATAAAGACCATGATTAAAGCAATGCTAGGAGGAAAAGGTTTACTTGACTTGTACATTCCTATACTGGTCTATTATTGAGTTTGGGGAAAATTAGAGCAGGAACTCAAGGCATGAACCTGGAGGTAGGAACTGAAGCAGAGACCATGGAGTATTGCTTGTTCCTAGTAGCTTGTTCTCAAATTTCACATTCGATTATTTTCCTTATACCTCCCAGGACTAGGTGTTGGTGGTATTGCCCACGTTGATCTAGGACCTCCCACAGCAATCATTAAACAAGAAAATGCCACATATATAGGAATATTCCCAGTTGAAGTTCCCTATAGCCAGATAACTCTAGCTTGATCAAAGTTGACAAAAAGTAACCAGCACACCATTTTTACATGATATAAATCATGATATCACCATAGAATCTACTCAGGGTCTATAAGCAGTTGTTGCATTATTTTTTAAATCAACTCATAAATGGAAATAGTTTTCAAATAAAAGAGGCACTAGATATTCTCCTTCTACCATGAAACAACAAATTAACACATTTTATATCAACCAGAAAATGAGCTGGAAGCTAAACACCAAAATGTTGGGCATAGATTGCCAATCTATAAAATCATGAGACTAAATTTATTTTTATGCATTTATTGATTTTAAAGCAAAGTCTCATGCACTCCAGATTGGCATTAAACGCACTAAGTAGCCAAGGATGATTTTGAACTAGTAATCCTCTGCCTTTACCATCCAAGTTTTGAGATTATGAGATGGCCACAATGCCTGGCTACAATTATTTTTAATTGTAAGCTGTCTAGTTTATTACATTTTTGTAGTTTTAAGAACGAAGACTTAACACTAGTTCTGTGTTAGAATAGAAACGGTTCACAATTATTTTAATATACTTATTAATATTTTTTCTTAACAACACAAAAATCTACCACTATTATATTGCATTTGTGTTGTTAAAAACAACTACGGGTAAAAATAAAATGCAGGTTGAAAGACAAAAGAATCCTCTCTTCATAAGCAAAGGTATTAAATAACTATGAAGGCATCTGAGCCTTTACTATACCAAAATAGATGTGACACATGCTCAATTGACAAAAAGCAAAATAAGTAACTATTGTAAACTAAGTAAACAATATTCTTTACAGGCAAATATGTGGGGGAACAAATTCAATCTGTTTCATTTACTTATTTTCAGATGTCTGTTGGATATACATATCACCTTCACCAGGAAAGTTAAGATAATAAAGCTTAACTTTTAGAGTATATTTTGTTACACGTGTGTGTGTGTGTGTATGTGTGTGTGTGTGTGTATGCATGTGTTTGCGTGTGTGTGTGTGTTTATAGTAAAAATACTATAGTGTATTGTGGAAGTCAGAAGACAACCTCAAGGAGTCAGTTCCCTCCATCCATCATGTGAGGCCGGAAGATGGAAATCACGTTGTCAGGCTTTACAGGAGGCAACTTAGAAATCTTGCTGGTCTTTAAAGTATACTTTGGACATTAAGTATCATAACAACAAGTAAATATTAGTTAATATCATTTGATAAATTAACAAAACTACAGCCTAGAGATGGATCAGTGGCTAATATCACTTGTTGTTTTTGCAAGGGTGTTGAGTTTATTTCCCAGCTAACATAACAGTTCATAATTGTCTATAACTCCATTTTCAGGGAATCCGATCTCCTCTTCAGGCCTCTGTGACCACAGGACACACATATGGTATACCTTGATTTCTGAGAATATATACATAAAATCAAAGGTTTTTTTAATGAATAAAAACAATATCTTCTCGGTATGTTTCTTAAAGGGAAAAAAATAATGCCTCCCATACTCAAATTATATGTAAAAAACAAATAGCTATAAACTACCAAAGGAAAAAAAAAACAAAAACAAAGTGATTTTCATGTACTCTAACATGATAACTCTTCTACACCATCTGCAATTTTCAACCATACACATTAGCATTTAAATACTGACAGGATCATTTCTTTTGTATTCAGAAAAGTAGCATTAATATTGCAATAATAAAATTTATTAAGAAATCCTCACATAGTTCTAATTAAACTATTCGTCTTTGTTTAAAATTGATTTAACTTTACCAATCATATTTGCCTTAAAATTAAATTATTCAAAATTTTTCTTAATATGGAATTTAACTACTTTTCTCTTTTGACCTAACATCTAGTGTCAAGCATTATTGGAGAGTCTGAGGAACTGGCTTAGTGAATAAAGTTTCTTTATGCTTTTATTTTTTATAAAGAAATAACTGAGGCTGTATTTTAAGGAGTTTTACTTTGGTTAGCGTTTTCTAGGGTCTAAAATAGGCCAGCTTTATGTATGGGAGCCTGGTGAGGGTTAATCTTAATCTCAGATTGTATCATGGTGGGAGTGTGTGTGACATGAGATCCAGAGAGGGACAATAGCAAAGTCTGTTATTTTTATAACAAACATTCAAGAACTCAGGGTCCCCACAAGAATCATGCTTATCCCTTCCTAGGACAATACCCAGGTAATCCAAAGACTTTGAAAATTATATCTCTATGTCCTCACACTAAGTATCTAAGACCACAAACTATTCAGCTATTCAAGAAACATGCATAAACTATACCTAAAATAAAGCACGTTTAAATCCTTATGTATATGTTATACAGTCTCTAAGATAATCTTTGTTCACTTTTCACCCATTCATAAAGGAAGCACATACACACTATGAGATATTGACTTATTTTATGTCAGCTTGACACAAACTCAGTCTAGTATCATTTGAGAAGAGGAAACTTCTTTAACCAAATGCCCAAACCAGACTGGCTTTAGGGGCACACCTATGATGCTATTAAAAGTTGATGATTGATGTAGGATGACCCACCTCAGTGTGGATGGTGCCAATCCTGTGTTGGTAGTCTTGGATGCTATAAGAACACCCAGTCAATACCACGTTCTGAAAGATATCTGTATTCCCCCTGAATACCCATGCTCCGGTGTCATCCCCTTCCCCACATTCTGCCTTTTTGTGTTTATAACCCCCATGTGAATAAGTAAAAAACATGATTTGATTTTAAAAATTTTTAAAAAGGAAAAAAAAAAAGAATGCAGGTTGAATGAGCCATGGGGAGCTGGCCAGTAAGCAGCATTCATTTATGGCCTCTGAATCAGTTTCTTTCCTCTAGTTCCTGCATTGAGTTCCTTACTTCCATTAATTATAGATACTGATATAGAAGTGTAAACATCACCTCCCAAATAATTGTGTCATAGTGTTTTATCATAGAAAATGAAACCTAAGAGGAATGGTAACTTGAAGTCAGAATGACTAAGTACCATAGTTTGTAATATAATATAAAATCAATTCCATTACCTGGCCAAATTTTTTATTTTAATCAGTGACCCTATTTCATTTACTATGTGTAATTTACAGCAAAAATTCACTCAGTAAATATAACAGAATTAAAACTAATATGGAATCCACTCCTTTCTGTAGAAAAATGGAAAAGCAGTAGATCTGGTGGGGGGAGGGAAGGTGGAGGACAGACTGGGAAGAGCGAAGAGACCAAGAGGCTGAGGTCAGGACATATTGCACAAAAGAAGAATAAATATTTAAAAAGCAATATACTGACAATAATTAATGTATTTTTTTGTGTCCAAAGCTATATAGAATATAGTTATATCTTATGAAACTTTAATAAGTAATTTTGTCCTTTTCAGCCAAACATTTTGGAAATATAGTGATTAGCATGTATTTAGGCAAAAAATTAGCTTGTATTTAGGCAATGATAACATTGTCTTATTATCAAATAGCCTAACACTAATTTAAATATTTTGGTAAGTTAGTATATATTAACACATTTTGTTCTTTATTAGCATATATTAGTTATACATAATAATAAGTTTATGATATTTTATATATGTATGTAATATATGGTGATCATATCTACCTCCCATTTTCCATTCCTGCCCTTGTATACTTCAGCTGGTTCCTGTTCTCTTGTTACCTAATCCTTCTTCTAGTAACAATTCTTTGCTTTGGGTTGTTTTCAGAAATATGGGTGAAAGCACACTTACATGACAGATGGCTAGTGGCTACAGTACTTAAGAAGATGTTTCTTTTTTTTTTCCTAGTAAGCCTTAACTGACTCTAGGTTCTTAGGAAAGTGTGGACCTTAAATATTTCCTCCTCCTTAGTGACTCTTAATTGGCTAATTGGTATGCTTTGCATTATCTCTGTGGCTTACCCTCTTGATTGGTAGAATTGTTCTACATTATCTGATAACAAGCATTACCTCTTTTTTGACTAACTTTATACAAAACTCCATCATCTCTCCTTATCACTCCTCTCCTTTCTCAATGGAATTCTAATTACTTGTCTTTCTGTGTATCTTTCTTCTTTTATTTTCTTGTTCTTTCCAACCATATCCATGATAGCTAATATATTAGTATATTACTCCCTAAAATGGTAGGCATTTAAGGGGTGGTTGGTTTGTGATTGAACTATTACTGTATTCAAACTGTATCTATGTCAGGATAATGACTATTGTAGTACATATTCAACTCTCATGTAAAGACTGGATATATGGACAGTTTGGTTCACTAAACATTAGCTTAAGAAAGGAAAGCAACCTAATACTTTTACTCAATTTTTATTATGTTTTTACTACTACACAATTTAATTACTATAACAATAATTACACTAAAAAGACTATTGATATGAAGTGTTTATTTTAGTATATTATCTATATTAAAAAATGATTAAAAAGCACAGTGATGTGGAAACAAAATAAAAAGATTAGACAACTCAAGTCATCTTAGTGGTCATGTCAATATATGTAATGAACTAATTAAATAGACATTGCTGGGCCCTGGAATCTAAAACGACTATAACATTCAATGAAGAATAACTGTCATAAATGCTTGTTTCATATTTTATACTGAAGAAGAGAGTCCTTAAGATACCGAGCCTAGACTTTCATAAGTAGACAGTCTATTCCTGTTAAAACTCACTTTGAGATGTTCTGTAATGGGTAACAGCTATACTGGTCTCTTTATGCCATGCCCAGATTGAAGACTAATTCATTTGGTGGAAAGGTATTATCTCTTTATATTAATTTTTCTAAATCCTTTAATCACTTTCTCTAGTTGCCTAAGATGCACAGCACTTCACAGTGAGTGATTATGTTACTGTGCACATCTAAGCTGAGATATATAACAATCAGAAGCTACGTGAAGCGACGGGAATTAAAATGGAACGTTGACAAGATAAGCAGTAACCATACAGTAATGAGTTCTGATTTATCTTTTTAGAATATCAGCTTCTCTCCTTACTTCCTAGACAATTGTGAACTTTAAAGGGTAAATGCTTTTATTCTGTTTCCTTCTATCTTTTTGACTGCTTTCTGACTATCTTTTGCATCCTCTCTATATAGTAAAAGACAAAATTACGTTTTCTCAACTATTCAATTTTCACTGGTCTGAAAACGAAAAGAAAATCCAATTTGAGAATAAGAACTCCTGAGATTTATTTCCAGTTTCATTGCCAGTTGTGACACTTAAGACAACTCATTTACATTCTTTTATACTCTCATTTACAATGTGCTCATGCACTTGCAGTCTCTGTCACTAGAATACAGGCAGTGAGTTTTCTAACTAAGGAAAATTTTTAAAGTGGCAATGAATTCTTTCACTAGAAATAAACATGGGCTCACAGCTACTGTGACTATCTCACAGAGAAGGTCTTTGAGTCTTCACAAAACTTAATCTATAATGACTCTGAGGCTTCAATTCACTTCACAGTCATTCTGCTCACAAGGATATTCCAGTAAAAATTAACACAAAATACATGATTTTTTAAAACTGTTAATAAAAACATTGATAAAAACATTTAAAATGCTATCATCTTTCCATCTACTACGTACTTATTTGGGTAGATTTAAAGGCACTGTATTTGGGCACCTTAAATTTCTTTTCTGGCCATTATAGTGCACACACATTTTACTCATTTGTAGGCAAATTGCTCCTCATTCTGATTAATACATTGAAAGTACATGGGCCAATTCACAAATGCAAAGGAATAAAGTTAATCTCTCTATGTTCAGTGGCCAATCTAATTGTCTGCAGCTTAAGTGTGCTCATAATATGTGTTGATAGACTACTCATGTATTAGGAAATGAAAGCAGTATCTCACCACAACTTCAGAAGGAAGGTAAGAAGATTTTAAAGAAAGTTACATTTGATTTCTCCAAGTCTTAAAAATTTTATGTGTACTAATGTTGATTCTATAAAAGCTTGTTTAATGTAGAACATTACCATTGAAAAAACATAACTAAGGGACATGAAACCTACTTGAAAATATCTGGCCAGTACCACTGTCTTCATCGCTCACTCTAATTCAAATCTTTTTTATTTGGCCTCCCACATTTTCACCTTTGCGGTATACTTTTCTGTTTGTCTGCTTTGTAATTGCTCCTCTGTTTTTAAGTCTTCACCTCATGATGGGATAGTAAAGGAGTCCTAATGGCAGCTAACAAGAAATCATGTGTCAATCAGAATGCCCATTTCTAAAATACAAACTAAATGTAAGATAACTAAATAAACTGACATGGAAAATGAAAGGAGGAGAAGAAAAGGAAGATTTTTTTTTATGTACAGTCAGATACAACAATGAGAAACTAAGGATTGTTTTGCTTTCCAGCTCTTGGATACACATCTCTTGTGTCTACCCTTTCTGTTTCCCCAAAAGGCATTTCCTATTTGTCAACAGGAAAGCAATGAATAGTATCAAATGTGTGTCAACGTTACTGGTCCTAATCCCAAATAAAACTATAGCGTGCATCCTCAAACCATTCCTAAAGTACAGAATAAGCTTTTATTGGGCTCTGTTAGGTTTCATGCCCATCAGAGAAAGAGTCATAAAATTCATTCTAGGACTATCCCCACACAAAGTCTATGTCAGTCTAATAAAAATGGAAGGACATAAACTTAACAGAATTACAATACATTGAAGAAATGGTTCTACAAAGAGGATGTTGAAAGCACTAAGAACTGTTCATGAGTTTGAATCTATTATTGGCATCTACTAATTCAATGGTATGATGTTAGATTATTCAATGTGCACTTAAAATTTAGACCTTTGCATATGTAATAGCTCTGTAGTATTTATATATTAAGTTTATCTAGAAATTATCTTAAACACTGTTACTGTGTTATCCTCTTAATAATAATAACATGTAAGAACTAAGTGTGTAGCTGAGACACGATGTAAATTTATTTTGCTTCTTTGTGTTTCATTTAGGAATTTCTGTTCTTTCCTGTTATCAACCCTGTTGTTTGCCTGCTACATCCTACCAAGAATTCTTTACCATATATACTCTTCCAGCTTTTATGATACATGTTTTATACACAGCAGCCTCCATAAATATTATCCTATAGTTTATTTGAACAGAGTATCAGATACTTCATCTGGACAATTATTGATAATTGAAAGTCTCCAGAGGCTTCAGTTTGTAGGTCCACATAGACCAGCAACAGTTAGCCCAGTTTCTTGTATATGGAAGCTTTTATTTAAAGAAGCTATATAATCCAAACTAACATGTATCAACAATATCCTACTAGATTCATATTTCAGTTGGATAAGGGTGTTATACAAAGACTATATTTATAGTGTGTACAACTTCTATGTTCATTTCTATTGAATATCGACTCAAGACTTACAATTTTCTCTCATGGAACCCAAGAGAAAATATTGCACATAAAATAGATAAGTAAGAAGTAAAATATTGTGTATGTGTCCTTCTTGGCCTTAGAAACTAGAAGCATGGTAAACCTATTCTTCTCTGACTTAGACTTCTATACATGATATTCCAAGAACTTTAAAAAGTTCTTTTTAATGCTATCTTTAGATGATATGATCTTCTGTGTAGAAAGAGTCTAAGTACTCTTCTTAAAACTATTAAGACTAATAAAAAATATCTGGAAGGTTACACACAAAATTGTATTCCTACACACTAGTAATGAACAACTCAAAAATTAAATTAAGAAAACAATCCCAATTGTAGCACCATCAAAGTAGTAAAATACTAAAGATTAAAGATGTTCTTAATACAAACTACAAAATATCATTGAAAAGCAAAAAGAAGATGCAAGTAAATTGGAAAGTTCCAGCTTATGAATCAGAAGGTTTAGTATTATTAAGAAAGGAATACTCTCCAAGCTTATCTACAGACTCAAAACAATCTCTATCAAAATCTCAGCTGTATTTTTTTCAGAAGTTGATAAGGTTAGAGTGAAATTTATGTGGAAATGAAAAGGACAGAGTAGGCCAAAATAATCTTGATAAGGTGGAACAAAGTTGGAAAACTCACATGCCCTGACTTCAAAAATATAATACAAGTGATATGAAAAAGGAATCTGTGTTGTACTGACCTAAGACTGAGGGCACATATCAGCAGAATGCAATTAGAAGTTCAGGTACAGATCCTCAGTATTGAATAATTTTCAGTAAAAACATCAACTCAAACTAAATGGGGAGAAAATCCTTATTAACAAATGGTACAGAATGAGATAGGTTTGTAAGTTGCATAATGAAGGTGGCACCTACCTTCTAAAATATTTTAATACTTTGAAATAAGCAAAGATTATTCAAACCATTTAAAAAATATAAACCACAAACAAATATTTTATAACTTAATTATTTGGAAATTAGAACTATTCATCAGATCATAATAATATGAGAACAAAACGGCAGCCCACAGGATAAGAGAGAAACTTGATATTAATATTCATTCTGCTTAGCTTTATATCAACTTGACAAAAGCTAGAGTCTCCTAGGAAGAAGAAACCTCTATTAAGGAATTGCTTCTATCTGATTGACATATGGACTTGTCTGTGAGGTATTTTCTTAGTTTATTATTGATTTGGGAGGGCCCAGTCCACTATAGGCAATGTCACCCCTGGAATGTGGTTCTGGTTGGTATAAGAAAGCAAGTAGTTGTGAGTAAACTAGGATGCCACAGTTCTCCATGATCTCTGTTTCAGTTCCTGCCTTGAGTTCTTCCCCAACTTCCCTCAGTTATGGACTGATTAAAAAACAAGTATGAAGTAAAATAAGCCTTATTTCTCCTAAGCTGCTTTTAGTCAGTATTTTACCATTGCAATAGAAAAGCAAACTAGGGTAATATCTAACAAAGGACATACTGCTAGAATATATGAAAAATATATATTAAAATCAAGAGGAAGAGACTTAACATAACAGAAAAGCAAGGAAAAAGAGTTCAAAAAAATTTTCAAAATTGCCAGTATATACATTAAAAAGCTCTCAACCTAATTGAGGAAATTGGAGGATAAATCCATGACACCATGTTAGCAAAAAAGAATGGTTCAAATAAAAGCATTAGGAATATAATTTAATCATGTAAAATAATTAAAATCCCCTTTTACTTCTACTTCACTTGCAAATTAATACAACCACTCTGTTGGTTTGTATCAGGTTTTCAAGTACTTCAGGCTGATCTCAAACTAACTGTATAGCCCAGTATCTTAACATTTCAGGCAGAAAGGGATTACTTTTACTCATGTTTCTAGGTTGAATTCCATAATATCTAGGGAATTCACAGCTGTAGAAGCCTTATGGAGCTAGTCACATCACATCTGTGATCAAAATTTGAAAGCAAAAAAAATGGATGTAAATTTGTGTTCAACTTAGTTTCTCCATTCTTACATAACTGGGAATCCCCTGTTTTGATAATGGTTCCAGCTACAGTTGGCAGGTCTTTCTACCTCAATGTAATCAAAATAATTTGCCTACAGACATGTCCATGGGTGAATGTAGTATACAGAATCCTCACTGAGACTCTCTCTTACCAAGAGAATCTAGATTGTGTCAATATAGCATTTAAATTTAGGTCTTACATGCGTATACATACTGACATGAAAAAAAAATGAAGATATCCATGAATGTTATAAATAATCAGATACTGGGACAATGTAGTAGCACACGCCTTTGATATTGGTTGCTTTCAAGAACAAAGCAACTTATAGAAGGAAGAATGGACCAGTAAGTGACAGGGCCCACCTTTAATGCCAGTACTAAGGAAGCAAAAACAGGGAAGTCTTTGAATTCGAGGCCAGCCTGGTCTCCTAAGTGAGTCCCAGGATATTCGTGACTACACAGAAAATCCCTGTCCCCCAAAAAATGTAAGAATGGATTTGTACTTATGGTTTCAAACAAATTAGAGTCCATGATTGTAGAGCAGAGGCAGCAGAGGGTAAGAATTAGATGCTGAGAACAGAAACTGAATACTCCCATCTTAAGCCACAAACACAAAGCAGAAAGAACAAACTGAGAACAGAATGAGTCTTCTAACACTCAAACTAGGCTCCAGTGATACAGTTCCTCTAACAAGGTCATCCCTCTCAAGTCTTCCCTAACAATGACACCAATGGTATACCAATGATTAAGTCTATGGGATACATTTTTCATTCAAGCCACCACAAGTATACAGTGAGACAATGTGTATGAAGTTTCCTAAGCGATTATATGGAATCTATGTCTCAAAGCCAAGGAAAATCCAACAGTGTAACTCTCAAGATTAAAGATTTGCCAAGTAAAACATCAACAGAGTTTCATGTTTCCAAAAGAAGAGACCATCTGGAGGAACATTAGGGCATCACTATTCTTCATTGCCTTTGAAAGCATTTACACAATTTTTAATGTTTTCTGTCATATCAACAGTCTCCAAAGCAGAACATTTGAGATGGTCTTTTAGAGTGTAAAAAGAAAAATAAAGGAATTTTATTTATACTTTGTAGAATATCGTTGCCATCATTATTAAAAATAAATAATAACCCCAGCAGCAGGGACCCCCAGGTGCCCAGCAGAAACTGGATTCCTCCCCCCATGCTCCAATGCCTTCTCCCTTCTGGTCTGCACATGCTTGGGGCCTGTCACCCCTTCTCTTTTAAAATCACACAGTCCACAGGGCTCCTGGGAGATCTGTTGCAGCCAGTGAAACAGTTTGAGAGTCTCCCAAGATATCATCTGCAGCTAGGGCCAAAGGTTCACTAGGAGATCTGCTTCATCCCAGGGACACAGGAGACAGGCTCGAGACACAGTCACCCAGGTCAGGTAACAACAGACTCAACTAGATGGCAAGCACCTAAAGCCAATACACTTCGCCAGCATCAAACCCCAGCTCTCCCACCACAGCAAGCCATGGATACCCCAATACACCTGAAAAACATGGTGCTTACCTACAATCCCATCTCATGAAGATAATAGAGACCTTTAAGGAAGATATCAATAACTCACTTAATAAAATACAGCAAAACACAGTTAAACAGGTAGAAAACCTGAAAGAGGAAACAAATAAATCTATCAAAGAAATATAAGAAAGCACAATTAAACAGGTGAAGGAATTGAACAAAGCATTCCAAGACCTAAAAATGGAAGTAGAAACAATAAAGAAATCAAATAAAGAGTCAAACCTGGAAATTGAAAACCTAGGAATGATGTCAGGAGCTATAGATGCAAGCATCAACAACAATATAAGAGATAGAAGAGAAGATCTCAGGCCTAGAAGATATTGACACAAAGGTAAAACAACAACAAAATACAAAGCATAAAAACTCCTAAGACAAAACATCCAGAAAATCCAGGACACAATGAAATGATCAAATGTAAGAATAATAATAATAGAAGAGATCAAAGATTCCCAGCTCAAAGGGCCAGAAAACATCTTCAACAAAATCACAGAAGAAAATTTCCCCAAACTAAAGAAAGAGATGGCCATAAATGTACAAGAAGCCTATAGAATACCAAATAGATTGGACCAGAAAAGAAAATTCTCCCATCACATAACAATCGAAAGACTAAATGCATAGACAAAGAAAGAATATTAAAAGCTGTAATGAAAAAATGTGAAGTAACATATAAAGGCAGACACTCTAAAAGCCAGAAGATCTTGTACAGATGTCATGCAGGCCCTAAGAGAACACAAATGCCAGGCCAAGATACTATACTCAGCAAAACTCTCAACCATCATATATGGAGAAACAAAATATTCCATGACAAAACCAAATTTAAACAATATATATCTAGCCCTACAGAGGATTTTACAAGAAAAACATCAACATAAGCAGAGTATCTACACCAAGGGGGGAAAAAAACAAGAAATTAATCATCTTACAGCAAACATAAAAGAAGAAAATCACACACACACACACACATACACACACATAATTCTACCTCCAACAACAAACAGAACATGAACTAACAATCACATGTCTTTAATATCTCTTAACATCAATGAACTCAATTCCCCAATAAAAAGATATAAGCTAACAAATTAGTCAAGCAGGATAGAGCATTTTGCTGCATTAAAGAAACACACCACAATGATAACGACAGACACTACCTCAGAGTAAAAGGCTGGAAAAAAGTTTTCCAAGCAAATGCTTCCAAGAAACAAGTGGAAGTTGCCATTCTAATATTGAAAAAAATAGACTTTTAATCAAAAGTTATCAAACTAAATGGGAAAGAATACTCTATATCTGTCAAAGGAAACATCCACCAAGATGTAATTTCAATCCTGAACATCTCTATCCCCCAAATGCAAAGGCACCCACACTCATAAAAGAAACTTTACTTGTCTGATATCTACTTATTAGTGAGTGCATATCATGCATGTCCTTTTGGTTCTGGGTTACCTACCTCACGATAGAATTTTCTAATTCCATACATTTATCTGCAAAGCTTATGGTGTCGTAATTCTTAATAGCTTAGAAGTATTTCATTGTGTAAATGTACCACATTTTCTGTATCCATTCTTCTGTCGTGGGACATCTGGGTTGTTTCCAGCTTCTGACTATCACAAATAAGGCCTCTATAATGTAGTGGAACATGTGTCCTTGTTACATTTTGGAGTATCTTTTGGGTATATGCCCTGTGGCATGGTGGGGCACCTTTTGGGTATCAAGAGTGGTATTGCTGGGTCTTCAGGTAGATCTATTTCCAGTTTTCTGAGGAACCTCCAGATTGATTTCCACAGTGGTTGTAGCAGTTTGCACTCCCACCAGCAATGGAGGAATGTTTCTCTTTCTCCACATCCTAGCCAACATGTATTGTCACCTGAGATTTTGATCTTAGCCATTCTGATTGGTGTAAAATGGAGTCTCAGGGTTGCTTTGATTTGCATTTCTCTGATCGCTAAGGACTTTGAACTTTTCTTTAGGTGCTTCTCAGCCATTCTTCTGTTGTAAATTCTCGCTTTAGTTCTATACTCGATTTTTTGATTGGGTTGTTTGGGTTTTTTGTGGTTAGCTTCTTGAGTTCTTTATTTATTTTGTTATTGGTACAGAGATACACAGGTAGATTAATAGAATATAATTGAAGACCCAGAAATAAGACCACACACTTATGGACACTTGATCTTCAACATATAAGCCAAAAACATACAGTGGATAAAAGACTCATCTTCAATACATAGTGCTGGTCCAACTGGCAGTCTGTATGTAAAAAACTGAAAATAAATCCACATCTATCACCCTCCACAAAACTCAAGTCCAAGTGGATCAAGGACCTCAACATAAAACTAGATACACTTATCTAATAGAAGAGAAAGTAGGAAAGAGCCTTGAACTCATTGGTACAAGAGGGAATTTGCTAAACAGAACTCCAATGTCTCAGGCTCTAAGATCAACAATTGATAAATGGGTCCTCATGAAACTGAAAAGCTTCTGTAAGGCAAAAGACAGAGTCAATAGGACAAATTAGCAACCTACAGTTTGGGAAAAAAATCTTCACCAACCTCACATCTGACAGAGGGCTAATATCCAAAATGTGTAAAGAACTCCAAAAGCTAACGTGCAAAATACAAATAACCCAATTTAAAAATGGGGTACAAAGCAAAACAGAAAATTCTAGAAGAATCTAGAATGGCCAAGAAGCACCTAAAGAAATGTTCAACATCCTTAGTCATCTGGCAAATGTGAATCAAAATGACCCTGAGATTTCACCTTACACCAGTCAGAATGGTACTGTCCAGGATGTGGAGAAAGAGCAGCATGCCTCCATTGCTGGTAGGATTGCAAGCCAATACAACTACTTTAGAAATCAATCTGAGGGTTCCTCAAATAATTAGAAATATTTCTACCTGAATACTCAACTATTCCACTATTGGGCATTTATATAAAAGATGTTCCAACATATAACAAGGACAGATGTTCTACTAGTTCTCAGTAGCCTTATTTGTAATACCCAGAAGCTGAAAGGACCCAGATGTCCCTCAATAGATGAATGGATACAGAAAATATGGTACATTTTTACAATGGAATACTACTCAACTATTAAAAATGACGACTGCCCAAATTTTGTAGGCAAATAAATATAACTAGAAAATATCATCCCAAGTGAGGTAACCCAGAACCAAAAGGATATACATGGTATGTACTCACTGATAAGTGAATACTAGCCCAAAACCTCAGAATACCCATAATACAACTCACAAACCATGTGAGGCTTAACAAGAAAGAAGGCCAAACTATGAATGATTCAATCTCACTTAGAAGGGGGAACAAAATAATCATGGGAGGTGGAGGGAGGGAGAGTTGTGGGTGGGAGAAGGGAAGGAAAAATTGGGTTCAGGTGTGGAAAGAGACAGGAGGGCCAAACTAATAAATCGAAATATTATGTAGCAGTTGGGGGGAGTGGTCAGAGGAATTACTAGAAAGTCCCAGAAACCTTGAGTGCGAGAGGCTCCTAGGACCCAATGGGGATGACATTAGCCAAAGTACCCAACAGAGGAGAGATAGAACCTGAAGAGACCACCTCCACCACATAGGCATGCCCTCCCCCGGTTGAGGGAAGAGGCCACTCAGCCATGTCAAATTTTTTAGCCCAGAGATGTTCCTGTCTAAAGCAAACATAGGGACAGAAAATGGAGCAGTGATTAAAGGAAAGGCCATCCGGAGGCTACCCCACCTTGAGATCCATACCATCCACAGATACCAAACCTGAAACTATTGCTGATGCTAACAAATGCTTGCTTACAGGAGCCTGGTATAGCTCTCCTCTGAGAGGCTTTGCTAGCACATGACTAAGACATGCAGACAGTCACAGCCAACAATTGTCCTGAGCCTGACCCCAATGGAAGGATTTTAGAGAAGGACTGAAGGAGCTGAAGGGGATTGCAACCCTACCAGAAGAACACCAATATCAACTAACCTGACCCTTCAGAGTTCCCAGGGACTAAACTACCAACCAAAGAGTATAGATGGAGTGATCCATGACTCCAGATACATATGTAGCAGAGAATTGCCTCATCTGGCATCAGTGAGAGGGGAGGAGCTTTCTTCTGTAGAAGCTTGATGCCCCCAGAGAAGGGGGATGCTAGAGGGGTGAGACAGCAGTGGGTAGATGGGTGGGTGGAGGAGCACCCTCTTAGAGGCAAAGGGGAAGAAGGAGGGGATTCAGGGTTAATAGAAGGGAGACTGGGAAAGGGGAAAACATTTGATATATAAGTAAATAAAATAATCATATGTATATATATATATATTCCTAAATAAAAAAATACCTATAAGCAATGAATTCTAATCAACATAAATATGGAGAATGACCTAGAAACTATTTTGGAGTTTTGGAATGATACAGTGCTTCAAGGAGTTGTAGAATGTACAAACGGATTAGGCATTTTTTAACTTTTATTAAAAGGTATTTTAATGTGACAAACTACACTCTGAAGACAAAGTTGTCACTAAAGTACCACCTGATATCTACTTTAAATAGAATGAACAGTCATCTACCTTCAAAGGAAAGGTGATATTTTTGTTGACATTGAGATGACATCTCATTGTAAAAATAAGCATTCAGAATAAACAGATGATCTTAAAGTTGAATTCTTGGAAATATTTCCAACATTGTATAATTTTATTCCTTAAACTATGTGGGAAAGCTGCAAAAGCAAGTACAGCTCATGTATTTACACCAGGAAAATTGTGAAAACACAGTAGGTAAAAAGACAAAAGACATGCAATTCACAAGAAAGAGAATCAAAATTGCCTTAAAACACATAAAATTCTTATTTTCATTCTTATATATTAAATCAAAGTTACATAGAAATAGTCTTGTACATGTACATGTGCGTGTGTGTGTGTGTGTGTGTGTGTGTGTGTATAAATACAGAAATGTCTGTTAGATTGTTGTGGAGAAATATAGTTTTGAAATTTTTGATGTGGTGGAACTAATCTAATCTCAGTGGAGCAGTATGTGGTAATGTTTAATAAAATAATGTGGGTCTACTATTTTGATCCAACAATTCTACTTCTAGGAATTTACATTGAATTAGTGTGATAGTATAAAACATATGCACAATCTTATTCATTTCTATGTTGTATAACAAAATATGTAAATATGGAAAGAACCTACAAACCCATTTGTAAGGGACTTGTTTCAGAAACTATGCTGCAGTCAAAGAGGCAACATTTAAAAAACCAAAAGTACGCTTTTTTGTAAAGTTATAATTAGGAAAGAAAATTAACTAGAAAAAATGTGGAGAGGGTGAGAGAACATAAATAGAAGCAAATACTTGAGTATGCCATTTTTCGTAACATGTAGACAAATGGTTTATATACTTAGCAAAATTAAAAATAAAATTAAAATATTAAATATAAAATTTGAAGTATAATAGAAATGGATTATACTCATTTAAATTAAAGAGCATGCCAAAGAAAATGTTAACTATAATGGTTTAAAACACAATACTCTGTATTTCATTAATTGAATATAAACACACACACACATATATATACACATGCATATATATATATATATATATATATATATATATATATATATGTACACATATAAAAGAATGAATTGAAAAGATGAGTCTATGGGTAAATGCACTTAATAACAAAGCTGATAACCTGAGTTCAATTTCCAGAGCCCATGTGATGAAAGAAGAGAAAATACTATTGAGAGTTGTTTTCTGACTTCTACATGTGTGCTGTGGTGTGTGTTCATGTACATTCACACACACAAACACATAAACTAAGTCAAACAAAAATAAATAGATAAATAAATAAATAAATAAATAAATGTAAAAATCTGTAATGAAAACAATAGGTTGCTGGTTGAATATTCAGAAATATTTACTAAATTTTTGAAACTAGTGTATATATGTACATACATACATAAAGTATAGATATACATATGATATCAATATCTATATGCATATATATGTATATATATGCGTATATATATTACATATATTGTAGTTTAAATGAAAATGGCCCTCAAAGTCTCATATATTCAAATACTTGGTCCTCATTGTTACAACTTTTTGGCAAGAATTGAAAGGTGTTGCCTTTTTTGAGGAGGTATGTTACTGAGGGTGGGCTGTGAGGTTTCAAAATCCCATGCCATTTTCAGCTAGCTTGCTCTGCCTGGTGGTTTCATTTCAAGATATGGCTCTCTGCTAATGTTTTAGCACTATGTTATCCCTGTCTCCTGTCATGCTCCTCACCATTTTGGCAATGGAACTTAGCCGTATGAAATTGTAAGCCTCCAATAATTTCTTCAGTAAAATTTTGAGTTATGGCTTTATTACAGTAATAGAAAGGTAGCTAACACAGTATACATATGGTTGACTACCATTATTTTATTAATAAAGGAATATATAAACACTAAATAAGTTAAGTATCTTATTGTTTCAAAGTGTTTTCAGGGCTAGGGATGTAGCTCAATGGTAGAACAGGTCCTTATATAAGTAATAATATAGATTTGAGCCCTAGAAATACAACAAAAATCATTTGGAGTATAGAAAACAACACATCTCTCTTCCTTTAAAATCTGAACATGATATAATCCAATCTCATCTTGAAATTTATATGAAAGAATTTAAAGTAAGATCTTAGAAAGATAAGTGCATTACTTTGTTTATTTAATCATTATTGATAGTAGGAAAAGTTTAGAGAATGTCCAATTTGTACACCCATGGGTGAGTCAATAAGCAACATTCAGAGTATGATTCATCCTCAAAAACAGGAGGAAATAGGGTCACATGCTTGAACCTTGAGTGCATTATGCTATGTAAATAAAGACAATTACAAAAGAACAAATCTTCACGTGACATAACTAGAACAGTTAAAATGTTGGAAACATAAAATAGAATTCTTGTTTGGGGCTCCTGGAAAAAAAATAAAGTAGGGGCTATGCAATAGATACACAGAACTGGTTTTGTGAAATTACAAACTTCCAGAGTTCTGCTACACAGCAGTGCTAATAAATACTACTAACTCTACACTTAAAGGGGGCTACGTGGTGGGGCTTAGCAGGTAAGAGCACCTACTGCTCTTTTGGAGTCTCTAAATTGGGTTTCCTGCACCCAAACTGGAGGCTCAGGACTGCCTGTAACTCCAGTTGCCTTGTGTCAGGCACCTTCTTCCGGCCTTGGAAACCACATGGACTCATGTGCACATATGTACAAATGAGTTAAAATAAAATGTTTTAAAGTAAATGGTTAGATGGTAAAATTTCTATTCCACTTTGAACCAGTTAAAATTTTTCAAAGGATATAAAAAACCAAGATGAACATATGAATATTTTGAAAGTGTTTTTCCTCGCATTGATTATTGGTAGTATAAAAAGGTAACGATACTCCAGCATATTTCTCAATTCAGTTTCACAATAGAAGAAATAGGTGCTCCCATAAGAGATGCTGATTTGTCTATGGAAGGAAATATGCAAGATGACACTAAGACTTCATGGGCTTGTAAGCAAGAAGGTGCTAAAACACAAGCAGGGGCATGTCATGACACAAGGACATTAGAGTTTTTAAAAGCTTATACTTACCACCTCTGAATTTTAGCATTCACACACACACACACACAAAAAAAAAACTCATTTAATTGTAACATACTGAATAAATTAGAATCTATTAGAAGGGGAGATTAAAATTAGGAGATCTGTTCCTTAAAAGAAGACAAGATGTCAGTCAGTAAGTTGGATATAGAATAAATAATAAACAGGAAATTAATACTTCCTAACCTTAAAAGTAATAACGACTTGAGGCAATCTTCACTGATGAATGCTAAAACAGTTAAGTAAAGGAGATAGTAGAAGGAATATTGTTCCAGTGGAAATAAACCTATGTCACCAAAACCATTACAATTGACAGATCCAGGGGTCACCACCTTATGCACATCATCAAAGTTATTGTCACAGTACAGGTGCATCCAGACTTAATGTGCTTAACAATGCAATATAAAAGGAATTAAAGGGTACTTCTGTGGAAATATCATAGACAATGTTCTTAATCTAATCAAGCCTCTGGTGACTTTGAAATTTATAATACATGAAGTACTTTAAAATACTAAACCTGCCAGAAGGAGAAAATGAGACAAATCCATAATTTGGGAAATTCTACAAAGAATAATTCTAGACTCTTAAAAAGGAACAGTTGTGTTTTGAAAAAATAGTGGGAATAGAGGATAGGTGTTCTTTCTAAATGGAGGTTAAAACTGTAGTGTAAGAACCTAGCCTGTGCTTTAGTTCAAAAAACCCATAGATGATTTTAAGCTAGTATGAAGAAGTTTAATAAGGATTAGCTATCAGAAAACTACTGTCTTTTCTTAGGTGTAGAACTAGGACAGTGGTTATGTCATAGAATGTTCTTACTCAGGGTAGTATTTGAATGCCCTCAGTCTGGGATTTAATTCTAAGTAATTAAAAACAAAAATAAATGTATAAATCCAACTTAAACATTAACTTAAGACTTAATGAAAGCTAGTTGAAATTGACTTGAAAGTTTCCAGTCTGAAGACTACATCTCCTAGCATACAAAGTTGCTATGCTACCGCTAAAGGAAAAAAGCAATTGAACCTCCTGTCCACCTGCAAAGCCTTCAGACTATGGCCATGGCCATTCTGGCAGGAAAACTCAAGGTTGCAAAGGTGTCTCTTATATCTCAGAGGTTACCAACAGCCATAAAATTGTGTGTACGACCTGCTCAATAGGAAGTGATTTTTGCCTAGTACCATAAACCTAGACAACTGCCATTGGCTACTGAGGTCAATGGCCCTAGAGAAGAACCTACTACAGGCACATTACTGAAACCAGTGTAATTTCCAATTGCATTCTAAATACTTATGCCCACAGATAAGTATAGTTCGATTCCTCTTCAAGAAAAGCTTTTTTTTTTTTTTTGGAGCAGATAGAGAGCATGGTGGAAATCCATAAATGACAATATGGTGTGCAAGCCCAGTTAATACATCTGTAACAAAACCACTACACCCGTGGTTCAGGGAACACTGAGGAAGAGGGCACAGAAAGACTGTATGAGCCAGAAGATCAGTACATCTGCTGTAGCATAGTGATTTCTTTGTATGGCAGGGAGTTGTGACCATGCCATGATTAATGTCAACATGGTATGGTGGCCTAAGCAACGCCAGAAAAATGACCTTAACAGTTGATATGAAGGTGTAGGAAGGGAAACCTCAAAAGTCTCCACCCCTAGAGGAAGTGCTACAGGCAATTAATATAGTAGCTCCTGACAGGAGAATCAGTCTTCCCTAGGGTTGAGACCCCTGAAAGTTTATCAAATGGGTTCCCCTAAACAAGTGTGTGTGTGTATGTGTGTGTGTGTGTGTGTGTGTGTGTGTGTGTGTGTGTGTGTGTGCAAAACTAGATGACCAAAGGAGGATTTGAAGTGAAGAGCCTGTGCAGTGGAAATTTTATAAATATAACATTCATATATGAAATACTCAAAAAAACAATACGCACTTTAAAATTGTGTTGCACTGGTTAATTTTGTTGTCAACTTGGCATTCATAGGAAGTGAGAACCTCAATTAAAGAATTACCTCTATCAATTTTTGGATCATTAATTAATAGGGGAAGGTCCAGCTCACAGTAGGTGGTACCATCTCTAGGCAAATAGCCCTGGGTTATGTAAGAAAATGAGTTGAAAAACCCAATGATAGACCATAACCTGTAAGCCAAATAAATCTTTTCCTCCTCAGCTTGCTTTTGGTCATCATTTTATCACATTAACAGAGGAGAAATCTAGAACATGTGATTTAAACAACAATTTAGACAGGAGTATTGAGTAATTCAATCAACAGAACACTCTTTTCATTTGAACTTACATATTTTTGCAAGGTATATTTGACTATGACAACCTTTAAAACTAGGTATAAAAATACACTGAACTTAAGAGTCAGAGCATTAAATCACTGTATCACAAACTGTTAAACTAAAGAATTTCAATGTAGTAAGTTATTTCTAGAAATATTGTTCTCACTAAAATATAATTAATGTGTATAAAATTTATAATAATATTACTGAGAACAAAAAGGCTTTCATACTGTTAAAATAGATCATTTTCACTTATTTTCTTATTTCAGTTTTATCTTCGTTTTCATTTCTGCTTTGATAGTGTCTTGAGATATCTTCTATTCCTGTAACTGAATATTACAGATTATGCAATTTACAAAGAATAAAAGCCTTCACAGGGCTGAAGAAGTTTGGGACTGGGTGGCTCTATCTGTTGCCTTTTAGTCGTATAGTCCAAAGGTAGTGTCTTAGTTTGGGTTTCTATTGATGTGAAGAGACATCATGACCATAGCAACTCTTTTTTTTTTTTTTTTTTGATGTAGAAGACACATATTTTATTTTCCTTCCATTCACAGGGACACACATTGTAGGGGTAATATTTTGAAAATAGCGCCCAGTCCAGCTTGTTCCCGGGCAGCCACCATGTTCCCACTGCTACAGCAACTCTTATAAAACAAAGTATTTTATAGAGGTTGGCTTACAGTTTCAGAAGTTTAGCCCATTATTGTCATAGAAGGAAGCATGTCTGAGAGCAGGCAGACCTGGTATTCAAGAAGGAACTGAGATTTCTACGTCAGGATTAGCAGGCTACAGGAAGATGGTGATACAATGGCCAGGCTTGAGCATCTGAGACCCTATCCAGCACTCTAGTGATATACTTACTCAAACAAGCCACACCTACTCCAACAAAGCCACACTTCCCAATAGCACCCGTCCCTATGAGCTTGTTGAGGCCGATTTCATTCTAACCACCACAGTTGGCAAAGGCATCACATTGTGAGACCTAATGTTAGAAATTAGCTAGCTCTTAGCTTGATTATACAGCCACAGTTGCATTGAATTAGATGCTCACTCTTATAGCCTCATTTAACCTTAATTACCTTGCAACTGTTCCATACTCAAATACTATAGTTATATACAATGTATACCTTACTAATGATCTACAGTAGTAATTAGATTTCTACATGTGTTCTGGTAAGGACACTCAAACCATGACAGATGGTGTGCATTAGATGAGCATGAACTCTTATGACACTAGCACATACACACATTCCTGAGAAATGTTCAATAAATACCCATAAATCACTTATTTGTGATTTGCATTTCCATTGAAGGTGTTGCCTGCCTTAAGAAGGAGAATATCACTCAATATATAATAAAAGTTTAGCCTCTTGTGCGAACAAATCTTGAACATATGGAAGTTTGATAAAGAAACTTCATAAATCTCTGCCACCAAGACTACTGTAGCACTGCACAACAAACTAGGTCACCACCACTCCCCATAAAATAAATTATTCTCTCACAGGTCTAGAGGCTACCAGTCTGAAATCACAGGGTCAGCCAAAATTGCTTCCTTGCACAATCTCGAGAGAAAATTTGGTGCAAATATCTCGTCTAGCTTCTGCTGATGTCCAAATTCTTTGGCAATCCTTGGTTTCTACATAACTCATTTTAGTTGCTGGCATGGGTGGGTCTGTTATCCTTAAATGTCTGTGTCTCTTCTGCTTTTACAAGAGGACAGTAATGTGGCTGTACTCAATTACCTTTGTAACATGTCTATTTCCAGTAAGGTCTGAGGTACAGGAATTAGAGTTCAGCCAGCCTGTCTTTGGGGTTGGGGGAGTAGCATACAATTCAACCCATCATAAAATCTCTTTTGCCTTTATCTTTGAACATTTCTGTTTGGAAATCCTATATTTTCTTCCTTCATACATTTGATGGAGAGAAATCAGAGAATAAAGAAAAATAAAGAAGAAACATATGATGGTTAAAGATATTTTGCTTTGTGTTTATTGCCTGATAATTGACCTGGAAATCAGGATTTCAAAACTGCTATCATTGTTATCATGTCTTATCACGAAATGGATTTTTCTCTTGTTTCAATCACAGAAATGAAGACTACAAATTCCACCCTTGCAGTTTCCTAATCCATGTTATAAAGTATGACTCCTTTTTATTAAATTTTCTGTGCTCTTTAAATTCTCAACTTCATCCTTTAGCACTATTATAATTCTTGTTCTCTTCAAGTTATCGAAGCCAGCAAGTACAGTGTCTCTTGAAAGTGAATTTTCTGAATATTATTACCTTCAAAGTCTGATTTATCTTCCTTTAAACGATGCTTCTTACTTCCTTTTGACGTGATATGTTCCTACATGGCACTCCTAGCCAATAAATCTCAAAGCTCATCAATGTGAGCCCTGGTTAATTGATTGGATGCATTTGCAACTGCATTCCTAATAGATACTTAGGTTTAAGTTACAAGGAGGAAATGTTTGGTTTGTTGTTCTCAGTTTTTCTAAATACAGAATGTGGGCATTGATTCTTATACCCCAGGTTGCTTCAAGTTGTTCTGTGTTGTGTAATATGGTTTCAGAGTTTGACAGGCAGTAGGAAAATCCTATTTAGCACACAAGTGTAAAGAAGAAAACTCTCTCCTGTAAGAATCAAGTCACTATATTGGCTATTTAATAAATATTAAGTAATAACAGTGGTACTCATGGGGGAAATACCACAAATAGTCTCCTATTGTCAGACACAGAAAGAAAGAAATCACACATTTTAAAGTCCAAATGACTTGGAAAACATGCTATGTGTATAAGTGGTTAAATATACATTTATCCCATTTGCTGAAATTCCCCTCTTTAAGGTATAAAGAATATTGTATTTAGAAAGTTGTAGTTTCCATTCCCAAGGAGACTGCACTGTGCCAATTCCACAGCTACGCATTACATTTCCAAGATCCCTGCTCACTAGTTTATGGTTTCAGAAAATTTGTATAATGTAGTTTGCCTTAGAGCTGTTTTTATTCTCTTTTTGTCTCTCTTTGTGCTTACTTGCTTTGTTTGATCCTCAAAATATGACCTGTGTTGCCAATATTACAGTTCCATTATAATGTACTGGACCAGTAGTAGCTACTTCACTTGAGAACTTAAAATGCAGGTTCCCAGGCTGGGTCACAGAACTATCATATTTAGAAGCATTATCTGGAGCAATATAGTGGCTAGAATGAATACAAATTTCAGAGGGGAATTATTCAATTGGCTTAATTTATACAACCTTGGTAATTCAATGGGAGCTTTTGGAATGCTGGAAGGGCAGACAATCTGCTCTTCCACGAAGATGGATTTCTCAACAATTCCAATCTAGCAGTTACAACCTGGACAATTCAGGGAAAACAATTTGTCTTCAGTCTACCTTGGAAGGCCAAAGATGGAAGGTCAAAGAATAAAGGTTCAGATGGCCTGAGTTCAATTCCATCCCTGGAACCCACATGGTAAAAGAAGAGAACTGACACACTCAGGCTATCCTCTGACCTCGACATCCAGGGTGGCACACACATTACAGTCTCTCCCAAGTGTCCAAGTATATATATATATATATATATATATATATATATATATATATATATATATATATATA
>NW_021604563.1:3226997-3253627 GCF_004785775.1 Grammomys surdaster
ATAGAGAGAGAGAGAGAGAGAGAAGCACTAATCATACACAGGGATGATTCAGGTTTGAAAATCATTGATGACTAATGACAGCATTTGATAACAGATTTGTTAACTGCCTATTTAGACGAGTTATCTAACTTTAAAATTATAGGCTAGGTTTTCCAGAGTTCCAGGGTCTAAGGACATATTGTTGTGCACTTATTGCGAGATTATCAAATTGCAAATATTATTTTGATAGTTTCATAGTAGTTTTTATTTGGATTATTATAGATGATCTGAGAGAATACTTTTCAAAGAGATCAAGACTGTTTAAGATCAAAGAGAGGAATTGGCCCCAAAATAACAATACCATTCTTTGTAGCTGGCTATCTATGAATTGCTTATTTTACAGTTTGTACTTTTTAAACTACAGTTGCAGTTTGATTTCTATCACAGTGTTCAATTTATTACTATGCCATTAGCATAAACATTTAAAATAAGTAAGAATAACCTTCAAGTCACATAATAGTGTTTCAGTGTAACAGTGAAGTTAATCAGGAACATTTTCATATGAAATATGGATGATTTAACCCTGGAACCCTGATAAAGTAACAATGAGTTCTAGAGAAATCACAATGCATAATGTCGAATTATTCTCCTACTGCATTCACAAATGTTCTTGTTAAAAGCAAGTTTAAAAAATAATATTTAAAAAAAAAGTTAAACTACTATTATAAAGTTTCATTGTACTAGTGGAGGTTGAAATATTTGGATGATAAATATTAATCAAATAGCCCTCTGAGTTTACCTTAAGGTAATTTTAAATATAAACCATATATATATATATATATATAATTATTATTATTATTATTATTATTATTATTATTATTATTTAAAGGCCTAGTCACTTCAGTAGTGACAAGTCTATAGTCTAAAAACTAGTGTTTTCCTCAAATGCTTGTGTTAGAATGTAATCCCACTGTGGTAGGATCAAGAATTGGAAGACATTATTAGTTCACAAACAAAAGTCAATCTCTTATAAAAAAGAGATATTGGGGAACATATTTTCACAATCTGACCCTTCTGGCCATGAAAGGACATAGATAAACCCATCTATGAGGAATGTAAGATAATTGAATTCACCAGCACCTTAATTGACTTTCTATTATCAAAATCATACACAGTAAATTTCTCTTACTTACAAATTACACATGTACTTGACTGTAGCAGCCAAAATGGACTCAGGCAAATAGCAAATGCATTACCAGTGAATGCATTATGTTCATTCAACCATTATGTAAGGACTTACTATTTATATGTATCCTCTTGGACACCAGTATCAGGAATATAGGCATTGATTCATTTGTTGGCTCTAGTTAGACAAACATAGGACTGGCTTAAAGAAACAAAGGCTTGGAGCAGTAGAGATATAAGTATCAAGAATTCTTTACTCTCAAGACATAGACAGTCATTTGATGTAAACAAACATAATTCATTCATGTCAAATAAAAGCAAAATTGATCTATTTTATGTAGTATTTCTTTTTTCATGAATTTATTTATTCTCTCAAAATCTTGACCACTGCCCACCTTTTCCTCTCAGTGCCCCCCACACAACCCTTTCCCCATCACCCCTCCTCTTCTCTGAGAAGGGTGAAACCCTCCTTGGGTACTAACTTGCCCTGTCACAGCAAGTCACTGCAGGACTACGCACATCTCCCATTGAGGGAGTGAAAAATTACACATGGCTAAGATATTGGCAATTTTTTTTGGAAGACACAACTTTTGATTTGGACACATGTAAGTATATGTGGAATATATTAAATAAACAGTTTGGGCAAAGTAACTAAAGCATTTATATATAGCATAACTTTCAAGTGAAAAAGTTGATATATAAAAAGAGAAAAAATATGAATACAGCCAAAAATCTTTACTTGGTTCACACACTAGTAGGAAGCCGATGAATTTATCTGTCAAAAAATAGAGTCATTAAAATAACCTGGTGATACCTGATGGTCCAGACCTAAGGGTTATACTTGCAGAGACTATGCTAGCTAAATGTATATAATTCTATTTGTGTTTTTCCCCCAACACACCTTTCCTGAGATATTTTGTTTTTCCCTAAGAGATTATACATTGATCTTAGCCCTATCAAATGTCACCTATGAGAAGCACAAAATGGAAAAAGGAAAGCAGAGAGGATGATAGGAGAGACATGAAGAACAGAGAATCAGAGAGACGGAGAGGAGACACAGAGACCTCAAGAAAAAGAAGACTAGAAGGCTAACAAAGATAACTTTTCATCCCTCTTTTCTCCTAGGAAAAGCATTAGTCCTTCCTTACCCTTTAAAAGGAAGTTCAGAATAATGGGGAGAAATGTATACTATTAATACAACTGGGCTCAAAGTCTGGAGCACAAACTGTGGAAGGTTACTAATCCCTTCTCTCTCTTTCTGGCTTAGCTAGCTCTTTTATGTAGCTCAGACCCACATGCCTAGGGGTATATTGCCCACAGTGGGCTGAGTCCTCCTACACCAATTAGCAATTAAGAAAATCCCCACAGGCAAGTCCTCAGGCCATTCTAATTGTAGTAATTATTCATTTGAGGCTCCTTCATTTTAAGTGACTGGAATTTATGTCAACTAGACAATAAAATATAAGCAGTACAATCCATTGCTTATAAGTCAGTTTGCCACACAAACACAACAATGCTATGATGCAACTTTTCCTTTAGTGTTTGTTCCCAAGACCACTTGTTAACATCATAAAAGAAAGTAAAGTTGCATTTCAAAAGTTCCAGTCTTTGAAAAATTTTATCATTTAAAAAGTCCACATTCCCTTTAAAAACTCCAAGTCTCTCAACTATAAAATAAAAAGATTCTATATTTTCTTACTCCAAAAAAAAAAAAAGAGAGAGAGAGAGAGAACCAGAGCATAAGTTATTGTGCTGTTTTTGTTTTGTTGTTTTGTTTTTTGGTTTTATTTCTTTGTTTTTGTTTTAATTTTCTTTTTGAAACAGGGTTTCTCTGGATAGCCCTGACTGTCCTGAAACTCTCTTTGTAGATCAGGCTGTCCTCAAATGTTGAGATCCTCCTCCCTCTGCTTCCACAGTTTTGGGATTAAAAG
The DNA here is from genome assembly GCF_004785775.1 of Grammomys surdaster. Classification (NCBI taxonomy): domain Eukaryota; kingdom Metazoa; phylum Chordata; class Mammalia; order Rodentia; family Muridae; genus Grammomys; species Grammomys surdaster. The sequence continues at coordinate 3,230,093 of NW_021604563.1, forward strand.
GCATGCATCAGCATCGCCCATCACCATTTACTATCTTATCAAAGTGAATTCCAAATTTCAACAGTTACAAAAAGCTTAATGTTGGACATCTGGAACCCACTCATTCTATGGGCTCCAAAAGGCTTGGACAACCCTACTTCTCTGGCTATGCCACCTACAGCATGCACAACTTGCTTGTAGTTATATGTACTATGGAGCTCTATTCCATACCCCAGGCTGTTCTTGGTATATATCATATAGCCCTGGCATCTGAAATAGCCTCAGATCTCTATTACAGCTGAGGCTGTAGCTTTACTAATGGCTTCTCTCAGCCTTACTTCAGGGACTCTACCTCTGATTCATGGTACCAAGCCTCAGCTTCTCTCCAGGAAACCTTGCTCAGATTGTTGGTCCCTGACCCATATGGAGGAAAGTAGCAGTATCCAAGAACAGGGTTTTGGATGGCCAGTGAGTACAAATGATAATAATGACATACCAGGGTCAGCTTCAGGGTACAGATGAAATTTACTCGGGGTGAATCAAGGGTTATACAGTTTTGGGGGAAAGGAGTAGGAATGTCCAGGGTGGGCAAAGGTGGTTGTTTGAAAGCTAAGTTACTGAGATGCCTCATTTGCCTGGGGAGGCATTTCAAGAATGTCAGGTGCTAGGTGAACAGGCTCTTATGATGAGAAATCAAGTTGAATCTGTAACCTTACCAAAAGCTATGGGGCATTGCACAGCTATAGGGTATGGACTCCAGGATCCCTCTGGTTGAGAACTGGAAGTCTCACTAAAAACCGGATCCAGACATTTTGCAGGAACCTCAGGGCTTTCCCCTAATATCAGACTTCGACCTCAGAAGCAGGGCCTCAGTTTTCATTGCAGTTGATCCTGCATCTTCATCAGTGTTTTCTCAAAACCTTGATGTAAGGACTTCAACATTGCCACATGGTGCCAGGACTAGCCGTTCTCCATAACTCCTTCAACTTTGCATCTCTTATGCCTTCTAAGTAATAACTACTAAGGTAGTCTAACACATTTCCAAGTTACACTGACAGCTTAAAATTCAGCCTTTGCCATCCTGAATCAAAGCTGCTGTCTTTTGGGCCTGAAGAAATACTTCTCATTAGATTTCACCTCAATTACACTTATTAATCCCTTATGATTTTTCAGCCTCAGCTAACCAGCATCCATTGTCCCAGTAATTTAGCATCCACAGTCTTAATCCAAAGTATCACATGCACAGCCCCAATATGTCTTTGCTTCTTTATGAAATGTTGCAAGGCAGGCCTCAACTACCTATATTTCTTTCAGCATTCTTATCTTCCATGGTTTCACAGAGTATTCCATTAAGGTTTGGGTGCTCAACAGTTTTTCTGATCCAAATTTCAACATCTTTTCACAAGCCCTTCTCCCAAAATGTGGTCAGGCTGATCACATCAACAGCCTCACTCTTCTGGTACCAATTTCTGTTCTAGTTTGGCTTTCTGTAGTTATGATAAACATCAAGACCAAAAGTAACTTGTGGAGAGAAAGAATTTATTTCAGCTTATTCGTCACCGTTCTATCTGTAGAGAAAGCAATGAAGGAACTTAGAACAGAATCCTTGGAGGAAGACTACTTAGTAGATTGATTTCTCCCTCTTGCTCAGCTAACTTTTTCCCCTTGTTTATTAGGTTGTTTTATTGAAAACAAAAATGAGCCCACGGTAGCTCTGGTTCTTCTAGGACTTATTATATAGACCAGGATCAGCTAGCATTCTTTTTTGTAATTAATTAATTTTTTAAAGATTTATTTATTTTATATAAGTACACTGTTATCTTCAGCCACACCAGAAGAGGGCATCAGATCCCATTACAGATGGTGGTGACCCACCATGTGGTTATTGGGAATTGAACTCGGGACCTTTGGAAGAGCAATTAGGGCTTTTTACCACTGACCCATCTCTCCAGCCCCTTAATTAATTTGTTTTACATTCCAATCACTGCCCCTTCCCAGTTCCCCCATCACAGAGTCCCTCCCTCCATCTCCTCTCACCTTCTCTGAGAGGGTGCCCCATTCCCAGGAATGTGCCCACCCTGGAGCATCAAGTTTCTACAGAGCTAGGCACATCTTCTCACAGTGAGGCCAGAAAAGGCAGCCCAGTTAAAGGAACAGATTCCTCAGACATGGGGATATTTTTAGGGACAGCACCCACTCTATTTGTTAGAGGAACCACGTGGAGATTAAGCTGCATAAGAGCCCCATTGCAAGCCATGTATACTCTTTGGATAGTGGCACAGTCTCAGAGAACTCCTAAGGGTCCAGGTTAGTTGATTCTGTAACCTGGACCCTCTGCTGGCACTTTTATAAAGCCCAACCCATATGCCTATGGATGTATTATCCACTTTTGCCCTCCTACACCAATTAGCAAAATTTTTAAAAATGTCCCAAAATATGCTCACAGTACAGTGTGATGAAAGCAGTTTTTCAAAAGTTCTTCATCCTAGTTTACTCTAGTTTGTGTCACATTGACAGTAAAAAATTATCAATAATAACTTTTATCAAGATTTCACACCCAGATGACCAAGGAGGCACAAATTTGCCACAGGATAAGGAAAAGATAGATATTCAGGTACACAGGGTCATTTTGGTGTTACTGCTGTCCCAGTAAGTAAGCAAGTTGCAAATAGAAAGCAGAGCTGTTAAGTACTTCAGCCAGCTTAGGTCAAATTGTGCTGCAGTGACAATTAGAAAATCTGGCATCAAAATATTTTTCTCATACTGAAAGATACTTTCCTCAAAAATTTCATAATGATAGGCAACACTATCTATATTAACTTTAATTTGTTTTTATTTATAGACACCACAAAATGTGCTTTTAGTTAAACCAAAGTTTTCTCAAAAGTGAAATACAGCAACTATCTGTCTGGCTCTCAAGGAGTTAAAGTCAAGGGCATGTTATCAGCTATTATCATGTACTCAGAAAAGTGACACCATATATACAAATTAATTGGGTCTTTTCATAACAAAATACCCAGTTTGTCATGTGTGTCCTAAAACTGACAGATAAAATATAAAAGTTCATGACCTTAAAGAAACTTTTATGTTTCATGTACCATCTTGGCATAAACACAGAAAACAAAATCTCCACTAGAGTTCTTTATGATTTTTTTGAGGACCCATTCCTACATTCAAATGATACCTTGATTTCATCATACTAGACAAAAATCAAAAAGACCAAAGCAATTCTGTATTTGTAAACTTCAATTTCACACATATATAGCAAAGCATACCTATTTCTGACAGTTTTAGAAGTTTTGAAAGTATTATCAGACAAAGCTTTAGGAAATGAGAAAATGTTTTCACTCTTAGTCTTTTGTTTTTGTATTTGCTGCTGTTATACAAATCACTGCACTTACTGAGAGCAACAGTTAACAAGGTTGCTAGCATGCTCAAATTCACACTTTGGGAATATCAAGTTAACTTCTTTATACTGCGGAAAGTAGCAAGCCAAGGATAAGAGAAATGGCAATGAAAAGTCCCTGTTAAAATTAGACTCCCTACTATGATTTTTAATTTTACCACAACATAATTTCCTGGCTATCAAATGATTAATTGACTTTCTTTTAACAAGAATGCCTAAATTATGTATACATTCACTAAAAATAGTAGTGATGGTTCAATATATTTGGGAAATTATCATCTAACATGAATACATTTGATAAGATGCAAATTTAAATTTAATGGCTGCAAAGATACCAGTGTCTATTGAACGATCAGATGAGGGACAGCTAAATGGTATTCTTTCTTAGACCCTTTAACTCATAAAACTAAAGCATATTAGTTTTCAATAAGCAGACTTTAATAAACATAGTTGATAGTTGGTACTAATACATTTTAAATGTTTGAGGCCATTGAATGTTCTATATCACAAAGCCTTTTTTTGCAAATTAATAATACAAAGCTTCCAACTTCATTTAATTTGGAGTTTAGACAGACATACTGGAGGATAACACGAGGCACTCAAACGTTACTTAGTCCTCTCTCCACCCTTCAAGCCAGGCAAACTTGCAAACCCTTTTGGGGCTCTTAGAGCTAATTGCTAAGCAGCATAGATGCCACTTAATTAGAGAAAACTAAGGGGAAGCAGTAATCTACAAACCACAATTTGATTGGAGGGGAGAGCATCATTAATGGCCACGAGTCCATTTCTGCACATTATTAAGGCATGGCAGAGCACCGAAGTAGAAATGCTTCCAAAAGTCACCTCTATGAACCCCATGAGAAAGGAAGCTAATGCATGTGATTTTTGCAAAGTTTAGCAGCATTTTAATCTTGTCCATCTTAAGTACTGTGTTAGCTACAAAATCATGCTTTTCCTTCACTTCTCTTTTATGTTGCATATGAGGAAGTCTCCTGTGTATCTTTGCTGTCTATTTTCCAGCATGTTCTTTCAAACTGCTGTTCAGTGGTAAAGAGCAAGCAATTTTGTTTGCCTGGAGGACTGCCTTTCTAGCTGGTATCAGTTCTGCTCTTCAGTTTTCCCATGTCGCACCGCCCCATAATGTACTTGAAAGGAACCGTCAAAATACCCTTGCTACCAGATTGTCTGTCTTGTCTAGCCAGAGGTAAGTTGTTTTCAAGATAAACTATAAAATAATAGCATGGTCACATTTAAATCTCAAGTTGTAGGGTCTAGGTGTAAAAGCATAGCAGATCCAGGCATTATACAAGATTCTGGCAACGTGGTAGATGTTATCTTGCATCCATTAAATAGGCAAAGCACAGGCAGGCTTCAGGGACTTGGAATGAATAATCAAATGAAGGCTAAGCATGGAGAAGTGAATGAGTGTGCACAATCAGCAAAATTCTTAAATGCAGCTGGCTCTCATTGACTGATGTCTGTACCAATGTTTCAACGTATGTTGGATAAAAACATTGTCAAGACTGATCCTCTAAGGACACATCCTTTCAAAGTGGTGTTTTCCAATAAATGTGTAGCTGTCAAATTCTACATTTATTATGAGATTGGATAGCATAAGAAATCTCAACGGATTAAAAAAAAAAAAACACTACATGTGGGAACAGGGCCAGAAACACATAGGTGAAGCAGATTTCTTTAACGCTGCTGCTACCTCATTTGATTACAAGTTCATTATCAGGAAAGCCAAAAGGCTCATTTCTACATTGTCAAGATGGTATCTGTTCACAAAGGTCATCAGACAGCAGGACAGGAAGAGGGGCAAAGGGTAAAGATGATGGACAGAAAATTGATGCCATCCGAAGAGGAAAGAAGTAAAAGAGGAAAGGTGAAACAGAAATCCTGTTTTGTTTATCTTGACAAAAACCTATGAGATGGTGACCAGAGCATAATTCACTTAAAGGCATAAGACTGTAATGTCCTGACAAATAAGTCTGGGATGAGAATTGCTATGGTTTTCAGCTACTCCTTCAGATAATTCTCAAAAAGTATGAACCAGAACACAAATGGTACCTACTCCCAAGTTACTAGGAGCTACAAAATGATATTAGACACTCTGATCATTTTTGTTGTTGTTATTTTCAGGAGTGGGAAATTAGTATTCTTTGTAATAACTTAACTATATACATGTAATATAATAAATTATATTATGTATATTATAGTCATTTAATATGTAGTTATATTATATTATTGTAACTAAGTAATAGCTTTTGTGAGATACACTAATTGATGGACTTACAGTGATAGAAATTTTAACCCCACTTAAATACAAACTGTCAGAGCTCCATCCCTTTAAGTCCTTCCCATTTCTGCCCTAGCAAGTGGGCTAGGTACCTCAGTAGCTTACAGCTTCTCTGAGATTGACGTTATAATTGTCTTGAGCAGTTGCTGGCACTCATTAATTTCTTCCATCCCAGTGTATCCTCTGCTCCAGTGAAGTCACCTAACCTTGGTTTAACCTGGTCATTTGTCACTGCCTCATTATCATGACTCCTCCCATCATCAGATAGCCCTTGTTACATCTAATTAGGGTCACCATACATTCTGCTTAGCTGAAGACAATCTCAGATTAATTGTGTTAGCCCAATATAATTATTTATAGTGCCTTCTTCCACTCTCCAAAAGGCCACTTCTTCCTGTAGGACTCTTCCCATGAGTTTCCGATTCTTTCATGAAGCTTTCCAAACACAATGTTTTTTAAGTTTCTTAGAGTTCTTGTACTCCTGAAGTGAATCTTTTGGTTTTCAGAAAATTTACTGAGCAACAATGACATGCTTTAGAGATTTGGGGGCAATAAATCAGTATTCCTAAGAACTTTCAGAAATTTCAAAATTGTGATGATTTTAAAAATGCTCCTACTACACTTCAAACTCTATTATTAGAATAACATAAATGTATTTAAAGAATGAAACACTAAGCTTAGTAGTTGTAGTGGTTTGAAGGATAAATGCCCTACTTGGTGGTGCTATTTGGCAAGGAACAGCTTTGTAAGAGGAAGTATTTCCTGATGGAGTTGATTTGAGAGTACCTAGTCTGGCCCCACCTCCAGTTTGCTACCTTTGCTTTGTGCATATAGTTAACTACATGATCTCTTGCATTTTTCTCCTTCTACCATGGCTGGAGCTTGCTGCTATACCTCCTTGGCATAATCGACTCCTATTTTTCTGGAACTATAAGCCAAAATAAACTCTTTATTCCTTAAGTTGTTTTTGGTCATGATGTTTTGTCACGGCAACAGAAAATAAAAACAAACATAATAAGACATACAAAGAACTATAGAATACAGGAATAATCAAACAATGCAAAACATAATTTGAAATTGAGATTTTTCCATTAAAGTAACAGCAATCACATGTAGACACTGCATATTTAAGTATGTATTTTAATTTGGAAATATGTTATACCTTGAGAGATTGTTTAAAGCATATACTATATATGGTGCTACTTAGTATTGACTTTATCTTTTTTTAAAATTACTCTTTCTGGTTCTCTTTTTTAAATGTTACAGTATAGGATACCCACACTTGTTTTTATATATGCATTATAGACTAGGCACTATATGATAGTTTTCTTCCCAAGATTGGATGACTTTGTTTAACATTGTAAATTCTAAGTTCCACCATTTTCCTGCAAGTGTTGTGCTTGCTTTGCTCTTTCAGGTTCAGTTACCCCGTGTTCTAGCAGAAAGATCATGCAGCAAGGTTCCTGGAAGACCTGAGTCAAAACCCACTTCTGATTTTGCATCGACTGTCTTAGAAAAATAAAGGTGAAGCCCATTTTCCTACACACAATAAAAATCCCGTATGGGTTACTAAAGTAGTTTAACAACCAGCCACAACTTCCTTAGTGCTGAGGAACAGATGCAAACAAGGATTTGTAACATATTCATAACAAAAGGACAGCAGAGTCAATAACATCTACTGTTTCATCTAAACTTAAGCAATAGGCTGTAGGATTCTCTACTTGGAAAACATGTTTTTATAATTAAGGTGAATTTATGTGCAATTTCTAGCATGTAATTTGCCTCATGCACAGGAGTACAGACTGGATTAGCTCAGTGCACTTTTGTGAATGTAAGGTGAACTGCTACTCTTGTAATTTCCATTTGTGCAATCTCTGTTATACAAATAGGGATCATGCAAATCAGGTTCATGCAACTAAGGGCAGCCATTCTGTCCTGCTCAAAGTCTTGGGTCATTGAGTGCAGTGTTGTGAATCTATTGTACCAGGTTCAGCATTCCAAGGCTTGCTGTTTGAGATTCCTGGACTGTGATCATAAAAATTCTTAATGGGGACTAGCTCCATTTTCTAGTCTCTTACTAATAATGGCTTTTCCTCCACAAATATGACCTAGTTTGGATGATTGCTTTTTGGGTGAATCAAACAAAACGTGAAAATAAAACCTAGTACTTACTGTAGGGAATGAACAAATGTTTGCGCCTCTTTTGACTCTCTCTGTCTATAGCTGGTAATGTAAAACAGGTTTTTCAGGGCTTGGGTCATAAAGCATTTCACCTGGTGACATTTAACAACTTATTCAAAATTCTCAGTGACAAATTCCTCCTACGATAGTGAATAAATTCCTCACTCACTGAGTTATTCCCTGAGTTGGTGAAAATGACCCCTACCTCTCCCTGCCTGTACTTTAATTCTTAGGCTAAGATAGAGCCATAAATTTCAATGAGCCCCATTATGATCTCCCTAGTAGACCAAAAGGAAGCTTAAACAAAAAGAGCTTTTGGGAATCAACTGTTTCAGTTAGACCAGAGGTCAATGAACTTATTCTGTAAAAGGCCAAATTATAAATATTTTAGGTTTCATGGTCCATACAAATGCTGTCAAAACTAATCAAGTCAGCTGCTACAGCACAAGATCAGATAAATTTGGTACATAAATGAGTAAGTAGCTGTGCTCTTTTAAAACTTTATTTAGGAAAATTTAATTGTGAATATCACATAACTTAATCTTTTAAAGGAATAATCCTCTTTTGTCTTCCTCACTTAGTTATTTCAGTCTTGCAAAAATGAAGGAACTCGTCCTTCAGCTGTGGACCATGCAACACCATTCAGTTTCATAGATTTCCCCTCCCCCACTGGGTTGTAGTGTTTCAATCATTAAAATTGCCTTATCTGTAAACAGCAGAAAAACAAGTTCAAAGAAATGTAATCACAACAGAATGCATTGTCTTATTTAATCATTATGATTCAAATATAGATTAATCCAGGGTTTGTAAACAATGTCACCAGAGTTCTGTCTCAGTTTTTCCTTCTTTCTCTGATCCATGATGGCTTCATCCTCATGTCTTGATGATATAAAGAAATTGTCTGTATTTATAAACAGTTGTCTACTAGTTTTTAAACTTAGGAGAAAAGGATTTAGTATGCATTTTTCTAATAATGTTGATCTGCTGAGATGGCTCAGAGGGCAAAGACACTTGTCGTCAAGCATGACAACTTGAGGACAGTTTCCAGAACCCACGTGCCAGAAAGAGAGAACAAATGGACTCCCCCAAATAATCCTCTGATGTCTATATGTATGCAGTGGTATATGTGCACCTCACACACATGCACCTTCACATATATACACATAAGAATTTGCTAAAGAAATGCATATAAAAATAAAGTGTTTTGTGTGTGCTGTATCAGCAACATAGATGTGTCTTTCCATGATGTCAGAAATTATTAAATAGCAACAAATTCACAGTATATGGCAGTTTCAATGGCAGAAATTAGTCAGATACTCCCACTTTCTACATGTCCCTGAAAGGAAACCCAGGCTCTTTTATTTAAGTCTTAATTATTAACATTAGCTTTCAGATAACACATTGCTTATCACACTGTAAATAAATCTGCATATACATATATGCGTTGGATGCAGCAAGGGTTTCAGAAGTACCAACAAGCAGAGAAGCAGATAGAATTGCAAATCAAATCTGTATTGATACCTAAGCTGGAAAAGAATCTGCAGAAACTGTTAGATTCTAATTATTGGCTGTAGTTAGACAGTAGGATCAGAGATGAGGAAGTCGGGACCATTTCATGACAAATGAGTATATCGACAGATGTCCTATAGATCTAGACAGGGGAACAAGAGGACAAGCAATTCACGTAGGTGATATAGGTAACTGGGAGCCAGCAGAACTGAAGCCCCTGAGATATGAGGGAGTTTTTTTGTCTGCTAGTCCCTTGAGGCATACACCAGTTAGTCAGATGACAGGGTTGTACTTTGGGACATTCACCATCACAATGCTCTTTCTAGAGTTCTATTGAGTGCCTTATAATCTCTCCTTCAACTAATTTTGTCAATAAGTTTGTAGGCCTGACATCTCCTTTTATGTTCTTAGTCTCATTAATAAAAGAATTTAAAAACACACCCAGGAAGTTCCAGGACAAGTTCACTAAAGTTTGAGAGAAAAACAACAGAACAGGCCAGCAGAAAATTCTAGCAGCTGCAGGAAGGAAAGGAAATGGAACAGAAGAAGAGATCATAGTGTAGAGGTCAGAGAAACAGTGAGATTGGAAAGCCTGCTTTGGCTTTTGGCCAGTATCTTAAAAGGAGATAAGGAGAAGGAAAAAGGAAGAGCATGCTTAGTGTTGGTCCGAAGGTCTGAGTTCAAAGACCACTCCACTCTGTGCTCTTGTGGACCAGGACAAAAGATGGCCCAGGGCTAAAAATAGAAATTGAGAAGGTTTGTTAAGAGAGAGAAAGTACTTCCAAGGTAGGGGAGTTGGTCAGTGAGCTGAGAAAAGAGCTCTAAAAGCATTGGGACCTGAAGTATATATCCTTTGATAAAACCTTTACAAAGCACCCACTTCTCTTTTTATTTCCAGTTTTTTTTTCTTGTGAATTCTGTTTGGCAGATGGGTCCAGGTAAGGAATGGAGTCTTTCTCTGCTTCTTTCACATGTTAATTTGATGTTTCAGTCTCCACTCCAGATTCTTTGATTTTAACTCACTCATGGGCCCCTACAGTCGTAATCCACCCCATGCCCAGGTAATTGACAGAATAGCACCATTTCTACTCTCAGGCATAAGTTTGTCAGCCTGTGATATGTACTTGATACCAGCTGGATGGTGCCGTTCACATGTTCAACCAGGAGCTGAGACATCCTCCATTTTCAAAAATGAGTAAAAAGTAGCTTGTAAAATGGAATCTCTGATTTTAAAAAAAAGGACACAGTTTTAGTCTAAAAATCACAGTTTTACACAATATGAGTGCCTTAAGGCAGAGTACACCCTGCTCTCAGTAGTTAATTAACATAATGCAATGGGTCCAGTAATAAATACTCTAAACCGGATAATATGGCAAATCCTAATCCAAGCAACTGTTGCCAGAGACCTGACATTCTAGTCCTGGGGATCACATGGGTTTGCCCACACCAAAAAAAAATGTCCAACGTTAATCATTTTACAAATATATGTTAGGATGTCCTGCTACCAAAAAGGGGTAAGAATATTCAACAAAATGTAATGTGTTGTCTACAGAATAAAATATGAATGACTTTCATGGGTATTCAAATTGGATAACCTATGCCTATCTTAAAAAGTGTACATGAATAGTTTGACTACTAAATTATTTCAGTGGCATGAAGGTTAAACCTTCAGAAAAGATCTGTGTGTATGTATGTGCCTGTGCGTGTGTCTGTGCTTGCGTGTGTGTGTGTGTGTTTCATAAGCAAGCATAATAAGAAAAGGTTAAAAATAAACCAAGATGAACTTTGTTGGTAAAGAAACACCTCATAACTATGTGAGACTTTAAAACCATATAGTAGGACCTTAAAAAAAAAAAAAAAACAGTGTTCTTTAAATGCAAAAAAAAATCATAACTCAAAGGCCATATAAAAGTATTCTCCTTGAAAAAGTCTACATATATGATTACCAGCACACTTTCCATTTATGATGATCTTTATTTACATGTATTAAACTGTTTTAGGTAGGCCTATTTCCTACCAAGTGTGCCCAGGAATATATTGGCACAAGAATATTCAAATGTCTATATCAATACTATTATTCCTTGTTCAGGAAAGTATAGTAAATGTCTAACTGGTTCTATATGCAACTATATCTTTATGGGGCCCTTAATTACCAGGTATGTATAGGCTACTATAGTTGTATATATATGTATACACATTAGCATATTTGCATGTACATTATGTACAGTTAGTGTTGTTAATATGTACATGTGTCCAGAACTGACCACTTAGGGTTAATATCTATATGGGAAATTTTCTCTGGAGAAATCTACTTCTCACTATCTTGCAGTCATTGACTACCTGTAGGTCTTCATGGAGATTAGGATCCTGTGGAATTTTCCCCACCTACACTGGCACATCAACTTCTATCATTATGCTTATCTTTTTCAGGCAACCATATTGTTGAGAGTTTATAAATACCTTTTCCATGCCATATATAAGAGACATTTATCTAACAGAAGACATCCTGATCCTTATGATGTTGCAATCGTTTTGCAGTAGACTAGTGGCAAAGAATCACATCTTCTTCCCTCTTGATCCTCGGAACTTAGTCACCATAGTTGCTCACACGCTTGTAGGTACAATCTTACGGGTTACATACAAAATTGGATAAAGTATCAGTGTCATATTTCTTTTAATGCTTAACAGATTTGAAACAACTTCTTGATGAGATTATCAATAATCTTCAGTGGGGAAAAGACACTTTAAGGCAGTAGGCCTTTCCAAAATAGCCAACGGACAATACAACTCTGGAAAATATAAGTGACAGTGTTATCTTCCTTCTAACCAAATGCCACAGCCATATCACTAGATAACATATTAGATAAGACCAAAATCAATTCATCTCAGAGTGGCCATAAGATGCTTTTGTTTCTTCTCATCATGAGCTCAAGCGATAAACCTTGTGCAGAGAGACCTAGTTGGTCTAATAAAGAAGAAGAATTTATCTGGAGTCCTGGAATTGTGAGGGGGAAGGGCACTTGTTTTCTTTCTAAAAACAAAAACTGGAAAATAACTATTAGATGACAAATTTCATTCCTTAGCTAATTTGTCCATTACAGACCACCTAAAACTGTATTATTGCTTAAGAAGAATTTAGCTTACACAATCCTCAGCATCTCCCAGTCTTGGGAAAATAACTTTGTTTGGCATATCACTAAGTTTCTAGAATGATCACCAAAGCAGAAGATGAAGTCTGGATCACAACATGGAGTCACTGTTGCCAACTTGTACAGCCTGATAAATAGACTTACATTTTCTGGAAGGCCTATACAGCTATTTTGCAAATGTTTTTACCCTCAAGTGACTTAATGCTTTGAGTCTTTCACATTGTTCTTCACAGAGTCAAACTTAACTCTTTAAAAACAGTGGAAAATCTTTAGTTAATTCTTTTTCTTACTTGTCTTAGATATGGACTTAGTAATGCATAGTTGTCTAGTAGAATTCTCAGGGAATGAGTTGTCCTCTTGTTTTAAGTGTTTTGACTTCAAATATACTATGAGTAATTCAGAAGATGGGAGCTCTATAATGTTTCTATGATACTTTGCTTTGCAGTCAGCTGGTTATACTTGAGAATATATTTTTGCTGCCAAGAAATATTCTTCCATAAACAATGTTCAAAAGCTGTTTAATAATTAAAACACTAAATATTAAATAAATAGATGAATATGTATGAAAGATATAAATATATAAACATAACTTAATAATTAATTCCTAGTATTTTTCTGTTGGCTTCTCCCCAGTGCAACTCAATCAGAAGGAATGGATATATCTGAGTCAAAACTCATATATCAAAATAAAGGACTCTTTTCAGGCACAAACTAAAATTTACCCTAGATATGTATATACCTCTTTCCACTATCTCTAGTCCCACTACAGTTGTCAACTCTGTGACAAAAGATGACATGGTAACTCCTGTTATATGACGGAATCTCACTCTAATTCTTTCAGCTAATATTATATAAGGACTAAAAGGCCAAGTTTCTCTGATAGCAAGGCCACCTCTCTCAAACACTCTGTATCATTGTCCTATGGAATGCATTCTCTATAATTTCCAAGGTGCAGAAGGTAGAATTAAGATAAATTAGAACATGCAATAACTCTAATATTTCATGAGACAGAAACAAAAACCTGTAATTTGCCATTTGAGGATCTGTGTTCGGGAACCCTTTCAATGAGCCATAGCAAACCAAATTGACAGTGGGGTTTTACATCAGACTTGGCTGCATGTGTTGATTGGTATAAACATGGTCATGCTATGTATTTCTTTTATTTAAAAGAATCTGAAGCCGGGCAGTGGTGGTGGTGCATGCCTTTAATCCCAGCACTTGGGAAGCAGAGGCAGGCGGATTTCTGAGTTCGAGGCCAGCCTGGTCTACAGAGTGAGTTCCAGGACAGCCAGGACTACACAGAGAAACCCTGTCTCGAAAAAAAAAAAAAAAAAAAGAATCTGATACATTAGCATCCACACAGCCACAAAACAAAGTATGGGAAATTTCCAAATGATGAAGAAATCATAATATTGTAATAATTATATACAATTCAAAAACAGATGTTTGCAGTAATTTGTACAGTGAAAATTATGATATAATGGGGTATTAGCAAAAGAAAACATACTTTCTGAGGTTGCTTGCTTGCTGAAAGGTGGCAAGGAAAGATAAGAAACAAGTTATTATGATTTTATATTCTGTGACAGAAAAGATACTTTTCAAGAATAACCAAAGATGGATCATCTTTCACCAGTGCTGCAAGGATCTAACTCTTTAACCAGTGGTTTAGAGAATCTGGCTCATGGCACTGAAGTTTCTGTTCTATAAAACTGCTGTGTGGAAAAAATGGGTCATCCAAATGTGGATATTGTGTTTCTTTTCCTGAACAATGATGTGGAGTTCTATTAACCATCACAGAAAACAAAATTACTATGATGCTGTATCCCTTTCAAACATAGATGTAGTATTCAGATATGCAGATCCTGGTGATTTCTATTTCAAACGTCTGTGGAAATTAGGTCACAGTTATTGTTGAATTGTGAAGATATATACATATATACACAAACACATGTATTTTCCCTCAAGAGAGAAGTGATTCAGAAGTGAAGGGCATCCAGGCTTACACTGTATCATTTACTTTCTGAACACTGTAGTAGCTATGATATTTGGAGAGACTCAAACCTGTTCTCTGATAGTAATTGCAATGGACCAGACATACTGAAGCAAGAACTTTTTGCAGGCTTTCTATTCTAATCACTAACAGAGGGGAAGTGTGGGTTGAACCACATAGCTATGAAATCTACCCACAGCTGACTGGAGAATCATAGCCAGGAAAGAAAATCAATGCATATACTATAATACTTAGGAATCCAAAGTTTCCAGGCCCACAACTTTAGAGAAAAGAATGTCTGAGATTGTTTATTTACACTATTTTTATATAGTGACATGGAAATTAAACCCACCTTTACTTTCTAATCCCTCAAAATGTGAAAAAATAATACAAGAATAACAAGAAGTGCTGGATATAAAAAGTAAATGAACTTTCAGGTCTAATGACTTGTGCTTATTAAGAATTCAGGCAACACTTGCTGTTTATGTGGTTTGATGTTGCAGTTCCTAACCACTCAATTCTCATGCATTTATGGAGGACCTACTATAAGTTGAGCACTATTCTAGATGTCGGGGTCCAGAGTTATCCATTAGGCTGGAGGGATTGCCTTTATTTGTTTTCATATCCTTGTTTGATGCCATATGTCGTAGGAGTTTGCTAATATCTTGCATTTTAATACTCTCTCTCTCTCTCTCTCTCTCTCTCTCTCTCTCTCTCTCTCTCTCTCTGTGTGTGTGTGTGTGTGTGTGTGTGTGTGTGTGTGTGTGTGTGTAGGACACAAATGTGCAGTTCATAAGACAGCGTGCAGAAGAAGGTTCTCATCTTCTATTGTATGGTCTCAGGAAACTGAACTTAGGTTGTTAGGCTTGGTGAATGCTCTTTCACTAGCTAAGCTGTTTCACCAGTCCTCTGCTGATTTCTTCACAGAATATTACCTCCAGTGTGTATCATTCAGGCACCAAAACCTCAGAAGAGAGTAAAAGAACCAAAATACTGTGTTACTATTACTGACCTCTAAAATATCCTCCAGTCTTATTGAAAATTGTTGTCTCTGAAGATGACAAGACAAATTATTTTCAACTGAGTAACTGTGTTATTTTCAGCTGAGCCAATATTTCACCTCTGTGATTAACTCCTGTGCTTAAAAACTCTAACACTGTAGCCATTTTTACATGACAAAAGTATTGCCCAAATGTACTAAATCGCCTGCTCCACACTGTGGATTATTCTTTCTCCATCTTACCCCTGCAGTCAAGTGAAACTAAGAGGGAAGAAATTCTTTGGATATGAACTACAGGTACTAAGTTTTATGGAGTATAGCAAGATCTTAATATATCAGGGGGGATAAATCCATTAGTAAAGATGTGGTTCCAGAGTGGAACCCCATTAATATGTACAATTTTTAAGTTTAAAAGAAGTGATGTCTCAGAACTCATGTGACCAGTCATCCTAGGCTGCCAGTTTTAATCATGAAATATTTCAGTCTCAGGTAAAATGAATGTATTAGAATTCACTTAATGACTTCTTGACAAAACCTTTACAAAGAGATGAGCCAGGCTAGGACAGCAGTTCTCAACTTCTTGGTTGCAACCTCTTTGGCAAGCCACTTTCTTCAAAAATAGTTGCATTAAAATTTAAAACAGCAGAAAAATTGCAACTGTGAAGTAACAACAAAAATAAGAGTAATAATTTTATAGTTCAGGTCACCACAACACGAGGAACTATGTTAAAATAATGCACCATCAGGTTGAGAACCACTCACTGAATTTACTAATATGACAAAGAAATTAACTTTTATCTTAATAACTTTATTCACTCTTTTTCAATTTCTTTGTCCTCTAAACCATAGATACATAAGTCATGGTGCCAGACATCATAAACCATTTTACTTTTGTATGTGTGTGTGTTCATATGTAGGAGTACACATGAGAGTAGAAGCATGCACATGAGCGTGCATGTGTGCAAGCATGTGTGTTTGTGTGTACGCGTGTGTGGAGGCCACAGGCCTCTACTTCCTCTTTCAAGAACCACAAACCTTTATTTTTGAGATAGAGTCTCTTTCACTGGGAGCTGGCTGATTAGGTTGTACCGCCTTCCCAGCAGTGAAATTCAAAGACTTGCTTTTTCCATGGGTTTGGAGCTCAAACACAAGGTCCTGTGCTTGTATGTACAGCACTTTGTCAGAATGAACTGTCTTCCCAGCCCTCTTTTCCCAATTAATATGTAAAAGTCAATTTATAGAAAATTTATAGGTAAAATGGTATTAGAAAAGTTTTGATGTGAAAAGCTGATGTCTCTAATTTACAAAATAATCACACACACACACACATACACACACACACATTTATAATGTCAATCAACTCTTCCTTAATATTTTTACTCTGTTTTTGACATCCACAAAGAGAAAGTTCGAAACTGTCTGCCAGACCAAGGGAAAGTCCGAGTGAAATCTTGAAGTTTGGTACATACATGGTGATTTATACTAAAGCATTTACAGATCAAGTGAATCTGCTGCTAAATGAACAAAATGCTAGGCTTTATCCTAGCATTGATTAACAGGAGGAGTTAGGAACAAAATGGATTTTTGTCTACAGTGTAACTGTAAAAGTTTTTGAGTGTTTCTATGGCAGAATGCCATGCTCAAAAACTAGGGTGTTCTAACAGGCCTATTAACTGATAATTGATTTTTCAAAGCTATGAAGCACTCTACAAGTCCTTCATTCCACCATTTCCCAGCAATCGTGAGAGAAGAGCTACACTATGCATAGAGGCTTCCTGTGTTGAACATTATAGCCCAGTTTCTAAGTCAGATGAACTCTGCTGGTGCTTGTAGCCTGACCTTCACAGTGAGAACCAAAAATCAGAGAAAACCAGGCCCATGGTTAGAAAAATGTCTTCATATGTTATCTTAGTCTTGGTTGGCTCTAATTCTAACCAGCAATTTTCAAACATATTTTACTCACCCTTGGAAAACGTGATTGGTAAATGTATAATGTAGTAAGGGACAAACCACAAATTCATTTTGTCATGATTCTAAATTCTTTCTTTCAACTTCACATTATTTTCAGAATATTAAAATTGAAAGTGAGAATCAGTGTTAGAGAACTGTAAAAAAATTAGCTAAGAGAAGGAAAATGAAACGTATTTTAATGCAGGAAATTTAAGGGCAAGGATTTTTTTTTCTGTTTTTGAGGCATTGACAGATAATTCCAGTTTCCTTGAATAACGGACAAAAAGATTGAAAGATAAGGCATGGGCAGGGGAGGTGATATATAATTACATAAATTACAGGATGGATTATTGAACTGCTAAGAATTAATAAAATAAAAACTTCTATTTCTGGTCCTATAAATGGAAATCTGACTGAATGTTTAAGCTTAGAAAACTTCATTTAAATACCATGTACATTGAGGTTTTTATGCAGATGACCCAGGACACTTTATCAGTACATTTGCCAATCACCATAAATTAGCCAGAATACCAGGTACCCGAACAAATTAAAAGGGACAACTTTAATAACTTAATGATCCATTCATATGTCTAATTTTGATGACACATCATTATACAAGAAGTAAAAATGAGCTGCTTCATTGCAGATTGCATTTAGACCTCTAAAATTCAGAAGCACTACCTTCAGTTTTCACACTCAAGTCATTATGAGAGTTCTACATATCAGAGAGACTGATTTCTACATCCACTTCTTCTGCAATGGAAAGTGAAAATAGTAATCTCTAAATTCTTTAAGTCCGTTGGTTCTGAAACAGCCAAACTACATCTGAGCCACCTGTAAATCAGCCTTCAGCATTTTTTATCAGACAGAAAGCTACATTTGCATTTCTATTGTTTCCTATTTTTACTTTAATAATGGACCGTCTCAAAGGTTTCTTTTCTTCAGTAACAACCCATTATGGATTTATCCTCCACAGTTTATTAAGATGCTTTTTGAACCTATTCATGTTTGGGGGCTGATCATTTATCATTCTAATTACTTTCATAGATTTACTACCTGCTTCATGAAAAGATCTTCATTTGCTCTTGAATTAGTCCTCTTCAGCTTCAGTATTGCTCCTTGCCTGAGGTTTTCTGGGAGTCATTGAAACCAGCCCCGATGCATCAACTTATGCATTGCATGTTAAAAAACTGTACTGTAGTCAGGTGTGTTAGATACACCACATTGGAGGTTGAGTATTGTGGGTTTAAGTCCCAAATGCACTACAAGATGAGATCTTATCTAAAAAAAAAGACCGTATCCACAACCCCCACTTACCAGCAAACAGCAGCACAATCCCATCTCTATTCATAGAATTTCTTTTTTAAGTAAATATAGCCTGAATAGAGAAAATTATAGAGACTTGTATTTCATAGACACTTCTTTGTGTTTAGCAGAAGCTCTTCACAAAGAGATTGGAAAATTGTTAGATGGAACAAGGAGGGTCACTTTGAGTATGGACAGACAATCTAAACTTAGGTATTCAACCTAACATATAGAGCTTCCCAAGCAGGGATCTTTATGGATTTACAAGAATCACTGGGGACATAATTACTGGGGGAGCAAAACATAGTCTGAGCTGGCTATACCACACACTTTTACTCCCAGCAGTGAGGTGAGGGTAAAGGCAGTAGTGTGTCTTGTCTCAAAAAAAAAAAAATCAAAAGGCTTTTTGGAAGGAAGGGAGTAAATATGGACTCTGATTCAATAAAAATGAGATGAAATCCAGACTTTTTAAAAACATCTATTTTAAATCTGGTAAATGTCCATATTTGAGAAACCATGAATAATAACATCCTTGACAACAACTAAACTACAGAAAAGGGTTTTGATGGTATACTATTTCTTAGCACCAAGCACCAACTACATATTTTCTAATTTTTCAAATGCACAGAATTCAGTACATTTCTTTGAGGGAAAAAATTTTAAAAAGGAATAGCATCATTAAGCTTTTACTGATCTCTCACAAAATGATTTAAGATATGTAATGTACAGCCTGAGTTGTATCTAGTCTTTTCAGGAGTGGTCCCGTTTTTTACAGAAGATTAATTTTTTGCGTTGGAAGCTGCTTGTAATACTAATCCTAGTGTTTTATTTTCATGAAATGTCTGTGTCAACTGAAGACATGTAAATCAGCATATACTGTGCTCTAGCACAGCTGAATTATAAACCCATTAAGAACTCAAATGATGGCCTGGTGGCTTCACCATTCTATACCTCCAGCTGTTGTACAGCCAATATACAATAGAGACGTTGAAATATGATCTTGGGAGAATGAGAGAGAGAGAGAGAGAGAGAAAGAGAGAGAGAGAGAGAGAGAAAGCCTAAAGAAATCCCTAACCCAAACAATTTAGTTTTTTTAAAAAATAATTAAATTGTATATCTAATGTGTGTGTGTATCCTTGCATGCATGCATGTGTGTACATTCACTTGTGTGTGTGTGTGTGTGTGTGTGTGTGTGTGTGTGTGTGTGTTTAAGTGGAACAGGAGGTAGGAAAAAAGAGGAAGACAAATTGAGAATGGAGCACTGTAAAGTATTCTTGAAGCCAACATCCTGAATAGCAATGAATGAAGAACAGCATAATTCATGGGTGAAATCAAGTTTTATTTAATTCAGTTAGGCACACATAACTGATGCTCTTGGATTTTTATTTGAAAGGGGGTTATGATTACCAATTTGTTAATTTTTAATTTATAATATCATGTTATAGAAACCAACAATCCTATTGGGGGAAAATTTCCTTGACAATCTCAGCTAAGAGGGTGTGATGCTGGGGCAAGGAATTTTGTTGTTGTTGTTACAAAAGAGAAAATTGTTCTTTCAGCTATAGCAATAGTGCCTTACAGCAACTGCTTCCTGTGAAATTGTTCCAAGTGCATTTCCATAAAGAAAGGTTCCATTCTACCCAAACCCTGCTTATATTCCAACTCCATCTACATTCTACTCCAGGCGTTCATGTGTTTCTCCCCCCAACAATTTGGCTATTTAATGCTTGCACAGGCCTATAATTGTGCTGATGTCATCTAGCCAATCAATCATAGAACTATTCATTAGGATATCTGTAATCAGGGCAGTGTCAAAGTGAACTCCATTCATTTTGCTACTAAATATCAAATGATGGTAAATTAAACTCTTATTGCAATGATGGTATTAAAATGAATGAGGTGCCATTATGTCTTTTCTCACAGTTATGCTATTTTTATTAGACAGCATAGTAACCATAAGTTTTGCTGACATTAAGATGGACGCTTGGCAGAAAGGAAGTTAGGATATTTATATCCCCACATGAAAAAGCCTGTATATTGAGTAATGAAAAACAAGTCACTTAACACTATATTTTAACAAAAATAAAAATGTATGCAGAATATATTTCATACTTAGTACAGTCTATGACCTGCATCAGTACTAAAAATAGACAAATGTAGGTGTATGGTGTACTCCAAAAGTAGCACAAATTCACAGAAACAAATTGCCAGTTCTGACTGAAGGAAAATAAGCCCCATGTTTATGTATTTTTCTCCTGAAAAAAAAAAACCAAATGTGGTGCTGAAAAATTAAGGTTAATATAGTATTTTATCATAGGAAAACTTTGTCATAATATGTCATAAATGAATCTCACATAAAAAGGTCATTACTGAAAGTAAAAAAGATAAAATAGCATTGATAAAAAGTATTGAGTATTTTCTCTTGTTTTTTTTAAGCAACTCTGTGTCAAATGTTAATTAAAATAAATAAATAAAAGGACACTTTGAAAGGAAGTGAAATTATTCTTTGCAGCCATCCTGGCTTTGAATCATTTCCTGATATATCAAGAGCTTGGATATTAGAATCATTAAAGACAGTTTAAAACAAATTTTCACAGCAAGGGGTATTAACATTTTAGTAAAATTTTAATGGGGGATTTTCACATGAGACAAAACTGAAGAGAAGGAATGTTTAAAGATGAAACTATTAATTAAGCAGAACTTCGTTGTTCTGATGTTTCTTTCTTCTAGAGTCTGCAATATGGTCAGAGTAACCCCCCGCTTATCTCATTATATTCTCTTTCTTTTAGTGCCCTAGTTTCTGGGTATGGTTTTACTAAAGAAAAGAAGAGATTAGTTAAAGCATGGAGAATGCTGCCTTTATCAAAATACACTTGGGCAAGAGCCAAATGCACAAACACGATTCTGAAACTCTTGTCATAAAAAAAGACTTTTCTCATAAATATATTCTAAAACATTTTCTAGTACTTCATACTGTTGCAATATGTCTGTAGTTATGAAAGTGATTTTATAAAATGAATGTATTCTAAGAATTACTTTAGGACTACTATAAACTTATTTGGGGATAGATATGTAGCCAATAATGAATTAAATCTAAATGTCATACACAAGAGATAAATGGTAATTCAATAAAGATAAATATTGTTTCCACATTTTTCGTAATCACACTCATTATTCTAAACATTCATTCATTAAATGGAACAATCAAATGTATTATAATGACCTGTATCTAAACAATGAACGGCCCTTTTGCCAAAATTAACTATTTTATCAAGAGCTAATAAACACATATTATTTGGTCAGTATTTCTGGAAGTACTCCAAACTGCACATATATAATATGCAATTAACCAAAAAAAGGACATGTATTCTGGACAATGAAGAAACATTCCTTAATGACATGGAGAAGTGAAGTCATTGCTGCTAGCACAAAAGGACAAAAAGGAAAGGCTGTTCCACTGACTGATTTTGTGTCACTATCTCCAAGCCTCTTAGCCTGGCCATATCTATCCTTACTGCTTCTACCCAGCCAAAGTGATTTCTAGTCAGTCCCTTCTTTGATTTATTTGTTTCATATTGAAAGGGTATGAGAGAGTTCTTTAATTACCAAAGTCTTCATTGTGTGCTCAGGTCCTAGTTTCACTGGAGCCGAAGACCTAGAACCTTCAGTTTTCAACTTAGGTGTAACTGGCAAGTTAATACTCTCTGCAGTACCAGAAGATTTCCCATGATTCCCCAAGCCTAGAAATGGCATTGTATAGCAGTTTCTTCCAAATTGAAGCTGTGTATCCTATAGGGATGCTCTCTAATACTCAAATAGTAAACAACTCACAATTCTCAGGAAGTCTCTGAAATATGATTCACAAGAGTACTTGCCAAAGTTATGTAAGCAGCAACAGTTGCTGGGGAGAAGAAACTTTTTGATGTTTCTAAAATTCATGGAGAGACATCCAGAAATACAGTGTATACCCCAAGCTAGGGTGAGTCTTTTGGTGCTACAGTTGCCTTTTTGTAATCTGTGCCCCTGTAAATAACCCTTAACTACTCCATGGTTACATAGCCCTTGCAATGAGAGGTGAGGAATGGATCTAAGTGAATCCATATGAGCATAATCCTGAAGCATCCATGAGGAAAATCCTTTTATCCCTGTGTGATACAAGATGGTATGACTCCATTATATAGTATAATGAAGGCTGCATGCTTCTTGTAATAGGACATGTAACCACGTCTTGAGAGAAATCTCAGGATGACCATTTATCTAAACTTGATATAGAGTAGCTAGTTTCCTTAACAAATGGCCTCTGCTACTAATATGTATTTAATACATATTTAATTTAATATGTATTTAGCTGATATATTTAACAACACTGTAATACTCCTAAACACACATGCACATACACACACACACACATGTGTGTGTATGTTTATAGGTATGTATTTATATGTATGTATATATATGTATGTATATGTATATGGGTTGTGATCTAGAACAGGTTGTCTGGATTTGCTTCTCTATTGCTATGACAAAACACTGACCAAAAGCAACTTTGAAGAAATATATTTATTTAACATCATTGTTTAGAGCATGCCATCAAGGAAAGCAAAGACAAGAACTGAAGATAGAAATCTGGATGCAAGAACTGAGACAGAGACCATGAAGAAGTACTGTTCACTGTTTATTTTTATTGGCTTGCTCCCTATCATGTTTATAGCCCTACAATTCTCTCTCTCTCTCTCTCTCTCTCTCTCTCTCTCTCTCTCTCTCTCT
>NW_021604563.1:3253637-3301682 GCF_004785775.1 Grammomys surdaster
TCTCTCTCTCTCTCTCTCTCTCTCTCTCTCTCTCTCTCTCTCTCTCTGTGTGTGTGTGTGTGTGTGTTTTGTGTGTAAGAGAGAGAGAGAGAGAGAAGTGATGTGTGAGTGTGTGTGTGTATGGCACATTCCTCTGTGTGCCATAGAACAGCTTAACTTAAATTGAAGCATGATGTTGCCCTAGAGAGGGCAAGGGAGAATATTAGTTGTTCTAATCTACAATTCTATACCATATTCCTTTAATACATGGTCTCTAACTGAAGTCATGGGTAGACTAGTAACCAGAAAGCGCCAGCAATTCTCCTCTTTCCAATCCAACAGCACATGGATTACAAGCCAGTACAACTACACTGCTTCTTGAGATCCAGATTCATGTCATCA
Organism: Grammomys surdaster; assembly: GCF_004785775.1. Classification (NCBI taxonomy): domain Eukaryota; kingdom Metazoa; phylum Chordata; class Mammalia; order Rodentia; family Muridae; genus Grammomys; species Grammomys surdaster. The sequence continues at coordinate 3,254,019 of NW_021604563.1, forward strand.
TGTTTGTGCAACAAAATTTGTTACCACCAGAGCCATTTCTCTATTACTATATTCTCATGTAGTCATTATACAAAACCCCTGCAAAATTACAAGAGCTCTTCAAAATTTACCATCCCACACTTCTGATTTAATTTATCCAACTCTAAATTGACATGTGTCAGCAATAGTCATTGTTCTTTTTTATGAATTGATTTTCTCAAAATTTTATTTGTAAAAATTAATAGTGACAAGATAGCCTATAATTATCAAGATTAATAATATACCCTTTCGATACACAGGAAGGCAGAGTAAAAACAGCTAAAATAAAAAAATCCGTACATCCCAGTAAAGAAAGTGATATGATATGTATTGAGACTGCAGTCCCTTTTTGATATTTAAACACAAGGCCAAATTGGCATTCATTGTTTCTTTCTACTACTGTCATTCAATTTTTCTTTTTCGTTACTTACCATCTCTATATTTCTACTTACCAGGATTCTTTTCCTGTAGCTAACCAAACCTTTATCCCTGCACTCTATAAGTTTTCTGTTATTCCACTTTACAAGATAGAAAAGGCAAATATCTCTCGTTTTTTTTTCTCACCCATTGCAAAGTTGATAGCTGAGTCTTCTGTAACAAAAACAACAACCACAAAAAAAAAAAACACCCTGTAATAACAAGTGAAAAGCATCTATGCTTGTTTAATAGGTTTTGAATGACATGGAGTTTTGCAGGTCTGTGTACTTTCATAGAAAATCTTACAGGTGAGTTATTGGAAGACCTATTATACAATCTTATGGTGATGTACTTGGTGGGAGGGAGATGCAGCAAGGCCTGTTCTATTTCATACTGGTATCACCATGTGTTATCCCTTTCTTCTTAGTTCAGGGCAGAATCCCTTGCACATGGAGGCCTTCAGCAGAGAGAGGGAAAAAGTCAGTGGGGGGAGGGATTCCTACAATTTATGACCTGTCTTGGAGAAGAAAGGGTGAAGATAATTTTGATGACCCATTCTGAAGAGACAGGGCAGGAGGAAGTCACAGAAACATTCCTGTGTCTGCTATTTCTATCAACTTCCCAAGAGCTATAATCTGAACTTCTTTCCCTTAGACTCTATCAGCCTGATAAAAAAAATTCAATAATGTTTCCTTTGATCACTGGTCATTGGATATAGCCCTACTAGGGCCATTTCTCTGGGTATAAATTATTTCACCACAATTACACAACCTAATCCAAGTTCATAAAATGAACCATCCACCCACCCACTTAAAAATGGTTTACGTAAGGTAAGGAAGGCATCTGAAAAGTATGCTTAATATTTCAGTTTTTAATTAAGTATGAACATCATTGCTTCTTATGTAAAAAAAAATCCTTCTGAGTACTGAGGCCTTTCTTCTAACAGATAATTTGAAAAAAGGAGAAGTCAAACTGGTATGAGTGTTTTACTGAAGACTGAAAAATCATTGTCACTTGATCCCCTTGATTCCCAGATCTATGTCATGTGACTAAGGAAAGCTCTGTCACTGGCTTGGAACAAATACTACAACAAAAAGAAAAGAATTCTTAAAGTTTTGTCACCAGCTACAGAATGACTGTAGGTCATTTCTGCAGGGTGTATCATTCTATACATAAACCTGCCTCTGGGTAATGCAAGTCATGGCAAATCCAGTAAATCACACAGAATATAGCCAATTCATTCCTTATTCTTTTGGGAACAAATGAGTTCTTTGATTGAAGCTAAAATAGTGTGGGATGTTATATCTGTGTATATGGCACTCAATGCAAATATGATTGTATTAGCTAGCATAATATTTATGGGTAAAGAATATCAAAATGCTTTATTTCTGCAAGGAAAGACTCAGCCATCTTCATGACAGAATTCCGTGTTATCAGATCACTATGTAGCTGCTTGGTCCCCTGATACACTGGGTTCCAGTGCCAACTGTTACTTCAGGCAAATTGAAGCCAACTTTAGTGAAAAAGATACATACCTACAAATACATGCACACAGAATATGTGTATATATATATATATATATATATATATATATATATATATATATATATTTCTTAAGTATGGATATTTAAGAATATATCAAACATACCAGAATATATATATATATATATATATATATATATATATATGCAAATTCATACGAGATATAAACATGGTCACATTTGGTCCTAATTTCTAAGAAATCCATGAAGAAATCCTTCACTCAAACTTCCTTTTCACCACTCCTATAGTCTCACTGTTCTAAACTCCCTGATCACCCAACCAAACCATTAGCCACAACCCATGAATAAGTAATAATCCACAGTTAGGGTCATTTATTCTTGCAGGCAAAGTGGACAATGAGATATACAACTTGAATGTCAGCCAGTTGGAAAGATTGCTCACCATCAATGTCTTTCAGGGTAACCTCTAAATGATACTATAATACTGCATAAGACTTTTTACCTAGTGTCAGCACATCATCCAGATCTATCTTTATAAACCAGATCATCGTTTTCTCCTTTGTTAGCTGATCATCAGGAAATCTCTAGGAATTGCAAGGTGTCTTTTTCTGGGAGGATAGAAGTGCATCCGAAGTAGGCGTATGGACAGTGTGAGTCATCCCTTCCTACAAATAATGACATACCTTCAGGATTGATCGGAGCCTAATATTGTCCATCTATTTTGTTCTGAATGATGGAATGCTATGGTACATCTAAGTCTACGTTTCACTGAATCAAGTTTTATGTGTCCTATGATGAATAGCTTGAGTTATATAGTCCTAGCCATTACTAAAGCCAGTGTCTATTCCCAGAGGCAGGTGATTTTCCAAAGAAAACTGGTTAACAGCTATAGTGATCATGCCTGTAATCCCAGATGAGGCAGGGATATTGCTAGCAATTTGAAGCAATTTGAAGAGAGCATAGGATATATAGTAGATGCAGTGGGATGCACAGTGAGATCCAGTCTTAGAAAAGAAAATAAATAAATAAATAAATAAATAAATAAATAAAAGGACAGGAGGAAGGGGACAGAAGAGATGAATGGAGAGAGAGAGAGAGAGAGAGAGAGAGGGAGGGAGGGAGGGAGGGAGGGAGGGAGGGAGGGAGAGAGAGAGAGAGAGAGAGAGAGAGAGAGAGAGAGAGAGAGAGATTTGGTTTGCAACTCTGTGTATGAGGCTTGTCCCATCTTTTGTGCTGCAGAGTCAGGGGTACACTTCTTAATCCTAAATCCATTGAATTATAGGAATAAAGAGTCAGAGAAACTTGCACTGCAGCCTTCATTTGCTCTGGACTTCTTTATAAATATTCTTCTTAGCCGTATATCATAGACTCTGCTGATAGCTACATCTTTAAGCCCAATAGAAAACTAATTGTTCTTGGAATTCATCAATGAACTTATCATGTGACAACTAGACAGACTTTCAGTATCTAGCAGAAACTAAACCAGAAACCAATTCTAGGATCTCTAGAGATCCCTGAAGGTATATTGCTATAGCCAGTCCTTGTGACAGTACTCCTGATATCTGTATCAGTGTATATTCTTGAATGTAAGCAACAGAAACCAGCTTCAGCTAGTCAAACATAAGAGAATTTTATTTGAGGTTAGTGAATAACTTTCAGAATCTGTCTAAGGTTAAAGAATCCTGTTATAAAGAGTATATAATCTTAATAAATAATTTGCTAACCAATGACTATATTCCAGGATGGCTCCAGTAGTAAACCCATTACTATTGTCAATATGATATTTATAAACTATTATTATTCAATGCAACCTTACAAATCCATGTATTCAGATCTGTTCCGAAAGGGCACTAATGCTATAAAAGAGGTTTTGAAGTTTACATGGGTTTTTAGAGTGAGTCTACATGAATGGAACAAACATCCCTAAGTAAACAGATTTCAAAGCATCCCTGCCCCACCCACCAAAGAAGGATTCAGTAAGGCAGTACAATCTTTTAGGAATGTGACCTCTCCCAGCTCCATTGCTGTGGGTGCCTTGATCTTAAACTTACCAGATTTCAGAACTGAGAGAAATCAGTTTTCTATTGTTCATAAGCCACCTAATACATCATGTTTGCAGCAGTAGCCAAAACTGACTTTGGAAAGCATCCAGGACCCTGGATAATACAACTAGATTCACTGAAAATGTTGATAATACTTGTTAGACCTCTGATCATTGTGGCAAACATCTATAAGAGACAGTTTAAAGGAAGACATATTTGATTTGGCTCATTTTTCAGTGGTCTTTGTCCATGGTGAGCTAACTCCATTGCTTTGAACCCGAGACAACTCAAAATATCAAGGCAGGAAGGGCATGATAGAACAGGGTTCTGTACCTGGAGTCAGACAGGAACCAGAGCAACAGAGTGTAATGAGAACAATGTGTACTTATCACAGACATATGTCCAGGGACCTATTTCTTCCAACTAGGCCCTACCAAGAGAATTTTACTTCATTTTATTGTAATTTCAATACATTAAGAATCCATTGGTGGATTAATGAAGTCATTCTGTCTGAGTCCCTATAATCCAGCCCCTTGTTGATGACTGGATCCTTTGGCCAGAAACCAATTTTCAACACATTTAATTATCTTAACTATAATCCTAAAGAAATTTACTTTTTTTCATGATACAATTATATATATTTGCATTAAATACAAAAGTCATTTTACTCTGCGCTGGGTATAAAACAGAAAGAAAAAGTAAGTTGGTTCTCATGGAAAAACAGGAACAACAAGCATATCATAGTAAGGAAAAGTATAAAGCTTGGTCTGGAGATGTAGCCTAGATATATGACCTAACATTCTTGTGACTGTTAGGTAAATCTTTAGAATTTACAGACTCCCAGATTCCACCAACTCAAAAGCTCAAAATATCATCAAGTAACCTCTCAGGCCTACAGAATATTTTCTCATTTTATTGTAACACATATAACTGACATCACAACTCATTTAATTCATCTTTTTGTTGTGTTACTGTAAAAATGTCATGAAACTATTCCATAATTTGGAGTTGTCTGAATATGTCTCCCCAGGCCATGGTCACTCATGTTTGGCTCCTGAATAAACTATCTTATTCCCTTGAAAATGGGAGCTGTAGTTTTGTATGTTTGCTTTTTGTATTGACACTTCATTCAAAACAATTGACTAGCCAGGTAGGGGGAAGAGGGTTGTGTTAGACAGCCTACTTCTAGAAGAAAAAACAGTGTGTGAGTGTGTGTGTGTGTGTGTCCCCTTTGTGTTTTAACTTCTCTGAAAAGTTAGTCTTTCATTGGATGGAACAGTAACAAGCTTTGAAGCCACTGACATGGACTTCTCCCTCATTGCCAGCTTTATACCTCACCTCCCATTTTCTTCAGCTGGTAACCTATTACCTTTAATAAAAGGATGTGCTGCAAATATCCCACTTTAGAATTTGAAATACCATGAGAAAATGGAAAGGACTCATCACAATTGCTTCTCCTTACAATTTCAAAGGGGAAGAAGATACAGGCAGCAGGGTTTCACTAAGATGCATAAAGGTAACACCATTTCCCTCTTGTAAATTTCAGATTTAGTCAACTTATTATTATTTACTTTTCTTTCATTCTTTTTTTTTTTTTTTTTTGGTTTTTCGAGACAGGGTTTCTCTGTGTAGCCCTAGCTGTCCTGGAACTCACTCTGTAGACCAGGCTGGCCTCGAACTCAGAAATTCGCCTGCCTCTGCCTCCCAAGTGCTGGGATTAAAGGCGTGCGCCACCACCGCCCGGCTCTTTCATTCTTTTAAGCCTACTTTTATTCATGATTTTTTTTACTCAAAGGAATAAGGTCTGTGGTGTAGCTCTAACTCTAGGTGAAGAAATGCCATTTTAAGCTGCCTAAAATATAAGATTACAAAGACACTGTTGTCCCCTCTGGGCCTGTCAGTCACCCAGCCAGGAAACCACTTCCCAGGAAACCTGATTCAACTCAATACACACTGATGGCTGATGACGTAGGAAAAATAAGTTTCCCTTTAATGAGATAATATACTTATATACCCCAAAGCCCCTCTCTTGTTGCAGTTGCATACAGATGCTCATTGGGAAGCCTGGCTACTTGTCTGAGTTCTAACTCAGCATTCACATTCTTTCTCCCTCTTTCATATGCCAGCCAAAATCCCAAACCTGATTTGCTAATACCCACATTATAGGCACCCTAAGGTCTAGACTCCCTCACACTTTCCTCCAAGAGCCTCCTGCTCAGCTGTTTGCAGACCCCATCACCACTGAGGGACTTGCCATCTTGGACTCTCTTTTCCATCTCTGTCTTCCAAATATATTCTGAAATTTACAGCTTGACTTCCCTGTTGTTTTTCTTTCAACTGCAAATAAAATTGTCCTCAAGGCTCTTTCCTTTATATATGAGAGTAAGAACCTACAAAAGTGATCCCCAGTTCTCTAAAAAAACTAGACATTCTTTTCAGTTATTCATCACTAAGTGTCTGTTTTCATGATATGCATGTATGAAGCGCATATTAATAAATTTCTTTTTTCTCTTATTATTCTGGTATTATTTGCATTTACAGATTTTTCCAACACTGAACTTAAAACAAGAATAAAAAAGTGTTTTGCCTTCCTTATACACTAATTCTTTCATCTCTATAGGATTGCAGGCCTCTTTCATATCAATAATGCATCTTCCCGTGATTTGACTACAACCTATGCTCCCTAGCTTGTCAGCTATCACAGCCCTATATTATAGTAGACTTGATAAAAGTGTTGTTGTTGTTTTTAATCTTGTACCAATGTGCTCTGGATATTAGTTGGGCTATAACATTATTTTATGTACCTTCCTCTCATCTACCTGTGTATATGTGGTACCTCTCTCTCTCTCTCTCTCTCTCTCTCTCTCTCTCTCTCTCTCTCTCTCCTCTCTCTCTCTCTCTCTCTCTCTCTCTCTCTCTCTCTCTCTGTGTGTGTGTGTGTGTGTGTGTGTGTGTGTGTGAGTGTGCGTGAGTGTGTGTGTGTGTGTGTGTGTGTGTGTGTATTTTCTTATTTGTTTTCTGTTGTCATAATAAACACCATGACCAAAAGCTACTTGGAGAGGAGTAAGGGCTCATTGTATCTTACAGGATAGTTCTTCACTGAGAGAAAGCAGGCCAGAAACTCCAGCATGTAGGGACTTACAAATGAAACCATGACAGAATGCTCCTCACAGTCTTGGTTCCAGGCTGATGATTTTCAACTCCCTATTTTATAAACCACAGGCTGCCCTACACGGAATGACATCACTAACCGTGGGATGGGTATTCCTATATCAATCAGGTATCAATAAAATGTTGCACAGACATGCTCATAAGCCAATCAGCTCTAGGCAATCCACCAGTTGAGGTTCACAGCTCCAAGATATGCAAAGTTGGTAACCCAGATTAGCTGTCACAATGTGTTTATGTTTTGTGTGCTTCTTAAAGAGAAAATTATTTCTTATAACTATGTGATGGCCTGGTAAATAGAAAAACTGGTTCAATTATATGAAGGCCTAAATATCTCACAATCTAAAAATCCCCAAAGCTTCAATAAAACCCTTGAGCTATTCTAGGTTATGCTATTAAAAAATAACACTGGAACACTTTTGGCAAGCTAATATAATACAGAAAGAAAGAAAGAAAGAAAGAAAGAAAGAAAGAAAGAAAGAAAGAGAGAGAGAGAGAGAGAGAAAGAAAGAAAGAAAGAAAGGAAGGAAGGAGGAAAGAAAGAAAGAGAGGACCTTGAGAGAAAGTTCAGTGTTTAAGGGTACTTACTATTCTTGCAGATGGACCCATGTTCAATTTCCAACACCCATCTGTACCTTCAGATATCCTCTTCTGGTCTCCATAGATACCTGCTACATATACCAACAAAGAAGCACGTAAATTCACCTAAATACATATTTATATGGCATACTTTGGTATGGAACTTAAGTCTCAAATTACCACTCATATTGTTATCAGTTATATTTACTTTTTAATAAAACAATTAATCCTAGACTAAATTATTGCTTTTTCATGACCCTGTCAACTTCATGTCATACTGTAATGTATATGCAGTAATCATCATGGAAACAAACTATGACTGAGAAAATAGTTTATATATTAGGTAAACATTACCAGCTGAAATTACAAACACAACATGTGGCTTCCTGTGACACTTAGGTTCCTTTCCATCTTTCATTGGACTGTCCTTATATTTGCTCTGATCCTTAAATACACTTTAAAATGTGAGCATTTCTTCTTAGACTTGACCTTCATATAGAAAAATTTCACTTGTAATTGCATTCACTGTTTAAAACTTTACTGGTACAAGTTTCATGCCACATGCTTGTGAATCTTTTATATTACCAATTTTGAGGACTTTCAAAACAGAAATGGCTGTCCTTTCTTCAAATTGAGATATTCCTTGCTTGCTCAGCAGCATGCTTTCTTGTTAAAAATAAACTGTGAGTGATCAGAATCTAGGAACAACTGAGCAACTTAGCTGCTATGTTCAAGGTATTTTAAAAGTTTATAGACAATAATAAGGTCTTCAAGAGGGAAAATGTATGGAAATGTATTAGTACTTTTAAAACAGAGATAAAAACCAGAATATCAGCATACAAAGTCTTGCTTATAGCAACTCATTTACATTGTTAATTACTAAGCTCACTCTGGAACCTGAGCCATGATATCAATGAGATTAACAAGCTTAGTGGGCTGTTAAGTACTCATCAAACTGCTCTCTATCTTAAATATAATCTTTGGAGTAAATTTGAAAAATTTACAGAAGTGTACATTTAGGTGTATAATCTATCTCACCAGCTAACAGTTGAAAAAAACATAAATGGTTTTGGCTTACTGTTAACATCCAAGAAGAATTGAAAAGCATCTTCCCATGGACCAAACAAAAAAAATCAATTAGATCTTGCTATAAAGGAGGTCAACTGTGGACTTCAGATACCTTTATGTCCAGGTTCTCAGTCTTGTAAATTAAAGCATTCATAGAAATTACAGCTAAAAATAAAGTTTCCATAAGAACTTTACTAGGAGGGAGCACCTCGCAATCACTAGGATTGGGAAGGCATGATTGCTGTTGAACAGGGAGAAAGTTATAAAAAAAAAATACAGCAGTATACTTCAGCATTTGAAGGGGTCTTAAAGAAAGAGAGAGCTTTTGTTTCAAAACAACCTGCATTAAAAGAGACAGTGACTATATACTGATACCATGATAGGAATCCTAAAGGGAGAATCCTGAGAACAAAGGGGACTTTTGACTCTTGTAGATTTTCAGTGTAGAAGGACAAACTTCATACACATGATATAGCATGACTTGGTTTATATGACTAAAAGCCAAAGAGACAGACACCAACAGGACCATAAACCTGTCTTGCAGCTGCAAAGCCATACAGCAAAGCATGCTTTCTTACAAAATGTATTCTAGGGCTATCTGCAGGGTGATGTGGCCTAATTTCTGAGAGAAAGAGACAGGAAGCTTGAAGACTTGTAACTTAACAATACATGAATGTAACAGGCTGTAGAGAGAATCTCTTGTGTGCTACATGTTTGCATCACCTGTTAAAAAAAAAGAAAAAGAAAAAAAACCTATGACCTATAGGAAATGGTAAAATAGAAGGTGGAACATCTAGTAGCAGACAGGATTCTGGATCAATCCAAGCCCAGGAGAATTTGCCCTACGACAAGAAGGAGGACAGACAAATAAAAGCTGAGCAAAGTAACCAGCCACATGTTAGAACTTAGATTAAAATAAATTTATGAGTTAGAGAATGAACTAAAGCTTCTGGCCAAGGTGTTTGCAAATACAATAAAAGCTCAAAGTCATTTTTTCAGGGAACTCAGGTGTGGATGGCAAAGCTCACATTTACAACAGACCAGTATGCAAAAGATTGATTGAGAAAGCTAAAACATACAAGTTGAAAACAGTACAGGTGATTGCAAAAATGACAGCCATGCTAGAAAAAGATGTGGAAGCACTTTCGTGAATCAGGAGATGTTAATTGAGAGGTGTTGCTAGGACAGAGCTACTTGATTGTCACTTCCTTTCATGTTCTTTAGATATTAATGTTAGGCAGGAAGTTAGCTTCTAGAACAGCAGTTTTCAACCTGTGAGTCATGACTCTTTTGGAAAACCTCTATTCCCAAAATTATTTATATTATGATTCATAATAATAGCAAAATTACAGCTATGAGGTAACAATGAAAATAATTTTATGGTTAGGGGTCAGACCAACATGAGAAACTGTATTAAAAGGTTGCAACATTAGGGAAGATTGAAAACTAGTTATTGCAGAGGAACAGATTAATGAACCTCCCCCAAAAAAGACCTTATCAATATTAGAGCCCCTACCTGCCAGATAATGGTATAAAAATGGTGGGCAGGATGGAAAGGAAGGTGCTAGTAGTCTTTCCAGACAGACTAGTTCAAAGGCCCTCAAATATGACATAAAGAAAAATTAATGTGGTGGTTAACTCCATCTGCTCACCTAGAACTGGCTTCAATGATATCTTTGCTAGGAGAGCATGCCCAGAGTTCATTCTTCTTTCCCTTACTGATTTGTTAATGATAGGAACACTAAAAACGAAAAATTTCTTGCATCTAATATATCTACTTATGAAAAACTGAATTTTGGATAAAATGGACTTCCAAAAGAAGTCCATATTCTTATATCAGAAGTGCACTCACTGACAGAAGGCATGGGGGCATGATAACAAGGAGAGAATGAGCCTAAACCCCACCTCTACCAGGATGAAGGCTATCACTGCTTCTCTCGACCTGGTCTTCTGGTAAAGACTAAACTCTTGCATTCTTGCTCTTATTAAAGTCCACTACCATGTCCTATCGAATTTTCTTTCATGAACATGAGAATGGAGACTATTCTGAAGGGTAACTGAAGACCTCCCTCTACCATCAAGGAAGATGGATCAGCTGGCATTTGAAATCAAGGGTCATACTTAGTAGATCAGTTTTCTTGGAACTTTGTCCGTACAGAATGTTCTAGTTTCCTTTCTGTTTGCATGATAAAAGCACTCTCTGAACAAAAGCAGTGCAGAGGAGTTTGTTTTAACATACAATTACAAGTTATAATCCATTATTGGAGGAAAGTCAAAAAAGTCAAGGCCGCAAGAACTTGAAGCAGCCAATCCTGCGACATTCATAGTCAAAAGCAGAGAAAAATGAATTAAGGCATGCATGCCTACTATTTGGATTCTTTTTTAGTCTTATACAACCCAGAGTTCTGTCTATGACATGAGGCTATCCACAATCAGGAGAAGTCTTTACATCTCAATTAACACAACTAAAATGTCTGTCAGAGGCATGCTAAAAGGTAAAAATATTCTTCATTGAGACTCTTTTTTCAGGTGACTCTATATTGTGGCATGTTGACAATGAAAACTGTCATCAAACTGATCAGGCACCACCACTGGCAAGGCATAAAATGCTCATTTTTACTAAGATGAGTTAAAGGCTACACAGGCTATAGAGTTTTGTGTACCAAAGATTTCAGTGCTCTAAAAGGAGCATAATGCTTCATTTTTTATTCCATAACAGGAACTGGAATCTGATCTCACTAAGAGTAAAACCAGAGAGCTGGTGAGATGGTTTAGTAGTTAAGAACATAGACTACTCATTTCAAGAACTTAAATTTAGTTCCCAAAATACAGATAGTGGTTCACAAGCTTTTGTAGCTCCAGTTCTAGTGGATTGATATCATGTCCTCTTCTGGTCTTTGCAGACACAAAGCATACATATAGTTTTCAGGAAAAACACTCATACATATAAAATAAAGTTAATGCAATGTTGCGCTGAAAAGATGGCTCAGTGGTTAGATCACTGACTGCTCTTCCAGGGTTCCTGAGTTCAATTTCCAGCAACCACATGGTGGCTCACAACCATCTATAATGGGATCCGATGCACTCTTCTTGTGTGTGTCTGAAAACAGCTACAGTGTACTCAGATAAAAGTAAGTAAACCTAAAAAAGAAATAATAAAACAAGAGGGAATAGTTTGATCACAGGGTGTAGCCAGTGCCCTGGATTCTGACCACTTCTAGTGGCCATTGTAGCAGGTAGTAATAATCTGATTTTTCTGATAACAAAACAAGCACAAGGCTCTAAAACCTTGATTTCTTGCTTGTGCCCATGAAGTCAGTAAAACCAAAATAACCCCTGGCATCGCTGTCATCATTTGTATTTGTCTCCTTTGGCTTTTCCACTGACCTCCGCATAGACATATTCATCACTCAAGGAATGTCCATATAGAATTCCTACAATATTTGATCAATTTCTTTCTCTTTCAGGGCTTAAAGTACAAAGAGTGATCACCCCTAATATGTCTTTCTTTTATCTTCCAGAAATTCAGAGCCTCAAGGGACAAACATTCTCCCAAATAAAGACAATTATCTAGGATATAGGGAATCTGTACCCTTTTAAGTAGTAATGAAGAATTTAGACACAACAAAGTTCAACTCCTAACCCAAAGTATACCTGTTAAAGGGAAAATGAGATTTCTATAGTGGAGTCTCACTGGGTATATCAATTATACTGCAGGGAATGCCCCATATAGAAACCTGCTAACTTCTTGCAACCACATTGTCTAACCAGAATTTGGATAATGATCAAACAAAACAATTTTACCAGGACTGCTTCTTCGAGAGCATCTTTTATCACCTATCCCAGCTACTCCAATATCAAGACTCAAAACTCATGTCAGTATTCCAGTGACGGACTTAGAATCAATGACTCCTTTGTCTATTCTTCCCAGTATGGCACTTTGGCTACATATATTTCACAATTATTCTTCTTTTTGTGTTAGTTTTATTTTTTCATTTAAAATGCTTTGCTCATTTTGCCTTCCCTCAACTTCTCCCAAACGCTGCCACTTCTCAACCCATCCAACCTCATACAATTGCGCCTTTGAATGCACAAGTGCACAGCCAGGCACGTGCACACACACACACACACACACACACACACACACACACACATACAAACACACTGAAAACAAAATACAAAACAAAACAAACAAAAAAACAGCCATGAACATGGGGTCTGCCCTGCAGTATAATTGATATATCCAGTGAAGCTATAGAAGTCTCATTTTCAGTTTAACAGGTATGCTTTGTGTTAGGAGTTGACCTTGTTGTGTCCAAATTCTCCTCTTAGTACTTGAACCACATCTTTTTTTGAAACTGTGATGGACCTATTCATGCTACCAGAGTCTCTTTTAGTTTATATGTCCATCAGTCCAGTTGTATCCAAAAAATGCTGTCTCTTTGGAGTCAAAAAACATCTCTGGCTCTTACAACCTATTCTACCTTTTTGTTGCCATAGGTCCCTCATAGTTGAAGAGAGGGGTTTGATAAGCACATCCATTTAGACCTGAGTCTTTAATTTTACATACATTGTCCAGTTTGGGTCTGTAAGTTACCATCTATTGCAAGAAGAAGATTCTTTGATGAGGACAGAGTGAAGTATTGATGTATGGGTATAGCAATGTCATTATGATTCATTTTATTGCTATGTTCCTTTAGCAGAATAGAAGAAGTATGCTTTATTCTAGGCCTATGATCTATCTAGTCTTGGGATTTTGGTTAGGTTATCAGTGTCAGGTATTGGTTCCATCTCATAGAGTACATGAAACCTAACTTTAAATGTGGCTGGTTACTCTGTAACATTTGTGGCACTATTGTACTAATGTATCTTGTAGGTTGACCACTATTGTAGGCCACAGTGTTTGTAGCTGTGTAATTATATGAACATCATTTGATAAAGCAGTATCCTACACAATAAAAAGAGATCTTTACCAATTATATCTTCTGTAAAGGATTATTATATTGTTTTGAATGAAAATGACACATAGGCTCAAATGTTTGAATACTTCATTCCTAATTGATGGAACTGTTTGGAAAGGATTAAGAAAGATGGCCTTGTTAAAGGAGAGAGATCACTGAGGGTGGGCCTTGAGATTCCAAAAGCCCATGACAGACCAAATCTCTCTCTCTCTCTCTCTCTCTCTCTCTCTCTCTCTCTCTCTCTACCTCCTACTTGTAAATCAGAAGTAAGTAAGCTCTAAGCTTCTGTTTTAGTGTCATGCCTGCCTAACTGCTGCCTTTCTCCCCAGCATGATGGTTATAGACTCACCTATTGAAACTGTAAGCAACCTTACAACTAAACATTTTCTGTTATAAGTTTCCTTGCCCATTCTATCTCTTCACTGCACTAGGAAACCACCTAAGACAGTATCTAGAATATAGAAAGAATTAAAAGATGAAACATCAAGAAAACAAATAAGCCAATTAAAAACTGAAGTACACCACTGAATAGCAAGCTCTCAAAATACTAAAAACAAGTGGCTGAGAAATGTTTGAAGAACTTTTCAAAATACTTAGCTATTAGGGAAAAGCAAATGAAAACTACTTTTTAGATTTCATCTTACACCAGTCAGAATAGCCAGGATCAATAAAAATAAATACCTGTTTATGCTGGTGAGGATGTGGTTAAAGGGGAACATTTAATCTTTGCTTCTAGGAATCCAATTTTGTATAGCCACTATGGAAATCACTGTGAGTTCCTCAGGAAGCTGAGAATAAATCCACCTCCAAGATTTAGCTATACAACTCTTAGGACTATACTTACTGGACTCTAGATTCTACTGCTGATATTTGCTCATCCATATTCATCGCTGCTATATTCATAACAAACAGAAATTCAAAATGGTTTATATGCCCATCAACTGATGAATGGATAACAAAATGTGGTACATTTACAAAAATAATTATTACTCAGAAATTTAGAAAAGTGAAGTGCGCACATAAATGAATGACGATAGAAATAATCATCCTGAATGAGGTAATTGAGATCCAAGAGGACAAATATTATATGGTTTCTCTTATATACTGATGTTAACATTTAAGTGGTTGATATATATATACTGCAATCTGAATAACACCAGAAGTTAGGTACCTTCTTGGGTGTTATAGGGATCCTATCAGATATGACCACTCAGACACAGTTTATATCCAATTAACAGTCTCTAATTTATCTTTTTGGGACTAGCCTCAGGTGTTCAGAGACCTAGGAGTATTTCTGAGTGTCCAGAGCACAGGGTATTTGAATGGAAAAACGATGATATGCTGGAAGCTCAATTGCCAGCAGCAAGGAAGAACTTTGTGCAAGCAGTTAAACAGAAGCTAAGATAAGCAATTAGCTGAATGGGGATGAGTGTTCTGTATAAGCACACAATTTAATAGAAGCTAAGATAAGTGGCTATCCAGAGAGGAAGGAAATTTAACAGAATTTATGATAAGATAATTGGGGCATCTTGACTTCAGATTCCTAGAATAGAGTTTGGTAATTTTCCATGAGATTCTTCATCAAGGAAATAAAATTCTAGTTAAACCTGATATGGCCTCACCAAAACTACAAGATACAGTAACCTCTGAACTCTTTTACCATGTCACAGAGGGATCAAGTGAGAGGAGAAGATCTCCCAAGGAAAAAGAGAAAGAATACAGTGTTATGGAGAGATAAAAAGGAACCGAGAGTATGAGGATCAAATAAGAATGGGATGGGAGAACAAGGTGAAGTGAATATGTTTAAGGACACCTGAAAAAAAATGTCTTTGAAAAACATATGGGAATCTACTTTTGTAGAAGTGTGCCAAAGTATATGAGTATATGAAAGGAATTTAAATGGAGTCGCCATATAACGGGAGAGACAATGTCCAAACTAGACATCTTATACCACCAAGTAAAACTTCCAATACTAGGGCTACATTTTATTGAGTCATGGATTTTCATAGACCCTATCCTTAACCATCAAAGGCTGTTGCCAAATCTATTAGTGAGTCTCCACAACTTGACTGTAAAACTAGATAAGTCAGGATGGCTGGGGCTAATAATATATTTAATATTATTAATTAAATTTTTAGTTTAATTAGCTGACTTCAAATAATTTTTAAAAACTTAGATATCATAACTATAGATAAAAGAAATGCCATACTTTTAAAATAAACTTAATATTGTTAATGCTTCCTATGGCTCCTTGAAATGTTCAAGCATGCCCAACAAAAGAGGAAGCTCTTTGTCAAGGACCTGTGAACCATTTCTTTGGAAAGGAATCTTCTGGAAAAAGGGAACCCTATCTCTTAGCTTTTGTGAAAAGCAAAACTTAGATGTCAATTAGTAGACACTAGTGGCATGATTTCATTGACACTGACCTTACCTTTACAAGTCAAAGTGATTTTTCACTTCTGTAAGTTTACTCAACCCTGCCCCTTTGTTCTTGTACCTTATTCTCCTTGCCTTTTGAAACAGCTCAGCACAAATTGGTGACTGAGCTCAGATTCCACAGTTCTTTCTCTGAATAGCAGGTAATACCTGTCTTTACAGGGCTGGGGAGATAATGTAGTATGTGAAGAAAAAAGACTTAAGTTTGCATCCCGTGTAACCCATGTAAAACCAGACACTGTAAACATCTACATTTATAATCCCAGCTCTCCTAAAACAAGAAGCAGAGATAAGAGAAACCCCAGAAATTCACAGGCCTGTTATCCTGTATACATAGTGATGTAAAAAGAGATCCTGTCTTAAAAAGGTGATAGGGTAGCATTAACACCTAAGATTTTCCTGAAGCTCCATCTGCCCATATTTACATATGAATGCAAGCATGCACAGATAACACATGTATATCCTACACACACACACACACACACACATACACACACACATACACATCAGTCTTCTGACTGCTTAAAAGACTTCCCTTGCTCTGTAAGACTTGGTGACTTAGATAACATTAACACATAATGTTTACTGACAATGAAACACACAGATCCTCCATATCCCCATGTTTGTTAGTGGTTGCTTTTGTCATTATTTATTTCTTTATTTTTGCTTTTGTTTTGTTTGGGTTTTCAGTCTTGTTTTGGCTTTATTTGTTTGATTGGTTGTTGTTTTGTTTTTGTTTTGTTTTGTTTTGTTTTGCTTCATAATTGATTAGTTGACTTGTTTTGTTGCCACTGAATAATAGGAATCAATGTTTTTAAATTAAATTGAAGTTGTGATTCTCTCCTTTCATCAGGCATGCACATTTTGGTCAACTCATTTTCCTCTGAATCAGCAAGTAGCCCCTTCCAAGAAGAAACTATTCTTTTACTTTTCCCTCGACATGTGTTCTTTGATGGCATCATGAAAGATCATAGAGGGCCATGGAAACCACATCCTAAGAGTTGCCAAGATGATGACAAACCACAGAAAGTTTTATAACAATGACAGGATCTTCTTCGCATTATACATAATTACATGAGTAAGAAAAGAAATGTGTAGCCTTGTTTATTGTGATGAGGCTCTTCACAGAAGAAAGAGACTGGGGAGGAAGTTAAGAGCAGCTGGGAAAGGCAGAGGCAATGTTACACTCATACTGATCATGATGAGTCTAAAGTGATGGAAGATACTAAACTAGAGCTAGAGATGTGACGCTTAAAGGGGAGTTTACATTACAGAACCAATAACATATACTTAAGAGTGAGCATGGTAGCTCAGCAAGTAAAGACAACTGACAAGTCTGACAACTCAAGTTCAATCCCCAGGATTCACAATGCATCTCTCAAGTTGTTCTCCATTCTCTACGCATATGTTGTGGCACATCATAAACAGAGAGACTCGTACACACATGAAAGAGAGTCAATCACAAAGTCTTACACACACACACATTCACACTCACACACACAACCACATAATGTACTAAAATCAAGTTAGAACAAGAAAAACATACACTTGCTGATTAAATATCTGAAGTGGCCATGCTCCTTAGTTTAGAACTATAATATTTCACCTTCTCTCTAGTACCAGCCTTTCCTGTCACATCTGACCAGTTTTAACTTCTATTTTCATTTCTCTTTATTTGTGCTTCCTTCTATAAAATACATGGGCAGTTAATGCATAAGCAATAAAAGTAAGCATCATGTCAGTGAAAACTGAAGCAGAGATTTGTAATTCCTCCCAGGCCATATAGCTTCATTTAACACATTTAAGTAGCTGCTAATTGCACATCATAATGAAACTGAATAAGTACAAAATTCTTTCTGAACTTATTTACCATACAGCAATGTCTAACAAGAGTGGGCAACATCCTTAGTACAAAGACTAACAGAGTGAAGAGAAGGAATGAAAAAGTGCTAAAGATGTATACTAGATAGGATATAGAGAAGCAAGAAATAAAAAAACATAGACATCAAAAGGATAGAATTTAGAAGAGAAAAACAAAATAAAAATAAAGCAATGAAAAACAGAAATTATTTATACAAATCTCAAGGAACATGTCTAGAGATAGGGTGATTGGTGATACAAAGAATATCTAGCACTTTTAGAATACTAAAAATCACTGTGGTGAAACAACATGAGAATTATTACTACCTGTTCAAAGTCTTCACAATTTCTGAATCCAAAGTAAGCTAAAGTTTACTTTAAAAAATCAAATTCTGAATACTTCAATTGCTGGTGTATATGCCTTCTTAAACCCCTCCTCAATTACTTTCAAAAGTTCTATTGTTTTCCTATAGCTGAACCAACTAGCTGGAAGCCTCCTGCCCTATGGTACCCACTGTTACTACGCCATGTTCACAAATCC
Organism: Grammomys surdaster; assembly: GCF_004785775.1. Classification (NCBI taxonomy): domain Eukaryota; kingdom Metazoa; phylum Chordata; class Mammalia; order Rodentia; family Muridae; genus Grammomys; species Grammomys surdaster. Next base: position 3,272,611 of record NW_021604563.1, read on the forward strand.
GCACTCTACCTCTGAATCTGCTATCACAAATGCTTCCATAGATGTGCTAACAGTGCTTGGTTCTAGAACATGCCAATACTTGTCAAGACCCTTTTCCTCCTCAAGTTGTCATCTGCAATGACTTCTTTTGTGCCAGGGCCACAAACTCTTTTTAACAGGCTTGCCTTTTCCTATTGCTCTCTTCTCTAACTGTGAAATTATTTGTTCAATCTATTATGGGCCAAAGACTGGGGTAGTTTCTAGAGACACAGTCTTGGAAAAAAAATGAAGTGGTTCTTGTTTTCCTAAAGACCATGGTCTAGAGATAATGACTACTCATGTGCTGTGAAAGACCTTGCATTTCTTTTGCCCTTTCAGCTAGTCTGCTACTAGGACTACTATTATCTTTATTTTACAATCAACATATTGTTTACTCAGTGTCACAAATCTAAATAGGAAAGATCTAGGATTTAGAACCCAGTTAAACTATATAGACTTTGCTCTTAACTTCTACCAGCCTTTGGGCAAAATGATTTTTAACTTATCATCATCATCATCTTCGTCGTCATCAACTAGATAGAAACCAGGGTCATTAGGGACAAGATTTATTTATGTATATATGTACACTGAAAAGGGCATTGGATCCTAATAAAGATGGTAGTGAGCCACCATGTGGTTGTTGGGGATTGCACTCAGAACCTCTGGAAGAGCAGTCATCGCTTTTAACCTCTGAGTCATCTCTCCAGACCTGGGACAAGATATTTTTAATCTAGAAAATGTTTCTATCAGATTGGCCTGTTGGTACAACTGTGAATAATTTTCTTGATTAATTATTGGTCTGGAAGGACCCAGTCCATTGTGGATGATGCTGTTCCTACACAGGTAGTCCTGGGGTGTATAAGAAAATAAACTGAGCAAGTGATGAAGATCAAATCTAGTAAGCAGCATTCCTCCATGGCCTCCGCCTACTGCCTTGGCTTCTTCAGATTATGGAGTATAATCTGTAATAAAAATAAACCCTTTCCTCCCCAAGATGCTTTTGTTCATGGTGCCTTATCACAGCAATTGAAAGCAAACTAAGCCTCCGTCAAGTATAGTCCACAAGGTTGCACAATTTTTTTAATTATCAACATTTGTATCTGCCTCACTTTTCTATGGACCTTTATATAAAAACTCAGCATCCTTGCCTGAGATGTGCTTCCTATCTCACTACTGAGAACTGAGGTTTTAAAAACTATGTATGTTCATAAGTCAATGTAGAAGAGGCAAAGCAGAGGCATTCTGTGTGCTAACAGCTTTTATGAAAAGCTCAGTAGGCCAAAACTGCTGTTATATTACCCAGATAAAGAAACTTACAAAGGATAATCACATAGGGAAATTCCTTTGAGGCTGCTGCCTGCCAGGTATCTCTGTCTTTTAACTAAATAATGATAATCAACTTAGCCCAAACAGGACTCTTCTTTTCCACTGGAAGTCTCTTTGGTTCTAAACAACTTCTCAAATGAAAGAATGGTTAACACTAAGACAGCAGGAAGAGAAGCTTTGAGTGTGGGATGTCCCTGGTAGCAGGGACTCTCAGCAAATCACCACAGGAGTGTTTATTGGCAGGTAAGCCATCTCTACATTCAAAGAAATAACTGGGCTCTACTCACTGTGCTGTGTCTTTTGAATTGTTTCTCTGATTGTGATGCTTGTTGTATGCTGTGCCACCCCTGTATTTTTTCAGCTGAGCTCTCCAGCACTTAGGCAGTAGACTTCTGAGAGTCAGAAGATAGGGAAAATACTCCATCTTCCTCTCTGTAACAGGTGCCAGAGAAATGGCCTCCACCCTACTGGGCAATCCTTAAGCCTGTTTTCCCAAACCAGGGCCACAGCTTGTGGTGTATTTTTAATCATAATTTATTTCCTAGCACAGAAGATTAAGATTTAAAAAAAAAAACTCTGTCAATCTTCAAATGCCCATAAATTATATCATCCCCCCATAAAATGCCAATCTGCTTAAAGCCAGAGTCTGGGACTTCTTTTTTGCTTGTTGTTGTTTAGATTTTGTCTGGCACAGACAAACCATGTGGTGTTGATGACTGATGTCTGTGCAACATAAAACCAATGAAGTGAAGCAACAACAACCTGCCATTCGACTGCCTGTTTAGACTCTACTCGACAATAAAGAGCCAACTGACACTTCACAGAAACTAGAGTCACAAAACTGCTAATTGTCCTATGGTCATGGTCTGCACTGCCCGTGGCTGTAGCTATTTAACAAACATGTCTCTTTTAAATGTAACTGAGCTTTTAAAAACATTAAAATTTCATGTGTCTGATCATTCTAGCCACAGTCTAAGTGTGAAATAGCAAAATGTGTCTAGTGGCTACTATATAACAGCTCATAAATCTTTTGAACAATATTCAGATAATTAATTTATTGCCATCTTATCAAGATTTTTCTGTTTAGTGCAAGTTAAATAAACATCTACTATGAGCCAGTGATGGCGACTATACTTTAACATATCACAGTGATGGGTAGGTGGTGGGTAAATGTATAGGTACAAACTAATACGAGGCAAGGGTGCTAAGTGTCTCTACTGGCTCATTTTGGGCCACCTTGACACAAAGTAGAGTCATCAGAAAAAGAAGCCACAGTTGAAGAAACACTTAGTAAGTGATCAATGGGGAGGGTCAGGCCAATGTGCATGATGCCACGCTTGGGCTTGTGATTCCGGGGCTCTCTACATGAAATCAAGCTAAAATCCCACTAAAATCAGGGACAAGACAAGGATGCTCACTCAATATCTACTCAATATAGTACTTGAAGTTCTAGCAAGAGTAGCAAAAGGAGATAAAGGGGACACAAAATGGCAAAGATGTCAAGGTATCACTATTTGCAAATTTGATATAATAGTATACATAAGAGATCCCAAGGAATCTACCAGGGAACTTGTACAGCTGATAAACAACTTCAGTAAAGTGGCTGTATATAAAATTAACTCAAATAAATCAATAGCCTTCCTTTATACGAATGATAAACAGGCTGAGAAAGAAATTAGGAAAACAACACCCTTCACAATACCCCATGTGATGGTTTATATATACTTAGTCCAGGGATTGGCACTATTAGAAAGTGTGACCTTGTTGGAGTAGGTGTGTTACTGTGGATATGGGATATAAAACCCTCATCCTAGCTGCCTGGAAGCCAGTATTCTGGTAGCAGCCTTCAGATGTAGATGTAGAACTCTCAGCTCTGCCTGTACCATGCCTGTCTGGATGCTGACATGCTCCTGCCTTGATGATAATGGACTGAACCTCTAAACCTGTAAGCCAGGCCCAATGAAATGCTGTCCTTATAAGAGTTGCCTTGGTCATGGTGGTGCATGTTCACATCAGTAAAACCTGATGAAGACAAATGCTATAAAATATCTTGTAAATCTTACAAAGCAAATGAAAGGTCTCCATGACAAGAACTTCAAATCCCTGAAAAAAGAAATTGAAGAAGACCCCAGAAGATAGAAAGATCTCTCATGGTTATGGATTGGTAGAATTAAGATGATAAAAGTGGCCAGCCTACCAAAATCAACTTACAAGTTCAATGAATTTCCTATCAAGAGTCCAACACAGTTCTTCACAGACATTCTTTCTAAATGAACTTTTATGAGCTGGCTGTCATCCAGTTTCATACGGATCATCTTACCCACAATTTCACTTGGGAAGACCAAGTCCTCAAAGATGGTATCATGCACTGCTTTCAGGGTACAGCTTCTGGGGTGCTTTTGCTTATTTTTTTATATGATTTTATGGATTGGTTTGGGCAGAATCCTCCTCTGAGCAATGAAGACTACATGCTTCCCACTGAACTTTCTAAAACAATTTTTAACAATAAAAGAACTTCTGAGGGAATCACCATCCCTGATCTCAAACTGCACTACAGAGCAATAGTGATAAAAACAACATGGAATTGGTACATAAACAGGCAGATTGATTAATGGAATCGAACTGAAGACCCAGAAATAAGCCCATGCATTTATGAACACTTAATCTTCAACAAAGAAGCTAAAAACATACAATGGAAAAAAAATCTTCAATGAATGGTGCTGGTTCCAGTGGCAGTCTGTATGTTATAAAATGAAAATAGATCCACATTTATCACCTTGCACAAAGCTCAATTCCAAGTAGATCAAGGACTGCAACATAAAACCAGATACACTGAATCTAATAGAAGAGAAAGTGAGAAAGAGCTTCAAACTAATTGGCACAGGGAGAAATTTCCTAAATAGAACTCGAGTGTCTGAGGCTCTAAGATCAACAATTGATAAATGGGTTCTCATGAAACTGAAAAGCTTTTGTAAGGTAAAAGACAGTCAACAGGACAAGTTGGCAGCCTACAGATTGAGAAAAAATTTTTCACTAACCTTACATCCTACATTTTAAGTAATTTAGTTTTAAAGAAAGGTAACAGGGACATAGAAATCAACCAAGGAGCAAGAAAGAAAGGAAACTAAAAAGTACATTAGTGCAAAAGGTGTGCAGGTGGAAGATTTTAGCTCTACATGTGCTGCTGTGCATGTAACATAAAATTTCACTCTTTTAATTAAGATATATAACATAATGTTTTTATATAAATATGCTTACAGAATCATCATTTACGTATGTACTCTCAGCAAATTTTTCATATACAGTAAACTCTTTTTTTTCTTTTTCTGTTGTATTTTGCTCAAGATATTTTCCCCCAAATTAGTTGAGAACCATGATGTTGAGACCTCAAATCAGGACGACTGAGCACAGAGGGACAGGGTGGAAAGGACTGCAACTTGCTCCCAGGGACTGGAGAAAATGAAAAAATAAAAAGAAAATAAAAAAGAAGGTTGGAATCCATCAATCTTCTGTGTTAGTCATCCTTGCCTTCATCCTCCTCTCTTCCCTTTTATCCTCATCGTCATCTTCATCCTCATCTCCTTCTTCATCAATATCTTCCAACCCTTCCTCCTCCTCCTCATTATCATCTTCTACCTCTCCTTCTTCATCAACCATATCGGGAACCAAATAGTACTGCAAGGGATTTGGCCAAATATCATCTTTAATGACATCTCCTAACTCGACAGCACCTGCGTCAGAATGATCAGTAAACCAGGTAAAAAAGCTCTCTGGCTTTTCGTGCTGTCTCTTCCTGATGGCCTTATTCTGAGTTTGACTTGAGCGTTTTGTCAAATCCTTTCCAGATTTCCATTTGATTTCAGTGGACTTCGAAGACTGGTCACCACTCTCATTCAGATGAAATTCTTTGGAGAGAACTTTTTTTCAAAGGATTTTCATCAAAATAAAAATCTATTCTGTAACCTGATTAATGTTTTCAAATTCTGTCACTTCAACTCTGATCAAATAATGCAGACCTTGTCTTCCTCTCCAAGCAGTGCAGACACTTGTGGGTGGTTGACAAATGTTGTTACCCAAAAATTTGGGATTTTGGTGATCAATTCTGACCTCTTTTGAAAAAATGGTTGGCGGAGTTTGTTATATTTTTGTTCTACTTTCAATATTTCCTCACTGGCTTGTTCATTAAGTGTGTCTACTTCATTTTGTACTTCATCAATATGTTCAATTGCTTCTTGCTGTTCTTTTTCTCCCTTCAGCAGGCCCAGAGAGGCCGACTTGTCCTCCAGCTTCGGGGCAGCAGCCGGTTTGGGTTTCTTGGGCTGAGGCAGGATCACAGATTGCCACTTGGGGCCATGGCACGAGGGAGGGAGCCGGGAGACAGAGCCCTGATGTTCACAGCAGGAAGAAACTCTCGGGAACTCTACAATAAACTCTTATTAACTCTAGTCTTCCTATGAATATTAAATTCCTAGAATTATTTGGTACATATAACTACATGTGTTTATTCTTTGACCTATATTGTGACATTTCTCTCTACTCTCAGTGCCTGAAAACTGCCCTTTAGCCCCTTGTTTCTATGTATTTACCATTTTTAAAGCTTCTACATAAGAGTGAGATCATATATTTTTCTTTCTGCCTCTGGATTATTTCATTTAATGTGAGATTGTGTTTATATTTGTTGCTGGATTCTGTTTAAGTAGCTCAAAGTTCAAATATTCTTCTTTCAGTACTTTTACAAAACTCTCTATTGTAGGTGATTTAATAATTATAAGAACATACTCATCATTTCCTTGTGATTTGAAGATTATTTTAAGATTGCAATACAGGTATCTCTGCCAGACTAATGGCTACATATATGAGAAATTATAACCAAGATTCAATTTATTAATTTATAATAGAATACACAACTATCCACTGTCTGGGTGATTCTGTCCACTGAGCAGTACATTCTGTCCCTGTAGGCAAATTTATATAAGTAGAGCAAAATTAGAAATGCAAGATGGCTTTGGTGAGCTTGAAATCTAAGCAAAAGGAGTTAATTGAATGTTCCTGATAGCTAGTGTCATCCATCCATGACAGCCTAATATGTCTATGTGAATGCAGCTAGATGATCCTCTCTTAAATGCACTGTATATTATGCCTTTCCTTTACACTGAATATGAAAGTTTCTTCTTACTAAGGTCAATAAGTCCAAACACCTGACATTCAGGACCCTCCTTAATCCAATCACATTTACCTAGATGAATTTATCTCCCATTAGGAGTACATCAAATAAAACAATCTCATGCTCCCGTTTTGATGTGAACGCTTTAGCAAAGTCATTTTAATGTTAAAACCTTTTGATGATGTTGCCTAGGTGAAATTGTTATCACACTGAGATATTTGACAGACTGAGACACAAACCATTTATCTGTCAGTTTTTTTTTAAGTGATCAAAGAGAGCATACTACAAATTTGACTCTCAGTCTAATCCCAGTTCCTTCCCATAACCACACAACCATATTTCATTCCATGTTCACATATCTTGCTTAGTAGTTGCCTAGAATTTATTAAATGATGTGAGTGAATTTTAGTTAGTCGCTTCTTTGTACTGTATATTTACCCTCGTATCTCCATCACATCATAGTGAAATCATGTCCTATTAGTTTGGATATTATTGGTAAAAAGCTTTTTAAGGTATTTTCTGGGCTGCCCTATTTAGATACTTTGAGTCATTTTTAATGTCTATGTACAGATTCCAGTAAATAATCAATCATTCTAATCATTAACAGATGATTTAAACAGTTTTTAAAACAAATGTTCTAGGAACCACTAGCAATATCTGAGCATGGTTTGTTTTATTGGTGTTAATGTTTAAAACATAATGATGCTTGTATTGTTTGTAAAATGAATAACATTTAATGAAGTCATCTCACCACAGAGGCTTTCCACTGTTATTCATTATGATTATGAATAAGAACAAGAGTTTTGTATTGAGATCAGCCAGTTTTTTTTTAACTTGTTAGATCCAATGCAGCATTAATAGTGCATATCATTCTTTGCTCTCTCACAGTGCTAAAATGTTTTTGCGTCTCTCCACCATGTATACCCTATCATGCATCATGACATGCTTCTTTTTCTCTATCTTCCACAGTGTTTCATTAATTTTTAAGGCCATATTTCATGAAACTACCATCCCTTCTGAAAAATTCAACTCATTCTTTTTGTTTCTTGTTTTCTGATAGAGACCCAAAGGCTCTCTCTTTTATATGTGAAAGAAAGCTAAAAGTCTTCATATTCAACACTTAATTTCTGGTCTCTATCTCACTGCCATAAACTTGAGTCTATGAGATATTCATCAATTCAAAAAATGTCAATGTTATTCATGCATTTTGACAAGCCAGAGTATTGAAGCTAACTTGGATGCTTCTTTCTTCTTCACCATTTTATGCAACTTTCTATCAAGCCACCTTAATTATGGTTTTGAAATATCCATGTGCCCATTTTAACTATAACTGGTTAGTTTCTCATGTCCATTAGCTCCTTAATTCATGCTTGTCCTTATTTAATGTACTTCAATGTGGTCGTATATTTGTTTTTCAAATAAAACCATGTTTCTATTTAAGAAAACTACCTGTTTAAGAGCCTTCTTAAATGACTGTTTCTCATTATTCTTGGGATGAGACCCCAAAACTTAAGACATCCAGAAGACCTTTTCAAAATCTGGGCTTTGTCTGACCTGCCAGTTTGTCTGGTTCACTTTGCTTTCAAATGTACCTTTATAATATGAAAATTTCTATTCTGTATCATTTATTGCAAGCTGCTTATGTGAGTTTTAGGTGGTTTGCTTATGTTTTCATTTGTTTCTTTTATAGAGGGAGGGGCTCACTAAAAAAACCCAAGTTGCTCTTTTTTATATAGTAAGTGATGGACCTAAATGTACAATCCTCATGCCTCAATTTCTCAGTGTCTAGATTACAGAAATGTATCAGCATGCCTAGCTAACTATTATTGCTTAAAATTGTTCTCTTCATATATGCATTATTATTTTTGATGGCACTTCTCTTATGCTCACATTGAATTTCATTTATTTATTCAGAAATTCTAGGGCTGATTTTTTTCTTTAAGTGATATCATCAATTAGATCTTCAAGGTGCATTGCTTATTATTAATATAAGTTTAGCTTCCAAAAATGTATGCATCTGCTTGTTTTCTAATTATGGACTCTATGTTTGTGCTTAGTCAACTTTTCATGACAATTGTGTGTTATAAAAGTGCACAGGAGACATTTGAAATTCGGGGTTGTTTCTGACAAGATCATTATGAATGTCAACAGAATGGGGATATTTGTTACCATTATTTATTATTTTTTTTTCTTAGAAAATGTAAAGATATTATAAGATTCATTTGAGAAAATATATAGCAATAAATTTCAAGAAAGGAAAATTCTTTTGCAATCTATAAATCAGGAGCAATGTAGCTATTCTTCATCTGCTGATGAATTTATTCTTGAAGTCTGTCCTCACAATTAAGTTATAGAATACAGAGGTGCTGGTCTTTTAAAATGGTCTCAGCTTGAAATCCCTATTTCTCATCAACACAACACAATCCACATGTTCCTGAGTGCCCATTAAACTTCATGTCTCATTTGAACTGAGTAACAAATTTGCTCAGGTCAACTAAAACGTAAATTAGCTCATTCAAGAATTGTTAGCCGGGGGTATACCTCAGTGGTAGATCACTTGCCCAGAATGCATATTTTGTCCTTAATACATAATATAATGGTGTGTGCATGTGATACCAAGTATTGTTAGAGGCAAAATTTAAACAGCAGTAAATAAAAGAAAGTCTCTATCCTCATGGAACTTTTTAACCACATTTGTCTAGGTTATTTGTTTGAGGATTCCTAAAAAAAGTATCAAAAACTTTTAAATCATACAATAGAATGGCAAAGTAATAACACTTAATGTAGTACTGGGTCATTGTATGATTACCCACCTGTGTTAGTTAATTTTTGTCAGCTTGACACAAACTAGAGTCATGTGGGAAGAGTAAACATCAATTGAGGATTTACCTGCATTAGACTGTTTTCTGGACAAATCTGTGGGGTATTTTCTTGATTAATGATTTCATGTGAGAGCATCTAGCCCACTGTTGGCAGTGCCATCTCTGGACAGGTGGTTCTGGGTTCTATAAGAAAGTAGGCTGAAGAAGCCATGAGGAGCAATCCAGTAAGCAGCACTCCTCCATGGCTTCTGTTTTAGTTCCTGCCTCAAGGTTCCTGCCTCAAGTGCCTGCCCCACTTTCCACCCAGTGATTAACCATAAAGTGGAAGCTGAAATAAACCCCTTTGCTGTCCAAGTTGCTTTTGGACAGTGTTTTGAAACAGAAACAAAAAACAGACAAACATATAAGCATATCACCCAAGGATTATTTAATGTTTCAGTAGAAGATAATTTGTTTGATGTTGTTAATCATTGTTTAGATCCCAGAATCTAAAATGTTATATTAACATTTGGAAATATTTGTTCTAATAGATACACAAATGATTTTGATGTGATAAAAAAGCTAACTTCCTATAATTACATGTATTTTTTAAGCCTACAGGATAGTCACCTATTCTATGTCTAACTCAACAAAATTATTTCAGTATTCCTCTCCTCTTTTACTGTAACAACATCATTCTTCTAATTTGCCTTTGAGGCAGCTTTTCTGCTTTGTTTATTCCCTTGTGGAATAAAGAAAATTTCTGAAATATCCTCACTTTTTAATATGAGAATTATATCTATAATTCTTTATAAATCACATGTTGACAGAAAGCTGACAGTCTCTGCTGCTGCAAGTTCTGATATTCATATGAAAGTATCAATGGTTTTTTTTGTTGTTGTTGTTTTTCCATCATTACTAGATCTCTTAGAGTAAAGGTTTTTCTCTTCATACAATTCCCAATATTTCTGCATAAGTACACATCTCTGTGTTATAATCACACTTGCCTGATTTCAGTTCTAGTAGGTTATATATTTCTTCTTTGGGATTTTGCAGAAAATTTTCTGTCTCTTAAACTATCCGATTTAACCCACTTCATGTTTGCTTAATTAACTTCTACTCATCCTTCAAATCTCAAAAGTTATTTTCTTATGAATTTTTCTTTTAATACCACTACCCCTAAAATAAATTTTTAATGCAGTGAGTCATTCCTTTCCAAACACTTAACACACTGTAGTTCATTAATTACGTAATATGTTGTTTGAAGTCTGTCTCCTTCTAAGACTGTAACACAACTTCAGATTAAAATGAAGAGACCCTATTCTCACAGTTTTATTCTCAGTTCTATACAAATACCCGATGCATAGTTCCTGTTTGTTAATAATGCATTTAATGAATTAACAAATCGTCATCATATGAAATGTAAATAAAACATCCAATAAAAAAATTTAAAAAAAAATCATCATCTCCTTTCCCTCTACATGGGTATGTCTCACCCCTGATTTCACCTAACATTTAATGGCTCTACTATTTTTCATCTACCACCCTATCGATTATAAGCATAATAATGAGCTTTTTTATTTTCTCAGATAGAGATTTAGTAATTTAATTCTTCAGGTCAAAAACCTTCACATGCAAGATAGATAGATAGATAGATAGATAGATAGATAGATAGATAGATAGATAGATATACAAAACTATAGAATAAAAGTAGAATTTATTTGTTTTTGTTTGTTTGTTTGTTTGTTTGTTTTGGTTTTTGAGACAGGGTTTCTCTGCGTAGCCCTGGCTGTCCTGGAACTCACTCTGTAGACCAGGCTGGCCTCAAACTCTGAAATCCGCCTGCCTCTGCCTCCCAAGTGCAGGGATTAAAGGTGTGCACCACCACAGCCCGGATAGAATTTATTTGTATAATGCAAGATACACAACAGTCTAACTAGCTCTGGTTTTTGCTTGTTTATTTCTAAAATCACTTTGCCCTTGTCAACTCTTTGTGCTCTAAGAAAATGCTCTATTCATTAGCAGCTTTTATTTATTGTGTTTTTATTTATTTACAATGCTGGGTATTGAACCATGGACCTAGAATATACTAGGCAAATTCTTTATCACTGTCTTATGTACTCAGTTCCTCTTTACTAATCCTTAAATTTGATACTATCATTCCACACTTTTTTTTCATATAATCTGCACCATTCCTTTCTTGACATGCCCATCATTTAGTAGAATCACACAAATCTGCAGGATTCCCAATTACTCTTTGGGAAAAATTAACTTCTCTGTCCTGTTTTCTTACAATAAATTTCGGTGCTATATTCCACATACTTTAAAAGAAAGTATAATACAGATTCAAATATCCAGCTAAATCAAGAAATACACGTTAGACATTCTGAGGAACTGATGAGACAGGCTGAACTGGAAACTATTTGCTAAGGAATTTTCTAAAAACAATTCTAACTTTGTACGATGCTAGAATTAACATGTCTAGGAATGTCAATTAATCATAAGAATGAACCAAATAGAAGTCTATTTGAAGAAAAGAATAAGGATGCTTCATCAGAGATTGTGTATGTATGTTTAGTTTAAATGTCTTATTTTTGTAATTCCATATATAAGTGCTATATTTATGTCATTTCTACTGCTTTTTTCCAACTTTCCAACTCCTCCTGTACACTACTTCTCCTCAAATTCATGATCTCCTTTTTTAATATTACATTTACATGTTTATATATAACCCACTGAGTTCATTTAGCATTGGTCATATGTGTATGTTGTTTGCAGTTGATCAATTGGATAACCTACCAAAGGGTTTGTTCCTAAAGAAGATTGATTCTCCTTCTCTCAGCAATTATTAATTTCCCATAGCATTCATTGAGAAATGGAGTTTTGTGAAACTCTTCCTATCATTGATGGAATGTTGGTTGGTCCTGTATTTATATGGGGACCTTATTGTTCAGTTTCAGTGCTGCAGCTTCCCTGTCATGTTTAGAAGACATCATCTTCCAAGAAGCATCCTCATCTTTTGGCTCTTAATAATTGTTTCACCCCATGTCACACAATGTTCCCTAAGCCTTAGATGTAGGGGTTATGTTGTGCATGTACAAGTTGGAGTTGTGTACGCCATGATCACTTATTCTCTGCATATTGACCAGTTACGGATCAGTTAGTAGTGTCCATCTACTACAAAAAGAGATAAAGCACAATGACCATAAGTTACTAATAAAGGGTAATTTTCAAAGAAGACACACATGCACATGCATGCATGCACACAGCACACACACACACATACACACACACACACACACACACACACACACACACACACACACGACCCTTGGTATTCAGGTTTGTAGAATCTAACTAGCCATCCTAGAAGCCCAGCATCAATAGATAGAAATATAGAGCTAATGATTATATGTACTAATATGTTAAACAAAACTTATACAGGCCGATTTTTGAAAATACTCTTTGACAATGTTCTTCCTCTAGCACAGCAGACCAGACCAAATCAAAATGGATTCTCTGCTAAGTGACTTATAATTAAACTGCACTTCAAAATGGATCCTTTTTAAAAGTGATTTAAATCAACCCAAATTAGCATATTAACAGTGCCCCCTCTGTTTACCCAATAAAAAGAGGACTTTGAGATGTTTGTTTCTTCTCTGTTTTTGCTTTCTTCAACCATTTTCCATCTATAAAGCCAATCACCTCTTTTCAGCTCATTAGAAAGAACATCCATTGTATTTTGTAGGATAAATTTTAACTCATTCTTGAATCACAAATAAAAGCCAATTCCAAATTACTAGCTAAGTTCATTATCATTTTGCCTTTTCACAATATACTAACTTTTTCCCACAAGCTGATAAATCCTGGAAAAACTAATTTTTAAAAGTATCTACAAGTTTTACATACTTATTCACTGTCATTGTTTTACCAATGGCCACATATGGAGTTTTACTTTCTTTTCTTTTAAAATTTATTATTAGTTGTGTGTGTGTGTGTGTGTGTGTGTCTGTGAGTACGCATGTGCACATGCACATACACACAACTCAGGTGTCAATAGAGAATATAAGAACATCAAATTCTGTGGAGCTGGAATTACAGGTGGTTGGTTGTAAATGACCTGACATGGGTGGATCAGAATTGAAATTGGTTTCTCTGGAAGAACAGCAAATCCTTTAACCATTGAGACTTCTCCAACCACTTGATTTACTTTCTTCATAAAGTTTCATTAATCTCATTCTCTTCCAATCTTTCTGGCAGTTCCTTTAAACTCCTCTTTGTTAATATTATTCTCATCTCTGGACATTTTAACATTGTGTTTATTCAAATCTAAATCTCAAGATCTCTTGTCTTCTCCCCTCCTCATACCTCCCCACTCCTTTCTTTATAGTTCTCTTCTGGATGATTTCATTAAGGATTTAGATATTAAAATATTTCTTACTATGCATGATGGCATATGCTTTTAATCTCAGCACCAGAGAGGTAGAGGCAGAGGTAGAGGTAGACACATCTTGAGGTTGAGGCCAGCATGGACTACATAGTGAGTTCCGGTGTATTTCAGAATACATAAAGAGACCATGCCTCCACGAGAAAACTTAACAAACACCCCCAATACTAATACTATTTCTATGGTGAAAGTTTTTAGATTAACTCTCTAGACATGATCATTACCATGAACTTCAGACTTTGTCTGATGTTCTTTAAACATGGATATCTAACAGACAAACTAAATATTTCCATAACTAAACATTTGATTCTTAAGATTCCTTAGCTAGCTTGGCCCACAGACATCCCATCTCAGTTAATGGCAATTTTATATTTCTTGTTTCTTAGGACAAAAGTATGAATTAATATTTGATTTTCACATAATTTTCAGGAAAATGTGTAGATTTTGAATGTATAATATTGAGAGAAGTCACATAATCTCAAAAAGAAAAATATATGGCCCCCTCATAAAATATTCTAGTCATATATATCATATATGATATATGATATTTATTATACTATACATGATATATAAATATATATTTATAAATATTTATATATATAAATATATTTATATATATATAAAACATGAGTATAGTAAAACATGTAGAAAGGAGAATAAGAGAGGCCGTATATTAGCTGCAGAGGAAAGTCTAAATTCAGGTAATGGACACCTGAGTCATTAAAGAAGATGTAAAATTAATTGTTATTCTAGTTCTAAATCCATCATGTACTTTGGGGGTCTTACTAGTAGATAAATGCATAAAAATACACTCAGTAGTGAAAGTGTAACATCCACAGTGAAGTGCCATGGCAACAAAATATCTATTGTACCTGTATTGAAGTTCATTGAGATACTTTTGTTATACTTAATTTTGGTGAATGTTTTTCAAGTTCTCTTTAATAATGCTTTAATTAAAATAAAAACACTATCATTCTACTAATCTAGTATGTTGGATCAATATTCAAAATATAGTTTATCTACAATTCATTAGTTTCTAATCACTTTCACCATTACCACCTAAGCCTGATCATTTTCTCCTAGTCATTGGGCTTCCACTCATGCCCTACTCGGGCCTGAACTAGTCACTCTATATATAATATCCAGAGTAAACCTTTAAAATATGTATTAGACCAACCCACTCTTCTACTACAAATATTTCAGTGGTTTCCTAGTTACTTATAATAAAATCCAATATCTAGACATAATCTACATGTTATGGTCCTGGCTTCCTTTCAGATCTTCCCTTCTAGTAATATTATCAAGCTGCTAAAATGGGTTCTTGCTTCAGAGTTTCTACCTCTAGACAAAGAATGTGTCATTCTCAACAATTTCATTTTCTTCAAATTTTGCTCTCTCAGAAGTAACTTCCCTGACTTTCCTTAAATAAAGCATGTCTCACCTCACAATTCTACTTATTCATTCATTTTCCTTCCCGTATTTTAAATTCTTTCAATTACTTATTCTCTGTCTTTTCCACTATACATTACAAGATTTATTGTAGTTGGCATTATTTAATTGTGTTTAATACAAATTTCTCACACCCAGAAAAGCACATGGACACAAGAAAGGCAAAAAGATTTTGTATTGAATGAATCAATGATTAAATTATGTAAAACATGACTAATAAGACTAAGAAGTATGATTAATGATAAATGATCAAATAATACACTAAATTTTCAAGAAAATTGAAAACCAACAGAGATTTAAATAATTTGGATATATATTTGGTTTTGTTGTATAAAGTAAAAATTAAAGACATTATTTTAGTGCCTTCCAGAAAGTTGACAAATTAAGTATAATTGGTATAGTATTTTACTACTATACAGAGTACCTGATTGATATATAAAGATCAATTTCAGATAGCCCCTCAGTATTTCTCTTGTCTTCTGGAACTTTCTATTGAACTTTTTGATTCATGATGTCTTCCTTTTAATGTTTATATTAGTCATATATAATGTTTGCATAGTGATGATACAAAATTTCTCTAGCACTGCATAAGCCAAGTAGTGGGTACTCAGTATATATTTGTTGAATAAATGAGTCAATAAGAAGTATAAGTATAAGAAAAATTTTATATTTCTTTCCCAGTATCATCTTAATTTGATGTAGATGGAACTAAATCAAGCTTATTTGTGATAGAGACAAAACTTAGACTAGTGATTATCTATGTGAGAGAAGTTGATAGTGCCTGCAAATTGACATTAATGAACTTTGAGGAAAGAAGAAAGTGCTCTAAAACTGCATTGTGATGAGGTAAAATTCTATATATTTACTAAAAATTATTCAACATTTACAATACATATATTTTATTGCATGGAAATTATACTTTAAAGCTATTTTCAAAAATTTTATATTGTACTTCAAGCTATCACAAGTACCAAATAAAGCAATGTATAAAATAGAAAATTTAAGGACAACTACTCCTACTGTCTCTTAACATTTATTTGGAATGACTATTATATAGAGTAACAATTTTACATTGTTATTTACAAAACACTTACATTTTATATAATAGTGCTTACAACTACAAAGCTTTGACAAGAGTGTTAGAAAAGTAAGTGGTGGGAAGAATGGGGAATAGAACGTTTGATTGGTGGGTACTGAGTTACAGTTTTTGTGGAAACAAGGAGTTATGCTGTGTTACTACACAGTAGGGTGACTATGAATAACAAAATGTGTTCAGCACATTTCAATAAAAGAGAAGAAAGTGGTTTAGAATCTTTTCATATAAAAATATAGTAGATTTTCAAGGAGATAGGCATGTATATATACAATATATATGTATTAAAACACAATATCCTGCTCCATACATATTTTTTGTTTTTTTATGAATTAGCTAATGAATGTTAAAATGGAAACCTTTGGATATCATCACAATGGGAAAGAATAATTGTAAAAAACATAATTACTTGATTACTATAACCCAAATTGATTTTATGACAACATAATTTCTTAAAAACATGTTATCTAGTTTGATTCTACAATATACAACAATAATTTATATTTACAATAAATTAACATTTTAATATATAATTATACAAAGGGAAATATATAAAAATTAATTAATTTGTTACCAAATCTTACAATTTTTTCATGATTATTTAAATTTAGCATTTAAAATGAAAAATAAATATCTATATTTTACAATAGATAGATAAATAAAAGATATTGTAAAATAAAAATAATGTAATATTTGATGATGTAATGATCTAAAGTAATTTTTGTTTAAAGTATTTCTATATGGCATGATTAATATTAGTTAGATTTATACTTCAAATCAGAAATAATAGAAGCACACAGAGACACACATAGTTTCCTCTCTACATGCATGGAGGATTTGTTCCAGGATACTCAACAGGCATGAAAATATACAGATGTTCAAGTTCTTACAGAAAATGGCATAGCATTTTTATAGCACCTAAACATGCCTTCTTATGCACTGTAAGTTATTTCTAGATGACATGTAATACTTAATGTCATATAAATTGTATGAAAATAGCTACTGCCATCTCTACAGTGATGAAAAGTACAAGTCCCTAAGAGTCTATACATTTTCCAAATCAACATATTCTTTTACATAATTCTATTAGCTGTTGGTTGAATGAACAGTGTACAACCAGCCAATATGGAAGATGAATTATATGTATCTGTGTGTGTCTCTCTCTGTTTGTGTGTGTGTGTGTGTGTGTTCATATATAAATATATGTAGAGAGCGAAGAGATAATCTTTAAATATTTGGCTAATATTCTTATGAGGCTAAAAAGTCTGAAATCTATGGAACACTGGAGACTTAAAACTCTAGCCAGAGTTAATTCTGGAGTTTTGAGGTAGAATTTCATCTTTACAAACTCACTCTTTTCTTTTAAATCTTTTAATGGATTAGACTAGATCAGACTCAAGTACATTACTGGGGTCATTTCCTTTAGGTAACTCAACTTGTGTACATGTTAACCACATATACAAAATATTAGTGTTTATTAAGGAATAGGGAAGAATAGCCTAGCCAACTTGGTAAACAAATTCCTTGTTAGTCATTTTTTGATCATTTTCATAGCCAATACCTGACATGATCAATCTATAAGAAAGAAAGGCTTATGTTGGGCTCCAGTGTTAAGGTTATGTGTAGTGGTACAAAATATATAGGTTTTTCCATATAGAATGGCCTCTCTTGGTACTTGATAATTGATGTTTTAATGAACAGTGCATTAATTGAAAAGCTAGTATTTCTAGCAAACATGAGAGGCACTTGCCTACAAGTGTTATGAGATATTTCATCACACTGTGAACCCTGAGAGTGTGTTATTCAGTGGAAAAACCTGTTTCTAGTTGTGGTGTGGCTCAGCACTAGTACATACCTTTAATCCAAGAGCTTTCTATTTGTTGTAAACAGGAATAAACCAAGTCAACCAGAGATCAAGAGGCAGAGCAAGCAACCAGTTGAAAGGGAGTGAACATAAGGGAAAAAAAAAACAGAGACTTGTAGGGAGTCCGGAGGATGGATAGAAAGACACACAGGAAGTAGAAGGGAGGGATGCTGAGTTTGAAGGGTTTTTGAGATTGCAGGAGGAAAGCTTCCTTTTAGGACATTGGCTGTGGAGGAAGGGCAGCTGGGTGCCTCTCAGCTATCAGTCTTTCACCCCACCATCTGGCTTCTAAGTCTTTATTATAAAATAAAACATTTGAGACTTGAAAAATACTAGATACAAGCCTGATGACAACCTGAGTTTGATCCCTTGAACTATTTTTCTTTAAGGAGAGAGTAACTCCTGCCAGTTGTACTCTGACATTATTGAAAAAGAAAAAAAAAGAAACATTTCTTAGAGAGAAGCAACACACATATTTTCTCACCCCAAATAGGGAATGAAACCACAACAAAACAAAGTACAAATCCCATCAAAGTACACCTTGATGAACCAATCATTTTATTGGGATTCCTTATGAGAGTATGGGTGAGGGGTTACTTACAAGAATAGAAATTAATCAAAGACAGATATATAACCAAAGCCTACCCTGGCATGGGTAACAGCTTACATTAGCAGGAAACCTGAAGCACACTGTTCAATTTTCAAGAAAGCCCCTTCCAATGGACTCAGTTGGACTCTTCTTCCATGCAGCTCTGCTGGCTTCTGTTTCTTCCAGGTAGCTAGTCAAGTATCAGTCTACTTTGCAGCTTCTCTTTCTGAGAATGACTTTCCAAAATCTTTATTGCTTATTCTTGAGAAATAGGAGTCTGGGAAACCTGGTCAGTTTCAGGAACTTTCTGAAACTATTTTGAATTTTTTACCTCTGGGCATAAGGAGCTCCCCTAAAGGATGGAATATTTCAATCTCAAAACTGTTTTAGAGAAGAGACTTCCACACTCAACCTGTGGAATTGTTTCCTTTCTTTCTCTACCTATGCTCTTTCTCTCATCCACTTTCCCCTCCATTTCTCCTTCACTCCTGTTCCTCCTTCCCTTCCTCTCTTTCTTTCTCCCTTTCTCCTTCCCTTTTTCCACTACCTGTCCTACTCACACTAAATAAATGTAACAGCCAAGTGTATATTGAGAATATATATATATATATATATATATATATATATATATATATATATTCTAACCTGTAAACCCCACTTGGACAAAGACAGATACCTTCCTTCCTGAAATGCTGAAGACTGTTGTTCATATAAGGTAACGACATAGTTTTGCTTCTGTAAATGAATCTTGGTTACATGAACTGTACAGGATGGGCTTGATCACATGTAGACAGAAGGGAGGTAGGCAGGAAGTATGTAAGAATGTATGCTTGCCCCTGATTCGACAAAGGCTGAGAGTATACAGCTATGTAGGATTAACCATTTTTAGTCCATGACTAAAGTAATTTGTTATCATACTCTGGGAATCCCTTGTATGGACCTGGCCAGGGTTCACAGTCTTAGCCAATATTTAATAAAAATTCTCTTAAAATTGGCTAAAAACTTACAGAATAGGCTCCAGTAGGATTAACATTTTCTGCATTCCCCCAGTCTACCCAAATTATGAAAGCAGACCTATACTACAGGACTCCAGAACTGAAGGACCAATACATACATTGAGACTTTCGAAGGTTCTAAGACATGCTTTTGGATTCTCAGACTACCAGAGGGTACTTCTGTGCTGAGAAAAGCAGCAAACATCTATGCTTTTGTTGGGATCCTGACCTGGAACCAGGAGAAGTCCAAGAGGACCCAATACTCTCCTGCCCAAGACAAAAAGGAAGACATTGCACTACTCACATGAGGTTCTTGGTCTGGTTTTGTGTCTTGTTTCTCTTGTATTTGATTTCAGTTTTACTGTCTGTCTCCATGTCTTGTACTTTCTATGTTCTGTGTTTATTGGTTTTGTTTTTTGCTGTCATCCACTGGCCATGGCTGATGCCCCAGGCCATGGCTGTTTGGATGGCCAGCACTCAGTATTCCTTATCTCTGAGCTTTAGGTCACTGGTTTCAGTTTAGCAGGGATTCAAATGTATTTGGAGTGTGGATAATACTAAAGCTGTTTTATACTGTTCCACTTTATTGAAAAGCTGGCTCTGAAGTTGGCTTATGGCTCTCCCTTCTCTAAACCTAAAAGTTTTTTTTCTCTGTCTTGTGACAGGAAAGCCACCAGACTCTGTGACAGGGAAAAGAGGGCAAAGCAATTTTTTTTTCGTTTAACTGCTTAAAACTTTTGGTAAGATAGAAATCTTATCTCAAAATTTCTACAACTATTATGTGGATTTTCAATATCTCAAGATGTGTAAGTTGAGTTTGGTTAAAAATCTGCAAAATCTATAACAGGAACTTAAATTAAAATGCATAACCCAGATTGATAAAGTTCCACAAGTAGGTAATCCTAAAGGAGCCATGTAGCATGATGCTATCTTGCCTGATGATCTCATGGGGATGAAAACAAGATATGGTTTGCCACCCTCTTAGCTGAGGAACCACATGGGATAGAGGAAAACAGGTGGCCAACAGCCATCTCTACTAAGGTTAGAGAGGATAAGTGCTATGTGACTTCACTTTATTAAAGTCATCTATATTAAAGGTGACCACATGGTATAACCCAACAAAGGAGGCAACAATCGGTTTGCAAGTTATTTTGGATTAAGATGAACTTTTGTATGGTAATTCTTATCCTGAAAAATAAAGTCATAAAAACAAGATTTCTAAAAGAAAGGATTTAAAAACAATGCTTTTAAAAGAACATAGTAAGGCTTCACTTTCATATGTGCACATACAAAAATAATGTACCTTGTGCTAACAACCAAACTTTATAATGCAAGAGTCACCCAGGTAGTATCTATGCTGAAAGCATGAAGTAGACATGGAAAGCAGCTGAGATTTGGCACTGGGTAGCAGGGCTGGAGTTCCTAAAGAGAGCCCAAGAGCAGCTCTTGGTGAAAATGCAGTCGAGTTGCAATGGGAGACCCTAGCAATTTTGGAAATGTTGGTGCCATGTCATGGTTACCAGGAAGAACAGCTGCAATGAAATGGAACCAGCTGAAGCATAGAAGATAAGTTATATATGCTGCTGAAGGTGGATCCAGAGAGGTGACCTGGCCCCTTAATGGAGTCCAGAGGCTCATGAGTAAATCCCAGTTGCTGAGCACTGTGTTGTTTGTACTGTTGAGCGTTTTGTTGTGCCTTTTCCAGATTGTGGTTGTGCCCTATGTCTTGCCTCATGAAGTAAAAAAAAAAAAAAAAAGATTTTAATGTTTTTTTTCAAACTTTAGGAGCCCACAGCTGAGATATTTCAACTTTTTTCAAAAGAAAGTTTTAGGCCAGGCTGTAGTGGTGCATGCCTTTAATCCCAGCAATTGGGAGGCAGAGGCAGGCGGATTTCTGAGTTTGAGGCCAGCCTGTCCTACAGAGTGAGTTCCAAGAGAGTCAGGGCTCTACAGAGAAACCCTGTTTTGAAAAACAATAATGACAACAACAACAACAACAACAATAATAATAATAATTTTGTTTTGGAGTTTTACAAAAAAATTAAATGAAAGAGACTCAATGTTTTTTAGAGAAACAACCTTAAAATATTTAAATTCATAAAGTTATATGATTTTTATAAAGTATTTTTTATTATGATGTCTTTACTAATATGTATTCTTAAAAATAAATAAAAGGCTAAAGAGTTAGGAGCACAAATATGAGCACCAAACACTAAACACTAGAAACTATAATATTTTTATGTTGTGATGTAGCCTGACAATGAACTAAGCAGTTTGGCAAAGAGCCTATAGAATCCCTGCTTCTTACCAAAGGTCTCTTCAGGCTAACAGACAGTGAATTAAGAATATACAGCTAAACTCCTTGCCTTTGCTAACTTTGTTAAGCTTTAGCTATTTTGATAAACCAAGTCACACAAGAAACTGATATTCTATAATGGTATACTATAAGAGCCAGAAGCGTAAAGTTGCCAGTTTTCCTATGGACTGTAGGGCATGGTGGTAGACCATGAAAGGAAGCCTAGTAAGGTCAAGTAAAGGCTAGAAGCCCCAGAGACCCTGAAGGAAGCTTTTCCTACTCCTGGCACCAGGCCCCTGTCATGTAGCTACAGCCCCCTGTAGAGAGATTGTGGCCATCAGTCAAGTAGGGGCAATGTCCCAAGTCCTTTCATATGTAGATGAGGTATCCCTAACATCTCAGATCGAGCCAATTGGAAGCACCTACTCTCAGACCCCAACTCACCCCAAAACTATATATAAGATCCTGTCCAGAATGAATAAAGGTGTGTGAGAATTATTTCAACATCTGAGAGTTTCTGTCATAAGAGCTGTGACACTGCCATGGAAGAGAACTGTTCTCCCAAAGCTTCTCTGAACTCCCCTCGGGGGCTAGCCAGCCTTCCACCTACTCAGCCCTGCTTGGCTCAGCACAGCACAGCCAGTGCAGCTTCTTCGCTTCTCAGAGCAATAGCAGTAACAGCAGCTGTAGAGGGCCCCCTCCCTGCTTGAGCCCTTTCTCCTTAGCTTGAACCCTTCCAGCCAGAGATCTCTGCAGATAGCCTCAGGTACACAGGCCCACAATGAACTAGGTTTATAAATTAAAGTTTTATTTTGATACTAGAAAGGCTTCAATTCAAGCATTGTTATTTCTTAAAGCTAAACCTAGTAGGGATAAAAATATGAATCCTAATTCTATAAATGCTACTAACTTATTGTCAATGTGAAAAATAATTAAGACATGCAAACTAATATTCACCTTACAGATGATCAAATTGCCTGTGCTCAGAATTATGCTCATGGTCATACTAAGTACAAATGTAATTTATTTACAGAAATAAGCTTCATTTAGAGCCTTTCGAATATATTTTCAAGGTAAAGACTAAATCAAGTAACTAAAAACAGATATACTTAATAGATTGCCTTCAAAACTTTCCATAGATCTACTGAAAATGGCATTTAAAATGTTTAGTGAGAAATGATTCCAGAAATGTCAGCTCCTATTGTCTACCCTAAGGTCTCTAAAGAAGACAGGTGGACCACAGACCTAGTTAGTGATGGCACTAACCACTGGGAAAAATGTCTCAAGTCTTAACTGCTGCCAAGGCCCAGAACACATTGTGGATACTCTTGGGTTGACTGCCTTACTCTGCTTAAGTCAAGTTAGGCCAGTTCTCCAAAGTACCTCATCCACAGAAAAATCACTCATACCTTCTGGGTCTATCAGCTGAAGGTCTATGCTTTCTGTGCAGCAACTGAATATTTAATGCTGTCCTATGTAATAGCCAAAGAAATATAACTTCTGCCCCACAATGAATCCATTGATATCAAGGGTGCCTACGAGGATAATTGTCAAGATAGCTGGTAGGCCTCTAGAATTCTAATCAATACAGAAACAATTTGGTGTATACTTCCTGCTATGTCTTATCCACCAAAATGTTTTATCTTTTTTAAATGTAAAATTTCATGTAAGCTTTAGGGAATCACATCTTAAATCCATTTCTCACAGGTCAAATGGACTCCAGATAAGTACTCCTGTCATGCTAATCAATAGCCTAAGTTTTCCCACCAGCCTATTCCTGATGATAGGTTCTCTCTCTCCCCTAGTCATTAGACTCCCCTACTCTCCCAATTACAAGGACTATGGGCCTGGAAGTTCCAAATGTAATTTTTCATTTATTTTCCTAAATTTAAACTTCTATTCTAATCTATATCTGCCTCTTCAGATTTCCACTTGGCTGACAGACACCATCCAGGAATCAGCTGCAGACTACAAACTGCTCTGAAAGTGATCTACACCAAGCTAGCCCAAAGTAGTTCTATGAAACTGGAAAGCCCAAGACTTGCTGAAAGCTGATTTAAATCAGTCCAGCTGATCTGAGTGTTCCCTGTCTCTTCAGCTAAGTCAGCAAATCAGATGATTTTGAGTAATGCCTCATTGCCAGAATTTCCTCTAGGCTTTTGGCTAGTATTTCAATCTTCCTAGCCATGATAGTGTTGTCCTAAAATCAGCAGGAAGTAGTTACTGAAGAGTGTATGTTACCTTTTATCCTCAACAAAAGGCTGTAATTTTAAGTCCATGGGAAATTCACTGACAAATGGGACAAAATGGCTACTTACAGAACCTATTGAAATGCCAAGAAATGTAGATATTAAAACCAAATAGACCCAGATTTATCAACATGTAGATTCATTCGCTGAAATAATTCTAAATATAAGGCATTCAACCTGCTTTAGGTTGAGCAAGAAGATTATTGTGTGGCTTTAAGAGAAAATTATTTCTATACAAAACCACTTGCTAATTATTTGGGATAATTTGGGTGTATTCAAAAACAAATAAACCAACAAGCAAAATTGTAGAAAAAGGGAGCTAAGATGAAATAAATAACTAGTTTTCACTCTCATAGTAATTCTGATGTGAGACTTTTGGCCCTTAATGCCTTAGCTAGATGCATGAATTCCCATCTTGGTGCCATTAAGTTGATGACTATTAGATCCCAATATAAACAGATACTCACCACAGACTCAAGCATTTGACTCAGAATACAACTCAACAGGGCATGTGATGGCTGGCTAACATACTTTAAGCTTAAATTACTGTACTTAAGTGATCTATAAAACAAAAATCCCTTTATCCTGTAAACTTCACTTGTCCAAAGACAGATAACTTCCTGGAATGATGAGGGCTCAGGTAAGAAAACAAGCTACAATTGTTTGCCTCTGTAAACAAGCTTGGTTGCCCCAACTGCACAGAATGTCTGCTTAATCACATGAACGTAGTGCATAGGCAAGAAGTACATCAGGTAGCATGCTTGCTCCTGATTGGATGAAGACTGGAAGTACATAACCTTGGGGGTTTCCCCTTTATGCATCTCTGACTATGCAACTTTGTACCATACTTTGGGTATCCCAGGTATGGACTTGGCCAGTATCCATGGTCAATATTTAATAAAGCTTATTTCAAATTTGGCTTATAAATCTTGTAGTGGTCTTATTCTCATCCAGTGGGATTAACACTTTTAATCTCTTGTCTGAGGTTTTTTATTAGTTTGTCATTAATGTAAAAGAAGTTTAACACTATATAATGTAAAATTAACTTAGTTCCCATATGTAATTATAGTCTCAGAGGTTTACTGCTCAATAAGATCACCCTTTCTAATACATTCTGAACTCTGGCTGGCTGGTTTAATTCAACTGTTCTGGCTGTAACTCCTCTCTAAAATGACTGAATCAAACTGGATTCTCAGGTTCTTACTTACTCTGCTTGGACTCAAACTAATTTTGGCCATGTGTTCAAATCTTCCGGTTTCTTCTCAGTATCCGGCTTGTAGTGTCTTTACTTGAAATCTATCTGTAGAGCTGTTCCGGTAAAATGCCTCCAAACTGAACTCAAGGAAACTTAACTGCCTTGCCTGACTGAACTGACACAACTGAACTCCACTCACTGAACTGCCCTACAATTAGGTGTCACTTTCAAACATGATTCCTTCCTTCTACCAACTAACGCTACCAACATTTTTTTGGAATTAAAAATGTGTATTAAGGGTATGCCTGTATGCCAGACAGATCCTATTATAATCCAGGGTATGTCTGCACTCCAGATGGATCACATAGATCTAGAAGGCCTTTGGATGTGATACCTAGACTTATTAGTCATGCTGCTGGATTAAAATTCTTCTACAATATAACAAACCCATGGTGTTACAGACCATGATTGTTTAGATGTTGTTGGTTTTTGTCTTTTAGCAACAATACTTAAGTATATTCAGATGAATCAACCACCAATGACATTTTGTTTCTATACTTTCTACTGCCAATTATTAAAAACTTCTGCCTTTCACAAGCTCAACTTTCTGATGTGTTTTTTCCAATAGAAAAAAAACAATTACTTAGGTACTGTTTAAGCACCAAATTTTCCTGCTCTAGATAGGAACGTGATTTAAAAATTTACTTTAATTTCAATTTAAATTTTAATGTTTTTAGATAATGAAATATGGTATAATATTTCAAAAATTAATTGTTGCAAGTGTTTCCCTTTATCCCTCCTCCATGTAAACACAAATACATGCACATAGTAACAACTTCACTCTGTTGAATAATTGTTTTTTTTTCACAATAATACAATTATCTTTCCTTTCAAGAATATATACTTTCAAATCCAACTGGAGAATAAAATTATATCGTGCTAATTTATAGAGAACACAAAAATTGCTTATTTATAAGGAAATGAGGAAGATATAAAAAATTATCATTGAGCACTTACAGGAAAAAAGATTCTTCACACTTCAACAGTTTTCTTTTTTTCTTCTAGAAGTGTGGATGTTGTTAGTTTCCTTTCTTTATTTACTCTAACAAGGCAGATTCAATTTTCTCTCCCACTCAAAATAAAATCCACAGCATTGTGATTACTTGAAACATAATAGAGTAATTAGATAGAAAAGGTGCATGGAATTTTTATGCAGCTTGCACTTGGTCATGTGAACATGTTCAAGGTTGCTTTGCATTGGCCAAATTCCAATCACTGCAGTAGCATCTGTTACTAACCAGGTTTATCTATCTTTTGAATTCCAATTGCACAACAGAGTACAATTGTGTGGTATTTGGAGAAAATATTTTATATTTTTCTACTGGACAGAAAAAAATGGTAAATATGTCAAAATAACAATTTACAAAAGAAAGATAACATTTGAAACAGAATAGAAAATGTTTGATCTATAGTCTTTGCATGTTTGTACTAAGTTAAAAGAAGAGAAATGATGAAAATGTGCACTACTCTCAGCATGTCATAGCTAGCACTATATGCTTGAAATGTGATCTTTGTTTCAGCTTGGCCACCCAGAGAAGTAGACATGAATAAGAGATGTCTTTATATGGTGTGCACTACTTAACAGGTACACCTACAGACAAAGGCTTTTGTAAACAAAATCATGAAAGGCTTTGTACTCCAAAGGTTACTGCTTTGCATTTCTGTTCAGTGGTAAGAACATACGGTATGTAGGTCCTGTCAGAAGCTTAAGGGAACTAAAGGAATTGGTTTCCTGAGACATATACTTTTTATTTCCCAGACTAACACATAACTTACAAAATTATTTTTGAATGGAAGTAATATTTTGACCTGCAGTTTTCTGCCATCATTTATAAGTCTCCTCTTTTCTGCAATTATTCTGCATAAATCTCATCAATATTCTGAGATGCTGAATTAACATACCTCAGAAAATGCAGCATATATTTTTGTTACAAAAAAAAGAAACACTCCAGATATTTTGACTGTTGTTCTTAGAATTTATTCTGTTTTCCTTGCTAATGTAATGGAACATTCTCAGATCTGAACACATTTAATTTTATGAGAACCATCCTGAAACCAAATTATTAACAAGATAATATGAGAGTTTGTGAGAATGACTTAGAATTTTTGATGGACTCAGTATGAAGCTTTCAATAACCACAGCCAATCTTAATCCAAATACATAAATAAAAACACTAGTTTTGCACGAAATTCAAGGATGCCTAGATCAAAAATGTTTGATTTCATGCACTATTCTCATGTAAATCCATTGGGATGCTTGTTAAAAGTACAGATTTCTAGACCTTACCTCAGACCTCTTGAATCTGATGACCAAGAGAAGTATCTAAGTTTATAAATTTTTAACAAGGTGTTTGAAAAACACTGTTATAGTGCTAATGAGATATGCCAAAAACAAGGCTGTAGTATAATGGGTGTAGGGACAAGCATTATTGTTCAAGATATTGTTCAAGATGGGACTCAATGAGAGAAAGGGTGGTGCTTGTCAGCTGTCTACCAAGACAACTTAAATAATGGGCTTTTAGAAGAAAATATATCATATATCAATATAATATCAATTCAAACTTCTATAATACTTCTAAAAGTAAGTTTTACTTTTGCTATTTAGAACAATGTTAGATTCAGAGAGAAATTTATTGGAGAGTATATAGATCAGCAGTAGAATGCTTGCATAGCCCATACAAGACCCTGAGTTCAACTCCTTGTGTGAAACAAAAGGAGATTGCCATAGTTAGGGTTTCCGTTGCTGTGAAGAGACACTATGAGCACAGCAACCCTTATAAAGGAAAACATTTAAGTCGAGCTGGCTTACAGTTCAGAAGTTCTGTCCATTATCATCATGCTGGGAAGTATGGTTACCTGGAGACAGATATGGTGCTGAGAGGTATCTGGGAGTTCTACATCTGAAACTACAGGCAGCAGGAAGAGCAACTGAACTATACTGGGCCCAAGTTTGCATACTGGAGACCTCAAAGCTCACCTCCCACAGTGATACACTTGTTCCAACAAGGCCATACCTCATAGTAGTGCCCAACCACAAGGAGGGAATGAATTAATAGAAAGAATTAATTTCTATATATTATCTATCTATCTATGTATCTATCTCTCTATACATAAATATATCAGCAACTGTGGACACATATCACAAGAGTGGTACTGTGTTTACTCACAAAGTACATGGTTTTCATTAAGATTTTTCTCTTACTGTACATTCTGTAGGTTTCAACAAATGTAGACTGATATATATGTACCATACAGGGTAGCTTCACTGCCCTAAAAATTTCTTTATGCTTCATTTATTCTTTTCTTCCCTTTTTCCTGCCCCCTGGCAACTAATCTCTTACTATCTGTAATTTTGTCTTTTTCTGAATGTCGTATAATGAAGCTAAGTTGTCCTTCACATTAACTTCTTTCTCTTGGAAGTATTCTTTTATTTTTCTTCTACATCTTTTCATGGCTTGATAGCACAATTTCCTTTTAGAATGGAATAACACACACACACACACACACACACACACACACACACACA
>NW_021604563.1:3301782-3343596 GCF_004785775.1 Grammomys surdaster
GCCATGTTGTATGCATACTTTGTACCTACTGGAGAATATCTTAGTTATTTCAAACTTACTATAAATGAAATCGCTATAAATAATCACAGGCATATTTTTATGTAGATAAAAGATTTCGATTAATCTGGATAAATAGAAAGGAGCAGGATGATGGGGTTGTGCTCTAAGAATGTTTTTAGTTGTAAGAAACAGCCATGTGTTTCAAAGTGATTGTCCTTACTGACATTTCTGCCAGCAATAAGAGAGAATTTCTGTTGGCTTATTCTTGGACTGAATTTGGTGTTGTCAGTGCCTAAATATTGGTGATGCTAATGAGTATGTCCATTTTTAAATGATGTGTTTATTTTTTAATGCTCAGTTATTTTTTGTTTTTGATTTGTTTTATTTCATTTGTTTCAAAGACAAGATCTCTTTACATAGACTTGGCTGTCTTGGAACTGATGTTGTAAACTAGATTTACCTTGAACTCAGAGATCTACCCATTTATGCCTCTCTAGTCTTGGGATTAAAAGTATGTGACACCACACCTGGCTTTATTGCTCAGTTTTATGGCTAATTTAAAATGTATTTTGGATAGCAATCCTTTATCAGATATAGGTTTTCTTTACTTAAGTATTTCCTTCTTGTCTCTTGACATTCCTGATACAGTCTTTCCTACAGAAGGATTTTTTTTTTAATTTTGTAAGGTAGAATTGGAAGTGATGTTTGTTTTACATGTATAGCATTTCTCATGCATATTTTTCTATGCAACACTCACATGATTGGTACACATGGAAGCCAGAAGAAAGAATACAATACCCTGGAATTGGAGTTACAGATGGTTGTAAATCATCATGTAGGTGTTAGGAATTAAACCTGGGTCCTCTGGAAAAATAGCTTTTGCTCTTAATTACAAAGCCATCTCGCTATCCCCTAGTGACATATTTTACGTGTCTCTTGAAAACTTTCTATGTTCTTTCTATGCTGTTTATATTTTTTCTGAATTTCCCAGTCAGCTTTCTATCACTGATTAAATATTATATGACCAGGTTCTTCTGAAATTTTGTTTCCAATTAAACTTGTCAACATTAAGACTCCCAGTATTTCACCAGTTTAATTTCCATTTTTTCTACTTGGGAATGTTTTGGTCTTTGGTATATACAATTCTCTTCTGTTTCTCTTCGTCTCCAAATTAGGGGACAGAAGTTGCCCAATTACCTAAACATTAACTACCTAAAAAGAGTTATTGATTTATGAGTCATCTCAGCTTTTGACTCATTTTAGATGGCATGTTGATTTCTAAGACCCTTACATACCAGATCAGAAATCAGAGTCTTAGTATTAATTGTCTCCATTTTCATAGCAATTCTGAGGTGATTCTTTGGTTGAATGCATTCTTTCATACTCCAACTACATCCTAACCTTTGTAGGTTGTTATTAGTTGCTCTGAAAAGAAAGTTCATAGAAAGTATAGATTCTTTTGATCAAAAAAGGTTTATTTCAAAATTGTGGAATAGAAGGGCTGTAGAAAGATCAGAGTCAGTAGCGTACTTGAGGTACAAGCTGGAGAACCTGAGTTCAAATTCTCAGCAATGACATAAAACACAAGGCATGGTAGTACATAATCCCAATGTTTGGGAGGTAGAGACAGGAGAATTCTGTGGCCTGCTGGCCTGCTACTTTTCACTAATCAATAAGATGTGGGGTCTTTGAGAAACCCTATATCAAACATAAAATGTGAATATTAGAAGACAACCAATGTCAACTTCTCACTTCCATGCACAGACATAGTATAGTATTCCTACACACACAGACACACACACACACACACACACACACACACACACACACACACAGTATAGAGAATAGAGTTATTTGAATTCTAGCATCATACCTTTCATGAAGAATCACTTTTGGCCTCCAGAGGTTTTGCAAATGATCCACAGGTGTAGCTGATTTTGGGAAACAGATGTGTTCTTGAAGAGTTGTGTGCAAATTGAATTTTTGTTAATTGAATCTTATTTAGAATTCATTTTTAGAGAGCTAGCTATTTAAAGTAGTCCTTTGGTGAATTCTTTTGTAAAATGAATAATTGTTCCCTAATTTATCTTTTTTTTTTTTGAAAACACAAACTTTCCTGTGTGGCACTTTCTTAAAACTATGTACAATTTAAGGCCTGTGTAGGATGTCCAACATGCTTTCGGCTCTTGGTAACAATACTATTCATTTTCTATAGTTTAAAAAATACTGCTGTGTATGAATAACTAGGTATATCCTACATCAGTATTATGTTTGGAAATACAGGCTGTCTAGAATTATGGTCTTGAAAAACAAAAGCAATTTAAGTCTAAATAAACAAGTTATTCAGTCAACTTTGCTAATATAAAAAATACTGATTCAAATGACACCTTGCTAGTGACTCTGACTCCAGAGGCCTTGGGCAACCAGCCACTTAACCCCACAATGTGTTTCTCTTGGCCATCCTCCTCTGTCTCATACAGTGGTTGCTTAAGCTTCCTATACTTGTCTCAATGTGAACACATTCTGTTCCATGGAGCACTAATCACATTTAAAGTGCTCCATAGCTATGTGTGCTAGTGACTACCACATTGTATACACAGGCCATAAAATGCTTCTACCATCTTAGCATGCTGTATTCAATTGTCCTGGAGAGATTCTAGTAGCACGTAGGATGGGAAATATCAGTCTAATTACAAGAAGCCTTTTTCAAGAAAGTGCCCTGAAGATTTTAAACCCCGACGGAAGAGTAATTAGGGGATGTTAATGTATTTGTTCATACAGTCTCCATCAGGAGCCATTGTGCTGAAAATTAAAGAAGGTATGATCTCTTCCTCATCAATAACGTTTATCTTATGCAGAATCATTTCATGCTTCATCCTTATAGGTATGACTGTTAAATGAAAAGAGGGAGTTTCATGGATCACAAATGAAAATCAGTTTCATTACTTTAGAGACACATCTTGAAAGCTGCATAAGCAACTATATATTTTCTGTAGAGGGTGTGAATAGAATTGATAAATTCCAAGTCAAGTAATAAATTCCAGCTGGTGATATTTTCCTAGGGTAAATTTAGTAGAAGGCAGGAAATGTTTTATTGGATTCATAGGTTGTATTAAAAAGTATTATAAAATCCCAGAAAACACACAGGAAACCTCAGTACACAGATACAGACCTGGGATTTTCTCCTTCCTTCTGATACAAACAAGTAAATCAAACATAAAAGCCTTTCAGCCAACTACCGTGTGCCTCAGTTTCTCAGTGTATCTATAAGATGATAGACAGTTGCCACTTCATTGGTATATTTTGGGGCCTAAGATGGTGCAAAAAACAAACAAACAAACAGAAAAACAAAACAACAGAAACTTCAGCCATTACTGTTGTTAGTCTCATGTATGACATCACAGTGATTCATACACCCGAGGACAGAACTGCTCTTGCTAACACTTCCAGTCTTTTGTATGCATTGTGTTGTTTCAAATTGCACCCTACCATGCCCACAATGCTAATAGACTCACTTACGATGATCCCAGATGCTTCTGGCAAAGAAGGAACTGTTTGGGATATCCATTTTTGTCCTGTGAATTTTGTTCTCTAGATCAATCATCCTCAGTCAGACACCCTGAGATACTTGGAGAACCAGAAATGGAGTAAGTGTTGCAGCTCTGAAGAAGTTTACCAGTGTTCAGAACAGCATTTCAATTTCTATTCATCTGTTTTCAGGGGAGGAAAAAGTACTCTAAAAGGACTGCTATTTGCAGTAAATATCTAGATATGAAATGACAAAACTTTTATCCTTTTCCTTTCTTAATGCAGTCTGTTGATGACCCCTAATGGGTAGGACTATAGACAAAATGTCACTTTCTTGGTTCAAGTGTTTGGGAACCATTTTAGTGTTTTTGACAAGGATTACATTTTCAGTATGGTTATTCTTTGACTTCTTTTCCAGGCCTCCAGCTCGTACTTGGCCCTGCACTTGCATGCTGTGGTCATCCTTCCTCAGTGAGGTCACTGATTCTGACAGGATGTGTATTTTTCACTCTATAGCATATAAATCTATCCAGTCTCAAATCTGACTGGAAAGAAGTATCATGTGTTGTTACGATTTTGACAGGTAAGCCTCTGTGAGGAGTCAAATGCTTTGAGACCAGTC
The DNA here is from genome assembly GCF_004785775.1 of Grammomys surdaster. Taxonomy (NCBI): domain Eukaryota; kingdom Metazoa; phylum Chordata; class Mammalia; order Rodentia; family Muridae; genus Grammomys; species Grammomys surdaster. The sequence continues at coordinate 3,305,933 of NW_021604563.1, forward strand.
CACCAGGTTTCCAGTAAAATAGATCAAAGTGACCAAAGGAAAAGAATCATGCTGTAGACTGGATTGTAATTTAGTCTTTAAAAAGAGAGAGTAAGACTGAGAGAAAGAAAAGAAAACTAATCCTTGTACTCAGCATACACTTAAAGAACAGGTAACTCAAATCAGTATGTTCTGAATAGCCCCTCAAGAAACGGTTTTATGAAATATATAAAAGAAGGCTTTGTTTTCAGTATTTCTCATCTCCTATGGAGTCATAACTAAAGATTCTGCCTTTGTGTGCTCCCTGAGAGACGCCTCCCACACATCATTCAGCTGACCTCACAGTTTTCTTTCTAGCCCCTTCACTGTCTGCATGGGCTGCTGATTGCTTTGTATCCTTCTCTTTTGGTCACTACACAAAACCTATATTTCATTGCTTTTTCTGCTAACTGCTTAATGCTTTTTTTGTCACTACTAATTACTGAGGAAGCAAGTCTGCTAGAGAGGTGTGATAGAAGATACAGAGATGGTTTTTGGTTTCTGTTTCTTTGTTTTTCATAAGCCTTTCTCTAACACCTAGACTAAGTATACCAGTAATCGCCTGGCTGAAAGTCCTTGCTTTCCTTAATTCTTTATCAACAAGCATGTGTTTGCCATTCTAGATAGATCTGATCTCTGGCTGAAACAACAGAAAGCTGTTTTTAAAGATCCTCCTTCTGAGGTAGTCATCAAAGAAAGGTCTTTTTGAAATGACCTATACCCACACCATTTGAAATCTAGATTTCTCATGAGACTTACATGGTAGCTTGTTAATAGTTTGGGGACTCTAATGCACACACACACACACACACACACACCAACTTTCATAGGGAATAAGAAATAGTTTAGTTTAGAGCCAAATCTCAATGACCAAAGGCCTAGAAGGTAGTTATATACCGCACCCTCTTTCCCTTCTAAATTCCATGAAGTGGGTTAGAGTAAGTCTCATAGGCCTCAGTTGCTTGCTGATGGACCTCCTGGCCTTTTGATTGGTAGATAATAAGGTTTTGCTAAGGAATTCTAATGGTTTTTATTTGTTTATCAAGAGGTTTGTCAGATGCAGAGGTGGACTAAGAAGGGCTTTTGGGGAAGTGGGGGTAGCTAAAGAGAAACTGTAATTAGGCTCTCAGACCTGTAACATTCTAAACTCTCCACATGCTTTGAAGTATTAATCTGTCCATTAGCCCTAGCACACACAGCTTCTTTCCAGGAATTTCCTTTCACACTAAAAACAGAATTTGTAGAAGAGTGTCCTGAGTATGTGATTTCCTTCAGTGTTTATCAGGTTGAATTTAGGGTCCATAGACAGACCTTTTTGGAAATCACTGGTACAGCCCTCCTAGATCCATATCCACAATGTCCTCCTCCTAGAAGAGAAGGCCTTGGACTTCATTGCAGTGCTTTCTTGCACTGACACTCCCCTAGATCAGCACAGATAATTGAGAGTCCATTCATTAATATTTACAAACTATCATATTCAAATGCAAAAGGCCCCAAGCAAGAAAGGAAGATTAGATTCTTGTTTAACAGATTTGTTTCTATTTTAGTTTAGCAATTAAAAAAAAAATAATAGAAGAAAGCAATGCTCACGGAAGTAACAGAAAGGTCACAGCTCACAGCAGCCACCAGCATCTGAAAGCTGCTTGCTATTGTTCTTCATTGAATTTAGGTCCCCCTTCCACTCCCCAAACAACTTCCATCATTGTGTCTTTTTCCTGTCTTCTCAGTAAATGTTCAGTGTGCCTTCCTCTCTGTCATCACACAGCACACATTGGTGAAGCTTACTTTCAAGTGACACCCAGAATATCGAAGCAGACTTGCAAGTAGAAGCAAAGTGCCTTCATTTGGGGCTGAAGTTCTTCCTCCTCTGCATAGAATTCATTTCCATGTCCGAAAATAATAATCATTTGCCTTGTTCTATCTGTTTCTTATAACATACAAAGATGTAAAAGGGCTCAAAGGCATCAAAAGATTAACATTAGATAACAGGGAACTGGGAGCACTAAACAATGCTTAGAAATCCACTGAAGCATACTGTTTTCCTCACTGCTGAGGAGTATAATAGGCTAATATATATTAACCACTTACTGCTATAAATCCGAATAGATGTCTCTCTCAAAACTTGTTTACCTTATACTCTTAATTTGTTTTATCATACTTTCCTTCTTGTTTTCCAATTTAAAAAAAAATATGTCATCTTAGGGACTAGAGAGATAATCCAGCAGCTTAGAGCATTTGCCAAGCCATCATAAGGATTGGAGGTTTGAGCCCAAACATGCATACAAGAATCTGGGTGTTTCACACCTGCCTGTAATCCTGCCCAAGGAGGACAGATGACAGAAGGATCCCTAGGCTTGCTGGTTTCTAGCCCAGCATAGAAAACTGGAAACCACCAGCTCCAAGTTCAGTATGAGACTGAGCCTCGTTGTAGTAGACAAAGAATGATACAGAAGGGTCCAGACACCATCTTCAGATACAAACAGGAACATATAACTTCACATCCCCCCCAATACAAACATGTACTATACAATCACACTGATGTGCCACATTCAAGTAGAGTAAAATAGATCATCTTCTTTAAAATTTCATTTTTGGTTCAATATAATTTGATTATAAAATCAATAATTTGGAGGATTTTATTTGGGAGATATTTTAAATACAGAAAAATGTAAAGAAGATAATGAAAAATCATCCATGTCCTGGTTAGTTTTCATCTCGGCTTGATCCACTGCTATCATCTTTAAAGAAGGAACATTAAATTGATAAAATGTGTCTATCAGATTGTTTGTAGGGCATTTTCTTGATTTAGAATGTAGGCAGGCCCAGACCACGATGTGTGGGGGGAGGGGGAAGTTGTAGTGCCAACCCAAGAGGAGAAGGTCCTGAATTATATAAAATAGCAAGCCAAGCAAAGCTTAGAGGCAATCTTAACCAGTATTTTCCCATGACCTCTATATTAGCTCCTGCCTCCAGGTTCCTACCTTGAGTTCCTGTCCTGACTTTTACTCCTAATAAACTGTGAAGTAGAAGTCTAAGCCAAATAAATCCTTCTACTCCCTCAACTTGCAGTTCCTCATGGTGTTAATTATAACAATATAAGGCAAACAAAAACAATCAATAATCATATTATACCTAGAGGAAGAGAGATACTGAATCAGTTGTTAAAATACATGGGAGGTACTAGACTTATAGCTCAATGATAGCAAGATTGCTTGCAGAGCATACAGGAGGCCATATGTTACATCCCCGGTAGTAATTGGTTAAAAAGTACACACACACACACACACACACACACACACCACACACACACACACACACACACACACACACACACACACACACACACAGTGGAGGAGGGATTGCATGGGAAGTCATTAATATGTACTGTACTCCTCCTGTACTAGGCCCTAAAAGACCAAACTGAAATGAACTTTCACATCACCAAACATGACTTCCTCAGAAATCAGGAGCAATACTTGCCAAATGCCAAGGAATCCAGATTTATCCAGCCTAATAAGGAAAGGCTAACATTTAAACTCTTAACAAGGAAAGTAGAGGAAATAACATGTTTGTGAATTTGTTTTTATGCTGTTTTCTTGCTCCAGCTCAAGCTACTGCATAGAACTAGATGTTCTGCTGTGCCTAGCATGGTGCTTGTATAGCTTCAGAAGTGATATTTCTCAATTTATAAACTGGAAATTAAAGTCAATTGTATAATTTAGCTAGGTTTCTACAAACTCTGTCTCTTAACACTGTTAGTGGTTAAAGAAATTTGGAGGCACTTTTAAACTCTTGTTCTATGGTTCTCTATTACTGTTCTGTGGATTACTCTAGGCCAACTACTTAGTGAAGACGTTTCCCTTGTTTTGACCTTTGCTTGAGAAACTCAGCTGCTACCATTTGATGCCATCTTCTTTTAACTGGCATAGTTATTTTTGCATTCCATGCCTATCTAACAAAGAACACTTGTTATTCTACAGCGACTGATCAATGGTATTTGAATATGCCACTTCATCAAACTGCTCTAGAGTATCTCTAGAAAAGCCATCAAAGACATTCAGGTTGATAAGCACTGAAGCAACTTTCTGCCACTGGCTCTGGTTTGTGAACAGTAGATAAATGCAGGATTAATTGATGCTTCCTATTCTTACACTTCATTCAAACTGCTAGCTAATGTTGTGTTCTTTAACTTCAGAATGATAATTTTCAAGATGGGTAAAATGGCCTTCCTTTACTTATATTTTTCAAAAACATTTAATGTGTCAATGAACAATTAAAAAAAAACAGAGACATCATCACCTTCAAAACTTGGATAAAATGGCAGACCATTAAAACATGAACATATAAAGGAAATATATTCATGTCTCCTCTTAGTCCTTCAGCAACAAGTGACTGTCTAAAAACAAAACTCTTCATTTACAGCATTAACCAATTTTCATTGTGTACTCTTACTGTAGTTAATTTTAAACTACTCCTGGGATGCCACTTAACACATGATGCAGCAGGACAAGACATGCAGAGCTTCCTCTGTCTCATATTTTTGCTGAGGCCACTTTAGTGTTGACTGGAATTTGATTTCCTGGATGGGAAGCCCCATGGAAAATTAGTCTATTCTAGAAACCTGAGGTCAAGGTGCCCACCTAGCTTATTTTAGCTTCTGTTAAACTACCTAATTATGCAGAACACCTTCACCCCAGCTAACCACTTTATCTGAGCTTTCATTAAATTTCCTGCTAGTGCAGAAGTCTTCTTCCAACTTATCTTAGCTTCTGTTAAACTGCTTGCCTGTGCAAAGTTATCTGCTCCCTTCCCCTGCCCAGACACCTAACCTCTTGAAACTGCTGAGTGAGATGCCAGGACATGGTTTTTGCCTTTAAAAAACTCTAACTTCACTCAGTGTTGCATTTGGGTTCCAAAGACCCAAGTATACCACTAGCTGGCTAGAGTAAAGACTTTCAATTGGCTAAAAAACAGTGTCTGAGATTACAGTTCCCCATAATAAGAGTTGAAAAGATTTGACACTCAATACAGTATTGGAAAATAGAAGGAAGTAGCCTCAGTACTGTGGGACTGCATAAGGGTATCCTGGGTCATGGTTGAGCAGGTACTTAGAACCCCGAGATTCTCCGTGGAATTCCTCATGAGAACCGGCAGGAGTTCAGTCCCTCCCATCATCTAGGATCCTGAAAAACAGTCACATTTCCATAGAGTCACATAGGCCAGGCTATAGGCCTCAGGCCCTAGAGATTTACATACTAATGAAGGCCAGAGGGCAGAGCAAATTAAACATTCCTCCCCCAGATCCTCCCCTAATCCTCCCCCTTTCTCCCTCCCTATATAACTCGGGACTGCCCTGAGTTTTGGGGGGGGGGGTACGCCTAGATCTATCTATTATCCGCCATGACAATAAACCTTTTTGGAACCAAGGACTTCCTCGCCTGCCGCCGCCAAGGCCCTCAGGCCACTGGAACCATAAGATATTCCTCCCTAATGTGGGACCCACCACTGAGGCGGAAGCCCTCCGGGGCTTGTGCCACTGTGGCGGCCTTTTTAAATTTTCCCCACACAGTACCATATTACTTCCTACTTTGCCTTCATAAATACAAACAAGTACAGAGAACTCAGCCAAAGCCAACTTCAGACAGAGTCATACTAATAGTAACTTATAACTTGTATGGGATGATCTTACCAAGTAAGAAACTATTTGTAACTTGACAATACTATATTACCAAATCTCTTTCCTTCCTCATGTTATTTATTTTTTATTTAACTTTCTGTACCAGAAATTGAATCAATGCTCTTGTGCATGCAAAGTAAATATCCTATCGTGATGGTAGTGTTTTTGTTTGTTGATTTGTTTGTTTGGGTTTGTTTATTTATTTATTTACTTATTGATTTATTTATTTTGTCAATTTGATATAAACTAGGATTATCTGGAAACAGAAAAACTCAATTCATAAAATGCTAGATGAGGTACCAGTGCTCAGTGGGGGACGTAAACATTAACTACCAACTATCTCCAACTGACAACCACTTACAAAGGAAAAATTAGTTTCACCAGTGGAGTTTTATTAGGTATATTAAAACATTCAAATGGAGGATCTATGCCTAGCAGAAGATTACCAACACAAATTGAACTCAATGATATTTTTTAAAGACATTACTCTCATATTGGTATGCCTGTTTGGTTTTTTTTTTCTCTTTTTTATTTGATAATTTATTTACATTTCAGAGGTAATCCCCTCCCCCCCCAACCAAGGTGCCCCCTATCCTATCGCCCCTCCTTCTTCTATGAGGATATCTCCACCCACCCTCCCACTCTCACCTCCCTACCCAAGATTTCCACCACACTGGGGAGCCCAGCCTTCACTGGACCAAGGACTTCCTCACCCACCTATGCCTGACACTGTCATCCTCTCTTACATATAGAGCTGGAGCCATGGACCCTTCCCTATGTGCTCCCAGGCTGGTGGTTTAGGCCCTGGGAACTCTGGTTGGTTGGTATTGTTACTCTCCTCATGGCTCTGCAAACCCTTTCAGCTCCTTCAGTCTTTTCTCACCCTCCTCCATTGGGAACCCCATGATCAGCTCAATGGTTACCTGTGAGCTTCCATCTCTGTATATTTCAGGCTCTGGCAGACCTCTAAGGAGACAGCTATATCAAGCTCCTGTCATCATGCACTTCCTGGCATCCACATCAGTGTCCACCTTTGGTGAATACACAAGGGACAGATACCCAGGTGGAGCAGTCTCTGAATGGCCTCTCCTTCAGTTTCTGTTCCATACTTTGTTTCCATATTTGCTACCATGAACATTTTGCTATCCCTTCTAAGAAGGGCCAAAGCACCCACACTTTGGTCTTCCTTCATGAGCTTCATGTGGTCTGTGAATTGTATCTTAGATATAGCAAGCTTTTGGGCTAATATCCAATTATCAGTGAGTACACACCATGTGTGTTGTTTTGTGATTGTGTTACCTCACTCAGGATGATATTTTCTAGTTCCACTCATTTACCTAAGAATTTCTCGAATTCATTGTTTTTAATAGCTGAGTAATATTCCATTGTGTAAATGTATAACATTTTCTGTATCCATTTCTCTGTTGAAGGACATCCGGGTTCTTTCCAGCTTCTGGCTATTATAAATAAGGCTGCTGTGAACATAGTGGAGCATGTATCCTTGTTATATGTTGGAGTATCTTCTGGGTATATGCCCAGGAGTGGTATAGCTGGATCTTCAGGTAATGCTATGTCCAATTTTCTGAAGAACAGCCAGACTGATTTCAAGAGTGGTTGTACCAGGTTGCAATCTCACCAACAATGGAGGAGTGTTCCTCTTTCTCCACATCCTCGCCAGCATCTGCTATCACCTGAGTTTTTGATCTTAGCCATTCTGACTGGTGTGAGGTGGAATCTCAGAGTTGTTTTGATTTGCATTTCCCTGATGACTAAGGATGTTCAACATTTCTTTAGGTGCTTCTCAGCCATCCATGTTTCCTCAGTTGAGAATTCTTTGTTTAGCTCTGTACCTCATTTTCTAATAGGGTTATTTGGTTGTCTGAAGTCTAATTTCTTGAGTTCTTTGTACATATTGGATATTAGCTCTCTATCAGATATAGGATTGGTGAAGATGTTTTCCCAATGTGTTGGTTACCATTTTGTCCTATTGACAGTATCCTTTGCCTTACAGAAGCTTCGTAATTTTATGAGGTCCCATTTGTCAATTCTTGATCTTAGAGCATAAGCCATTGGTGTTCTGTTTAGGAACTTTTCCCTTGTGCCTAGGTATTCGAGAGTCTTCTCTACCTTCTCTTCTATTAGTTTCTGTTTATCTGGTTTTACGTGAAGGTCCTTTATCCACTTGGACTTGAGCTTTGTACAAGGAGATAAGAAATTGATTTGCATACTTCTACATGCTCACCTACAGTTGAAGCATCACCATTTATTTAAAATGCTGTCCTTTTTCCACTGAACAGTTTTAGCTCCTTTGCTGAAGATCAAATGACCATAGGTGTGTGGGTTCATTTCTGGGTCTTCAGTTCTATTCCATTGATCTTCCTGCCTGTCTCTGTACCAAAACCATGGAGTTTTTACCACTGTTGTTCTGTAGTAAAGTTTAAGGTCAGGGATGGTGATTCCCCCAGAAGTTCTTTTATTGTTGAGAATAGTTCTTGATATCGTAGTTTTTTGTTTATTCCAAATGAATTTGCAAATTGCTCTTTCTATTTCTATGAAGAATTTATTTGGAATTTTGATGGGGATTGCATTGAATCTGTAGATTGCTTTAAAAAAAGATGGCCATTTTTACTATATTAATCCTGCCAATCCAAAAACATGGGAGGCATTTGCATCTTCTGAGATCTTCATCGATTTCTTTCTTCAGAGGCTTGAAGTTCTTGTCATACATATCTTGTACTTGCTTGATTAGATTCATATCGAGGTATTTTATATTATTTGTGACTATTGTGAAGAGTGTCACTTCTCTAATTTATTTCTCAGCCTGTTTACTCTTCAAGTAGAGGAAGGCTACCGATTTGTTTGAGTTGATTTTATATCCAGCCACTTTGCTGAAGTTGTTTATCAGGTTTAGTTCTCTGGTGGAAGTTGTAGGGTCACTTAAGTATACGATCATATCATCTGCAAATAGTGAAATTTTGACTTCTTCCTTTCCTATTTGTATTCCTTTGACTTCCTTTTGTTGTCTTATTGCTCTGGCTAGGACTTCCAATACAATATTGAATAGGTAAAGAGATAGTGGGCAGCATTGGCTAGTACCTGATTTTAGTGGGATTGCTTCAAGTTTATCTACATTTAGTTTGATGTTGGCTACTGGCTTGTTCTATATTGCTTTTACTATGTTTAGGTATAGTCCCTGAATTCCTGACATTTCCAAGAATTTTACCATTAAGGAATGTTGAATTTTGTCAAATGCTTTCTCAGCATCTAGTGAGATGATTATGTAGTTTTTTTTCTTTGAGTTTGTTATACTGGATTACATTGATGGATTTCCTAATATTGAACCATACTTGCATTTCTGGGATAAAGCCTACTTGATCATGTTGGATGATTGTTTTGATGTGTTCTTAGATTCGGTTTGCCAGAATTTTATTGAGTATTTTTACATTGATATTCATAAAGGAGATTGGTCTGAAGTTCTCTTTTTTGTTTGTTTGTTTGTTTTGCTTTTTTTTTGTTTTTCAAGACAGGGTTTCTCTTTGTAGTTCTGGCCGTCCTGAAACTCACTCTGTAGACCAGGATGGCCTGGAACTCAGAAATCCACCTGTCTCTGCTTACAAAGGGCCGGGATTAAAGGTGTGCGCCACCACCGCCACCCGGTGAAGTTCTCTTTCTTTGTTGGGTCTTTGTGAGGTTTAGGTGTGAGCATGATTGTGGCTTCATAGAATGAATTGGGTAGTGTTCCTTCTGTTTCTATTTTGTGGAATAGTTTGAAGAGAATTGGTATAAGGTCTTCCTTGAAGGTCTGATAGAATTCTGCACTAAAACCATCTGGTCCTGGCCATTTTTTTTGGTGGGGAAACTTTTAATGACTGCTGCTATTTCTTTAGGGGTTACAGGACTGTTTAGATGGCTTATCTACTCCTGTTTAACTTTGATACCTGATATCTGTCTAGAAAGTTGTCCATTTCATCCAGATTTTCCAGTTTTGAGGAATATTGTCTTTTGTAGTAGGATCTGATAATTTTTTGAATTTCCTCTGTTTCTGTTGTTATGTCTCCCTTTTCAGATCTAATTGTATAAATTTGGATACTGTCCCTGTGCCCTCTAGTTAGTCTGGCTAAGGGTTTATGTATTTTGTTGATTTTCTCAAGGAACCAACTCCTGGTTTTGTTGATTTTTTTGTATAGTTCTTTTAGTTTCTACTTGGTTGATTTCAGCCCTGAGTTTGATTATTTCCTGCCATCTACTCCTCTTGGGTGTATTTGCCTCTTTTTCTTCTAGAGATTTCAGGTGTGGTGTCAAATTGTTAGTGTATGCTCTCTCCAGCTTCTTTTTGTAGGCACTTAGAGCTATGAGTTTTCCTCTTAGCACTGCTTTCATGTAGTCCCCCAAGTTTTGGTATGAAGTGTCCTCATTTTCATTTAATTCTAAAACGTCTTTAATTTACTTCTTTATTTCTTCCTTTACCAAGTCATCATTGAGTAGAGCTTTGTTTAGTTTCCACATGTATGTGGGCTTTCCTTTTTTTTTTTGTCATTATTGAAGAACAGCCTTAGTCCATGGTCATCTGATAGGATGCAAGGAAATAGTTCAATCTTTTCGTATCTGTTGAGGCCTGTTTTGTGACAAATTATATGGTTAATTTTGGAGAAGGTACCATGAGATGCTGAGAAAAAAGGTATATTCTTTTGTTTTAAGATGAAATGTTCTATAGATATCTGTTGAATCCATTTGGTCCATAACATTTGTTAGTTTCCCTGTGTCTCTATTTACTTTCTGTTTCCTTGATCTGTCCATTGCTGAGAGCAGGGTGTTGAAATATCCCACTATTATGCTGTGAGGTGAAATGTGTGCTTTGAGTTTTAGTAAAGTTTCTTTTATGTATGTAAGTGCCATTGCATTTGGAGCATAGATGTTCAGAATTGAGAGTTCGTCTTGGTAGATTTTTCCTTTGATGAGTATGAAGTGTCCTTCCTTATCTTTTTTGATTACTTTTGGTTGAAAGTCGATTTTATTTGATATTAGAATGGCTACTCCAGCTTGTTTCTTGGGACCATTTGCTTGGAATTTTTTTTTCCATCCTTTTACTCTGCGGTAGTGTCTGTCTTTGTCACTGAGATGAGTTTCCTATATGCAGCAAAACTCTGGGTCCTGTTTATGTATCCAGTATGATAGTCTACATCTTTTAATTGGAGAGTTAAGTCCATTGATGTTAAAAGATATTAAGGAAAAATGATTGTTGCTTCCTCTTATTTTTGTTTTTAAAGGTGGAATTATGTTTGTGTAGCTTTCTTCTTTTAGAGTTGTTGGAAGATTACTTTCTTGCTTTTTCTAGGTTGTAGTTTCCCTCCTTGTGTTTGAGTTTTCCTTCAATTATCCTTTGAAGTGTTGTATTTTTAGGAAGATATTGTGTAAATTTGGTTTTGTCATGGAATATCTTGGTTTCTCCATGTATTGTGATTGAGAGTTTTGCTGGGTATAGTAGTCTGGGCTGGCATTTGTGTTCTTTTAGAGTCTGTATGATATCTGTCCAGAATTTTCTGGCTATTATAATCTCTGGTGAGAAGTCTGGTATAATTCTTATAGGTCTGCTTTTATATGGTACTTTACCTTTTTTCTCTTACTGCTTTCAGTAGTTTTTCTTTGTTTTGTGCATTTGATGTTTTGACTATTATGTGACAAGAGGAATTTCTTTTCTGGTCTAGTCTATTTGGGGTTCTGTAGGCTTCTTGTATGTTCATGGGCATCTCTTTCTTTAGGTTAGGGAAATTTTCTTCTATAATTTTGTTGAAGATGTTTACTGGCCCTTTAAGTTGGAAATCTTCACTCTCATCTATACCTATTATCCTTAGGTTTGATCTTCTCATTGTGTCCTTGATTTCCTGGATGTTTTGGGTTGGGAGCTTTTTGCATTTTGCATTTTCTTTGACAGTTGTATCAATGTTTTCCATGGTATCTTCTGCACATGAGATTCTCTCTTTTATCTCTTGTATTCTGTTGGTGATGCTTGCATCTATGACTCCTGATTTCTTTCCTAGGCTTTCTATCTCCAGGGTAGTCACCCTTTGAGATTTCCTTATTGTTTCTACTTCCATTTTTAGATCCTAGATGGTTTTGTTTAATTCCTTCACCTCTTTGGTTGTGTTTTCTTGCAGTTATTTAAGGGATTTTTGTGTTTCCTCTTTAAGGGATTCTACCTGTTTACCTGTGTTGTCCTGTACTTCTTTAAGGAGTTATTTATATCCCTCTTAAAGTCCTCTATCATCATCATGAGAAGTGATTTTAATTCTGGATCCTGCTTTTCTGGTGTGATGGGGTGTCCAGGGATTGCTATGATGGGAGAACTGGGTTCTGATGATGCCAAGTCACTTTAGTTTCTGTTGCTTATGTTCTTGTGCTTGTGTTTTGCCATCTGGTTAACTCTAGTGCTACCTGCACTCACTGTCTCTGACTGGAGCCTGTCTTTCCAGTTATCTTGCTTCTGTCAGAACTCCTCAGAGTCCGGATGTCTCTGTGATCCTGAGCTCCTGGGCGGAAGAACTGCTGGGACTCAGGCTTCCTCTGGGATCCTAAAATCCTGCTGCTCTGAGTGCAGTTGTTCCTTCTCTGCTCTGAGTGTACTAGTTCCTCTAGGATGGCTCAGGATATGGTGTCCACTGCTCTGAGAACAGTGGTTCCTCTAGGATGGCTCAGGATATGATGTCTTCACAGGAGCAGACCAGCTAGGTGTCTTCCCCAGCCAAAAGGATCAAGCGAGGTGCAGAAGGGGAGTTGTGTTGCCTGTTATTTTTCTAAAGATATAGTTGGGTAGGTTGGATGGGAGAGGGACCTAGGGGAAGTTGGAGGAGGAGAAACTAGGATCTGAATATATTGTATGAAAAATTTATCAATAATACACACACACACACACACACACACACACACACATTAGGGTGGCACTGATGGCACACAGAAAAATCCTACTTGAAAAACTAATAGGAAGTAGAGCATGGAGAATGGCAGCAGTTGAGTAATGGTGACGTGTTTCATTGTATCTGCTTCTAGTGGTAGACCAATTGCTTTGTTGGTCAATATCAACCAATATCAAGATAGGGGAAACCTCCACCATATGTTTTTTAGCACTGTGGAGCTGTTCCACCACATCTTTTCTATTCTGGCAACAAAACAAAACAGCAAAACAAGCAAACAAACAAACAAATGTAGCCCAAATCTCTGAAACTCTGAGTCAAAATGAACCTTTCTTTCTTTATGTTGCTACTCACAGGTACTTCATCATTACAATTAAAGAAGAAACTAAAATAGCTGGGGTTTTATACACTAAGGGTCCCTTGTGCTCTGAGGCTCTCTGGAACTTGACATAAAAAAAAGTATCTGTATTGATTTTGTTGTTGTTGACAACCAGGAAAGCATACAGTCATGGCTTATCATGAAGAATCAAAGAAAAATTCAAATATACTGTTTCCATTTATAACTTTGTGATGTTATAACTTATGTGCAAAATGTTCATTATTTTTAAACATATAACTCAATTACTTTTGTAAAAGTAGAGTTATATAAACATTCCCTGTCTCATATTAGTTTATTTCACTACCTCAAGTGTCTATATTCTTAAAAATAGTTATTCCCTATTCTTGATACCAATTTACCACCACTGTTCCATCCCTAGCCTTAGACATTCTCTACCTCAAGAGATGAGTGTATTTATATACACTTCTTATGGCTAGAATCCCATAAAGCCTTTTGCTTCTGCCTTCTTTCATTTATCATATTTTGAAGATTTATTCATACAATAGCTTGTGCCATTACTTATTTTTATTGCTGAATAATATTCCATTTTATGAATATATAGCATTCTGTTTATCCATTCAAAATTTCATGAAACTTTTTCCAACTTTTTGGATTTATGAATAATACCACTATGGTGAGTGGTGTACAAAGTTTTGCTTGGACAGTTTTTTCATTGTTGTTGAGTACATACTTAGAAATGAAAGTTTTGGATCTTAGGCTGCTTTTAAAACTCCAGAAAATGGTTGAGACGTAAAACTCATGTTACTACTTCATCTCTATTGATAAAGATAGGAGACAAAAACTGGCCAGGTAATTTCAGACCTCCAAAGTCTGTAGATATACTTTAGATAATGTCTTTGTTTTTTTTTTTTTTCAAGTCTGCCATTGTCAGAGGCTAGAGGTGCTAAGAGTGTTTATGCCAAAATATTTTGTTTTGTTTTGTTTGTACTGACCAGAGACTAAGAATGCCACAGGGGCATTCTAGTTTCTCATTATCTTTTTCCCATCAAAAGAGCATCCTGCCCTGGACAACACTGTACTAAGGGTTGCCATGGAGCATAGAGTTACCTAGAAGTACCAACTTGTGAGGGAGCCATTGAGTTGTTCCTCTCTCTCTCTCTCTCTCTCTCTCTCTCTCTCTCTCTCTCTCTCTCTGCCTCCAACCAGTAAACCTTTAATTCCTGGGTAGCAATCACAACAGTATCTCATTTTCAATATTCTCATCTCCTTCTTTACAGTGTTCTTCCTTCTCTCTTTTAAGCTCCCAACTGTGAGTCTGTAATAAAACTCCTGTTTAAACTTGCCTTGCCATTGTATGTGAATTTCATTGTTTTTTAGATTTATTGATTTTATTATTTTATGTGTACTTATGTTTTGCCTGTATGTATGTCTGTACCCCACAGGTGGATCAGGTGCCTCTGGAAGTCAGAAGAATGCATCATGTCTCCTGGAACTGGAGTTATACATGATTGTCAACTGTCACATGGGAGCTGGGAGTTAAAGACTGGTTCTTTATCATTGCGGAGCCAACTCTCTAGCTCTAAATTTCATTCATTGAATATATAAACCAAAAATCAGAAGCCACTGACTGGGTGACAATGAATATCTGTCAACTGATCCCTGAGTTACATTATATTTGCAGCTAAGAAGCCTCTGTCACCCTCAAGGAGACCCTACTTTCATATGTCAAGATCAGGAATTAGTCCCCTTCCACCTGTCTGTTTCCTATCTACAAACTTCCTCCAGCCAAGCAATAAAACCATCCTGGCAGACGTTTTAAAAAAGTATTATGCCTACCCTTTTGTCTATTAGAGATTTGAAATGACAGATCCTAGAATTTTAAATTTCCCCAGGAACCTCATGTTAAAAAAAGAATAAAGCTGAGAAGCCAGAGGAGGAACTTCCCTTCTGCAAAACGATTTACATGTGTGTGTGTGTGTGTGTGTGTGTGTGTGAGAGAGAGAGAGAGAGAGAGAGAGAGAGAGAGAGAGAGAGAGAGGGAGGGAGGGAGAGGGAGAGAGAGAGAGCTGAGACAGTGGTGAGACATGTGATGGGCATATGGGATGGGAGGGGAGGAGGTAAGGACCACATTTTTGTCAGATTCCTTAGTTATGCATAAATTTTGCTTTCAATTAAAAATTTACCCTCAAACTAGGACCAGAAATAGTGACAGTTTTATGTCCATCTCAAAGTATGTCTGTGTTGACTAATTCTCCTTTGTCTCATTTTTACTTGGCTTCATAAATTTGGCTTCATTAATTGGCTTATTTGATAAAGCATGGCTGACAACTATCATTTGATTGGAATTAAGACCTAG
Source organism: Grammomys surdaster (assembly GCF_004785775.1). Taxonomy (NCBI): domain Eukaryota; kingdom Metazoa; phylum Chordata; class Mammalia; order Rodentia; family Muridae; genus Grammomys; species Grammomys surdaster. Next base: position 3,321,232 of record NW_021604563.1, read on the forward strand.
TTCATAAGATAGATCCTCTACTCGATTATTATCAATGAAGCCAAGAACCTGAGGCTAGATAGGTCATTGGCCCTACAGGAAAACCTACTATTACTATTATTGTGCTAGATGAACAGAGTAATAAAGTGATTCCTAATGATATGTTGTTCTTGGTTCATGCTCTAACATTAAGATTTGATAAGTGGGACCCCATGAAACTGGAAAGCTTCTGTAAGGCAAAGGACATAGTCAATAAAATAAATTGGCAACCTACAGATGGGGGTAGGGGTGACAGGACAGAAGAGGGGAACCTAATCTGGTATTATGTGAGGGAAAAGGACTGACACCCTGAGGGCCAGCAGAAAGAATGGAAACAAGCAATTTTGGGAGGTACGAGGTTGGAGGGACCCTCCAGAATGTACCAGAGACCTGATTGTTGAGAAACTCTCAGGACTCAAAGGGAGGGACCTTAGATGAAATGCCCAACATTAGGGAGAGGGCACAAATAGAGCCCACTTCCAGCAGAAAGACAGGGCATCAAGTAAGGGAAGAGGTTGCCATCCCACAGTCAAAACTCTGAACCATAATTGTTACTGTTTGAAAGAACTACAGGGATCGAAATGGAGAGGAGCCTGAGGAAAAGAAGGTCCAGTGACTGATCCAAAGTAGAATCCAGCTCAAGGGGAGGCCCCAAGGCTTGACACTATTACTGAGGTTATGGAGTGTTCACAAAAAGGGACCTATTGCGACCACCCTCCGGAAAACCCAACAAGCAGCTGAAAGAGTCAGATGCAGATATTTGCATCCAACCAATGGACAGAAGCTGCTGACCTCTGTGGTTGAATTAGGGAAAGGCTGGAAGAAGCTGAGAAGGAGGGTGACCTTGAAGAACAGTAGTCTCAATTATTCTGGACCCCCGAGATCTCTCAAACACTCAACTACCAAAAAGGCAGCATATATCAGCTGATATAAGGCCCCCAACACATACACAGTAGAGGACTGCCAAGTCTGGGTTCAATCATAAAAGATATACCTAACCCTCAAGAGATTGGAGGCCCCAGAGAGTTTAGAGTTCTGGTGGAGAGGGTGATGGGTGGTGGGGACATCCTCCTGGAGACAGGGATACAGGGAGAAGGTATGGAATGTGGAACAGTTGGAGGGTCACCCGGAGGGCACTAAAATCTGGAGTATAAATAAATAAATAAATAAATAAATAAATAAGATTTAAAAAAAAGAAAACTAAATTCTTACAGTAGATGGTAATTAGAACATAAACCTAATCCATAATTGGTCACTGTTCAGAGGAGAGACCAGCATTTACTACTCTAAACGAAATTTCTATCTCGCATTCCTTCTCTTAAGGTTCAGGGATGTGTGCAGAAGAGGAAGTGGGAAAATTTTAAGAGCCAATATTGGTGGGTGATATCAAGCAAACCACACTTTACAGACACAACAGTGGAGATGCACATATAAACTTAGAGGCCATGAAAATATGCACAAGACCGCACAAACTGAAGTGAGACAAAACTGCCACAAGGAGGAGGAAAAATGGGCATGCATGTGCGCACACACACACACACACACACACACACACACACACTCCTATCCCAAAAACTATTTCTAATTGATACCTGATACCTGATGAGTGAAAAAGCTAAGTTTTCTTTAAAGGAGTTTATCAGCCAGGCTCCAGGGCAAGCTCTTTGCTCTCCAGGAGTTGACCTTGTTTGTTTGTGTTTCTTTTAAGAGAGAAAGAACAGGAAGTGGGTTGGGTTGGTAGGGAAGTCAAGGAGGATATGGGAGAAGTTCAGAGGGAAATTCTTACTAGTTGATTAATGGAGTCTAAGTCTGCCAAGTATCTTTTGATGCTTGTATGACTTACTCAAAAGTCAGATTTAGACTTTCTATCACAGTGCCTTTTCTAGACATTCCACTGTAAGGTCTTCTATCTCTTCTCTGAACCAATGGTTGATATTACCACACAGGAATTTCACTTACTTTTCCTCTACTGATTCACTTGTTTTTGTTTTGATGTTGGTGGCCAAGCTACAATCTTCACTATAATGGGGACCAGGATTTGTAGTTTATTTGAATTCACAGAATCTTCTTGCAATTGCATCAAAACAGAAATAGTCAGCTCAATTTCTGAGAAAAATAAGCATTTAAAGGACAAGTAGTACTATTCTAAATGCAAGACTTATGGATTTGTTGACATTATAGCACATTTGAGACTATTCCCTTAACCTTCTAAGTTTGATAACCCCATTTCTTCAATTACTGGATTTGCATATTCTAATGACCCTATAAAAGCTTAGAGTTTTATGTTATAACCACTTCGTCCCTAGCCCATGACCTTTTGTACTTGAATAAGTAGACTGGATCTAGCTAATCCTCCTGGCAGCTAAAGCACACACCCTTCATAACATCTCTTAACTTCTTTTCATTAACCCTAAGAAAGGGTCAAAGTAGTATACAATAGGATAAGCCCTATGTTGACTACAGTCCTTAACTTACTAAAGAGGCAAATGTAAGATTGTTTTTCAGCCAGGTTTAGTAGAGAGAGTGAAGACCTGAAAAGTAGTATAGGAGCTTCTACTTCAAATATATGATAGTGTTGCAAACATTAAGATTCTGACTAGTGGTTGGGTCTTGTGGTACATGTCTTCAGTCCCAGCACCTGGGAGGCAGAGGCAGACAGCTCTTTGAGTTTGAAGCCAGTCTGGTCTACAGAATGAGTACAACCAGGGCTACACAGAGAAACCTAGTCTTTAAAAACCAAAACCAAACCAAACAAAAAGATTCTGACTAGTGAGCTAGGGTCCAGATATCCCTATATGTTGTCATTTTCAGAAATATGATCTCCAAACATGGGGACATCTTAACTGTCTGAACCTGCACATATGTTACCTTCCATGGCAAAGGTAGCTTTGGAAATGTGGTAAATGTGACGATTTTGAAAGGAAATTATATGAGATAAACTTGACTCTAATGCAAACACAGAGGTTTTGTTTGTTGGTTAGTATTTTAAAATATTTTTTGGTTCTTGCTTAAGAATTTCCTACGTTATACAATGTGTTTTGATCAAATCCATCCCCACTTCTTTTGTTCCAACTTCTCCCAGAGAGTACACTTAGTGCGGCTAATATATTCATGGGTATGGGGCTATCCAGTGGAGCATGGGCAACCATATGCTTGTTAGCATTTTGAAATAGGGTCTCATGTTGGCAAGGCTGGCTTTGAATTTGAACTTACAACATAGAGAGGGAAAAAACCCAGGGCCTTTGGTCCAGCCTCCACAGGGTTGTTTTTTTAAAAGACAAAGAAGCAGAGCTGGACATGGTGGTGTACACCTTTGATCCCAGTAATTGGGAGGCAGAAGCAGGCAGGTTTCTGTGAGATTGAAGACATCCACTATGTAGTGAGAGCCTGTTTTTAAAAGAAAGAAAGTGACAAAAAGCAGTGGAGGGAAGGAACATGAGTTAAGGAATATAGATAATGTGTAAAGGCTTGAAAAAGTAAAGAAAAAATAGATTCTTTTTCAGCTCTTTCAGAAAGAAATGTAACTGTGCCAACTTCTTGATTTTAGCTCAGTGAAATCTATTTTATATGTCTGATTTACAGAACAGTCTAAGATTGTTGTAATTTGTGGCAGCAGCAATAGAAAACTAATTATACCCACAAGAGGATGAGATGAATGATGCTAACTTGTAGCAAGCTTGTCAAATGTGAATTATATAATTTCACATCTTTAACAATAGTACTTTGATATCTATTGGAAGGAATGAAACAGTCATTTAAAAATATTTTCTCTTTCTCAAACATAGAAAATAATTTTTAATATCTAAGTGTATCAAAGGCAATATTGTGTCTCCTAGTAATATAGTTATACGCATAAAGTCTCATCAACATGACTGCCTAAACATGAACCAAACAAAGATGACACCAAAAGGACATGCCAAAGTGAATGTGGGAAAATTCCATAAGGCTTCAACCATAGATAAAGAAATATAGGCAACAAAGAAGAAGAAGAGCACACCAACTGGTTGTCTAGAACCAGTTAACCTTGAAAACCTACATCATCCAAGTAACATTAAAAAACAGAATAGGTTATATTTATGAATATATATGTATACAAACAAATACACACACACATAGAAACAGACACTAAAAGGATATAAAATGGTCATGAAGATGATTACTTGGACAAGTTATTTGTATTCATTTTGCTATGAGGAAAGTTGAAGTCACGGGATTCTGACTCAATCTGCACGACTTCGAACCTTAACTGTTAGCACTTACCTCCTTATATTTCCTTGCATGACTAGTGTAATTATGTGGGTAACAAAAAAACCTTTAGTAAGTAAGAAACAGGGACTTTATTGAGGACCATTGAACCTAGCGCAATAAGAAAATATTAAGGTCTCTGTAGTGTTTTGAAGGATAAATGCCCACCCTAAGCTCATGTATATGAAAGCTTGTGACCCAGTTGGTGGTGCTGTTTGGGGAGGTTTAGGTGGTACATACTGGAAGTGACTTTGAGAAAAAAAAACACAGGGCTATTTCCAGTTTTCTGTGTGCTTTGTACTTGTCTTTAAAGAAGTTAACTCTCCACTTCCTATTCCTGCTGCCCTGCCTTCCACTTATTGCCATGCTCCCCCTAGGTAATTTTTAACCCTCTAGAGTTTTAAACCAAATACACTCATTCTTTTATAAATTGCCTTGCTCATGATGTTTCATTATACCAATAGAAAAATTAACTAATAGAGTCTCAAAAGATACACCCCTGCTAACATTTTTATAGGTTTTCTTTGAACCAGTTGAGATGTTTGGATGAGAAAAGTCAGATAAGATTCAAAATATATCTTGTAATATTAATAAATATAACTGCCTACAACTAACAAGCAGAAATTATCCTTGTAACAGTTCCCTGAATTGAACCAACTAGTTAACCAGCAGCAGAACAAAGAGCAGGTATTTCTTCACATCGAGTAACTAAGTAAGGCTTTGATGATCTAGGAAGAAGGGAAGAAGCAGGACCAACCAAATCAGAAAAGGATATGGGTAATATCCATCCAACTTGTTTTTTTTTTTTATTTTGTTTTGTTTTTTTTTCATCCTTGCCTCGAACTCAGAAATCTGCCTGCCTCTGCCTCCCAAGTGCTAGGATTAAAGGCGTGCGCCACCACCACCTGGCCCATCCAACTTGTTTTTAACAAACTATTATAAATCTTAGAGTGTTTTTCTTCTGATTCAACATCTGGGTTATATTAAGCTTGACAAATTGTTTTGCCCCAAATTTGTTTTCTGCATAGACATGTTCTAACTATCTGTTCAGGGGCATAAACTTTACTTGTTTATCAGTGTAATATCATATTTCCTGTTTCTCTCCTTCCCTGGAGAAATACAGAATAAAATGCTGGAAATGTTACCTGTGTTCCTGAACACTGAAGCAAATAATTCTTTTCAAAGCTGAGCAGTTTCAATCATCACTATATTTTTATGGATAATGATAACACTTGTTATTATGTTTTTAAGATAAGGATAATCAAACTTATGCCTCAACTCGTAAACTGACTGGCACAAGAGTCGGGATTTTCAAAATATCTCATGCTCAGTTTACTTATGTCTTAAGCTCTAATTGTCTCTGGGTTTCACTTCTACAGAACTAGAAGAAAAAGAGAGCCATTATTAATGAACAAATGTTTCTACTGCAGTAAACACGAAGCATTGTTCTCATACATACAACTCTAGACAGTAGGTTGGCCAAACTTATTCTCTGTTTCTGGATTCCATAAAATACTTTTCAAAATGAAACTCATCAGTCTATTTATTAGCCTCAGACAAAACACAAGGACCCAATTATACTCTCTCAAGCCCAAATCCAAATTTGACTCCATTTTTTTTACAGCTTGGATAATATGCTATTGCCTCATAGCATATATTTATGCATTTCCTCTGGATTCTGTACGTGTATTCTTGTACAGATCTTGGTGGTTAACAATTTTTTTTCTCTTTAATATTAATACAGAAAAGGAGCTCTTTGGGAAAGATTTGTCTGTGTTTAAGAACAGCTTTCAGTTCTTAATTATGTGTTTCAACTCTCAAAGCCAGCTCTTTTCTGTTTTCAATTCCAAGTTAACCTTATAGCTAAGGCTAATTGTATGTGGGTTTTTTCTTGATTAAATGAGCTTTACTGTGGTCATAAGGATCATATAAACTCCCTACTGTTTTTCTTTATAAAAATCTTAGACTATTATTGAATAAATCAGTGTAACATAAGTCAAGACAAAAGAGTTTTATTCTTAGTAAGAGTAGGGCTATTATTATTTTTAACTACCTGTATGCAATATGAATATACCATAATAAAACAGAGAGAGAAACAGTTTTCCCAAGAATATACCCTAGATGGCTTGGAGCTTCTCCTTTGAAAAGCAATATAGTATGCAAATACTAAATATGAATGAATGCAAGCAAACCTTTTCCCATTACCAGATTATTGGCATAAATTATCAGATGTTCTGTTTGCTAAGTAAACTATATATATACACATATATATAGGAAGATATACACCATTTAAGTATTTATACAACATTCATACTGAAAATAAGTCACTGTTCACAATTAAATTTTTTTAATTAATCCTGTGATAAATACAGGAGGTTGGGTTTATTTTTATTGGTTTCTTTACTGTGCTGTTTCTAGATGCACAGTCTAGATGTGATGTTTCTTATTTTGAACTCTTACCCTCTTAGAATTTGCATATTCCATCCCCTCCTATTAACATCACATTTTATTTTTAGAAAGAAAACAATTAAATATTTTATATGGGAATTATATACTTTAAATTGTGATGAGAACAAAAAAATGTATTTGGAACACATACATAACCATTGAAAGACGAATAAGAGTGAGAGAGGGTCAAGAAAGGATAATGGAGGACAGTAAATATAAGCAAAACATATTATATACTCATATGAATATATCATAATGAAACTCATTATTCTATACAGTTATTATATGCTAGTAAACATTTAAAAACTCTTGAACTTGTAAATTTTGCATCATTTGTAATTTCTCTTTCCATTTCTAAATTCAGTGTCCTCCAAAGAGTGACTAAAATCAACATACAAATTATAAAACAAAGTGTGACGCTAAGCTTTCTTATCTTCTATGGCAGGTCAAATCACATGCCTGCTCAAATTGCTACTCAGCTGTAATCCAGATGAGACCAGGAAGAGTCACTTGCCAAAAGTAGTATTCATTTGCTATGAGAATTTTTCACTCCCATCTCTTGGCTTACAATAGATGTCCTCATTGTTTTGGATGCATTACACCTGCTTCAGAGAATCAAATACATTTCGACCCTTCCAAACATACATACAGAATTTGTGAGTTTCCAAGAAAAAAAAAGTTACTGTTTTCCAAAAGCATAAATCTCTGAGATGTGTTAGACAGAGCCTGTCTTAGTCCTAGCCCTGCTCAGGGGTCCTCTCTTATACTTGTTTTGTTTTGTCTGCAACTTGATGAATTGATCTCTTCATTAGACCTAAGCACTAGGAGCCTGGGAGTATCATCCATCCACACTGACACAGTTTCAAAGCTCTCAGCCAGTGAACCCCAGAAGTTGGCCTTCTATCTCTCCAGTCACTCCAGATGTGCTGATTCTCCTTTTCATTTTCATTAAGTCAGGTATTCCTTTGCTCATGCCAATACATACCCCAGCTCTTTCCAATAAGCCAGTAAAGATTAGCAAGGCAATTTAGAAGTCAACAATAATCTTTCTGCAGGCCCCTATTCTGTTTTTTGGTTCAAAGCCCTGTGTATTTAATTTAATCTATTTTAATCTTAGTTTCCTACAGTACATTTTTGTTATTTTTTTAATGTGTCTATGTAGTTCTTTCTCTAATTTTACATTGTCAACACTACTATAATTTTAATGATTTGGGCATTCAAATCTGGCCTCTTGTCCTATATCTGATCTTGCTAACTGCTACTTTTTAATCTACATACAATTTTAAAACTATGTATGTATGTATGTATGTATGTATGTATGTATGTATGTATTTATTGGGAGTTCCTGTGCATGCTACAGTGAGTGTATGGAAGTCAAATGACAACCTTTGGGAATATTGTTTGGAATAACTTTCCACTTTACTGAGGCCAGGTCTCTTTGGTTTCCTTGACAACTTGAACTTCAGGGTAATCTTGTCATAGGCGTACCTGGATTACAGGTGTGCACTAGTGAATCTGCTCTTACGTGAGTTGCAGGAAATTGAATTCAGGTTGTCAGACATGCACAACAAGGAATTTGACCAGCTGATTCATCTCAGAGGCCCATTATCTTTTTCTTGGCAGGTTTAATCACCCTTCTGGCTCCAACTAAAACATATCTTTTTTTTTTTCAGTGCATCTTTTTTTTATAATCTCCCTATGTAAACCAGGCTGTCTTTGAACTCACTATTTTCCTGCCTCTGCTAACTTAATGTGGGAGTTTACAAGCATACATTGCTATGCCCAGACTTCACAATTCACTTGTAAGTGTACAGGCATACATTTTTTTCATATTCTCATCTTAGTAGGGTGACATACAAAGTCAAAACGTAATCATATTCTGAAACCATACAAACCTCCCAGTCTTGTCTCTTTTACTTAATGCTGCCAGTCTCTCCCTGGACAGTTAAAATTTCTTATGATTACTTCCACCATGGCCTCTTTACAAGCCTTTTAAATGTGCTCAAGTAATTTCACAGTCCACTTGCTCCTTTTGTCTGGTGGCCTACAACAGAGTATTGAGAAAGCTACTTTACTGAAACACGTGATCACATATCCTACTTTGAGTCCTAACAGCTGTGTACAATTACTAGGCTCTTCTTATCCTCTATCATTGAAATAATCTATCTTTCAAGATGAAAGTTCTAACTCTGTCTTGCTTTTCATGGTTTCGAATAGAGTCTAGTAAGAATAACTAGAGTACTAAGCTTCCAGATCCTCTTTCCTATACTTTGTAGTCAAGCACTTATCTACCAGCTAGTTATACTACCTAGTATTAACCAAAGAACCTTACATTAAATGGTGCAAATACATACAAATTTACAATAAACAGAAAATATTACAATGCTCATGCAAAGCCTTGAAACAATTCTTAAGATACAGCACTGACTATGGTGACCATGAACTCAGAGCATAAAAGGATCTAGCACTCCCACTGATTCTACCCTTAGCATGCCTTCATCATTTTATGTCTATATTGTGGCAAGGGCTATGTAGACAAGAAAACGAATTGCAGGTACTCACTGATATACTCTGTAGAAGAAAAAAACCTATAGGATGAAAGACCTTCTTTAAAGCAAGTGTTTACAAAGACCACTCAGTGACCTCGATGTATTTATAGTCCTTTGTCACATTAAAGAAAAAACATCTTATTATCTGGCCCATGGTGCACATGCAAACTTACACCCTGCCTCTGCTTCAAGCATACCAATGTCTCCACTCTGATATGATTCTTCCATTCCTTTTCATTCTATACTTTGAATTTCTGATTACCATGGTAACTTTTGATTTCTCTCTTCCCCTTAGACTAACATGAATGTTCCCTATATGGCAACAGCCACTTCAATTCTCATAATTTCCATAAACACTATTTTTATTTGTCTGCTAGCTTTTTTATTTATTTGTTCGTATACAAAGGGGATAGGCAGTCGCATGCTTACCACACGCACTACAGACATCAGAGCGGACAACGTTGTAAAGTTGGTTCCTTCTATTTATTTTTATGTGAGTTTCAGGGATTGAGCTCAGGTTATCATGCTTGGTAAGCACCTATTTCTACTGAGACATTTCATGATTAAAAATATTGTTTTCTAACAGAAAGGAAAACTGAAAAGCAACCATGTATCACCACCCAGAGGAGATAGCTAATTAAAACTGTGTTCTTATGATGTTTGTCTGTCTTTCAATCCATCCATCATCAATACTTGGTTTTTGATGTGTTTCATACTAAATTTCAACACTCAGGTTACATCTCCTAGAAAACTTCAGGAACTCCAGTTTAAGGTTTGTTTGTTGTTTTTTCACAGATCCTTTTGTTGAGTAAAGTATCTGTGCATATAGTAGTGTACAGAAGAGGTAGCTATTGCGTGTCCCATACAATTCAAAATCAATTCATGAAATAAAATATTACAACCACTTAAGAGTGCTCATTGGACCCCACCCCAGTCAATCAATCCTAAACTCCACAGAAATAGGACTGGCTTGTTGATTTTGCCCATATATTTAGTATTGTCTACAGTTCCATATGGAATCAAATATTTGGTATCCTTTTATCTAATTATTATTTATTTAAATATAAGGCACTTGAGATGAATCCATGATGTGTAATAGTCTACTGTATGCATATAATATTGTTTATTTACACATTTTCCTGCCAATGAACATCTTGAGCTGTTGCTAGCATAAATAAAGTATTTTTCTTGAGAAAATACTTTTGGAGACATATGTTTTCATTTCTTTTAAATAAATACCTAAGTTTGGAATTTAAACAAATAACTTGTGTGGTTTATTTTTGGGTTTTTGTTTTTGTTTTGGAATTTGAGTTTTATAATAGGCTTGTAATGGTTTTAATGAGAATGTTCCCCCATAGATTTGTTTTACTTAGTTTAGTTAAGTTAAGTTAGAGGAAGTAATGTGAAATGCTGTTCCTTGATTGCCGCAAGGGTCATGGGGACTCTACTATAACAAAAGATCAAGAAAAAAATAAAACCAAAAAGGTCATGGCAGTTTTCAGAAAAGAAGGGCCAAATGCTCAGGGAAAATAGTAGTTTCATGCTTATTATATTCAATAGAGAATGAATGACTCTTTAAAAATATGATTGGACAACAGGCTAACAACTAGTTCAATAGACCAAAGATGAAATCCTGCAAGTCAGGATCTTGTGTGTTCAGATCATTCTTGGATTTAGGCAGGCAACAGTTGTTTGGGCAGGGTTCCACTGGGGAATCTACTGAGGTGAGAAAGTTTTTGAAGCTTGCAGAAGTGGCCTGCTTCCTCTCTGAAGTCCTTCAGCTGTGTCAGGCTGGAACAATGGCAATGATGGAAGTCCAGAAAGTCCTGAGAGCTCTGGCCAACATCTAGCACTGACAGTGGTCCCAGCAACAGTGCCAGGGTATTTAACTGCCACTAAAGCCAGGGCCACAGACAGAGTCTCAAGTCTTCTCTGGATGTATATTAACATAGAGGTTCAAGAATTCTTGTCTCAGGAGCAACTCAAAGTGATCTTAGAAACCATCCTTAGGTACTTTAAATAGGATTCCTTAGTTCCAGGTAGGGCAAGATCTCTTTCATAATGAGGGTTTTAAGAACCATTATCAATAATTAATAAGTCCACTTCCAGTGCTTTCAAATCTCCTTTGGTCCAAGGAACGTCACATGATTGAACCTAATTATCTCAGGGTTGGTTTATTCTCAGCCCCAACAAAAGCCCATCCATTCATATGTTTCAGCTCTTCACTAAAAATTATGTCACTTTCCACTCCTGCTAACAATGAGTAAGAGTTCCTGCTGCCTTGCACCCCTGTCAACTTTTGATACTGTCCATCATTTTGATTTTTTTTATCCTCTGGCTATATAGCTCAAGCTTAAGTGTTTCAGAAACTCTTTCAGTTTTAATGGTTGTCATTGTCCAATGTAGAATGAATGAATTCCTGCCTTCAAATGATCTTGAAACTATTTGATAGGAAGATAGAGGACTCACCTGATTTTGATCTCACATTGCATTAGGTTCATACTAATTGCTTGATGTTTTTATTTCATCATTTGAAAATACTGGATACAAAATAAGAGACTATGTACATATGTACATATATACATACTCTCTTATAAATGATATATATATATATATATATATATATATATTTATATATATATACCTAACTCTGTTGTTAACTCTGTTGTTGACAAACATTTTTGTTGCAGGTTTAAGTGTGAAAACTTCAATTCATTTTTTACTTCAATTTTGATGTTTCTTTAATTATATGTTATAACAGAAAATAGAATGCCAGAAATCTCCATAACTAAACTGGCAGGTCTCTAAAGGACTTTTTATTGTGTATGCTGGTTAAACTCATCTGTGCAGATAGATTCAAAGTGAGTAACTAGCAGAAGAAAGAAAAGACACCAAGAAAAAGCCAGCATATTTACAGTCTTTCTACAAAATAACACAATCTTGTATGTGTATCTACTGGCCTTTGTAAATGTAGTTGAAAAAATTATTGCAAATTAGACTTTAGCTCATTAATTTATACTTCCTCTGTTTATGAAAAACTTATTACTGTATATTAGGAAAATAAAATTTTAAGCAAGTATCCATATCTTGTATACCATATATCACCTGCCCCTGTGGGCTTAATTCTGCTTTGCAAACACATATGTTGAAGTTTTAACTCCCAATGTAGTAGTGTAAAGAAATGAAAAGTTCCAGGAGACAATTGAATCTAGATGTAGTCTTGAGGTTCGGATCTTGCTGGTGGCATCATAAAGGAAACCAATTCCACCCCTATGCCCCTTGCCGAAACCCGTATATGAAGGCCTCTCTCAGACTGAAGCTGCAGACAGGGAACTTGAATGGGTTTGTCCTAAATCCTCTACATACAGTTGTGGTTGCTTAGCTTGAGGCTTTCTAATACTGGGAGTAGGGGGTTCTCTGACTCTTGGCTCATCTTGGAAACCTTTTCCTGCTACTGGGTTGCTTCATTCAACATTCATATGAAGGTTTGTGCCTAGTCTTATTGCATCTTATAATGCTGTGTTCAATTGATATCCCTGGCAAGTACTTTTTTTTCTGTAGGGAAATGGAAGAGACAGGAACATGAGGTGGATACTGGGAGGAGTATATGGAAGGGAGACTGCAGTTGGGATGTATTAAGTGAGAGAAGAATATAACAATAATAATAATAATAATAATAATAATAATAATAATAATAATAATAAAAACAAAAAAGGTCTTTGTCAGCATTCCAGGAAACCGTCCCCAAAATAGTTATTAACATTGGTACCAACCACACTAACACCTTAATCTTAGATTTCTAGCACAAGAGTTGTGAAAACAACAAAGTTGTTTTAAAATTGCTTTAGCCTCTATATTTTGTTAAGGTGATGAGAGTTGTCTCTCAAGTTTACCCAAATTCCACTCTCCACAAAAATAGCATTTTTATCAGAGAAGGTTATATTAAACATTTACACAGGGAAGTTCTGATTGAGGACTGTACTTATGGCTCAGGGACAAGAGTGCTTGTCTAGTACACAGGAAATCCTGGCTTGAATTCTCATCACCTCGTAATGCTGAACATGGTGATAGATGCTTGTGATTCCAATATACAGGCAGTGGAGGCAAGATGATCAAACTTCAAGGTGTGTTTCAGTCACACAGGAAGTTGGAGACTACCCTGTGTTGTGTGAGATTCTGTCTCCCCAAGTTCATTCCTAAAATCCTGATAATTACATAATGACTGTTACAGACTGAATTAAGCCGAGCTCTCACCTGTGGTATTAGCCTGCAACAGAGCTAGCTTAATGTTTCAGTAAAACCAATAGGTGTATATAGGTTATGGTTTAAAGTTATCCAAAGCACTCCTTTTTATAATCAACCATGTATCAAATATAAGAGGCACTGTCTCAAAAAAAAGGGAAGGAAGGAAAGAAGGAAGGAAGGAAGGAAGGAAGGAAGGAAGGAAGGAAGGAAGGAAGGAAGGGAAGGAGGGAGGAAGGGAGGGAGGGAGGGAGGGAGGGAGGGAGGAAGGAAGGAAGGAAGGAAGGAAGGAAGGAAGGAAGGAAGGAAGATAATGGCAAACAAATTTATAAGGGTTAGTGAAGGAGTTTCCCTACAGGATTAAAAAAAAAAACAAACCATCAAATGGGGAAGAAGAGACAGACTTGTGTTTATCTGGGTGGGTAGGTATAGGGGAAATCTCCAGGCAAATCTGAATTTCTAGTCTCTCTATTGAAACCTCAGAATTAGAAGCTCATTTGATCTCAGAAGCTGAGGAATGGCTGAACCTAGTTAGTGTTTGGGTAGGAGATAAAGCATTGAATACAGAATGGAGTGCTGACATGGATCAAGTGTATTTCAGGTGACCCAGCTTGCCTATGTGAATTTCACACTGGTAGCTGCATCAAACTTTAGATTCCAAGGTTTCATTTTCTGAAATGCTTCCTATTCATTTTTCATAATCCTCTAGACAATTAATTAGCTGACCTTATGATGCTGTTATTACCATGCCTTGCTTCCAAATCAGCACTGCATTTCCCCAATATATTCCAAAAAAATCTGCAAATGTCATTTGAATACTCATGTTGTTCATGATGATGGTTAGTACATATTTTGTTGTCAGTCTTCAGCATGTATACTATCTTGTTGAATAATCCATTTTATCATAGATTCCCACTTTCAAATGGATTTCCTTCAAATTATACAAAAGTTAGAAATATAAAGAGATTTAAGATTACAAAGACATATTAATATTACCAAAATGTTATGAAACATTCACCCAAATTAGTTTTAAGTAGCATCTCATTTTTGTTGCTTTTAAAATAGAAAGAGGTGATTTTTGTGTATTTAGAGGCTGACAATCTCCTTGTAATGAACAAAGATTGTTATTATTATTATTAGCTGTCATTGTACCTAGTACAGTGTCTGAACAAAGAAAATTCTTAGTAAATGTTGTCTTTCTTCTCAGATTCATTTGTGTCCTTCCCACAGCTTTGATCTTATTACTTTAAGTTGGAAAATGGGATTGCATGTATATGAATAAAGCTACTTCATTTACTCCCCTGGTTTCTGTTATTTCCTAAAAGTTGCCTTATGACTTGTGATTAAGCAAGCCACAAGAACTGCACCATTTTCATTGATGTTTGTGGTGTTTCTTATTCCAGTGTATACTTATTTTGTAAGCTAGCATGGACTCAAATTTAATATTTCTTCCATCATATAAAGGTGGTCTCACTTTTACAATGTTTTTACTTAGATTTTTTTTATTACTTTTATTTTTTTGCAGTCCAGTCATTATCCCCCTCTCATTTCACCCTCCCACAGTTCCTCATCCTATTCTTTCTCCCTTCTGTCTCCAAGATGTCCTCTGCCTACACCTGCCAGGCCTCCCCACTCTGTAAGGCCTCAAGTCTCTTGAGGGTTAGGCACATCTTCACTCATTGAAGCCCAACCAGGTAGTCCCCTGCTGTATATGTGTTAGAGGCCTTGGACCAGCCCCTGTATGCTGCATGGTTGGTGGCTCATTGTCTGAGAAATCTCAGGGGTTATTTGAGACTGCTGGTCTTCCTATGGGATTGCCCATCTCCTCAGCTTCTCCCAGCCTTTCCCTAATTCAACCACAGAGGTCTCTTACTTCAGTCCAATGGTTGGTATAAGTATTTGCATCTGTCTCAGTCAGCTGTTTGTTGGGTGTCTCAGAGGACAGCCATGCTAGGCTTTGATTTGTAAGCACACAACAGTGTCAGTAACAGTGTCAGGTCCCAGGCCTTCCCTTGACCTGGATCTCAATTTGGGCCTGTCACTGGACCTCCTTTCTCTCATGCTCTCCTCTGTTTTTGTTCCTGTAGTTCCTTCAGATGGGAACATTTTGGGGTCTGAGCTTTTGACTGTGGGATGGTAACCATATCCCTCCACATGGTGCTCTGTCCTTCCACTGGAGGTGGACTCCACAAGTTCTCCCTCTCCACTGTAAAGCACTTCATCCAAGGTTCCTCCCTTTGAGTTCTGAGAGTCTCTCATCTACCTGGTCTCTGGTACATTCTAGAGAGTCCCCCTACCTTCTAACTACCAAGGTTGCCTGTTTCCATTCTTTCTGCTGGCCCTCAGGGCTTCAGTCCTGCTCCCCCCACTACCTGACCATGTTGCCCTCTTCCCCTCCCCTTCCTTCTCTCCCACCTTCCCTCTGCACCTCTGTGACTTCTTTCTTCTCCCTTCCAAGTGGGATTGAGGCAACCTCACTTGGGTCCTTCAGCTTGTTAACCTTCTTGAGTCTTTGGGTTGTGTCCTGGGTATTCTGTATTTTGGGCTAATATCCACTTATTAGTGCGTACATACCATGCACGTCACTTGGGTCTGAGTTACCTCATTCAGGATGGTATTTCTAGTTCCATCCATTGCCTGCAAAGCTCATGATGTCCTTGTTCTTAATAGCTGAATTGTCTTCCATTGTGTAAATGAACCACATTTTCTGTATCCATTCTTTGGTTGTGGGACATCTGGCCTGTTTCCAGCTTCTCACTATTACAAATAAGGCTGGCTGCTATGACCTTTTAAAGCTTTACTGTGTTGCAAAAGCAATGCATAAGTGGCTGAGGAGATAGTTCAGAGGGTAAAGTGACTACTGATCAAGCATCAGAATCTGAGAGTAGATCCCCAGCACCTCACATAAAAGCTCAACACTAAGGTATATATCTGAAACCCTCGTGCTTTAGGGGGTGATGGTAGAGATAAATAGACCCCAGGGTTTTGTTTGTTGGCCAACAATTCTATACAAATGGATAAACTCTAGATTCACTGACAGACCTTGTCTCGGGAAAATGGTGGCAAGACATAGAGGATGGCAACTGATATTGACTTCTGAGACACACACACACACACACACACACACACACACACACACACTTCCCCATATACATATATATACACATTTATTAAATAGATAAATAAATGTATTTATTTTTTAAAAAATGGAACCCCTACTTCAAATTATGACCCTTTTCCAAGCTAAGGATACACAGTACAATACTGTCTCTTAATGCTGTGCAATGTCAAGGGGTTGTGACTCCTGATGAGTCACACAGTCATGATGGTGGACAGCAAACACTATGGTATGCTGTATTGCCATCAGGTTTTGGATATTGCACTTTTATTGTTTTGTATGTCATCATATCTTCACAATGTACATGTATGCTTCCCACTTCTAGTATATGTTGAAACATCATAGGTTGTTTCAACATACTGTACTTTCATATGAATTTCTGTTTGTAAAGTATGAGAAATGTATATCTGCATCCAATGGTTCAACTTGATTGTTAAACTTATTTTCAAAGCATCATGTCTGTGTAAGTATGGTGTTTGTTGTGAAGTGCACAGAAAGCGTATTTTATTTTTATCATATAGTCCTAAGCATGCAGGTCTACATAGTAACATACAGTCTGCAGATATTCAGAGACCTTCTCATTGGCATAGTGGGCAACATTTTGAAACCACTACCATTGCTAGATCTTGTCTGCCTATTAGGGACATGGAATAGAGAGGGTAATATTTTTATTTACTCTCATTTATTATTCAAAATGCAGAGAAACAGTACAGAATCTAATGAGCAAAGGGAATAAAATAGTAAGGAAATGTATAAATACAGTAGTCCTTATTACATATCCAACTGATCAAGAGTATGTAAGTACTAGAGTGCCATGATATCAGAAATGGTATCTGTCCTATTCCTTCCCTAATTGTAGCACTTAGAACAATGTTGACAATGTAGCAGGCACTCACTAACTATTTATTGGTTCAATAAATTCTATATAAAGAGTGTTTTAATTTGAAACAGGAACTTCACAATGGTAGGGTAGAGAAAGGATATTAGCTTTTGCATAGAAGGGACATAAGGCAAGATGACTGTGGTAGGTAATGCACCTGAAAGTAATGTTTTGTATATACAATTCCATGTAAATTCATGTAAAAACCTGAATTATAAAATTATGTGTATGACCATTTGGCCTTTGTTTATGGCTATGAACTCTTTTGAGTGCTTGGTGTCCAAAGGAGTCAGAAGGAGGTAACAGAGCCCATGGAACTGGAGTTATAAATGATTGTGAGCTACCAAGGACATGCTGGAGATCACACCTAGGTCCTCCAAAAGATCAGCCAGTGCTCTTAACCTCTGAGGTATATCTCCAAACACTAAACCTGATTGTTTAAAATGTGTGTGTGTGTGTGTGTATGTGTGTGTGTGTGTGTGTGTGTGTATAATGAAGTATGGAAGACAGAGGATAGTTTTGTGCAGCTTGTTCTTTTTTTCTACCTTTATGTAGGTTTAGGGAGCTAAAATCGGGTTGCCAGTCTTGTACAGCAAAGGCTTTATACACTGAGCCACCTAGATGGCCCTAAATCATACCATATTAAATAATAAAATAATGAATTACCCCAGGATCACATATCTGTGAATACTGCTTTGAGAAAACTGGACTATATAATCAACCTGTTTATGTGACAATAAAAGTCACAAGTAAGGAGTTGTGGGTGATAAACATCAAGTGTAACACGGTGATGATTTTAGTTGCCATCAGAGTTATAGATTTTAATTCTGAAAGACAGAGAGACTAAGAGAGTTCATAGAAGCCAGGATATATTCTGGTAGGATTGTATCATTATAGTCTAGGAATGATGCCTTGGAGAGCAGACTGGAGAACTGAAGGAGTTTCTTAAGAATCAAGCAGAATCAATTAACCATGGAATATAAATGTTCAGGCATAATAATGTCTGCAGTGTTATTTCAAAAATACATAGAATTCAAGCTCTGATAAATTTTGTGCTCAGTTGAACTTGTCTCTACAGTTTCTAGCTTTTCAATACTGGAACACTTACTTAACCTCTGTAACCTTTCGTTACCATAGCTGAAGGTAAGTTATTCAAATAAATCTCAGATTCTCAGCTCATTTGGAAATCCTAATCAGCTCCATTTGAATTCGTATTTCCTTTATTATTCCTTCTCCATAAAGTTCTTTAAAAAATGTTTTATATGTTTTATGGCTTTTTGAAAGTACTTACACACACACACACACACACACAGAGAGAGAGAGAGAGAGAGAGAGAGAGAGAGAGAGAGAGAGAGAGAGAGAGAGAGAGAGAGCTGAAGCTATAACTATAAAAGAATTTTTAAATCCTTCATGAACCCACAGTGAGTCAATTTATAGAGAATTTCCCAAAGGCCTGTTCGGGCCTATTGCATCTTGCATATTTTCTAGATTTGGAAATCACAACAAAATGATTAGATTTGAAAGATTTTTAGTTTATCCTAGTAACTTTTGACTTTCAGAAAGAGAAATTTATGGAGCAGAATCTTTGAGCAGTAGACACCCAGGATCCTGCACATAATTTATTGCCTCCCCTCCAACTCTTGAGAATTTCTCCTCATTTGATGCAGGCAGACTGCTGCAGACCTTGCAATCTTCTGTTACCACTCATCTGCGTGAACACTGCATTGTCCTGAAGGCTTTAGCGCCTCTGATTTTCTACCCCATTTCTCATCCAGAGCCTCGACTTGAAACTCCAGTCCTGTTGGCAGGTTAAATCTCTATATCCTCTTCCCTCTTGACACAGATAGACGTTCTCTGAACCTGAGGTAGGGGAGACATTATTTTTCCAGTCTCTCCCTTTTGACTCCCTACTTTTGTCGTTGTAGGTTTGTTTTAAGAAAGAAACCACTAAATTATTCGATTTTGATGAATCTTTTTCTGCAATAACTTCACTCGCCATCACTACTAGTACAAGAATCAATGGAGTGAAGTCCAGAGCTTCCTGGTAACACCCATAGAACCCATACTTTCCACAGCCGAAGTTCAACTACTTCTAAGCTATTGAAATTTTTGCTAAATATATTACCCACACACACACCTTTTTTAAACAGTAAAAGCTTTATTACTCTCATTATGGGCTCAAGAAAATGCTTTAAATCTTAAATTCTGAAATAATATCTCCTGTCCTAAAAGCAGTGAAGCTTTTCAAGGGAGTGAGAGAGAAAGAAAATGCTCTCCAAAAAAGCACTTGATGGTTGTGGAATTCTATCGCAAATTTGGTTCATATATTTTTACTAACTACCACCTCTATATGTAAATTAAATATAAGAGAAGCAAGAAATAATTTTCTATCCTAAATGGCAGAAGCATGTACACCAGCAAGGCAGCCCTGCATGTGTTTGATGGCTGTGAAATGACCTGTTTGATTTTCTATTACAGACTAGCAGACTGTGCTCCCCTGGCTCTCCAGACCCAAATGGTCAGGTAGCCAACTTGTCATTAGGAATGGAGTACATTCCTAACCTGTAATATAAATAAAGTGTATTTGAAAACCTCATGTATAGACACTGTCCTCCATTATGAAGGGAGTGCCATAAAAAACATGTTTATCCTTTGAAATGCTACTGTAGAGGAGAAAACCATGTTTTGTCTTGTTTTGTTTTGCTTTCCTTTTTTCTTTTTTGCTGGCTAAACCCTGACAAATGAGTTTATCATTTGACCATATGGGATAGTGTATTCACACATGTCCAAATAGTCAAATCCATTCAAATTGGTCCAGATAGACTAATTCTTCAGTTCTTTGGAGGGAAAACCTAAGCTGAGTTAAATAAAATGCTAAAATAAAAGCAGTTTATTTACCTCAGGGGAGAAGTAGTGAGAATTTGGCCTCAAGTCTTAACAGAATTCCATAATGGCTCCCATGGATACATAATCACTTCTGAACATCATGTTCCTTCTATACAAAAGCGTCAGCAAAAGTTGGGATCTTTTAGTCTTCACACTTAGTCTGATTTATCTAGTTGAACAAATTTGCTGGTATGTGTGTGTGTGTGTGTGTGTGTGTGTGTGTATGTGTGTGTCTGTCTGTCTGTCTGTGTACATGTGCATGTGGGAGTGAGTGTGTCTACAATAAACACATACATTTAAGTTTGGATCATTGCAATTTTTTCAGACTCCAAATTAATGCAGTTTGGGTTAATGCAGTTTTACTGTCTGTGTGTACATGGAAGACAAAGGCAGTAAAGTATGCTACCTGCATTTCAGAATTTAAGTCACTTATTTTCTTCACTGCCTAGATCATAAATTCTACCTTGCATGTGAGAATCAACCTATTTCTCTCTGTTTCTGTATTGTTCTGTAATAAATAATTTTTAATCAATGTTTATCTGAGAATCTAGAGGTATGTGAAGCAAGGTATTTCTAAGTATAATTTTCTTTCTTTGGATGGCTATCTGCTTTAATTGTTTCTTTATTGACTGTAATAACTCAGAAGACAAGACATATATTACATTCATTATGTCTTTTTAACAGTTTGAAAATCATAAATGAAGTGATATAGAAAAGACCATTGAGTAGGTAGTCACTTATAGATGACACATTTGAAAGGAAAAGATAAATTTATAGAAACAGATAAAAGAGCAGGATAGAATTGATGGATTAGAAAGATTTGGGTAGATGGTATAGAGAATACAGACAGGAATCTGTCTATACCATAAATGCACCAGCAGAATCAGCAAGACCTAACTATCTGGATCTCTGTAGTTTACTTAAGGCTTGCAAGTTCCTTAGAAACAGTTTGCACAGTAGATTGAGGTTAATGTCAGTTCTGAATTCAGCTGTGGCTACCTACTCCACTCATTCCAGACAGCCTTATGGAGAGTAGAGATGCACAAATTCCTGGAGCAGCTTCCACAACACTTGATAGAAGGCAGGGTGGCCAATAAAGACTCTGCCTTCTGAATACTGGTCACCTTCACTCTGATCATGAATAGTATCCTCTGATTACAGACACACGTGCACAAGAAGGCAAGTGTTGTTGCTCCACTCTAACTGTGTTTCAGTCCCCTCCCTACAGTATTCCATGCCCCTGCTCTTCAACTAAAACGACATGGAATGGATTTAATAATCAAACTCTATCTTTCTCTCTCATTTTTCTATTCCCCTCTTGCCATCACAAAAGCAAGATCATAAAGACTAGAAACTTTAAAAACAGCTATGTATAAAGTATACATACATACATACATACATACATGCATGCATACATACATACATGCATACATATAAAAAGGCACAACTGGAAAGTAACAACATATACCCAATGAAAGATTCAGGCTCTTTCAAACTCAGAAAACTTAAGCTTATACATCAGACTTACACTTGGCATATAAAAGCCTATACTAATCAGAAAACACACAGATACTTCAAACTCTGGGAAGGAGGGGAACCTAGTTCTCAGAGTTGCTTCATTGCTAGGTCAAAATGTATAGTTTCAAGAAATATCATAAGGTATACAGAGAAACAAGGAAGAATATCCTATGCAATGAAACAAACAAAACAAAACATGACTTTATAAAGAAAGTCCAATGGCTACTAAACAAAGATATGAATTCAATGGCCTTAAGCATATTTAGAGAAAGTGAAGAAAAGGGTGCACAAATCAAATGGAAAGATCAGTAAAGAAATCTAAAGGCCCCAAAAGTCGTTTTACAGCCCCAAAGTAAAATGCCTGATATAAGAAATTCACTAGGGCTGGAGAGATGGCTCAGCGGTTAAGAGCACTGACTGCTCTTCCAGAGGTCCTGAGTTCAAATCCCAGCAACCACATG
>NW_021604563.1:3343696-3358000 GCF_004785775.1 Grammomys surdaster
CACCATGTGGTTGCTGGGATTTGAACTCAGGACCTCTGGAAGAGGTCCTGAGTTCAAATCCCAGCAACCACATGATGGCTCACAACCATCTGTAATGAGATTCGATGCCCTCTTCTGGTGTGTCTGAAGACAGCTACAGTGTACTCATAAGTAAAATAAATAAATCTTTAAAAAAAAAAAGAAATTCACTAAAGGAATTTAAATGAATATTTAAAACTAGGCAAAAGAAAGGATCAGTTCTAAGTTTGTACGACAGAAAATAATGTGACAAGTTCAAAGGATCCAGGAGAAAACAAGTATACTGTATATGTATTGTAATGGCATCCAAAGGAGAGAATAAGGAAGAAAGGATATGTGGTAGAAGACATGAACATAATACTCAAGGAGCTCAGTAAACATTAAATAAGATGAACGCAAAGAGAACTCCATTGACACATGAGAATCAAGGATGTGAAAAAACAGAGAAAATCTTGAAAGTGATAAGAGAAAAGCAACTCAGAACTCATATTGAGATCATAAGCAGACTTTTCATCAGGAAATAAGGACGCTAGAAAGTAATGCTAAAAGAAAACCAACTATCAGCAGATAATCTCTTCTAAAAGAATAATAAAAAACCCAACTGACATTCAATAATGTGAGGCAAATTAAGATGCCACCAGGCAAACAGAAGTTTGAGGGATGTCTTAACCAGAGACAAAAGGGATGAAAGAACACTTCAACAATAATGCAAAACAATATAAAGAAACAATGACCTTACAAACCATGAAAACATTAGCAGTTAGCAAAGTCGGCATTATTAGAAAAATCCATTTATAACTGTACTTTTAATTTTTCCCATACTTTAAAAGTCTAGCTTCTGTCCCATGCTTTGTCTCCATATTTGCTCTCATAAGTATTTGTTACCCCTTCTAAGAAGAGCCAAAGCACTCACACTTTGGTCTTCCTTGTTCATGAGCTTCATGTGGTCTGTGAGTTGTATCTTGGATATTGCCAGCTTTTGGGCTAATATCCAATTATCAGTGAGTGCATACCATGTGTGTTCTTTTGTGATTGGGTTACCTCACTCAGGATGATATCTTCTCCCTCCATCCATTTACATAAGAATTTCTCAAATTCATTGTTTTTAATAGAAACTGAAGGAGGCGCTGTCCAGAGACTGCTCCACCTGGGTATCCATCCCTTGTAAAGTCACCAAAGGTAGACACTGATGTGTATGCCAGGCAGTGCATGCTGACAGGAGCTTGATATAGCTGTCTCCTTAGAGGTCTGCCAGAGCCTGAAATATACAGAGGTGGAAGCTCATAGCTAACCATTAAGCTGATTGTGGGGTTCCCAATGGAGGAGTTAGAGATAAGACTGAAGGAGCTGAAAGGGTTTGCAGCCCCATGAGGAGAGCAACAATACCAACCAACCAACCAGAGCTCCCAGGGTCTAAACCACCAGCCTGGGGGCACATAGGGAGAGACTCATGGCTCCAGCTGTATATGTAGGGGAGGATGACAGTGTCAGGCATAGGTAGGAGAGGAAGTCCTTGGTCCAGTGAAGGGTGGACATCCCAGTGTGGGGGAAATCATGGCTGGGGAGGTAGGGGTGGGAGGGTGAGTAGGGGCATATTCTCATAGAAGCAGGAGGGGGGAGAGATATGGGGTTCCTGGGTGGGGGGGAAAGGGGAGTACATCTGAAATGTAAATAAAATATCCAATAAAAAGTCTAGCTTCATCAATGCCACATTTTATCTTTTACATAATTTAAAATGACTTGTATTTATAAAAATCATTAGCTTTTTTAAGGCACTTTCTGTATACTGAGGTAATTGCAAGTGTGCTGGTTAATTTTATGTCATCTTAACACAAACTAAAGTCATCTGAGGGAAGGGATCCTCAATTAAGAGAACACCTCCATAAGATCAGGCCATTGGCATTTTATTAACTACTGTTATGGAAAGGCCCAACTCATTGAGGGAGATGTTACTCATGGGGTGGTAGTCCTGAGTGCTTTAATAACACATGCTGAGCAAGCCATGAGGCAGAAGGCATTGAGCAGCATCCTTCCATGGCCTCTGCATTAGCTCTTGCTTCTCCGTTCTTATACTACCTGACTTCCTACCTAATTGCCTTCAGTGAATATTTGTGATATAAAAGAGTAAGTGAAATCAACCCTTTTCTTTCCAAGTTGCTTTTACTCATGATATCTTATCAAAGCAATATAAATACTAAATCATTCTACCACTGATGAATAAAAGAGTTGATCAAGATACTTTTTAGGAACACAATTTTGCATGGTGTTCAGTTAATGCATGTATAATCTAAACTTTAACATGTTAAATGCAATTGCCCTTGCAATCACATGAACAATAGTTATATAAAATAAAAAGTAAAAATTTTAGCATTCTGCTAAAAATTTCATCCAAATACAAAGAATGACAACCATGCAGAAAATGGAAAAGATACACAATGCACAGAGAATATGAATGCCAAGATAGCATCAATAAGTCCCTCCTCATCAGTAACCTCTTAAATATAAGTGGATTAACTCTCCAATCAAAATTCATAAACTGATAAGTAATTATAAAAAAAATTATTCAAGATACTCACTTTAAGCCAGATGTGATGACATATTTTCAAACCAGCATTCAGGAGACTTCGTGTTTGAGGGCAGCCTAGGCAATGTACAAAGATCCAGGACAGTCAATGCCTCATAATGAGACTCTGTTTTAATAAACAAATGAATAAATAAACAAGAAATAAGAGAGACATTATACCCAGTGATAAAAAATTTGATAAAAATGAAAGGTATGAAAAAGCCATCTCATGCCAATGAGACCCCTGAAAAAGCAATAGCAGCTTATCCTTAACCAAACCAAAAACATTTTAACAGATTAGGAGACAAAGAATGGCATTATATGTATATGAAATACATGACAATATACAATTATATGATAGTAATAAAACTATTTATATAGATTGACAATATATTAAATTAACAATAATAGAAATGAAGAGAGAAATAATTGCAGGATAATGTTAGATAGATTCACTATTTTTCTCTCCATAATACGTAGAACACCCAGAAAGAAGTTAAGCAAATCAATTGAGAACTTAAACAATGTGATAAACTAGCTAGATTTAAAAATATGTGGAAAGAACATTTAATAACAGCAGAATAAACATTTTTTCTCAAGTACATATGGAATATTTCCCAAATCATACAGTATGTTAAGCCACAAATTAAAGGACCATAAATGTATTTTAATATATCTTTTCTGACTACAACAGGATGGTGC
Organism: Grammomys surdaster; assembly: GCF_004785775.1. Classification (NCBI taxonomy): domain Eukaryota; kingdom Metazoa; phylum Chordata; class Mammalia; order Rodentia; family Muridae; genus Grammomys; species Grammomys surdaster. Next base: position 3,346,980 of record NW_021604563.1, read on the forward strand.
TGAAAATCAATTACAAAAGCAAAACCAGAAAATTCCCAAGTTTGTAGATATTAAATGTTAGCCAACAAGTGGCTCATGGATCACAGGGAAATTAGCAAATACCTGGGAATGAATGAAAGTGAAAATAGTGTGTATGAACTCCTTTTAGGAGCAGCACAGGCAGGCCTAAGGGAAAAACTTGTTGCAAAACAACAAAACAAACAAACAAACAAACAAACAAACCCAATATCGAAAATCCACAGCTTAACCTTGGAACTCAGGGAAGTAATAAAAGATCAAACTGTACTGAAACCTAACAGAAAGAGAGTGATAATAGATGGTTAGAGCTGAGATGGCAAAGCGAACAATAATAAGGAAACTATAGAATCCAAAAGTGATCCTTCAGGATACCAACAAAATTGCCAAATCTATAGATGAACCATCAAAAAGGAGAAAACAATCAAATTCAATCAGAAATGATGCTAGGGATACTGCCAGCAAATTGACAAAACTGAAAATGCATTAAAAGAGACTATAAGAAGTCACCTCACAACAGATGAAATGGATGAATTTGTAATAACACAAAGTCCACAAAGATCAAATCAGAAAAAAAGAGTCAAGATGTGCCTATATTGCAAAGACAATGAATTAGTTTCAGAAAAGCTACCCCCCCAAAAGTTCCATCCTGATAGTATTGATGGTAAATGAGATCAAACATTTAAATGGATTAACAGTAGCTCTTCCCCAGGCTCTATAAAAGACTAGAAAAAAAGGCAACGTATTATCTCATTCTATGAAGCTTTCATTGTACCTATAGCAAAACCATTTTACTTATAGCCAGAAGGATAAGAGTGTGAAATATAGACCAATGTCCTTCTGAACAAGAACCCTCAACAAAATAGGGTCGAATAGAATTCAGCATCATGTTATGATTATCCATCATGACCAGGTGAGATTTCTGTTTTGAGTGCAAGCCTATGTGAACATATGGAGGCACATCAGTATAATGAAGGGTATTATCAGAATTAGTGAGAGAACAGATGAGAGTCTCCATTGACCCAGATAAGACATTTTACAAAAATGTAACTTTTTCATTGTTAAAACCAATTCAAATAAGAACAGAAGGACATATCTCATTGTTGGGAGCCGACTCTGAGCAGAAAGCGGCTATCATCTTTGCAGCCATCTAGAGCCATATACCCTGACAAGAGACTTGTTTTCAACAGTCTACAACAGCTGAGTGCACTCTGATAAACATCTTGTTTTTCTCACATATCTTGTTGTGTTGTTTAGTGCACAGTTGCAAGGTGCATGTGCTAAAGTGTCTTCAGCTGCATTCCCCTGCTTGTGCTTATATATACTCATGATTTCCTTTCAGTTGAGGAGAGACTTGAGGCGAGATTTGAGGCGAGACTTGAGAAGAGAATAGACCAGATTCTGTCTCGTCTCCATTCTTCCCGTCTCAGTCCCCACTCTCTCTCTTGCTAGGCCCCGACCTGTGGACCGGAGCAGCAGAACGGGCCGTTACATCTCATATAATAAACATTTGAAAAAACTCACAGAATTGAAAATCCAAAATTAAACTATCACATATATTAGTGATTTGCAACAAGGATCTCAAACCATTCAGTATTCAAATATTACAGTTTTCAATCCATAGTGAAGACAAAAGTGTATATCCACAGACAAAAACTAAGCAAGTTGAAGGTTTACTCAACACATAAATGTTAAACTGAAATGGACCAGAGAACTACATGTAAACATTAAAGCTATAATTGTTAAAACAAAAGCAAAATCTTTATAACTTTGTAATTTGCAGTTTTTTTTTGTCTAAGACACCAAAGGCACTGACAAATGAGAAATGGAATTAAAATTTTCTTCATCAAAATTAGAGCGTTGTTGTTGTTGTTGGACATGATGATAAATAAACATGTTTAAAAATGGGAGGTGGAGGCAGTAGAATCTCTGAATTTAAAGTCAGCTTTGTTTACAATACAAGCTCACAGTCTTGTTTAACAACAATAACAAAAAGCATTTTATGTATGAAGACCATTAATTTTGATCATATTTATCATATTTATCTCTATCCTAACTTTTCCTACAACCACCACCACATCCAGCCCATGTCATCTACAGTTTATTCTGTGAATCCATAAATATAATAATGACTGACAAAGCAAGATATAGTGGTACATTGGTACAAGTTTTATGAGAATAGACAACAAATTTCTGACTATATACACAGTTCACTCTATGGGGGAAACACATACCTGGTATTATAAATCAACAACCATGGGTAGGAAATTTTGAGTCTCTGAGGTGAACCTAATACTATTATTCTGCTAAATGAATGCATTATCAAACCATGCTCTTAAAATCATATTTCTATACCAATAGATAAGTGCAGCTCTCAGATCTCATCAGAGAAGATTGTAGAGTGAACAGCAGTTGATGTAGGAACTCGGAACTGGTCAAAGTGAGAGAGAGTAAGTGTCTAAACAGTGCACAGCCACAAATGGAAAAAATAATTTTTAAAAGAAGAAAATGTTATAGTTGAATTGTATTTTTTAAAATATCTAGTGAAATCCTGCCAGCTCCTTTATCAGATGAAGAAATTAAAGAGCAGAGAGTTGAGTGCCTCTTGCTACTTTAAGCAGCTTATTAAAGGCAGAGTTAAGCCTTTTGTGTCCCATAGGTTAGTTTTTAATATGTTTTCACTGTCCTTTCTGTTCAACCTCAGATTCAGTTTTTCTTTTTTAATTTTCCTAACTTTTTTATATACTGTATTCACTTCAGTTTTCTGTTGCCAATAACAGAATATAATAGGTAGGAAAAATGTTTTTGGAAAAATGTATTTTGACTCATTGTTCTAATTCAAGCATTAGAGGTTGCATCTGGTATTCCATTCTTGCTAGATTCTACCCTATGGCTTTTCCTTTCTGAACCATTAGGATTCCAACTTGTTGATCTTTTCTATTATAACTGCCTCTTATAGGCTCTATCTCTAAATACTGTAGTTTCAGTAAATCTATTCTTGTAAAACTTTATGAAGAATATTAAATTTCAACATGGGTTTATAAAACAACACACTGTATTCAAATAATAGTAGTATATTATTATACTTGGTTCTAATACTTTTTATCATTAACACATCAATTTAAATCTCTTAATTAGTAAGCTTCCTGTCACTATGACAAAATACTTGGGGCAAGTAACTGATAAACTCTTCAGGTCAGGGATCTTGAGGCTATAGTCTAAAACCTGTTGTCTCCACTGCTTTGAGTGTCTGATGAGGGCATCAGATGGCATTGGCAATAAGTACATAGAACAGCTAGCTCACAACATAACCCAGGAAGCAGGGAAATCCTCTACGACTGAGGTCCTGGAATCCTTTTTGAGGACATTCTTGCAGTGATGCTAGTACTTCACACTGGGAACTACCTCTCAATGTTTCTATCAAGGGTATTTCCCTGGAAACCATGCCTTTAATATATGGACTTTTCAAAGGGACTATCCATATACAAAGCATAACATGTTTCATCTTCATTTCTGACACCAATTCCACCCCTACATTAACACCTATTCTCTTGTACTTACTATGTGCACATTTTTACATTTTTTTCATTATTTCAAAATGTATTGCATAGCTCTATGTCTTATTTTTACTAAGCTGTACTTTAAGGTGCTCCATATTGCTACAGAGGCATTAGACCCCTGCTACTGGTCACTCCATGATTCCCCACATTCTGTTTCCTTCTCAAATGATTACTATCTTCCCAGTGGTTACTACACAGAATGTTCCAACTCCTTGCTGAAATAAACAATTGGGTGCATTTTTCTTATGGGTCCGGGAAGAATATATTTAAAATATAAGTTATTGTACTGAAGCCAGCATGAGTGAAACTCATGACCTTATAAGAAGAGACACAAGAGAAATTACCACCCTCTCAGCCACACGCAGATGTGACTAGAAAACAGTCACATCCAAGTAAAGAAGAAATCTGACACCGAATTTGCCTGTACCTGTAACTTGGGCATCCTAGCTTCCAGGTCTCTGAGAAATAAAAGTTAGTCAGTAAAGCTTCCCAGAGTTTGTCATTCTGGTACAACAGCCTGAACAACAAAGATTGTAATAAACACTGCATCTTACCCATGCTTTAACCGTGTGATTCCCTTTATGAGTTAAGTATATACTATAAATAACAGTCCTTTGTTGGACAGATTTGTTGGATAAATTTGTTTCGCCTGTACCTATCTGCTTATACCTTTAACAAAGATTTTATAGTGGAAAAAATGTTCGACGAAGTCCAAATTTACTTACACATGTGCATGTCATTTCAAGTGTGTGTGTGTGTGTGTGTGTGTGTGTGTGTGTGTGTGTGTGTAGATGCCTGCTGAGGCCAGAGAAGGCCAATAGATACTCTGATGTCCAAATTCTTGATATATTTACATATCATGCTTTCAGTATCTGCTAAAGGTTCAGTTTTTTCTTGTAGCAAATTTATCACATCATGTTTTTTTTCCTACAAATATATCTGTTTATTAGGGGTTTACATTTTTAATTAATCCATTTGTAACTTTTCTAATAATTTTATGTATTGCTAATCTTATTTCTTTTGGTATTTTGTCCTTCAACTATCTCATGATCATTTGGCCAACACTGTCCACAGTTCGTCTTTTCAAAGACTTCACTGAGGATTATGATAATGTTCTCTATTGGATGGTATTTTGTCATCAATTCCATTACATGTATTTAATCTTTCTTTTATTATTTTCTCAAATACTTGAATTGGAATTGGGGACAATTTTTGCATGTGTACATGCAGATAAGAACAGGTGTATATGTAGAAGTGATTGTAGTATGTGTACACATGTGCTCTTGTTTATAGTGGCATAATGTTGATATAAGTATATTCTTTGATCACCCTGGGTTTTCTATATTGTGACGGGCTCACTCACTTGAAACTAGAACTTGAAAATTGGGCAAGGCTATTTTGCTTTCAGTATCTAATCAAATAACTCCATGGAACCCCATATTTCTGCATCCTAAACACTAGGGCTAAAGGTCGGAGTATTGTTCTCCTGGCATTTACAAAGGTCTTGGGAATCTGCACTCTAATCCTCATGCTTGTACACCAAGTACTTCTCCCACAGAGCCAATCTTCATGGTCTTGATTCTTATATTTTATTACTTTTATTTCTTTGCCGTCCAGTCATTTCCTCAGTCCCAGTCTGCTCTCCCACAGTTCCACATCCCATTCCTCCTCCCCCTGTCTCCAAGAGGATGTCCCCACACCCACACACACCTGAACAAGCTTCCCTACTCTCTGAGGCCTCCAGTCTCTAGAGGGTTAGGCACATCTTTTCTTATCGAGTTCAGACCAAGAAGTACTCTGTTGTATATTTGTCGGGGGGGGGGGGGCTCATATCACCAAGTCTATGCTGCCTGGTTGTGGTTCAGTGACTGAGTGATCTTAGGGGTCCTGGTTAGTTGAGACTGTTCGTCTTCCTATGGGGTGACCATCCTCCTCAGCTTCTTCCAGCCTCTTCCTAATTCAACCACAGGGGTCCCTGAGTTCAGTGCAATAGTTGGATATAAATATATGCATCTGACTCTTTCAGCTGTTTTTTGGGCCTTTCGGAGGGCAGACATGCTAGGCTCCTATAAGCACACCATAGCATCTCTAATAGTGTTAGGCCTTAGAGCCTCCCCTTGAGCTGAAATCCAATGTGGGCTTGTCACTGGACCTCCTTTCCCTTAGTCTCTTCTCCATTTTTGTCCCCTCAGTTCTTTTAGGCAGGAACAATATAGGTCATAGTTTTTGACTGTGGGATGGCAACCCCATCCATCCACTTGATACTCTCTACTAGAGGTGAACTCTACCAGTTTCCTCTCCTCCCTGTTGAGCATTCCATCTAAAGTCCCTCCCTTTGAGTCTTGAGAGTCTCTCACCTCCCAGCTCTAATACTTTCTAGAGGGTCTCCCACCTCCCACCTATGGAGGTTGTATATTGCCGTTCATTCTGCTGGCCCTCGGGGTTTCTCTCCTGCTCTCCCAAAACCTGATCATGTTCCCCTTTTCCTCTCCCCATCTGCTCTTCCACCCATGTCCCTCCCTCCTTCTAATTCTATTTTATTGTGTACAAATGATAACCAAATCATAAAATCATATTTCTAATGATATATATATATATATATATATGTGTGTGTGTGTGTGTGTGTGTGTATGTATATATGTGTGTGTATATACAATCACACTACAACCAAAATTTGTAGATAATTATTTTTTATCAATTTAAACACCTTAAAAATGAGATCCCCACCTTCCCTAAATATAGATGCAACTATGCTAATCTTGGCTATAATCATAAGCAGGAGGATAGAAATGTAACAGTGAAAATGAAAATAAGTCTTAAAGATATTGATGGAACTACTAATGATCTGTATATCATATTTAAAAGTCTGCCTCTGTTTCTGACTCTTATCCTTATTTTGATATGTCACTTTTGAGAATTTATTGTATATTTACTTCATTTTATTTTCAAGATGAATGTATCTGTTACCACTATGATGAGTTGATAGTTTAAATGTTACTGTTAGACGTCTATTCTTAGATGAAACTTGCTCTCAAAATGCAATCCGTAATTTCTCATAAAGGTTTTAGTTACATTTATTTAATTAACTTTCATCTCAATCTTTATCCTGTTTATTAACTAATACATACAATGTTAATTACTTGAGGAAGCTATTTTATGGGTTTTTACATCTCACTTTCGAGCCACTTCACTTGGGTATTTTATTAGAAAGGAAAGCTATTCTACTGAAAATGTATGCAAGGCATGCTACAGTTTAATTGGAAGATTTTTCAGTATTCAGCATATCCTGCATCCCTCCCTATCACAATCTCTCATAACTGCTAGGAACTTTAGTTGTGCTCCCATGAGCTTTATTTCATATAACATCATTCAATCAATAAAACCATATCAAATATCTACTATGTAGAATTCACAATGGTTACCAGAAGGAATCCTACCCTAAAATGCTTATAATATTGTCCCTGTGGATGTGCTTATCTATAAATGGCTAACACAAGAAGCTCATGCTTTGTTTTTATCCTTATCTCATGAAGCAATTCATACTTTTAGATTATCTGAACATCAAAATAACATTGCATATGAATTTCAGAAACTAATATAGAATGTCAACCTATACTTATAGACATGTCTTATTACTTTAAGTAGTTATCATAGTTTCAAAAGAAGTTAATTTAATTCTTTTTTAACCTTTAAAATAATAATTCAGTATATGCCACTACCCAGGCAATGGATTTTATATGTTAAGGATCTACTGTATATTGATTCATTTTAACCTATAAAACTACTAAGTTTTAATTTGTTAAATAGTTCCTTTATTTGTTTCCTTATCTTGTGCTTTTATAGCTTGCTAACCATTTTGTATTCCTAAATACCTGATTGTATACTTTCATTCTAAAGCTCAAAAATATCACTGAGTCCATATTGTTGATAGAATAGAAATAAGTACTAAGTGTTCTATCCTAATTCCATGACATTTTACACACTCTAATGTAGATATGTGTGTGTTTAATACATATAATGCAAGTATGTACATATGCTTTTGCAGATCAGAGGTTGATATAATGTATTTTTCTCTATCTTTCTCTGCCTTATTTTTGAGACAACTTCTCTCCATGGACCTGGAGCTGACTGACTTGGCTACACTGAATGTCCAACAAGACAGATGGATCTTTCTGTGTGTGTGTGTATATATATATATATATATATATATATATATATATATATATATACACATTCCAAATTTATTAAAGAAAGTTGTCTCTTCTATATTTGTATCTATCTAGAATTATATCTGTGGCCAATGAGACATATGATTAATGTTAATTAAATAATAGAGTTAGTCTTTGTTTTCAGTTTTTCACTTTCTGAGTCAGGATGTGCTCACTATTAATTAGCACGTGAAGAAGAAGAATGTGAACATAAGAGGAGATACAAGGAGACTTATTGCCCTGTAAAGGCCTGCAGTTTCTATATATCTTGGCTTGTCCAAATTCTTCATCTTCAAATGACTCACCCATCTACTCATTCCAGTCTCAAAGATAACATATGCCTAACTCCATCACATCCATTTTTGAATGATTCATGGTTTTCTATGGAACTGCTAAATGGGAAAATGTAAAGCTTTGATGGTAGTTCCCCATTTTATACATTGTTATTATGTTCAAATTTGAATATATTCAATAAACACATAACATTTTATCATTCAACTTTTAGCCTTCTAAATAGATAAAAAGTCTTTTCTGCATTAATTTGTGCATCTATACATGTATTTCTTTGTGTCTATCTAACTTTATAGCCATTCATGGATGATGCATAGACTCTCAGTCTGAGAGAAAACTTAAAAAGCAACCATTCCAATGTCCTCTGTTTTTATATAAAAATATCATAGACTAGAAAGCTTAGCTACTTATGTATTTTTCAAAGATCTGGAAATCCAAAGTCACGATGTTGGCTGCTTTAGTGCTTGATAAGCCTTTTTGTGATTTGTAAGTGACCAACTTCTTACTGTTTCTGCAAAGGGACAAGAAATCTCCAGTGCATCATTTTTCTTATGCCGCCTTACCTCAGAGAAATGTTTCAGTTCTATGTTCTACTTACCTCCCAAAGATCCCCCCTCACTACTGTCACTTTAGTGGTTATGGCTTTGACATGTACATTTTTATTGGACACATCAGTACATGGAAAATTGCATCATTTTGTGGGATTTCTTTTATTTTAGAGAAAGGGTTTTACTGTGCAGCCACATATTGCCTGGAACTCACGATGTAGACTGTGTCAGCTTCCAACTCACAGTGGCCTACTTGCCTCTGCTTCATAAGTGAAAAGGGCATGTGCCCCATGCCTGACATTCATAGGAACTCTTAATGTTGGTTTTCGGTTTCCTCTCTTGTATGAGCAGAAGTACATGTTTTGATTGTGAAGCAATGATATTTTCCATTTAGGCATGGTACCACACTTTTAACCACTACTTTCAGCAAAGAATTAGTATTTTTCGTTCTGTTTTTCTAAAACATAGAAACTCAGTAATGATAGTTTAATATGTGTAACAAGATGGCTAGTATAGTTGGCCTTGAGTGGTGTCTTATCCAAAGGGCATACTCGAAAAACAAACTTTTAATTTCTAAACTCAAACAGTGCCTCACCTGTTCTTATTTTTTCCTTCTTCAGTTGTATAATACAGCACAACCCCAATCTGCGCTAACTTGTCATGTAACCTACATGCCAGCTCAAGACATTACAGTGTGGGCAGATTTTTAAAATATGTTAGTTATAATGGATGTGTGTGTGTGTGTGTGTGTGTGTGTGTGTGTGTGCTTGAATGCTGTAATGTGTTTGAAGATCAAAAAGAAGATAACCTCATAGTGTCAATTCTTCTCTTACACCATGAATTCCAAGGATTGAACCTAGTTTGGTAGGCTTGCAAGGCAAACACTTTTATTCACTGAACCATTTCCCTGGCCCAAGACTCTGGACATCTTTGTGGGCTTCTATTCTGCTATGGAACTAGCTATGCTAGGCCGTATTTTAATTACTGTTGATGAAAAGATGAACTTACTTAGCCTTCAATGCATTAGCTTTCATTGCTTTCCAATTCAGATGACCCCTTTTTTTGATATCTAGATTAAAATACTGATGATGGAGATGCCCTTGCTTCGATCTGGTAGCTGATGATTCCCCAAATACCTGTCAAATATTTTCCTATCTGTGGCCTAATCTCGTGCATGAGTCAATATATCACATAATACTATCCCACTGGTACCATAATTTCTGGTCATAGCTCAAAACCTTCCATTCCTCCTTCACTCTTCCTGTCTTTTGCTCCCTATATATAAACTATTATAAAAGACATAAAAAACAAGTGGAGATTGCTCTGTATTTGATACTTCCTTTTTATCTGCCCTTCTTTGTTCATTTTGCACCTCTGCTGCCTTTGTTCAGTTGCTCATCACTTGATTTATCACTTACTAACATGCCCATCTTGTCACTATCATACTTCTGCTCTTTTCAGTGCTGGAAGCTGTCCTAATTTAGACTGCTTTCTCTAATGTGTTTTTCTACTGTTTTAATTTCTTTTTTGAATAATTATTGTTTTGTGTACATGAGTGTTTTCTCTGCCTCTATGTGTGCATACCAAGTGTGTAGTGCCTGCAGAAGCAGAAGCTGACATCTAATCCTCTAGAGCTGGAGGTATGCATGATTGTAAGCTGTATTATATGGGCGCTGAAATCTGAAACCAGAGCCTCTGCAGAAAAACAAGGACTATTAACTATACCATTTCTCCAGGCCCCAAACCAGTTTAATTTTAGCATCATCTGTCAGATGAAACTATATTTTCCACTTCATTATATTGTAGTCTCTTTCTGGGCCTACTAAAACTTTAATAACTTTGCACAATTCGACTTCTGTCTCCATGATAACTTCTGGTAATCATTTATCTGTTTTATTATTCCTTTCTTCTTTCCACCTCCAGGCATATCTCTGTGCCTTTCCCCTAGTTTAACTTTAGCGTGGCTGTTCATGTTTTTACTACTATGTTCTAAAATATCTTTAGTGACCCTGTTTGGACTTCAGTTGTCCATGGTCAAATATTTTTTTAACATTCCAGTTAAAAGACATTCTTACTTCTGAGCTATTTCTCTTCCAGTTAAAATATATCAAACTTTTTGATTGATCTGCAATGAAATTATAAATGAGAGTCTTAATGTTCCATGTCTGTATCAGTACTATCATCCCATCTTTCAATGTAGCACTCATGTCTACTTTCTGTTTGTTTGCTCATTTGCTTGTTTGCAGTTTCTTCCTCTTCCTCCTCCTCCTCCTCCTCCTCCTCCTCCCCCTCCCTCTCCCCCTCCTCTCCCTCCCCCTCCCCCTCCTCCTCCTCCCTTTTCCCCCTCCCCCTCCTCTCCCTCCCCCTCCCCCTCCTCCTCCTTCCCCTTCCCCCTCCCC
>NW_021604563.1:3358100-3379121 GCF_004785775.1 Grammomys surdaster
CCTTCTCCTTCTCCTTCTCCTTCTCCTTCTCCTTCTCCTTCTCCTTCTCCTTCTCCTTCTCCTTCTCCTTCTTCTTTTCCTTCTTCTTCCTTACTTTGGAGTGCCTAGGACAGTACTGAAAACACAAATCCACAAGAGAAACTTGCTTATTATTCAAGTATTCATGTTTCCTTTTCTCTCCTTTCTGGCTGTGAGAGAATGAGGCTGTTTCTGAGGGGTAAAGCTCATCACAGCACAGAGGGCAGAGGAAGAAGAAGCGTGCAGGATTCCAGTAGAACCCTCAGACAAAGAAATGCAGTCCCATCCCTGCATTTCTTACACAAGGTGATTAAATTCTCACTGACATTAACATATGACAACCTGTTGAAATGATTTGTAAGTCTTTTAGGGTTTTACAAACAGCTTTATCTCTCAATTCTACATGATGAAATGGCAAAGAATTATTTATTATGTCTCTCTAACACTGGCATATGGAATTTTTAAAAGATTTATTTTAACTTTGGAATTCTCTTGAGATGAGAGAACTGGCAAGAAAAAGAATGAAATCGTCTTTGTCTCCGCAGGCCACAGCATTATAAGCTCTACCATGCTATTTCGTCAAGGATCGGCCTTTTATCTGCACAAAAGAAGTGCTTTCTTTTTATTGTAATGTAGTTGTAAAACTCAAACAGCCATCATAATTTCATTAAATCATGTCGAACTTCATAGAACTGCTGAAAAGGATCCATAATATGCAATATTTGTTCTGCAAACTGACTGAATATTTATAATATTTAGTCTATACCATGCTATTTATTCTAAAAAATGACATATTTGTTTTTGTTTTCTTAGTCGAGCATAAGGCAAATTATATTAATTAGGCTATTTACATGATTTCCTAACTTAGAGCAGTGAAACTTGCCTTTAGCTAGCAAATAATTGGAATTACAATTGCTCCAGATATCACAAGTTTGTTAATTATATCAGGCTTCATCAAGCTCTGATAGGTCGCTAAATGCTATCCCCCCTCCTTTCCTTGTCTTTACCACAACCCTTGTCCCCTGCCTTTCAGATGGAGAATGAAGTGTCCATAAAGTAGATATATAATGTCTGATGGTGTGTACTGCACTTTCCTCTTTAAGTGATGGAGTCTATAATCTTCTAAAAAAGGGTAACTTATAGCTTATCTTCATTTGAATTGCGAAAAGAATGCCTAAAAGTTCTAATAATCCTAGTTCTCCCACTATAACAATACTTATTTTTAAAGAGACATTAATATCAGGAACCAAGGCAATAAACTCTAACATGATGCCAGTGTAATGCTTCTAAAACCATTTCAATGTTCTCTAGTAAGGTGGAGTTGTCCATTTTCTTATGAATTTTCAGAATTTGGGGATGCTTCCTATTGGTGAGAGACAGAGGACAATAGGATATTACTTAAATCACAAATGAGTGGGATAAATTAGAATGCTGCATTTTCTGATTGTGTTGCTACTGCTTAGAAATTTCTGCTGCCTCCCTGTGGTTCTTAATGTTGCACTTCCATACTCTGTGCCATGGACACGAGGTCCCTACCACACCACTACAGAGAAATAAATGTAAAAGTGTCTGGCAGATGATCTCCTGTATTGGTTAGCTTTTTCCTGTGTCCAAGGAACCTAAAAAACACAACTCAAAGCTGGAAGGGTCTATTCCAATTCCAGGTTTCAAAGGACTCAGAGAATGCTCTCTTGGCCCCATGTGTTTGGGAAAAACATTATGACACTTAGAACACACAACAAAAAGCTCTTTACTCCTTAAAGGGTTGGAAAAAGTGAGAAAGAAGGTCTACAGGAAGGGGGCCATGGAACAACATATCTCTAAGTATATACTATAACAACACACCTCCTCCAACTAGTCCCTCTTCCTATCTTTCACCACATCTCAAGAGCAATCAGGTAACTAATTCCATGAGGAGGATTTATCTATTGATAAGGGGAGAGTAGTGTTGGCCTAATTGTGTCACCAACATGGTGTTTCATTAATTCTTGGGCATTTTTAACTCCAATTTAGTTTACAATTTAAAACAAATCCATGTGGCTTATTTTTTGACACAAGCTATGGTCATCTGAGAAGAGGGGACCTCAGTTGAAAAAAAAAAAAACAAAAAACATGTCTCCACTGAATTGTCTTGTGAGCAAGTCTGTGGAGCCATTTTCTTGATTAATGATTAATTTGGGACAGCCTATTTAACTGTGGGATGTGTCACACCTTGGGTAGTTGGTCCTGGGTTGTATAAAAAAAAGAAACCTGGCTGAGTAAGCCATAAAGATTCAACAAGAAAGCAGCATTCATTTTCTTAGGGTATCTGCTTTAGTTTCCTGCTCTATTTAAATTTCTGCCTTGATCTTAAAATTCAGAAGGGGTATCTGGGAGCCATGTCCTTTCCTTTCCTCTCTAATGTTGCTTTTGATCATACTGTTTTATCTTAGCAAAATAAGACAAGCTATGACAAACACAATCAATCATCAATTCAATACAGAAAATAGTAAACATTACCTCTCAATGTAGAGGAATAACATAGTGTATCGATAAATGGAAAGGTCCAGCTGAAGATAGCGATTTTATATTGATTAGCCTAGTTTTCCCAAAGCATGTTTGGGTACAGGTTTATATAGCACCTCCTGGCATTTTGTGACCTTACTAAAGGAAATGGTAGCTTAGGCTGAAGTATAAATTTCTTGATCTATCTGTGGAGGCTAGTCACATTCTATGTCTCCCTGCCTTTTTGCCCTAACCTCTTGATGCTATCTTCCTTGCTCCTACATATTTCATTTATATAAAAGATACCATATTCCTCATTTCCAGAATTTTTTTTTAGTCTGATAAACTTCTTACACTTCTGGACTCCAAAGAAATGCCATTTCTTTGGCATTTTGCTTCAACACTTTTAACTTTTAGCTAGGGTTCCTTACAGGGGCATTTATCTTTTTCTACATATTTTCTCAATGCAGTTTATTTTCTTGTGTCCCTGTTTGCCAGGTCATCTGTTATCTCCTTAGGTGATGGAAGGGGGAAGTGGGCTTGTGCAAAAGCTACCTCAAAAGAGCCAACTGTTACATGTTAAGGATTCTGTGAACTAACTGATATCCCCTCGGTAGCCCTTAAAGTCAGACATAATGGGAACATTTTCATCATAGAAACTGGCAAACAAAATGAAGCAGGTTCATTTGGAGCTGACTGACTTGGTACCTAGCAAAATACCTGGTTCCTAGTGTGTAGTGGGCATTTAAATATTTTTATATTTCTTCAGATTTTGTACTTTGCTGACTCTAGAAACAATCCTCTTCATATTACAAATGTCTTTCTCTTCCTGCCATGTTTAAAATTTTATTTTGACCTGAAGGAAGGGTTGTGTCATTATTTCCACATATTCTACAGTGCCCTACAGAGTAAGCATATCATCATTTTAAATGACAGCTATATCTATGAACTGAACCTGTGCTGCCTCACCTCCTTTATTTAGTCAATAATGCTCTCTCTGCCTCTTCCACCAATAATGATAGTGAGAAGCCATTGATAGAAGTTTTTTTTTATTTAAAATACGCCAAATACAGACTTACTACTGTGCAGATTAAAAACTAGTTGTTATTGTCGATGATCCACTTGCTCCCATCAGGTTTTCCAGATAAAGGCAGGGAGATTTATCCAAATATAACTTTATCAACATTTTGAAACTTGCTCAGTTAACTTCAGTAAATAGTTGACGCTCCTGGATAAGGTTACACAGGAGCCAACCTCGAATTGAGATTTTGTGTATAATAGATTTATGTAGAAAGTATGCCTAGTAAGAGAACAAGGAATGTGGATTTGAGGCAAAAGTCCTGGGAGAATACAGGCTTCAGCTGGATTCCACTAAGGAGTGCTAGAATTACTTATCATAGAAACATCTCTATGAGGTAATGATGTTGGAATTTCTTACTCTTGTGCTTTAGGACCATAAATGTTAGGAACAAAAGGACTACTCATAGTAAAGAGCACATAGATTTTACAGGAAAAAACCAGTGGAAATCTGCAAGGCTTACTGTAAAGCTCAAAATGGGATTATAAACAAGTTCAGAGATAAGCTGTTTGCCTTTGGGGTATAATTTAATTATCTTTGGTGTTGGTTCTATTGATAATCACCTCTTTGACCTTGGGGAGAAAAATGTAAATTTTGAATCTCACTTCCTCATTTGTAAAAAAGAGATAAACAGGAATGAATCAGCTTCATAGGATACATTAAACAGTTGGGATTTCAGCCTAAGGCATCATTTCAATATAAAATGCCAAAGAAAACCTTATTCCCAAGCATGTTTGGGGGGAAAAACCTACTAGGTTAATCAATGTTAAACGGCTGTCCTGGAGGTAGGATTTTATAGAGTTTTCAGTCTATTGATAAGTTGGACTACATATCTCATGTCCCTTCCAGATGGGATAATTCTATTGTTTGTAATAGTGACAAGTCTGAGATTTTACTTCACTTGTAAGCTGATAAGTTATCTTAGCACAAGGCAGGAAAGAGACTTCTGTTTCACAGGCATGGGGCAGTTTACTATTTGTAGCAGGAGTAGTAGCCAGGGTATCAGCATTCACCAAAGCTCTCCAAGCCTCATTTTCCAAGGCTGATATGAAGAAGCAAACATTGATATGGATATAAGCAACGGGCTAGGTTGCATCCTAGCAGAGGAACTTGGAATGTAAGGAAACTAAATACTTCAGAGTGGGCAGTAAATCTGTGCATAGCATGTCTTTTTAGCAGGGGATATTATTTTTATTGTATGTACAAAAAATTTGTCATCCAAAAAAATTTGTCTCTTTATCAGGGTTGCTCACAGTATTCATATTCTTGAAGAGTCTAGTCCAAAAATAATCAGGGACTCTTTTCTTGCAATGTAAGTGTCTCCTTAAAGTTTTCTACGTACAGTCTGTACCACTCAGTGTTTCTTTTGAGATAATAACTGATAGATGTGGACATAAAATGGGTAAATTTTTTTTGAAATTTGGGTCAATGTAATGTTTGACCAGATCATATATGAAAACAATAAGAAGTAAAAGTAAAATTGATCTTGTCAGGCAACTTTTAATGTTTCAGATTTAGGTTCCACTGAACTTGTCACAGTTATTTATTTGCTCTTCCCAAGCTTTCTTTTTCTGTGTTTCTCCAAACATCTCTCTTCAGTGACTAGGAGTTTCTAGGATAAGCCATACTGTTTCCAATCTATACTGTGATCACACTATTTCCTTTAAGAAACATAGTAAATGTCGAGAATAACAGCAGACACCATTCTCAAATTTCCTTGAAAATCCATCCAAGTTATTTCTTCATCTATGGAAAGTTTCTCACCTTGGACCACCTTCAGAGAGAACATAATCAAGCTGGGCAGATAAGCATACCCTCACAGGCACAGGGCAAATCATAATTTTAATAAAAATTGGAAATATGACCCATAGTATTGGGACTGAGCCTCTCCAGGCTGTTCAAAGGCATCATTTTCAAGGCATGGGCATAGAGCAGGCTCCAGGCATCCTACAGTGCTGGGAATATTCAGAAAGTGTTCTTTAATCTATTTTTCTTAGCTGACAAAGTAAGCACCTAGAATATTCTCTGGAAGTAGAAAATGTATACATTATAAATCCATAAAATAAAATATTTGCAAAATTTATTCTACTCCAAGTAAGAAGAGAACGATGAATAACAGAATATAGTCAATTGAATTGATTAGTGCGGGAATGTGAAGCAAATATCAATTTTCTTTGAATTTTAAATGACGTAGCCAATTTCCATGTCCTAGGAGAAGTTAATGTTCATGACACTTTCAGGTTATCTTTAGTCTTTCTGAAGCTCAAATCTCCTGGTTACATTATTCTGGCACATTTCACATGGTCAGAAGCCAAATTATTCAGCCCGGGTCACTGATGTGGAATAGAAATGAATGCCCTAAAATTTTTAAGAGATTGTGTCAGACAGTTCAAAGCTTGCCCTTATTTTTACAGCAGAAGTGGTATATGTGTATACTTTGTTTTCTTCGGGGAATTAAGATATGAGACTGTTTAGCTTTTTCTTTTTTTTTCTTTGGTACACATTTCAATGATAAACATGCACACTACCACAATTAACTTCAGTCCCAAGGTCAAAAATCAGTAACATTCATGAATCCCATGAATGATAGGGGCAGAAGGTCTTGATGCAGGTAGTAGATATCACACATTTTCTAGGAATGGGTTGATGTCTGAAACTTGGGACTCCTGTATTCGAAATTATAGCATTTGGCCTCACCTGTGTATTATATATTATAATGATTGGAGTAATAGAAAATAATATTTCAGTATGGTTCATTTTCTGTCCTAAGCAAGCAATCCTCCCTAGGAATCAGTTTTATTAATGAGACCAAATTACCAGCATCCCAGCTTGCTTGTCCTTGCAATAATGAATTTAAACAAATGGCCAAAAATAGTCCCTGGTAATTGTGTTTTATAGGGATGTAATCCGTGTCATTTTTCTAACTTGCTAGCAGGTGTTATGTACCCAGTAGGTGCTCAATAAATATTAATTGATGTTGATGTAACACTTTCCTCCTAGACGTAGTCAATTTCTCATATTTGTGTATTCTTTGTTTTCCTCAATGCTTTTCTGATTACAAGGCCCTGATCAAAGACTCTCCCACTTCCTGTGCTTACAAAACCACATATTTTAAATATGCTAAATTTCTTTTACATAATAAAAGTAACTGATGTCAAAATTATTTCTTTGCCATACCTAAAATTTTATTTCATAAACATTTTTAAAAAATGAGAACACATAATATCCTATATGCTCTTGGATAGTGTTTGAGATAAAATAGTATTATGTTTAATAATATCAGAGAACAGGAATCTTTTCTTAAGCATATACATGACATGGCTAATGGCTAATGCAGTAGGTGGCTGCTCATTTTAAGAAGAATATTTATTCCAGTCACATTTAAAACCCTCAACTTCAGGAGAGCCTTAAAGTCTATTTAACCTGAACTAAAGTGTTATTATATTAAACATGTAATCACGACATCTTACTATAAAGCAACTTGGCTAGTAGTCCTCATTAATATAATTAAGAGTTAACTTAATAGTGAGAGAGAGAGAGAGAGAGAGAGAGAGAGAGAGAGAGAGAGAGAGTTTTAATGTGGATGATGATGTGATATGCAAGAATGACAAATACAGTGATTAGCCCAATCCCACTCCCCACCCATCCACCAACTCCATCTTCAATATTCTGAAGTGAGGTAAAACTATAGAAGGCTAAGAATATGCACATCTAAGAAGTCTTCTGATTCCCACCCATCATTGACTGACCCATCATTTTTCTGGGCCATCCTCTCAAATTGAGAGACATAGATTATCTCCTTTGGATGTCTTCATTTCAGACAGACCCCTTACAAAAGGACTGTGAGACTGAAGAGGGGAATCATATTTGTGTTAGTCTGGAGGAGAATGTCACTGGTGCATGTGAACACTTGGTCCTCAATAGATGAAAATGTTTGAGAGGCTTAGGGGTTGTGGTCTTGTTAGAAGAAGTCACTGGAGGCACCCTTAGCTATCTTGGCTTCTGATCTACAGATGACTTTGTGAGCCCCCAGCTTTTGTTCTCAGAATCCAATTCCTGCCACCTGCTGCCTTCCTGCCATCATCATGAACTCTACCCTATGGAACCCTAAACCAAAGTAAACACCTCCCACCACCCCTGCCTATAACTTGCCTTGGTCATACTGTTTCATTACAGCAATAAAAAAGGAACTAATAAAAACCTAGAATTGTTTTTTCTGAGTAACCTCTTTTTATCACCAGAAGGGGAAAGAAAATGGATCGTAGAAGATGGGACCCAGGTTAGCTTCTGATGAAGAAACAAAGCCAGGGACACATGGGATCAGTGATTCATTGCAACAGGAAATCTTAGGGAGGGGGAACACAGGCCAGTGAGTGCTCTAAGAATGAAGGGAGCTTATGAAAAGGTCTTAAAAAGGAATTAAGACAACAACAATAGCAAAACACAGGAAAATTCCAGCAAATATGGAATTTTTGTCAATATACATAGAAATTTCTAAGTTTAAACAAAATAATTTATTTCTGGAAATGTATTTTAGCTTGTTCTGTATATTAGAATAATTTGGGGAGCTTTTCTTACAATCCAGATGCCCAGGGTCCACCCCAGAGGGCCCAGTTTAATTGGGAAAGGATCAGAATGTTTGCTTTTTGTTGTTGTTGTTAATGTCTCCCTGGCTGATCATAATGTGTTGCTGGGTTAAGAACTACTGACCTGTAGTAAATTGGGGAATTGAGGCTTGCCTCCCACATGGGAATGATTTCTAGTCAGTGTTTTTCTTCCAGCACTGGTTTTCAAACTTAAGTGTGTATTTACTTAAGGGTATTTGCATATTTAATTAGCACCTTCGGACAATTCAGATTTCTATTCACTTACTTTGATGAAAAGAGCCAAAGATGAATGGGAATGATCAAAGTCTGCTTGACAAGTAGAAGATAAGATAAGGAATTCACAACATGGACTATAGCTCTGTTACTTAAGGTTAGGTCCTCAGGCCAGTAATGCTACCTAGATGCTTGTTTGAAATGCAGAATCTCACACATCGACCCCAGACTTACTGAATCAAAGTCTGCATTTTAACAAGATTCCCTCAGTAATTCAGCTACACATTAAAGATTGAGAAGGAGTGGGATGTTAGCAGCTTCAAATCTGCCTTATAACTTGATCATACCTTAATTTATTGTTTAAAACTGATGAGGAGTGCCTCTCAAACCTTTCTTTTGTTTGATAGGTAATCAATGAATAACGAAGTCAGGACAACATCCAATTTAGGAGAGACCATGTCCTAAATGTTGCTGTTTTTTTTTTCTTTTCTTTTTTTTTTTCCTTTTGGCAAACCCTTTATAGACATGAAGGAATCAGGTGACTTTCTGAAGGTTAACTAAAGAAGGAGAGCTTTGCCTCTTGCTTCCAGACACCACCTCTCCAGTAAAGTTTATTTATTTTATGTAAAGCAATTCTCTTGTGAGCTGCGCCTTTCTGAAGGGTGTGTATTTATCAGGGTGAAGTGTTTATGTAATAGGCGTGTCGGATATGAAGATATGCTAAAAAGATAATTGTGTCTTTCAATTTGATTATCAGACTATTGAAACAATGGACCACAAAGAAATGTAAATTACCCCATGAGAAGTCCAAAGGAAACTCCATTTCCCCAAATTCTAAAAGGCAGAAGGGACAAATAGCTATATGTGGTTCTATTAGCATAATAATGTGTGTACTGACCTCCAGGCCCCCTCAATGTCTGTTATACATTTTAAAATCCATGGTAACATTCCAGATCTTCCCATCTCCTCTCCTACACTACAATCCTTACAGTTCAAGATCTTCTTTCTCTTCCTGGCACATATCTGTTCTCTTTATAACCCTGCTACTTTGGCTATGGGCTGACCCTTCTCTCTCTCTCTCTCTCTCTCTCTCTCTCTCTCTCTCTCTCTCTCTCTCCCTCTCTCTCTCTCCCTCTCTCCCTCTCTCTCTCTCTCTCTCTCTCTCTCTCTCTCTCTCTCTCTCCCTCCCCCTTTCTCCTCTGTACCTCCTCCTCTTCTACTTTCCTTTTTTACTCTCTATATTCTCCTCCTGCTTCTGTCATGGCTGGCCAGGCTCAGTCTATTACTTTCTCCCTCTGCTCCTGACCCTTCCAGATGCCTCTGCCTATTCTCTCATATCCATAATAATAATAAAAAAAACTTTCCTGTATTCATACCATGGAGGGGTTATGTTATCAGTTTATACATTCTGAAGTATCATGCAGGGAGAAGGGAAAAGTACCAGCCAGAGTGGGAAATTGTCTCCCAAAAGAGATTTCCCACGTTCCTATCACTTGTCAAACTATCCTATAGAATGAGATTGAAGGCCATACAATGAGGACTGTGGTGGGTGGTACTGCACCTAAAGACTGTTTAGATGTGTATATCTTTGGCTAGATATTCAAACATTTATCTCACGTTACGACCCTGGAGAGATTTGGAAAGTTCTCTGGGTCACTGTCATCTCCCTAACATAACCCTATTTGAATTCATCTCCTTTGCCTGCTTTCCACTTTTAATTTGGCTCCTCTAATTACCTTATTGAGGTTGATTACCTGGACCTGGCTTGGGGTCCAAGTTGTGATCCCCACCACAAGTTCAGTTAAATTTCTTCTTAGAGTAATCTTTTTCTTTGCATGTATATCGACATTTGTATGCACACATACACATGTACATTCTAACTGCAAGTGTTTCTGTACACACATTTGTAAACATGTGTGGTGCTACACCAGAAACACAAAAGAGAAGTGACCTCTATATTATTAATATTTTTGAACATCTTATATATTTTTCTGGAACTAGAATTGTATAAGTACATTATAAATCTAAGAAATAAAATATTTGCAAAACTGGCTTGGATGATGATAATGATGATGATATAATATTCAGTCAGATTTATGTATTAAGTTCATATTTTTGTGAAGTTGATTCAGGTAGCCAGAACACTACATCTGTTCAAAATTCAAAGAGTACTTAGCAATTTCTTTTTATTGCTACTTGCTAGAAAATGGCATTAAATTTTTACTTTGCTTATTTAACCATATCAAATCTCACTACGAATTGAATATCCTTGAGTATAGGAAATGCTAGTATTGCATTTTTAATAAATACCTTAGGTAATTCTGACCAGGATATTCTCTTAAGCACAGTTTAAGAAAACCTGGCCACAAGTGGACAGTAGCAAAGAAAAGGAAAACTAAATATTTACTGAACCTTTACTGTGAGCTAGGCACTACCTTGTTTTGCAATGCTCCATTACTGCCATTTGTTTTCATAAAGAAAGAAGACAAAGTTCAGTGAAATAGATACTATGCTCAAAGCCAACCAGCGTCAACATAATGGGCATCAGGATTTATCCCATAACGTGCTCTGGAATCATATTGTCAGGAATGAGAGCCTAGGTCAGCTATTTCCTGCATGAACTTAGTACATTGATTTATCCTTCTCCATCTCAGTTTCTATGCCTAGAAAATTGGGTCAATAATAGTATGTATTTTACAGGACTGATGACAGATTAATTGAGACAGTATCTATCAATAGTTCTGGTGAACAGCTGAAAGAGAGAAGGCACCCAGAACATGATAACTGTGGCTGCTATTATTATTATTATCATCATCATTACCATGAATATCATCATCATCATCCAAAAATCTTTCTTCTTTCTGAATGCTTACCTTGCACAGTTGTAGTTATATAATGTATTCTGTGAAAGATTGACCTCCACAGAGAAGAGAGTAAGTAGTGTTCTAGAATGTTCAACATGTGAATCAGCTGTTCTATCCTTTCTCTTGTTCAATGGCTTTGATCCCATTCCCTCTGCTTTCAGAGCCCACGTGTCTCTGTGGTTTCAGTGTAGTCCTCCTTCAAGATGGATATGAGTATGAGATTTGCAGGAAGCTGGAACTGATGGCAAAGAAAATAATAAACAATGTAGAGAACAAAGTCCTTGGCAAGGTATCTGCACACTGTGAAGCAGATGAGACTTTGTTTCGAAGAATAATCTGTCAAACAATTTAGAGCAACAAAATGAGGCACAGTAAAAAGTGGCAGCAAGTCCACCCTATAGTTTAGATGAGTTTTTCTACAAGTTAGTGTATGAAAAAGCGTCTATGGTTCACAAATACTATTTTTATAGAACAGAAATTCACCTTAACTCCAATCACATCATCTTGGGTCTCATACTTCTACTTTTTCCTCATCATGAGAGTGAGAAAATTATGTAGGATAGGAATACGGGGTTTAGAATAAAGGAAAGATAGATCCAAGGCTTGGCACTAGCACTTTGGGAAAAGCATTTCTACTCCGTGAACCTCAATTTCCTCAGAGGTCAAAACCAAAGATAATACAAATTCTAATCTTAAAAGGTTGCTGGGAAGATAAGATAAAATATTACCAGTAAAGAACCTGGCATAGTGTCTATTACCAAGTTCTTGAAAATGTTTCTTAAGGAAGTAAAAACATAGCTTAGGAGTTAAGAACACTGGCTGCTTTTGTATAGGATCTGGGTTCTATTCCCAACATTCATATAACTGCTCACAACTATCAGTAATACCAGTGCCAGGGTATCTGATACTTTCTTCTGTTCCTCATGGCAACCAGGCACACACATGTTTAGCATGGATATGTGTAGACAGAATGCCAACATACATGATTTAAATTAAATAAATCTAAAATAAGTTTTTAAAATATACCTTATCATACACCTTATATCTGGGACCTAGTGTGACACCTTAAGCATTGTACAAATTATTAAGCTGAAACTGGTTATTGTTAGGTCCTAGGAATGTTCATCTTTGTAGGGCTTGTGTACATACATGTTGAAGCACAAACCTGAAGTAGTTTTTGAACAATAAATATTCTTCACGCATCTTAGTCTATAAAATAAGATTATGTGAACTTCTTAAAGATTTAATAGATTTTTAAAGAATACATTTAAAATGTTTTTGCTATACTACTTGATACTTTCCACAGGGAAATCAAAGCCAGAATGATACACTTATTTACCACTCACATATGGAATAGAGAATGCCATATTCCAAGCATGAATTATCAGGAATAAGAGTTTTTGGAAACTATGACCTTTCATTCTGTTATCAGTGAAAGAAAAATAAATGTATTTTCTACATTAATGCATGCATGCTGGGAAGAAATCAGTCACTCGGATGTTCCGGTATAATTATTTCATTATTAGAAATAAAACCTAAATATAAGGTCTTGCTTGTTTAAATAATTAAATCTTTAGAAACTCACAACTGAACACTCCCAGTGAGCCAAATTTATGTGTGATTACGCAAATTGAGTGTTTCTGTTCCTGCAGAAGTTTTATTAGAAACAAATTCCCAACTTATAATGTTCAGCAGTGACCATTTTTCTGTGAGCTCCTTAACAAAGACATAGTCCCCCCACACTCTGTTCTACTTTTAGCATTCTTTTGGAAGAACTGCATGAGAAGAGATACAAAGCAAAGGAATTTGAAAAAAAAATCATAGGGAAAATCCTGAACCTTTTGTTCCAATCAATATGGAAATTTAAATGGAGTCTTTTCCTTGTTAAAAACACATGTGTATATGAAACCTACTTAAAATATAACTTACCAAAATGACTCAGAAGACAGAAATAGAAAACATGAATGGACAAATGTATGTGAAAATCAAGTTGAGCCAGTATCTTAAAGTCTTCATTCATGCATATAAACATGGACTAGGTTTCCTTCAAGCACTGAGAAATTTTTCTCTTTCTATAATATTTGAGGAACTGACCGTTTTTATTGTATACAATAAATTCCAAATAATAAATGATGTTTAATCTCAGTTATATATCTATAACTATCTCTGTCTCTATCTCTAACTTTTTTATGTTTGTATGTGTATACATAACATTATACTCTTTGTTTTCTCCATATTTAAAATTTTCCTAACTTAAATTTTTACAGAGAGAATAAATATCATTTTTTTACGATATGAATAGCAAGTTGCTTCTTGCAAAAGTCTTTAGATATCACATCCTAGGGAAGAAACAAGAAAGACAATGGGTGAAGACAGAACAGTGAGTGTATTCCAATGGAGTCTAAAGTCAAATTATGGACCCAGCCATTTAGGGAAGATTAGCACAATTGTCATGGAGATAGATAAATCATTTGGGAGTTGTTGCATGGCCCAAGTTTAAAAAATTATAATTTTTTTATTCAGATTTGGGTTTTGTTGTTATTTTTATTGTTGTCATTATTAGTGTTTTTAATGTATGTTATTTTTCTTAAACACACTGAAACTGCACTTTAATATACATATGTGACATACACTTTCATTCTTCACTATCAAGCTACCACTCAAAGAAAAGTTTTATCATCATCTAAGAAACCATAGGAAATTGGAAAGAACAATAGAAGTGGACAATATTCCAGCTTGTCACTTGACAGAAGTTGAAATCATTGAAGTCAACTTGCTCTTGTATACTTACCAAAGATGATAAAACCACATAAAATTTAAAATCATTATCTTCATTTAATAAAAGCAAAATTATGAAATTCACAGTGAATGTATGGAGCTGGAAATAATCACTTTCAGGGAGGTAATCCATACCCCAAAATATAAACGTGTCATATTTTTCATATTTTCTCTCATTTCTGCATGTTAGCTTTGAATTGTTAGGCATGTGTATTTTATTTGGAATACCCACTGTGATGGTTTATATATGCTCAGCGCAGGGGATGGAAGTATTAGATGTGGCCTTGTTGGAGTAGGTGTGTCACTGGGTTTTAAGACCCTCGCCCTAGCTGCCTGGATGTCAGTATTCTGCTAGTAGCCTTCAGATGAAGATGTAGAACTCTCAGCTCTGCCTGCACCATGTCTCCTTGGATGCTGCCATGCTCTTGCCTTGGTGATAATGGACTGAACTTCTAAACCTGTAAGCTAGCCTCAATTAACTGCTGTCCTATATAAGACTTGCATTGGTCATGGTGTCAATTCACAACAGTAAAACCCTAAGACAGCAGTTGGTTCCAGGAGTGGTTCTAGAGGAACAGAAGTATAGGGATGAACTTTTAAGAATTTTGAATTGGCTTAATAATTTGCCAGCACCTTCTAATTCACCAGCACCTTCAACTACTGAAACCTTTTCAGAAATGCTCTCTCTCTCTCCTAGGAGCTTGGAAAATATTGAAGGCCCATGGTAGAAACTATATTTCAAACTTAAAGAAAGTAATGCCTTTGATTATCTTGATCCATCAGTTGTAACTGGCAATGAATTATGAGACCTGGTATACAAAAGTTTCTACAATTTGAGGGAAAACAAGGAAAATGATTTTGCCTGCTTGTTGCTCTTAGTAACTGTGGAAAAATTGATGAAGTAAAAGAATGGACTATATGATAAAATTGAATGACACCAGACACAAATAAACAATCTAATGTTTTCTAAATGTACCCTTGAAGAGAATCTTCTCTCCAGTAGCCATAGAGTTAGAGTTACATAAAATCAAACTGGAGCCCTCATTATAAGACTGGCTGGATTTCAGTGAAAATTGAAGTCTCAGCCTCAGAGGGTGTCAGCAGTTAAAGTAAGGGCATTAATTGGCAAAGTATGGGATCCTAGGTTTGGGATGGGGATTGTGGGAGGACTCTGTGGAAACTGAGAACTTTGAATCTTCAGATTTTCAAAGGTTTACCTCACCTGAGGAAGTAGTACCCTCAGTCCCACCCCTTGAAATAATGTCTCTTTGACATCAAGAAATTAATCCCTGAATCTGATAAGCCAACAGTGACTTTGTCTGAAGGAAATGTCAGGCAAAACAATACTGATGTTCCCCAAGGCCCACCAATAGTTACTTCTAGACCTATAACCAGACTCAAGGCAAAGCAGGCCCCTAGAGGGGAGGTAGAAAATGTAGTCCATGAGGAAATGCGTGCTACACTACTAAGGAATTTAATGAGTTTGCTAAGTCATTCAAGCAGAAGTCTGGGGAATATGTGTGGAAATGGATTTTAAGGGTGTTGGATAATGAAGGAAGAAACATAAAACTAGATCAGGCTAACATGGGTCCTCTGAGTGGAGATTCTAGGTTTAATATGGATGCTCACACAGTTAAAAACACTGTCAGAAGTTTGAATGGTTGGGTGAAGCATTTATTAAAAGATGACCTACTGAAAATGGGTTAGAGATGCCCGATATCCCTTGGCTTAGTGTTTATGAAGGGGACTTTTATAGAATAAAGTATATTTTTTCCTTTTTTATTGGATATTTTATTTATTTACAGTTCGAATATTATCGCCTTTTGCTGTATCCCCTCCAGAACCCCTCTCCCACTCTTCCTCCCCGTGCTTCTATGAGGGTGCTCCCAGTCTCATCAACCAACTCCCACCTCACTGTCCTGGCATTCCCCTGCACTGGGGCTTCAAGCCTTCACAGGACCAAGGGATTCTTCTCCTATTGATATCAGACAAGGCCATCTTATGCTACATATGGAGCTGGGGCCATGGGTCCCTCCAAGTGTACTCTTTGGTTGATGGTTTAGTCCCTGGGAGCTCTGGGGGGTCTAGGTGGTTGATATT
This sequence comes from Grammomys surdaster, assembly GCF_004785775.1. NCBI lineage: Eukaryota > Metazoa > Chordata > Mammalia > Rodentia > Muridae > Grammomys > Grammomys surdaster. Next base: position 3,374,243 of record NW_021604563.1, read on the forward strand.
ATTATTCTTCCTATGGGGTTGCAAGCCCCTTCAGTTCGTTCAGTCCTTCTCTAATTCTTCCATTGGGGTCCCTGTGTTCAGTTGAATGGTTGGCTGTGAGCATCTGCCTCAGTATTTGTCAGGCTCTGGCAGAACCTCTCAGGAGACAGCTAAAACAGGCTCCTGTCAGCAAGCACTACTTGGCATCCACAGTAGTATCTAGTTTTTGTGCCTGTATATGGGATGGATTCCCAGGTAGGGCAGTCTCTGGATGGCCTTTCCTCCGGTCTTTTCCTAAAAGATTATCCAACTTATAATAAGGACACATGCCCCACTATGTTCATAGCAGCCTTATTTATAATAGCCAGAAGCTAGATAGAACCCAGATGTCCTTCAACAGAGGAATGGATACAGAAAATGTGGTACATTTACACAATGGAGCTCAGCTATTAAAAACAACGAATTCATGAAATTCTTAGGCAATTGTATGGAAGTAGAAAATACCATCCTGAGTAAGGTTATCCAATCACAAAGAACACAAATGGTATGCACTCACTGATAAGTGTATATTAGCCCAAAAGCTCAGAATACCCAAGATACAATTCAAAGACCACATGAAGCTCAAGAAGGAAGACCAAAGTGTGGATGCTTCAGTCCTTTTTAGAAAGGGGGAGGTAGAAAGTGGGAAGGACTTGGAGGGAAGAGAGGAGGGGGAGGGGAGAAAGGGGGACATAATCAGGTATGGGAGGAGACAAGGGGATAATATTCAGAGGGTCAGGAATTTGCACAGAGGTGTGTAGCAATGGGGGATGGGGAACTGGCAAGTGCCAGATGACAGGAAAGCAAGTGGCTCCCAGGACCCATCAGGTATGAGATTAGCTGAAATGCCCCAAATGGGGGAGGGAGAACCTCTTGACAAAGGGATTTTAAGGCTCAGAGAAATTGCAATCCTCCACAATGGGAAGGCCCAGAGGATACGCTCTTCACAAATCTTATAAGATGTAAACTGGCAAGAGAGGCCACAACCACATTTGAGGAGTTTTGTTCTTGCCCTTTTCCATTATGGGCTAGGTCATTATAATGTTGTTTTGTCTATACTGCCCATTATAGTAACTATGATCACTTTGTCTCTGGTGATTCAATGCTGCTACATAGCCCTTGCTACCTTAGGATGCAATTAAACCAACTGCATTTTATTCATCCAATTGAGTAGCAGCATCTGGGCAGGCATGGTTCAGGTAGAGCTAAGAGTTCTATATCTTCATCTGAAGGCTACTAGAAGAATATTGACTTCCAGGCAGCTAGAATTCAGGTCTTAAAGCCTATACCCACAGTGAGACACCTACTCTAACAAGGCCACACTTTCTAATAGTGCCACCCCTCCTGGTCCAAGCATATACAAACCTTCACACTCACAGATGTCAGGAAACTTATAAGAGGCCGTGATATGGGGGCTTGATTTTAAAGGAAAGGAGAACACAGTGATATAAAGGGGAAAAGGGAAATAATGGAACAGGAATGATTACATGGTGTGTTAAGGGGTATGACTACAGAGCAGACAAGAACATCCATGAAGATATAACTATCACTGAAGACATTCTGAAAACATAATACAAAAGCCTATTAAAAAGGCTTCTTAAAAAATTTATATATATATATATATATATATATATATATATATATATATATATTACATTTACATACACAAATGTATATATACAAATTTAAATGTAGCTATTATATAACAGGGTGACAATATCCCCACCATACAATATAAACTAACAATGAAAAAGATGAATGTCAGGTATGGATTACTTCTTTTGGAATTGTTAAGACAGTGAAGTCCCATAGACGCCTCAAACATCATAGGCTGTCTCCAATCCTCTTAGTACTCTTTCAGAACTTTATAGTAAATCCCTATTACTAAAGATAACATATACTGGAGTCATAGAACATGGAGGTATCAAGTTGGTACTGATCTCCAGGTCATTTCTTTATTCTTATTGGTTAGCTTTTATAGTCCTGGAAGGTGCTATGCATACTAACAGGAGGAAAGATAATCATATACTTACCTGGAGGTGAATTCTGAAAGCTACAATAATGACTAGTTTGGCAAGAGATGGTTATTGGAGAAATAGTGGCAAAAATTCATGGGAGTAACTCATCACTTTCGGATTGGATATAAGTCCAATTTTCAATATGAAACCTACACATGAAACACAGTTATCAAATCCAGGAGCCTATCTCTAGATAGGTTATAATGCTTAGTGATGAACTTACTACTACTATTACTCTGCTAAATGGACATAGTATTAAACAAAGTCTTAATGGGTTATTGTTATTCCCCATAAATTAATTCATCTGTTAATTCATACCAGAGAAGCTCCTTTTTGCAGTAGATGGTGATTAATACAAAAACCCACAACTGGTCAAGGTGTAAAGAATGAGAGAATGTAGAGTGCTCAATGGGACATCTAAATGGGACATCAAATGACACCCTTCCTTCCAAACCTCAGGTATTGTCTCAGATGAAGAAGCAGAAAGATTACAAGGGTCAGAATTGGTGGATGACTGTGAAATACTGTTTTCCAGATATAACAGGTCAGTTGCTCATATGAACTTCCATCAGCTATGATAGCATACACAAGACTTGCACAAGCTCAAATAAGAAAACATTGCATTGTGAAGTTGTGGTTGATGGACACATTGTCCTACTGCTAGTTCAGGAACTTGGTAATCAATAGCTGAAGAAAAGAGCTTTTTTTAAGAACATGGTGATTATTATGTGAACCACAGTACAGTAGATAGCCACATACCTAAACATATATATAGGCAACATAAATTGGGACTTGATACCAAAAAAAAAAAAGACATAAAGTTGAGTGGGTATGGATGGGGTGGATGTGGGAGGAGTTCAGGGATTAGTATAATCAAAATGCAATGTATGAAATCCTTAAAGAATTTATAAAATATTAAAATAAACAAATATGAACATTCAAAATAAGAATTTAAAGCACCAAACATTTATTGACTCCTCAAGATTTGAAGATATAGAATGAATGTGTGACAGGGAAGTATTTTTGCTGAATAAAACAGGAATTCTATAAACATTTAGTGTCATAAGGTCCAAATGAATGTAGTAAAATCAACACAGCAATAATTTTTCTGGGGTTTGATAACAAAACTATGCTTGGATCATAATGAGCTGGTTTCCTGGAAACTCACAAAGTTAGTTGTGTTGTACCTTGACATCAAATTTTACCACCCCCAGAAAACACCCACTTAGCAACCTCTGTACTCTTTTTTCCTGCAACATAAGGTTACTGGACCTTCATTTGAGAGTAGAAATAGGAGCTGGATCATTCCAGAAAATAATAACTTCAGAATTTGTATGAAAAATGAAAGGATAGGAAGTCTCCTTAAAGCACACCCAACAGTGGTAAACTGGATCCTATCTCCTATCCTCCATTTTCTGGTCCACAAATCTGTCAGTATTTCTGGGACAACCAAGTAAGACCCACCCTCAAAGGTCTTGCCTGCCTAGTCTCCTTAAATCACACCCAATAGCAGGAAAATGCACTCTGTCACCTCCACTCCTTTTTCTAGCACACAACTCTGACTGCTTTCGTGAATAACTAAGTCCCAAATTAAACAGCATCCACATTCATAAAGGAAACATTACTAAAACTTAAAATCATACATTGAATCGCACACATTAATAGGCGGAGATATCAAAACCCTAACTCTTACCAGTGGATAGGTCATCCAGACAGAAAGTAAATGAAGGAATAATGAAACTAATACATGTGGTGAATCAAGTGGCTCTAACATATCTACAGAACATTTCATCCAAACACAAAATAATATACCTTCTTCTCAGGACCTCACAAAGCTTTCTCTAAAAATGATCATATACTCAATCACAAAGCTAATCTCAATAGATACAATAAAATTGTAATAACTTCTGTAACTTATCAGACTACCATGGACTAAAGCTGGACTTAACAACAAAAGAAACAACAACAAAAAAAAAATCCTACAAACTCATGGGCAATGAATAAACTCTACGTAATGACTACTAGGTCATGAAAGAATGGCTAAGCAAAAACCCCTTCAAGTAACAGCTCATGTTGGCAAGGATGTGGGGCAAGAGAAACACCCTTTCATTGCTGCTGGGAGGGCAAACTTGTACAACCACTTTGGAAATCAATTTGACAGTTTCTTGAAAAATTGGGAGTAGATCTACCTTCACTATAGATTGAGCTATACCACTTCTCGGTATATACCCAAAAGAAGCTCCTCCATAACACAAACTATGTACAACTATGTTCACAGCAGCATTATTTCTAATAGCCAGAAACTGCAAACAACCTAGATGTCCCTCAACTGAAGAATAGATAAAAGAAAATATGGAACATTTATACAATAGACTATTACTCAGCCACTAAAAACACTGACATCCTGAAATTTGCAGACAAATGTGTAAACTGGAAAAGATCATCCTGAATGAGATAACCTAGCTCCAGAAAGGCAAACATGGTATGTAATGATTTATAAGTGGATATTAGTCATAAAGTATAGTATACCATGCTACAATTCACAGAACCATACAAGTTATGGAACAAGGAAGGCCCAAGGTGTGATGCTTAAATCTCACTTAGAAGGGAAAATAGTAAATAGATTAGACATTGTTGGTGGGTGGACAGGTGGGACTGGGTTGGAGAGGGGATGGTGATGGGAAAAGGAGGGATGAGATAGGTGGGGGACAGAGGGAGAGAGTACAAGTAGACACAAATGGATTTCGGACAAGAAAAACACCACCCCAAAACCAAAAAGAAAGAAAGAAAGGAAGGAAGGAAGGAAGGAAGGAAGGAAGGAAGGAAGGAAGGAAGGAAGGAAG
>NW_021604563.1:3379813-3484759 GCF_004785775.1 Grammomys surdaster
GAAGAAGAAGAAGAAGAAGAAGAAGAAGAAGAAGAAGAAGAAGAAGAAGAAGGAAACAAAAAGCATATAAAATAGAAACACATAAACACACCTTGGGCATTAAACTTGTAGGAAGTGCTGCATATGGAAGGATGCAAAGGAATGCTGAAAAGTTAACATGCACATCATCTCTGGCACTTTTTGCTGAGGTTGTTCAGCATAATTGGTTATTTAAAATCTCCTGGACACATAGATATGCAAGCAAAAAAGTGAAGTAAATACAGGAAGACAATGTGAATTCTGGAATTTGTTTATGGCTTTTTTTCAAACCTGTGCTCCCCACACTCAACCCAGTACATAAAAAATGGGGGTACACCTGGCAGAATTACTTTTTTTTTCTACTGCAGGACTATCTGTTTCTTCTTCAAACATAATGACGAAGTGGGCCACTTTCAGAGAAGGTTGGCAAATTAGAATCTTTGTGAAGAATGAAATCTGCTTGTCCCACTGTGAAAACCTGCATTGGCAGCAGGACCATATGAAGACCTCAGAATTGTTGTGATTTGAAATTCAGAATGAATTCTTGTGCTTTGAAATAACCCATATATGCATCTTGAAATGAAAACACTTTCCATACAGTTACTGATTACTGAAAATACAGGGTAGGTTTATTATTGTTACTTCTAGTCACTGCTCCTGATGGGCTATGGCCTCAGGCACCTAGCATACCTCTTGTGTAAATCTTTACTGTAAGTTATCAGATAACTTCGGTTAGCTTTTGTTAATTTCCTCCCCCAACTTCCATAATGATTGCTTTGAAATTATAACTTAGAGATACTTCTCACATAACAAAGATGACTATCCAATGAAAAGCTTATTCTCAGCCAAATATGTAAAAATTCGTTAGTACTCATTCAGTGAATTTGGTGCCCATTATGTAATATGCATTTTGTCAGGCAGTATGAAAGTAGAGATAAACATGTATTTCTATTATTATGAAATAATAATTTTCAGGCCCCTTGAAAGTGTTCATCTTGAGTTCCACAACCTTATTAAACTACAGAGAATAAAAATTCCATTTGTAAAGAAGAAATAGCAGAAGGACATGTTGCAGGATATTTGATCACATTGTGAACCCCAAGATTGTGTTATTTACTATACATACATACATACATACATACATAAATTAAAACTGTTTTTAGTTGTGGTATGGCTCAGCCCTAGGCATACACCTTTAATCCCTCTGGCTGTAATACAGACCCACACACCTTTAATCCTGAACAAGGAAGTAAAATTAGTTTGTAGAAGGAAGCACTCATGTTTAAAAGTAATGTCTAATTGAATAGCAGACAAACTGACAAAAGAGAGAAAGATTTGACAGAATAGGATATGCCCACGTATCAGTAGAAGTGAAAAGAAAGTGAATCTACTTAAGAGAGAGCATGAAGGAAGAAGGAAACAGTTTTACTGAGAGAATTGTGCAGAGACCAGTTGAAAAGTAAACAAGCTAGACACAGATAAAGACAGAAGGAGCCAGAGAATGAGAGGGAGCCAGAAGATTAGAATAGATTGCTAGTTAGTTTGAGGTCAAGCAGAATAATTCAGGAGAAGCAGAGAGAAGCCAGATTGAATCAGTCAGCTTGGAGAGGGGTTTGAGCCAAAGCAGCTGATTCGAAAAACAGCCCATAGAGTTCAGAAAGAATTAGGAAGGGCTGGACTTGTCTCAGAGACTGAACACATTCTGGGCCTAGTTTAGATCTTATGGATGCTAGAAGCTTCCAGTTCTAGGACTAGGCTAACAGACTGACACAGTAAGCATCTGAGACATTTACAACAGGCAAATAAAATTTACTTTTACATGGTTTCCTTAACACCTGCTACTCCACTCTTTCTCTAAATCTCCTGCTCTTTGTTTTGTCCAGCGTCTTCATTTTCTGCCTCCATTCCATCCTTCATTTATACTCATTCTCACCTGGTACTATTCATTGGTTTGCTTCCGTTCCATGGGTGTCTACTTTTCATGCATCTGTCTCTTTTGAAAGCCCTATTTTATGTTGATATATAAATAAACAGAAAATACATGTGGAGAGATATAGAAAGAACTATTTAACCTCAAGGTTATCTATCTTATCACTATGCTGCTTTGCCACTTTAACCAATAAGAGTACTTCTCAATGATATTTTAAAAAAAGAAAATAAAATTCAAGCTCTAGGAAATAGTCAGATTGTTAAAGCTACTTCAAAAATTATATATTTTTCTTAGTTTTCTCTAGTCAACATGTACTACTACTTTATCCTTATCCTTCCTCAAGGTCATACTTGACTGGGAAGGCTCAGTACACAACACTGTAATCTGATTTCGTTCAGTGCTTTACTCTTTTTCTTAGAAGTGCTTTGCTTCAGACAGAAGCCCACAGTACTCACCAGCTCTTTCTGTGACAAGTAGCTCAACATGTTCATTCTGTGTAAGAATGGTGAAGCTCAGGCCTGAGGAGTTCACTCTTGCACTGTTCCTTTCCATAGATATATTCTCCCACAAAAGTCAGGTCGAGGAGATATGCTCCAAGTTAAATAGCTTTAAACTACTGTACTACAATTGATGAGAAACAGTTAAAAGGATATTTTCCAGTAAACTCTTGCCAGATTTTTTGTGAGAACTTCAGTATATCCCAAGCTAGAAAGTTGCAACAAAAATGATAAGATAGACCTTGTTTTCTTCCAGAGTTCATAGCTAGAAAAGGCCTTCAATAAAGTTAGTCTGTGTCTATTCATTTTTTTCCTCAGCCTCTCTCTATGATTCATAATACTGTCCTATCCTACTAGGAAGATCTCACAGGCACAGTGTGAGTTTTATAGATAAATGATTAGTGACTAGAGACATTGGTTGTCTGTTGCAGTTTGTCTTTGGAAATCAGAAACTGTAGAGGAATTTTAATCCAGCAGCATGGCTACTCTGAAAAGATGACATCCAAAGGCCTTCTAGGTCAGTGTGATCTGACACAGACAGAGACAAACCCTTGACTACAGTTTGATCTGGCTGGAATACAGACTTGCCCAGAGTACACACCTTTAATCCCAAACAATGTAAGTAAATGTAGTTTGTAGAAGGAAATAGCCATGTTTGAATGTGACTTTTAATTGAACAGTTCAGTTCAGTGCAGTGCAATGCAGTTCATGGAATTCAGAGACAGTTCTTCCAAGCAGGGCATTCAGTGAGAAGCTGAGGATCTTCAAGTGAAGCCAGATTGAATCAGTCAGCTGGGAGAGGATTTTAAGCCAAAACAGCTGAGTGGAACCACCCTGCCAGAGTTCAGAAAGAACTAGAAAGGATGAGTTTATGTAGCAGTAAGTCTTTAAGATGACAATTACATTAGGTAAATAAAAATTACTTTTCCAAAAAATTCTTGAGGGAAACTTACTGGCGTTAATGTAAATAGATGAGTTAAGCTTGCTTAGTCTTGGCTTCTTCAACTTGGAACTGGGAGCAGTGATAGTACATGGCTCATAGGCTGCTATGATAAATTAATGGGAAAATATATCTTGAATATCAGAAACATTGTTTACTGGAGGATAAGGAAATGCCAAATAAATGTAGCTATTATTTTTGGCAGTTGTAAAAACAATCTTCAAACTTCTAGGAAAAGATGGAACCAGAATGACATTCTTTATTTTTGCACCTTTCTTCCCAAAATTCCATAATATTAATATCGTGGTAAATCTTTGTTGTGATATTCATGAAGGTAATAAAAGCCATTCATGCTACTTGTGATGATTTTTATAGGATTGTTCAATTGTCTAAATCTTGTCAATAATTCAATGAATTGAAGTCATGTCACAAAATAAAAATGTAACTCCATAATGGAATGGCTAAGTTACACTTACTTTTTGATTCAACATTAAGTTGTTCTAGTTAATAAAACATTAATTTATCTAAGAATATGTTGGAATATTCAGTATTTGTAGCTAATTTCTAAAGACAGTATCTTAGAAAACAAACTAATGGCTCTTATTTTTTTACTCCACCCTCCCTTTTCTCCTCCCATTTCCTTGTAACATCATACAATACAAAATACTGAGTTGAACAGAATCTGAGTCTCTTGCACAAAAACATTTCACTTAAAATGTTTACTAACACAGTATATTTCACAATCTTTTATTATATTCTATATTATTATGTATCTTCCAAAAGACAGTTAAAATTTAAAACATGAACAAATAAAATGTTCCATACTCATACAATGGAATATTATTTTATTCTGGAGAGGAGCAGAATACCAATACTACAACATACATAAACTTTGAAAATATTATGCTGAATGAAAGAAGCCAGTCACAAAATACTATACATTATATAATTCCACTTATACTAAAATCTAATGGTCGGGAAATTTTATTTTTATAAAATTTATTATAAAACAACTTTCCAAACTAGCAAAACCATCAAACACCCAAATTAACAAGAAACCAAGTATATACAACTTCATAAACTTATACAAACAGTTAGAATTGGCATGGAAACAGAAGCTGTGAATTTTTAAAAGTCTGAGTATCAGATGTATTTTATGCATGTAGCCACCATCAAAGCCAAAAAAAAAAAAAGAAATCTATGACTGAATTACAACTAGAGAAACAATTATCTCTATAGTCTCTTTCATAACTTGTGTTTATTACTTACATTCAGTTACTAACATAGTACAGTATAGCATGAAGTTAAAGTTTTAAAAATTAGAATAGTTTTGTTTAGAGTTGAGTGGGAATAGGAGTGAGAAAGAATGTTTATGAGGTCATGGTTTCAAGGTTTCTTTTGTGGTTCATGTACTAATGTAAATTTGCAACAATATTCATAGAACTGTGAAGGTACTGAAACATTGAGTTATATACTTTAAAGGAATGTATTACATGGTAAGTGAATTGCATCTTAAGAAAGATCCTACAAGTACAGGTTACACTTTAATCTGTCAGCTATTGTCACACAATGCTGCATACCAAACCATTCCAAAGTCTGTAATTCCAAACAGCATTTGTTTCTTGACACTGTGTGGACAGTTTACTGGGGCTTTTCTTTTTAAGTTTTAGGTCAAGTTTAAGTGTGTGCCCTATTTCAGGGGATAAACTGGATGATGCTACATAGAATATGCATTTCTCTCTGAAGAAGTTCAAAGTTCCCAGGAGACCAAAAGAAACATAATGTGTCTTAAGGGTCATTCAAGAACCAGCAACTGTCATTTCCATTCACATTTTGTTAGTCAGTGACAATAGCTTTAATGGAATGCTTGGCATTAATGAAATTAAAATATATTCTTCTATAAATATAAGAAAGAGAATGAAAATTTGTTGAATATTAATCAAATCTATCACATCCCATTATTTAACCATATATTAGCAATGAAATTGACTGTTGCAACTACATTACAGATAGATACATAGATGATAGATGATAGAGAAAGAAACAGAGAGATAGAAAGATTGTTTGCTTGAATGACTTCCTGGAAGTAAAAGAGTGAAATTTATTTGGTTAAAACTAAACAATAATGAGGAATAAATTCACTATCCATTGCTGCTATAGAAAAGAGGCTAACTTGCCAAAAAAAAATGTCCAGAAAATGTCCTTTCATCATTGCAGTATTGTGCAGTTTAACTATGGCTCATCGGCAGCTACAGCAGCAAAATGAGACCAATCTGCCTAGCAGTGCTGCAGGTGGTCTTACATGTTGGAAATTTGCAGAGTTCTCCACAGTGGTGGGGCCCTAAGGCCTAACAGAGGGGCAGGTGGCATGTTGGGGCTGGCTTAGTAAGTTGCCAAACAGGATATTGTTATGATTTATAAAACAAGCTCTGTAGCACTACAAATGATTTTCATGTCATTTCCTGGGGTCAGAAACACCAGAACTTTGAGCTTCCAAAACTAAATGATTTATCAAAATCTGATCCCTATTTTCACTTCTGAATCAATATCTAAAATGAATCACAGAGACTTCCATATTATCATTGAAAAATAGTGCATATCTGGGACCAGAACAATCCAGTACAGTGTTCAAAAGCTCAGAGGGTTAAGTGTTTCTGATCAGTTTGAACATGACACTCCCATGAATAGTGTCAAAGAAGCTGTACCTGTTCAATTCCAGCCCTCCTTCATTTAACACTACTTTACAAAAAGAGCAAACATTGCCTGAGTGCCAACAGTCCAGACATTATGCAAAAGGGGCCCTAAACTAGCCAAGTTCAGAAGCTTAAAAAAAAAAAAAAGAAAGCTCTCTCTTCAGCCATGTGACACTGGGCAGGATATAGATTTTGAATAGTTAGCTGTCCAAAGGCTAAGTGGTGATATGTTGTCCAATCCTACAGCTGGGTACCTTACAAAATAAGGAACTGTCCTTTATGCTCCAGTACCATGGTAGAAATGCATCTCTCTTTGCTACTGCTGAGGCCCAAGAGGACACTTGTCTACATGTAATTATACCCAATTGGGCACAGTCATTGGCTGCATTTGGAAGAGACCCTGCTCTGTTTTATATGAGCTCTTCAATGACTCCTGAACCATGAAGGAAGTGGTCATGTCAGGTCAGGGTTTATTATGGAAACGGAGAGTTTGAAGGGATTGACATTGGAGCTGACAGCAAGTTGGCTGGCTGACTTGTTAAGGAAGCCTGCTCCTGCAGAAGTTTGAATGTCTGGACAGCAGAAAACATCTTGGAATGATTTCTTAACATTTTTCAGAGGGAAGGAGAACAACAAGAAACAATTTCTTGGCTTTGCCAGGGACTTTCCTTTGATATTCCCTGTGAGTTGTTCACACATACTACTCTGTTCTTTCTAGGGATACAGTGAAAAAAAAGATCATGGATTTTAATCAAATTCTGGTTAGATACTTGAACTATTCCAAAGCAGTATTCCTTTCCTAGGCTGAATGTTTACATAATTCACTGTAGACTTAGGCAACATAGACTGCTAATGTTTTATACTGGCAAACTGTGTTCAGTCATAAAGGTAGCATCTGTGGCATCATCTTGTTCCTAGTAGGAAGCATTATTATATAGCAAGGCACCAAGATAACATAACTTGCACTGGTGGAGGTTTTCTTCATACATAAAATTGGAAGGAATTAAAAAGTAAGTGCATTGTGATAATGGATGAACATGTAAGACACAAATTAAAAATTACACACTCAGGTTATCAATTTATATACCTCCAGTAGGTTACAAACAATGTTAAGGGAGGAGCTTACATTCTAAAATGCATTCCCAAAAGGCAAGTGTTAGATGTTTTTAACCAGAAATTAGAGACACATTATTTTTTAAAAAGAACAAAACATGTGTAAAACGTTCAGTCTGTGGAAGAAAATGAGAAAGCATGCCAAATCTTGGGAGAAAATATTTGCAACAGATACACATAATAAACAATGGTGACCTAAAACTACAAAAACCTTTTATAACTCAACAAAAAATAAATTCAAAATACAGTTAAAATGGATGTTAGTTGTCAACAGTAATTTCACTTTCAGAGAGCAATGAGTGGCAGGGAAGTATAAAAATTTTAGTAACTGTTGTTTTCATAAAAGGGGAATAATTAAAATTACCATTACAAACCTATTAGTTCATGGAAGTAAGTTCTGGGGAGAATATAAGATGATGGGGATGTACATTCCCTACTGTTGGGGATACACTTCGGTATAACATCTTTGCAAGACAGTTGAATGATTTCTTTCAAAACTATACATTTTTACTCTCCAATCCATAAGTCATACATTTTGGGGTTTACTCATATGAATTGAAAATGTATAGCCAATATAAACCTGTATATGATAGTTTATAGTGACTTTTTCCATAATTGTCAAACCTTGGAATAAATTTTCATGCTTTCCCTGTTCAGTAGATGGATGGCCATATAAACTGATGCATTCATACTAGGTAAAATGAGTCATATGGAAACAGAAACGAGCCAGTAACACATCCATGAGATAACCATCCTAATGTAAATATACATCCCTATGTGAAAGAAGCCAATTTGAAAAAGTTACATACTATATAATTCTCACTTTATGAAATTCTGGGAAAGACAAAACTTAAGAGACACTGTAAACATTAATGGTTTTAAGGGACTAGGTGGATAAGTGGAACACAGAACATTTTAGAGCTTTGTATGGTTTTATAAAGGTGGGCACATCTATACATTTGTCCACATCAATATAATGAACAACAGTAGTAATAAACTCATAACACTATTCCTGGGGAGTTGTGAACAAATGTCTATGTGCCTCAGATAGGGAAACAACTACAAGTGAAAGCTTTCTGTGGTGCTAACAGGAAGCATCTACAACAAGATGATGAGCATTCTTGTGGGATCTGTGTCTCATCTACAACCAAATTCCTCCCCTCTCCCCTCTTTCCTCTCTCCTATCACCACTCTCCTCTTCCCTCTCCTTTCTCTGCTCTCTCTTCTCCCCTATATATTATAAATGTTTTGTGATAAATACTTATGCTTGAGGAATTTTTTTTCTTGATCAATTCAACAAAAAAGGTTTAGAGGATACAACTAAATTATAAATTAGTCTCCATCAAAATATTTGATTATATATGGAGATGGGGATCAAGTACCATATAAAATTAATTTTTGGATAAGACTGGGGTTCAGCTTTTATTGATGCCTACTGAACTTGTGTGTGTTGATTCTACAAATTAAACTGTATCTTGCTGCCATGGCTATTATTGGTTGTCAACATGGGTATATCTGGAATGAACTACAGTCCAGAAATAGAGGACTCACGTGTGATCTGGATCTTCAGGCAGGAAGACAACATACTTTTAGTGGAGATCATGAGGTTGGAACACATAGGCTTTCAAGATCCAGATCTTGAAAGGTGAAGACACACCTTTAATCTGAGCCATACATTCTACTGGAAGATCATATAAGGACAAAGGAAGAAGGAGGGTTTTGGTTTCTGACTTCTTACACTTGCCTTATTAGCATATCCATTCCTTCCCTGGCTTTGGAACTTACTTCTTTGATATTCCAGCATATACAGAAGACCAGCTGACCTTCATCTGATAGAGGGCTAATATCCAATATATACAAAGAACTCAAGAAATTAGACTCCAGACAACCAAATTACCCTATTAAAAAATGGGGTATAGAGCTTAACAAAGAATTTTCAACGGAAGAAACTCGAATGGCCGAGAAGCATCTAAAGAAATGTTCAGCATCCTTAGTCGTCAGGGAAATGCAAATCAAAACAACCCTGAGATTCCATCTCACACCAGTCAGAATGGCTAAGATTAAAAACTCAGGTGATAGTAGATGCTGCCGAGGGTGTGGAGAAAGAGGAACACTCCTCCATTGTTGGTGGGACTGCAAGATGGTGCAACCACTTTGGAAATCAGTCTGGCGGTTCCTCAGAAAATTGGACATAGCATTACCCGAGGATCCAGCTATACCACTCCTAGGCATATACCCAGAAGATGCTTGAACATATAACAAGGACATATGCTCAACTATGTTCATAGCAGCCTTATTTATAATAGCCAGGAGCTGGAAAGAACCCAGATGTCCTTCAACTGAGGAATGGATTCAAAAAATGTGGTATATTTACACAATGGAGTATTACTCAGCTATTAAAAACAATGAATTCGAGAGGTTCCTAGGTAAATGGATGGAACTAGAAATTATCATCCTGAGTGAGGTAAGCCAATCACAAAAGAAGACACATGGTATTCACTCACTGATTATTGGATATTAGCCTAGAACCTTGAAATGCCCAAGATGCAACTCACAGGCCACATGAAGCCCATAAAGAAGGAAGACCAAGTGAGGGTGATTCGGTCCTTCTTAGAAGGAGCAACAAAATACTCAAGGGAGCAAATATGGAGACAAAGTGAGGGACAGAAACTGAAGGAGGGGCCGTCTCAAGACCACCCCACCTGAGTATCTATCCCATGTGCAATCACCAAAGGTAGATGCTGATGTGGAAGACAGGAAGTGCATGCTGATAAGAGCCTGATATGGATATCTCCTCAGAGGCCTTCAAGAGTCAGACATATTCAGAGGCAGATGCTCACAACTAGCCATTGAACTGATCATGGGGTTCTCAATAGAGGAGTTAGAGTGAAGACTGAAGGAGCTGAAAGGGTTTGTGGCCCCATGAGGAGAGCAACAATACCAACCAACCACAGCTCCCAGGGTCTAAACCACCAGCCTGGGAGCACTTAGGGGGGGATCCAGGGCTTCAGCTGAATATGTAAAAGTGGAGGGCCCTGCTGGGCATAGGTGGAAGAAGAGAACCTTGACCTCATGAAGGCTGGATGCCCCAGGGGGTGGGAATTTTGAGGGTGGGGAGGTGGGAGTGGGGGGGTGTAGATAGAGGTTACATCCACAGAGAAGAAGGAGGAGGGGCGAGGGGATTGGGGGTTCCAAGGGGGTGGTGGGGAATGGGGTAAGGGGACAACATAGGAAATGTAAGTAAAACATCCAATAAAAAAAAAAAAAAAAAAAGAAGACCAGCTGAGAGACCCAACCTTGTGGTGCTGAGGAGCAACTACTAGATTCTTGGACTTTCTGTTCACAGATAGGCATTGTTGGATTAGGTGGACTATAAGTACTTCTAGTAAATTCCTTTTGGTTGAGACAGAGAGGAGAGAAAGAGAGAGAGAGAGAGAGAGAGAGATTAATTTATTCCATAAGTTCTGTGATTCTAGAGAACCCTGACTAATACACTGGCTAACAGGTTGGAAGTCCTTTCTCTTGATTTGGATAGTGTAATGATAGATCTAAAACAGATACCATTAAAGTCTGGCTTGGTGAACTATTGAGTTTTTTGGGTCTAATTAATAGGAGTAGAAATAATTCAAATATAGCTTCATTACTATAGTCCATGCCAGCATGGATGAAGGCTTAAGGAAGATGGAAATCCAGAACACAATGCACTGCTTTTTGGCAGCTCAACAGGTTGAAGAGTGTCCTTTCCAGGTAGCTCAGTTCATCTGAGCCATTTCTAGACAGCTCTGCTGGTTTCTGTCTCTTCAGGGTAGTATGGCTTGTTTGAGAATGTCTCTCAGAAACCTTTAAGGCTTGTATAATTTGGGGGATGGGGGGAGGACCTAGTGCATCTGGTCAGTTTCAGGGACTTCCTAAAGCCCTTGATTGTTTACATCCTAAACTTAAGAGATCTTTCCTAAATGATAGACTATTTCTCTTCCCTTTAGGACAGTGGTTCTGAACCTGTGGATCATTACTCCTTTGAGGGTTACATAAGACTATCAGAAAACATATATTTACATTATTATGAATAACAGTAGCAAAATTAAAATTATGAAGTAGAAATGAAAATAATACTATGGTTACATGTCACCACAACATGAGAAACTATATTAAAAGGTCACAGCCTTAGAAAGGTTGAGAACCACTGCTTTATAATGTACAAAGTCTAATGAACTTGCCTCCAAGATAGTCTTTTTACCTTGGAGTAAGTTGATACACAACTGTAGATCATGACTTTTATATAATAATGATGTTCTAATGTAACTTGTTGTTAGCAAATGTACCACTGAAATGGGACACATAGAGTGTGGGAATTTGTTTTAATCTAAAACTTCTCTAGAAGTTCTAGAAATAAAATGCATTGATTACAAATAAATGATCCAGGAGTATATATAGTATATAAGAAAATTTATTATGTAGCATATACCTATAAAAAACAATCCACTCAGGCTATGTGTCAGCATATGTGGTCTCGCACATCCCCTTGGATCCTGAAACTTGCTGGCTGCTGAGTGCCCCAATCTTCCCAAGCCAACGGCCTTTATGGCTATCCAGCAGAAAGCTAGCAGCCACTCACATACATTCCCATAACCGCATAAAAAGAAAACTTCAGAGGCTTTTAATTTATCAGCCAGATTTATAATCCTCAATCCCCAAAATGCCCACACAAAGAACTCAAAACTCAATTAATATAAATAAAAGCTGCACACCTAGATTTGACAAATATGTCCTACATTACCCGATCATCTATCTATGAAGTCCCCAGTAACTTATGGCTCCTAGGACCACGTGATTCTGGCTCATCATCCTGTCCTATAGGTTCCATCTTGTCTCTCCCATCTCAGTCTCCTCTCTCTGTCTCTCCCTCTTTCTGTCTCCATCTCTAAAACGTTCAGCTTCCCCTTCTCCTCCAATGCCCAATCACAGGCTCTAGCTTTATCTAACTAATTAAGATTTCAACTGACCTCACCTGAGTACAGGCACGGGGTAGAGGGCAGAAAGAACAGACAGCAATCCACAGCAATATTAACTCATGACCATTAATGTTGCCCAAATATTAACATGTGCTGCTGTGTTCCTCCTCAACCTCATACTTTTATTTTTAATTTGGATCTGAATTAAGTCTCTATTTTTATTGGATATTTTATTTATTTACATTTCAAATTTTATACCCTTTGATGGTTCCCCTCTGGAAACCCCCATCTCATCCTCTGTCCCCCTGCTTCTATGAGAGTGCTCCCCAATCCACTCACCCACTCCCATCTCACTGCCCAGGCATTCCCCTACACAGGAGCACCTGAGCCTTCACAGGACCAAGGATTTCTCCTCCCATTGATGCTCGACAATGCCATCCTCTGCTACATATGCAGCTGATACTATGAGCTGGAGCCATAGGTCCCTCCATGTGTACTTTTTGGTTGGTGGTTTAGTCCCTGGGAGCTTTGGGGGGGATCTGGTTGGTTGATATTATTGTTCTTCCTATGAGTTGTAAACGCCTTCAGCAACTTCAATCCTTTCCCTAGCTTCTTTATTGGGGTCCTCATGCTCAGTCCAGTGGTTGACTTTGAGCATCCACATCTATATTTGTCGGGATCTGGCAAAGCCTCTCAGGAGACAGTTTTATCAAGCTCCTGTCAGCCAGCACTTCTTGCAGCTACAGTAGGGTCTGTGGTGTCTGATAAATCTCCAAGTGGGGCTGTCTCTGGATGGCCTTTCCTTCAGTCTTGGCTCTGGACTTTGTCCACATATTTCCTTTATACAAGAGCAATTCTGGGTTAAAAATTTATAGATGAGTGGGTGGCCCATCCCTAAACCAGGGGCCTTACCTAATCTCTGGATACGGTCTCTAGAGTTTCTCCTTCCCCTTTGTTGGGCAGTTCTGCTAGCTAATGTCATCCCTCCTGGGAGCCTTTTGCTTTTCTGGTATCTGGAACTTTCTGGTGGCTACCTCCAGTTCCCTATCCCCCATTGCTACACACATCTGTTCAATTTCCTGACCCTCTGTATATCATCCCCGTCTCCTCCCATACCTGATCTTGTTCTCCTTTTCCCCTCCCCCTCCTGTCTTCCTCCCAAGTCCTTCCCTACCTCTACCTCCTGTGAGTACTTTGTTCCCCCTTCTAAAAAGGACTGAAGCTTCCACACTTTGGTCTTCATTCTTCTTGAGCTTCATGTGATCTGTGAGTTATAGCATGGGTATTCCAAGCTTTTAGTGAGTACATATCATATGTGTTCTGTTGTGACTGGATTACCTCACTTCAAGATGATATTTTCTACTTTCATCCATTTGCCTAAGAATTTCATGAATTTATTGTTTTTAATAGCTGAGTCATACTCCATTGTGTAAATGTGTCACATTTTCTGTTCCATTCTTCTGTTGAGGAACATCTGTGTTCTTTCCAGCTTATAGCTATTATAAATAAGGCTGCTATGAACATAGTGGAGCATGTGTCCTTGTTATACTAAACTTCATTCTTATTCACTATAATTTCACCCAACTATTAGGCAGAGATCCTCTGTTTGTTTTGCTCTTATCTTTAATACTCTAGATGTAATATACTGCATATATTGTTCTATTTTAAACATTCGGCTTTTTCCCTTCTTATTTTACTGTTACATACATTGTTCAATCTATCTCTTATGAGTGCTGATAAGGGACTTCTCTAAGGAGGATTTATGATCCTGTGATAAATCTTTAATTGTTTTATCAAAGTGTGTACTGGTCTTTTGTGTTCTATGAAATTAACTTTTTGTTGTTGTTGTAGTTGTTTGTTATAAGATTGTTACTACTTCTTTTTATGGGTTTGTGGTTTTTTTATTTCACTGTTGTTCTAATATATTCATTTTTGTGTGTGCAATACTGGGAGTTTGAATGCAGTCCCTGATCATTCTCAGCATACATTTCATCACAGAGTTATGTCCCACCCCAACTGACCTCTAAATTTCCTGGGGGCCTCCAGTGTCTTGAGGGTTAGGTGCATCATCCCCGATTGAACACAGACCCAGAAGTCTTCTACTGTATATGTGTTAGGGGCCTCATATCAGCTGGTATATGCTACCTTTTTGGTGGTCAAGAGTTTCAGAGATCTCGGGGGTCCAGGTTAATTGAGATTGCTGTTTCTCCTACAAGGTCGCCTCCCTCATCAGCTTTTTCCAGCCTTTCCCCAATTCAACCACAGGGTTCAGCAGCTTCTGTCCAATGTTTGGGTGCAAATACTTGCATTTGACTCTTTCAGATCTGCTTGTTTGGTCTTTTGAAGGGCAGTCATGACAGGTCCTTTTCTGTGAATACTTCATAGCCTCAGTAACAGTGTCAGGCTTTGGGACCTCCCCTTGAGCTCAATCCCACTTTGGGCCTGTTGCTGGACATTCTTTTCTTCTGGCTCCTCTCCATTTCCATCCCTGCAGTTCTTTCAAACAGGAACAATTCTGGGTCAGAGTTTTTGACTGTGGGATGGCAACCCCCTCCCTCACTTGATGCCCTGTCTTTCTGCTGGAGGTGAGCTCTATATGTTCCCTCTCCCTACTGTTGGGCATTTTGCCTAAGGTCCCTCCCTTTGAGTCCTGAGAGTCTCTTCCCTCTCAGGTCTCTGTACACTCTGGAGGGTCCTCCCACCTCCTACCTCCATAGGTTGCTTGTTTCCATTCTTTCTGCTGGCTCTGAGTGCTTCAGTCCTTTTTCCTCACCCAATACCAGATCAAATTTCCCTCTGCCCCTGACCCCTATCTACTTTCCCTCCCAGATCCCTCCCTCCCTCCCAACTTCTGATTGCTTTCTTCTCCCTCTGCAGTGGTAGACTTTCAACCAAAAGTTATCAAGCAAGATGAGGAAGGACACTTCATATTCATCAAGAGGAAAATCCACCAAGAAAAAGGTCTCAATTCTGAACATCTCTGCCTCAAATGGAAGAGCACCCACATTCATAAAAGAAACTTTACTAAAGCTCTAAACACACATTGAACCCCACACAATAATAGTGGGAGACTTCAACACCCTACTCTCACCAATGGACAGGACATTGAAACAGAAACTGAACAGAGGCACAGTGAAACTAGTAGAGGTTATGAACCAAATGGATTGAACAGATATCTACAAGACAATTCAACATAAAACAAAAGAATACACCTTCTTAGCATCTCATGGTACTCTCTCCAAAATCAACCATATAATCAGTCACAAAACAAGCTTCAACTGATACAAGAAGCTTGAAATAATCCCATGCATTCTATTAGATCACCATGGCCTAAGGTTTGTCTTAAATAACAGGAAAATCAATACATGTGGGCTTCTGAAGGACAATCACAATTAAAGGTCTTAGACTTACATATATACTGTTTTGGTAGCTCTCAAGTTAGATCTGCAAAGGTCTACTATTCCTTTTGATAAGTGATGTCTTAAACTTAGGGTATTTTTGGAGATGCCTTAGATGGAATGATGATCTGATGAAGGAAGATTTAGGAGCCACAAGACGTACAGAGTACATGTCCTTCCCCTGTAAATGGGCTCCTGGTGAGAGTCCTAGAAAATTGCAGGCTGTGAAGAAAGAAAGGCCTTAAGCAGTTGTTAATCGTACTAGAATTTTCAATTCTCATCAGGCAACACACTTCACCCAGACTACAGCATGAAGATGTCCTTTACCTTCTCAGATCCCCATAACTTTCCTTCCTGCCTCATGGACTTGTATGGATACCAGACATGCATCTTTTTAAGTTATTTTACATAAGTATCTTTCTTCTCATATTTTGCTTTAATCAATTTGACAGTGATTTCATCCATGATACATTTACCATTTTCATGGATTCTTAATTGTTTAAACCTACTTTGTTAATTACTCATTAATCTCTATGATTAACTTTTTCATATACTACATAGGAATGATCCAGGTCTTTTCACTGTTAATGTTTCCTATTTCATAGGACTACTTATCTTTCCTTAAATGCTATATTGTTTTACTGATTAATAATTGACTATGATTTTCATATTTGCTAGTACATGACCACTTGTTCTTGCCATCAGTATTTGATTGTGTATGTTCTTTCACCCTTCTGTGAAAATCTTACAATTAAATCCTGTTTGATTTGCTGTTTCTCACATATTTGTAATTTGGGTTTTAAAAGCATCAAATCTAAAAGTTTATTCAGGAAGAAATGGCACTTTAAAGATTTCCACTCATACCCATTTGTTGAACTTCAGTGCCTTTCGACTTTTAATTTAATTTTATTTGTTGAAAATGTGATATACATGATATCTCTTGTATAAAATTTTCAACTTCATTTTTTCTTAGTGTCTGGTACATTTTTGCAACTTTATCTGCATGATTAAAGATGTATATTTTGTAATTGGTGACATGGTTGTATCAAGATTTTTAATTATGCTTTATAAAATTTATATACTTACTGATATTTTTGGCAATTTAGATATACTTTCCTTAGGTTAGCATTTGCAAAATATGTTTTTGTCATTTATTAATCTGAAATGTAAATAAATAAAATATCCAATGAAAAAGCTTCATCTTTCTGTGAAATCAAAATTTCTATATGCCTTTTTGAGTAGCATACAGCCACATCTTATTTTTTATTTAGATTAAAGACTATTCTTTTAGCAAGATTGTTTAATGTGTTTAAATTTATAGTAACCACAGATATGATTAGGATTTATTTGTTCCACCTTAGGTATTAGCTTCTATTTGCCCTTCTTTTTTATATTGATGCTTTATTATCCTTCTTTATTGCCTTATTTGAGATTGATTGGGGCATTAGGGGACTCATTTCATATTTTCCCAAATGTTATCATGCATATTTAACAAAGTCTAAAGTTAATCAACTTCTTCACACTCCTTCAAATACTGCAGGGCATTTATCACACCACCCTCTACTAAAGGGTCTGCTCTATTTAGAGGCTTTAGCCTTATTTTAAGTTTGTCTTTTAACTATTTCCCCAGTCAAAATTTGTTTAGGTATCTAGACAAATGAAGTAGTTTCCAGGTTCACCTTTTCTAATTACATTGCAACACTTATTCAGGGATGATTTGGCATGGCTCTGAAGCACATACTTTAAGATCTTCACTGAAATGTACTGCTAGATAAGCTTACATTTTGCTAGCTGACTGTGCCATTTTTGGAAGTCTAATTTCTGCACAATGCTCTCTGTTTCATATGCTTCCCACAATCCTAACTCTAAGTGCTTGCATCTCATGATTGATAATTACAACATTTGGAGTCTGTATCAAGACACATTATTTTTGGTAGCTTGAACTATGATTATTGTCCTAGCTTATGGAGGGAATCCTCTTGCACATTTCCACAGGAAAATATGACTCCATCATGTCTACAGCCCAGTTCAGAAAATGTGTAAAGGTAGAAAGATATCAGAAATTTAACACTGCCAAAGACTTCTTTATTGAAAAGACAGCATCAAGAGTAGAGAAGTTATGTAGACTTTAAGTGTGATTACTGAACCAATATATGAT
This sequence comes from Grammomys surdaster, assembly GCF_004785775.1. NCBI lineage: Eukaryota > Metazoa > Chordata > Mammalia > Rodentia > Muridae > Grammomys > Grammomys surdaster. The sequence continues at coordinate 3,397,513 of NW_021604563.1, forward strand.
TGTTAGGGCTACCATAAAGAAATATATAGACTGAGTCAACAGAAATACATAGCTAGAATTTCTAGTCCTGGAGTCTAAGAGTCTGAGGCAAAAGTGTCTTCAGGATTGGCTTCTGCTCTGTACTTTGAAGGATAACCTGCCCCATGCTGTTATCCTTGCTCCTGGTGTTTTGCTGGTCATTGTCATCACTCACTTACAACTGGTGTTCTTTCCCCTTTTGTTGTCATCTCTTCTTTTCCTTCTTTTATTTCACAAAGAGTCCTATTTCATGAGAAGAAAGTCACTGGATTAGGAATCCATCTGCTCCTTATGATCTCATCTACACTATAACTGCCAGGACAAGGATTCTAAAACTGGGGATACAATTCAATTCAGTAGTACCCTTGGATAGTTCATGGGTTTATGTGCATGGTCTTTAGAACTTCAACTATGGAAAATTTTTGAGATTTAGGTTGAAGCATTCCTCCAGAATAGAGTTTGATTATGCTGAGTGCCTGCATTATGTCTAATCTGGAGCTATTATGAAATCAATTCTCACCAAGAAAGAGACCAAGAAAGGTGTCTCCTTTAAAATAAATTTAGTTATATTTTGTATATGTTATGTATATAGATAGTGGTGATTCTTCTCACCAGGAGATTTCTTTGGATTACATAGTAAATGTGAACTGAGATTTCAAACAAGTCCCAAGGTCCAGTCCCAACTTTTGTTTAACAATTCTAAAAGTAAGGTTTTCCATGTAACCTTATCCTTAAACTAAGACTCATTTATTGTCTGTTTATACCATGAGGTGGATTTGTTTGTTTGTCTTTTCTGCTAATGTGACCTTGTATAATAAAGCTCTTAAATACAAAATGATGTTTAAAGATTTTGCCAAGGCCTTCTGACAGATTTCTGTCTCCGGCCTATTGATCGGAGACAGAAACTTGTCCCAAACGTTAATGCTCAAAATAACTAAGATGTACAGATATTTCTAGAATAAATACTAGCTTTCAAAAAGAGATTTGTTTTTACTATTTTTAAATTATGTGTGTGTAATTAAGAGCATGATGCGCACCTATAGAGTTGGCCATGAAGTCCAGAAGAGGGTAACAGAGCCTAGAACTTGAGATCTAGACAGTTGTTAGTCACTGATGTGGTTGCTGAGAATCAAACTTGGGTCTCCTTCAAAAGTGGTGCATGATCCTAACCACTGAGTCACCTCTATACCCCTTAAATATTAGCTTTTGCACTTACTCATTTTTCTGGATCTTCCACTTAACCTCAATTTTTAGCTTTAATGATTTCTTCCTTCTTTCTAGCTTAAGGAGTTGTCAAGTGAAAATGATGAAACATATACTGACCAGGATTTCTACTGTTTGGCCCTAAAAGAATTAGTCCATTTCTCTATATTGCTGGTAGTGCCCAGTGATATGCCCAGGTGGAGTTGTTATATCTTTAAAGAGGGACAGCAAGCAAGGAGGGAGATTAAGATTTAAGGTTTGTAGCCAGAGTGGAGATATGAAATCTGAGAGTTTGGAGCCAGAGAGACCAAGAAAGGTGTCTCCTTTAAAATAAATTTAGTTATATTTTGTATATGTTATGTATATAGATAGTGGTGATTCTTGTTGTTGTTGTTGTTGATGGTGGTGGTGGTGGTGGTGGTGGTGGTGGTGTGTGTGTGTGTGTGTGTGTTTATATGTGCCCTGGTATGCACATAGAGATCAGAGGACAACTGTGGGAGTCGAATTTGTCCTTCTACCATGTAAGTTCTCAAGACTCAACTCAGATCTTCATCCTTGCCTACAATTTCATTTCACTAACCTCTCCAAGGTGTCTTCATTTTGAGATCTTTTTAGGAGGAAAGAGGGGTAAGATAGGCCTACATCACATGGAACCAGACTTAGGTAACATAGAGCCTATGGTATATAATATCTGTGATTTAGACTAGTGGCCAAAGTCACACAAACCCTAAATAAGGGAGTTAGGTTGACTAATATGTGATTCAAGTCAAGCAACCTTGAATTGTAGGCATTAGTTAGCAGTGGTTGGGATTGCTGCCCTCTTTGCTTGAAGTGTCAGGGGCCTGGGGTTTGCTTGAAACTTTGGTTAGGACCTGTTGAGCTTGGGTGCTCCAACAGAAGTCTAGAGAAAAAGAGTTATATTTAAAACCAATAGCTAATACTTAGACAATGCATATTGTATGTATATTGAATTATGTTATATGTGTCACAATAATTCATTTAATCCTTACAAAATCCATGAGGTGATTATTCAGTTTTTAAATGCAGAAATGTAATCTTAGAATACAAAATGTGCTAGCCCAAGATCACACAACCAAAAAGTGAGGAATATAGAATTCAAACACTTTGAAATCAGTGCTCCCAAACATTATTATATATGATATCTTAAACTAAATGTGTTAGGAAATAGAGCTGCATTGATTATGTGCAGGAGTTTAATGAAAACACTGTGATAGCAAGTTCAGTTTTCTTTGATTGACTATGGGGGTCTAACTATTTAAATCTTCTTGGTATTCAATAAATGAGTCGAATAACTTGAAGTGCAAAACCATGCAGGGGCTGTTACCCATGTGCATGTAGACATCAAACCAGATTACTCTACTATTAGGATGTTGATTTGATAATCCTAAGCATTTGGGCAGATTCTAGGGTTCCCTGTTCCAAATGCTTTTATTTCAAATGCTTCTGTCTATAATAATTAGATTTATCCTATTTCTGGAACCTATAACATGCCACTAGTTCTTAACTTGTATTGCTTGTTTCCAAGCTAGAAGCTCAAGGGTAGAACCAGTGATTCTTAACTGTTTATTTTTCTTTTCATCTGAGAAGTATTAGCTGAAAACTCAATCATTATTAATTAGAATGTTGAAGTCATACTATTGCTTTTAGTAATCTCTGCATGCTGGCTCTTATATTATGTTTACTGCCCTTATGACATTTCTGTAAGTTATTCTTGCAGTTTCCAGTTAGCACATAAAGAAACTAGGAATCTCACACAGTTAATTATCAGAAATTAATCCATGAAACCCCTATAGACATAGAATTCCCCATGCGTTGTCTACCCACCCAGGTTACTCTTTATGTTTCCAAACACTCTGCAGTTTAGTCCTGGAGACCTTTTCCTGTACCATCTCCTTTCCTGAAAAGCCTATTTTCCCTTACAAGGATAGTGAATGTTCACACATTCTTCATGATAAAAATAAGTACCCCTCCTCATCGAAAACATTCATGAATGAGAAAACTACTGTTCTGAGAAAAAAAGCATTCTTGTACTAATAATTTGCTTCTAAGTAGTCTTGTGTGTGAGTTTGTGTGTGTACATGGGCTCGTGCATACACATGCACTATTATTAATAACATTCTTTAATTAACCATTTCCACATTTCTGCATGGGCAGTTAGAGATAGATGATATCATTTATATTATAGAGATAATATACAGAAAGATAGTATAATTGACCTCACTAGATCTGTAGATGCCACCAAGGCATCAGGTACATATAGCATTACTGAATTAGTGATAACATGCTACAGGTTTAACATGATTTTTAGTTAATCTAAAACTCTTACTACACACACAGTCCTTAATGTGGATATGGAAATTTAACTAACACAGCATATAGAATTATAATTCGTAGGTATATGAAGGTTATATAAGATCATGAGAATAGAGTCTATATGCATCCTCCTTGTCTATAGGCATGGGAAGCCATGTACTGCCTCAGACTTTGCCAGCAAGAAGGGAATCATCAGATGAACATCTCAACTTCCATCCTTCAGAAATGTCCATGTAAACAGAGACCTAAGTCTTTATAACTTATCTTTTTCATGACACTATGCTATTGTCAACAGAAAATGCAGCAAGACACTGGACTTATTGGAGCTAATTAGAAACCTCCTGGGAAAACCACACAAATAATTACTTGCATGACTTGTACACATGCATGCATGCATGCACAAATACTCACAAATGAAATTAAATGTGTTAAATAAAGTTTTGCTTCATCCTGTTTTCTCACCTAGCCATCAAACCTGATATAAGCAGGTAGACTAGTCATATGTGGGATTCACATATTGGATGGCAGCTCAGAAAATACTAGAATGGGTTGCTTTTTTGTGTTCTAACATGTGGCCCACATTTTCCACTCTCTTCCCATTGTATTATTTGGAAGAGGGAAACCTCAGTGAATTGAGTCATCCTTAGTTTAAATAAATGATCATTGGATGATGTGCCTCTCCAGTCTGTGTCTAACTACAAAGAAAATGTTGTGTGATTTACAGACTGTTGAACTAGCCTGCAGAGATTGATATTGTGGGTTTAGGGTAGAACCAGAGTTACCAAGTACTTGAAGTGATGAGGTGATTTTGTTGCACATATTTTAGACTACGATTTGTAAAACACAGGGGAAAAAGGCTAGGCTAAATGTAGCTATTTTATGGTACATTTGGAGGAAAATATGGCCTTTTACCTAAAATATGCATCTGTTAAAGGATGCAGGGTAAATGTAGTAGTGAGAAAGCCAAGGGAAGTAGTAGGTGGGGTTGATGGGAAGAGAAGAAAATGTCAACAGCAAATGAACTGCTGAGAGACAGGGAAGTCAAAGCTCAAGTGTATCCTGTGTCCACTTGACTTTTTATAAGGTACAGAAAGGCAATTAGAATATGTGTTTTGTGCTGTGTGCAGTGTTCGCCTCAGGTTTTCAGGGCATTTGTATCGGAAAAAAAGAAGTCTGTTGATGTAACTCCGTATCTAGCATTGCCATTTGTTCCTTCTCTTCTACAGAAGGTGTTACTTTCTATTTTTTCCCCATCTCTGCTCTCTAAACTAGGTAACCATTTGGCTGTTTTAAATTGTCACATTTGTTCTTATCCCAACATGTTAAATGGAACTTGAGCAACAGCCACACTTTTCTTTTGCTTTTTCTCAAATCTACACAATAGGGATTAGACATTTTTTCTCCTTCTCTATTTTTTTTAAAAAAGCCTTTATTTTATGTTCATTGTTGTTTTGCCAGCATGTATATCTATCTCTGTGAGGTGTCAGAAGTCCTGGAACTGAAGCTACAGACAGGTGTGAGCTGCCATGTGGGTATTGGGAATTGAACATGGGTCTTCTGGAAGAGGAGCCTGTGGTCTTAACTGTTGAGCGATCATTCCAGTTCTGTTTTTCTCTTTCTGATTTTGAGTTTTTCATTACATTTCTAAGGTTGTACTGTTGATTAGCACCCAAGAGTCAGGGGCAATCCAGAATCCTTGTCAACTACTCATCTTATTCTGAACATCTCGACACAATGTAGATAGAAAGCAAAATTAGGGTATTGTAACACCCAAGTCTACCTGTGAAGAAGTGTCAATTACATATCTGTTTGCTTTCTTATTGTCTTCAAAATGAAATGAACAATTTATTCTCCAAAACAAGATGCTGTTTTCAGGCTCTAATAATATCATGGAAAAATGCAACAAACACTTTGAAATTACACTCTAGAAAGAACAACTATTTGCTAGGCTAATGTAGTTAAAATAAGATACGAATGCAAAGTAGCCAAGTTAATTTTTTTCCTTTATGCAATAAACTTAAGGCTTCAAAAGGAATGAAAAGATATGAGTTTGAGATCACAAGACACTCCAAGCTAGGATGTACAAGAGTTCACTTTCACTCTCCACCTAAAAATATATTTATTTATTTATTTATTTATTTATTTATTTATTTTAAAGTATTTATTTGTATTTTTCATACATTATATGTTTGCTTGAATGTATGTCTGTGTATCACATGTGTGCCTGGTGCCTGCCGAGGATATAAGTGAGAGTCAGATACACTCAAACTGCGCTTATAAAACCTTATGAGGAGCCATATGGATGCTCAGAGCTTAACTCTAGTCTTCTGAAAGAGCAGCAGTTGCCCATAACCACAGAGATATCACTCAAGACCCACTCTCCATTTCCATATGATGTCTTTTACTCATACCCTGTGACAAAAGAATATTCTTTTTGGTGAGGTTTGAGAGAAAAAAAATATTTCAAGTTTCCTATATGACAGGCACTAAGCTTACAATATATTATTTCTTTTTAATAAAGTCCTATAACATCATCTCAAATTCAGAAGAGTCTCAGAAGTTAAGCAACTCATCTAGAGTTACATAGCTAGTAAATGTCACATTAAAACCAAGTGCATCTTATTCTCAAGTTTATACCATTCATACTAAATTATAATGCTACTGTTTTTCATTATAATTTATATTATCAAATATTAATTTATTGCAGCATAAGAATAGGGATGATTTAGAATAATAACATGCTATATTGTCCTGTTTTTTGTGGTCTTATATTGAAAATTATGTTTTATAGCGGGGATGCCTTTTGTTTCAAAGGCAAAAAAGTATTTAAAACAACTGATATTCAATAAAAATTTCAAATAATGGTTTCAGATGCCATATCCCAGAAAAAAGAAAAAAACTTTAAAATCATGTTCATTATATATCATAATAATATGCAAATGGAAAAAATGAAAGGAAATAATAGACAGAGAGAAATATATTCAGAGAAAAAGCCTATGTTCATAGGGTATCCATGAGCCTAACAGAAAGACTTGTGCTTTGGATACTTGACGTTGAACAGGCTGAGAGGCATGTTGGCATGTGTGGAGACCAGAACTAGAGAGTCATGCATGAAATAAAAATTTGATCATAGCACATAGATAGTATTTCAAACCCTGAGACTCTGTATTGCTCAAGAAGAAACTACTTTTAGTAGAACATACTACTTTTTTTAATAGAACAAACTACTTTTAGAAGTGAACATAAGAGTAAGATATGAAGTATAAACTAAATGACTCACTTGATTCACAAACACACACACCCTTAGACACATACATACTATTAATAGGCACAAGATCTTATGAGAGTTTCTTTAAGATGTGTATGATCAAATAGAATCAATGAATGACTTTATGATATTTCTGTAACAGATTAGTTGACCAATGCAGCTCTGCATGAAATTGTTGAGATTTAAATTCCAAACCCTTTTTGTGAGCTCTCCATAACCTCAGTAATAGTGTCAGGCCTTGGGACCTCTGCTTGAGTTCGATCCCACTTTGGATCTGTTGCTGGATCTTCTTTTCCTCAGGCTCCTCTCCATTTCCATCCCTGCAGTTCTTTCAAACAGGAACAATTATGGGTCAGAGTTTTTGACTGTGGGATAGCAACCCCCTCCCTCACTTGATGCCCTGTCTTTCTGCCAGAGGTAGACTCTATTGTTAAGTTCTCTGTCCCCACTGTAGGGCATTTTATCTAAGGTCCCTCCTTTTGAGTCCTGAGAGTCTCTCACCCCCCAGTTCTCCATTCTAAACCCATTGTTCTTATCAAGTGTCCTTGAGTAAATTATATAATTAGATAGTCCTTCATTTCCCTTGTTTATGTAATTGTAGTATGCACTTTCTGAGGTTCTTGTAAGGATAAAGCCAGCTAAAATAGGTAAAACATATGGCAGCACAACAAATGTTCACAATTCTTCTCCAAGAATTGTGTAACTCTCAGTTTGAAAGAATCATAGCAGCTTTCTTTTCTAAGTATCTCACCCCCCCCCAAGAATCTCTCAAGGAGTTCGCTGCATGATGAGGTGGCCTTTTCTACGTCTTTGATCTCTTGGTGTTACCTAGTTGCTTTCTACATGGAAATGAAACCTGTCTCCTGACACCAGTCCAGTTGCATTGTGCTTTTGCTTCGATTTTCATGTTTGCATTCCAGAAAGCTTCAGCATCAGTTGCCTCTTCTACTGATGCATCTTCAAATCCCTGGGACAATTTTCATGGACTCTTTTCCTTCTATAATAATAAGGCATATTCTGCTCCTTCAATGATTCTATACAGAAAATAAATTCCAGACTTATTCACACTCCTGGGAATCCTCATCTATAGACACTACCATTTATTCAATGGTATTTCAAATTTGTCCATGAAATATAGATCAAGACATGCAAGAGCTTGTGATAGTATATGCAAAGCCACATTTGATTTTAGCTTAAAGTAGTAGCCAAACAATGAGTCTATTTGGTATTTGTGAAGCTTTTAGTCTTGACAACTTTAAAAGGAAGAGAGTAAAAGCAGTTTAATTATTCTGCTGAGTACAAAGCTAAAGTGGTGGGTTTTTTTTTGTTTTTGTAAGTTGGGTACCGCTCACCTAGCCTTTTGGAGATAAGCATTACTATTTATAAATGAGTGATCTCAATATATGAGTCATAACATTGACATGAGAAAGAGTCTTTCAGATTTAGAGTCCTTTTTCACTAAAGGTATCCAAGCTGGACACCTGTGAAGATTCATAATCCATTATTTATCGTAGGCATTTCTATAGTGCCCGTTTCCATAGTAACCTACTGAATCTTAGAAACAAGACAATAAACAAATACACTTGGAAGACCACTGTAGTCACAAATAACCTGAATTTTGATTATTGTGCTATGATGAATAGGACAGTTGATGATGTTCTATTGAAACAGGGTGAATCAAGATTTAAATGGCCCCTGAAAGCACATACTGAAATAAAACATTGTTGAGATGCATAGGAAATGTTCTGGGTCCCACTCTTGACTCCGTTGTTCATCAGCTGTGTATTTTGTCAGATTCTTTAAACTGAAATTTGTCAGATTCTTTGAATTGAAATTTAGCTCTCATTTTAGATTGTACTATCTTCTTTGTGGCCAGTATCTTCATGAAAAGGAAATGAGAGGGCTTTGTAAATAGTTGTTTTTTTTTTTAATCATTGTCTTTGTATAGCTGGGCAAAGTGAGATAATACTCTAAAGAAGTAAACCTACCTGTATTGTCATGCTGCCTTTTCAGATCAGTTGCATAAAAAATGAAATGACATAACCTCAAAAGTTTTAAAAATTCACAAATGATGACCTGATCATTACCCGTTAACAGTGCTAGCTGAAGATAAATAACTAGTTCACTTTGCATGTTAATGGTCTTCATGGAGCTAATTCATTTCTATGAAAACTTGCATTTCAGAGCTAGCTCCTGGGATTTTCTTAGAATAAATAATTTTAACAATTATTTTTACGACAAGTAATACTTTAAAGATTTATTTATTTTTAAATTGGTGTGTGTGTGTGCACGCGCGCATGTGTGTGTGTGTGTGTGTGTGTGTGTGCACGCACAAGCACTCGTACACATGTGAGCAGCAGGCACTTATGGAGGCCACAGTGGAGCTAGAGTCAGTGGTGCTTGTGGGCTGCCTACTGTGGGTGCTGGGAATTGAACTTGGATCCTCTGAAACTACATTGCACATTCTTAATCACTATAACCACCAAGTTAACTCTATAACCCCAACAAAAAAATTCTGAAATGTCTTACCATTTTTGTGGTAGTAGTAAGACAACTAGATTGTTTAAGTAAACATATCAAAGATGTCTTGAGAAGACCTAACACTGTCATCCTCATTTCTGTTCCTCATATAGAAAATGTGTGAACTTTTAAGCTAACTGATTCAATGTTAATTTTTTAGATTTCCCTTTTAGGCAGTGCATAATTGAAAATGTGTACAATTGAGAGTCAAGTTCTGCCAAATAACTGTGTGGTCTTGGGTGAGTCATTCAATGTCTTTTTAAGAGAATCTCATTTATAAATGGAAGTAAGAACATTGCCTTTGAAAAGAGTTTGGGGTTTCGCAGTAATATGTATAAAGCAGTGGGCACTCAATAAGTAGTCATTGTGATGACTAATTGTTTTTTTTAAATTAATTTTTGTTAGATATTTAATTTACATTTCAGGTGTTATCCTCTTTCCCCATCTCCCCCCACCCAGAAACCCTCTATCCCATCCCCCCTTCTCCTGCTTCTATGAGGATGTGCCGCCACTTACACACCCACTGCCACCTCCCCAACCTCAAATTCCCCCATACTGGTACATCCAGCCTTCACAGGACCAAGGACTTCCTCTCCCATCTATGCCCAAGAAGGCCATCCTCCCTTACATATACAGCTGGAGCCATGATGCCCTCCCTATGTGCTCCCAAGCTGGTGGTTTAATCCCTGGGAGCTCTGGTTGGTTGGTATTGTTTCTCTCCCCATGGGGCTGCAACCTACTGACAAATACATAGCTTCCAGTGGACAAAAATTTTAATTTTATTCTAGGCCTATGATTATTTTGTAAAAATTAGGCAAGAGTCAAGACAACTTACCACCCAAAGTTAGACATACCCTTTGAACATGTAGGCAGCACATTGAATTTGGAATAGCAAACCACATTTTTGTATGGTCATTTGCAGTAGATTCACACCAGAGGGTTCATCTTCCCTAAAATAGATTTTTGGAGTTGTCACTGACATATAATTTAGAAATCTGCCACAGAGTTGCTTGCTTGCTATATGGCACATGGCAGGAATACACAAGAAAGTCACTATGTTCAAAATTAAGAAGATAGTTATAGGTTATAAAGTTGACAACTGTTCCATGAAGCCTTCCAATAAGAATGAATCTTTTTCTATGCCTCTGTAATTTCTTTGAATTTTTATCACAGGTTTTACAAAATTCTGCCACATATTGTATTTAGTTGTATGTTTTGTTTGTTTGTTTTTAATTCATAAGACTATGCCAGGCAGGTTATCCCTCCCTAGACTTTCATCTTGGGGGAAAGAGGAGAGCTCCAGAGCTCTGCAGTGTCTAGGTAGACACTTCTTTTCTGTATCCCACGTTGTCTTATCTCTGCAAGGAATGGGAAAGGGAGTTTTGTTTAGTACTGTAGAGACCTCTCCTGATGTTGCCAATGATCATACCTTTGCCATTCTGATTCCACTTAAGAGTACCCAGATTAATATTATACATTCAGTTAACACAAGGTTACCTATGAGGTTCTAAGTTTACTAGTATCAAAATCTATGAATAAATTTACACCTTCAACAGTTTTCATGCCTATGTGACACCCCTCTTCCCTGTTTATTTTTATACATAGTACTTATCAATTTCTGGATCTTTCTTATTTTTCTTCACTCTTCAACTTTCTCCACTAGAAAACACAGTATCTGAAGGCAAGAATCATTCTTGTTTTGTTTACCAGATTGTAAAGATCTGGAACAATGAATGACAAATATAAAGTGATAAAACTTGGAAGTTGTGCCACATTTGTATTTCTATGTAACTGTATTGACTTGGATGAAATAATCAGTTTCTACTAACCAAAACCTTGGATTCATCTCATTTTGATGACTTTGTTGAATGGGAAAATGAGACTAATTGTGCTTCTGTGGTTGATACCAGCCAAGTGTAGAGTACAAATACAGATGTAGACCTCAAATCATTTCATAATAAAAAGTTGAAAATAGAAATGATATTCATATTATTCATTATTATATTCATACTATAAAATAAGTGTGAAATGTTGATTGTTATTTTTTAGAACTCTGTAATAAAATTGCCATACCAGAACCACTTCCCAGTACTAATAAAAATATAATACACCATAGTTCTGCCTCATGAATAATAAGAAGTGAAGAAAAATCAATATGAATAGGATCCTTCATCTACAAGCTATATATTAGCTACAAGCCAACATTTACTTAAAGAGCAGAGCATAGACTACTAAGTGAATAGGAGTCTAACCAACCTTCATAGAAAATTTTGCCCCAAAACATGACTGCCTGACTTGGAAAATGTAAAATACATCTATAGGAGACCCTGCTGCAAGTGCTATGGGTAAGGCATGAGTGTTTTCAAAACAGAATATTACTCAGCCTTTATTTTTAAACCTTTAGTTATTCTGAGTAAAATAATATAGGCCCAGAAATTATTCTTGCCGCAAAAATGATAAGCATTTGAGGTTATGCATATGGTATCAAGATATCATATCATGCATAAAAATTATCTATAACTATTTGTAAATTTAAAAAATATACAAATATGAAGCTAAAGCAACATTAATTACTTTGGACAATCTTCCCAATAATATCAGGACCATTTGAAGAAGAAAATGATAATGTAAAAATGATTAAATAAAGGTACAACCTGCTTCTTATTAAAATGAAATTATTCTAATACATTAATAAAAGGAAACCCTTTTAGACCTTTTGGAGTGCTTTGTAAAATTAAAGGGGAGTATTTACAAAACAGTCTAAGGTATATAGAGTTGTAAAATCAATCTCTATTTGAACTAAACTGTAAGGAATTGTGTTTTTCCTCTGATAACTAAAAATTTAAATATATGAGCCTGTGGGGGCCATTCTTACTCAAGCCACCAAGTTTTTTTTTAAATATTTATAATTTAATTCCACTTTATTTTAGCTTCTTTGGTCCAGGATGTCTAACAAAAACATTGTTGTACATGTTAGCAGTCCCTAGATTTATGTGCCTTTGTGGTCCATGGGCATTTAAAGATAAATTACAAAGCTAAAATGGTAGAAATAATTTTAGAATGGTGCTTAACGTGATGGATTTGAAATTTTCTCTGATATATAGAAAATTGCTCTTAGGAAGCAGTCACACTATTATAAGCTAAAATTAATACAATCCCCAAAACTCATGTGAGGTAGGAGTACTGCTCATTGGTCTGAGCCCAGAATTGGGTCTCTTCTCCTGGGCTTTAACCCCAGCACTGTGACTATGAGTAAGTCATTTCCATTTTAACCCCATGATGCCTCAGTTTCTGAATTGTTAAAGAGAAGAAAATACTGACCTAACTTGCAGAGCCTTAGAGATTTCGAGATGAAATATTACTGCTCTTTGAAAATATGAACCGCAATAATGCTAATTATTATTACAAAAATAAATGCATGTTCATCATATGGCAATTTAGGCAGAATGAGGTTGGGGAAAGGAGACTCTCAGAGCTCTTTTGTGTCAGTTAAATGAGCCCTCTCCGTTTAGTTGGTTCCCAAATAGGAGTTAGCTAAACATAGGATCTGCAAACTGTACAGTGATGATGGAGGACTGAGAAATTTTAAAGATTCTGTTACATGGATACTTCAGATTATGAAGCAATAGTCCAGTTCACTGCAGCATCTTGGTCCCCAGATCAACCCATATGAATTTAGTAGGCTCATGTTAACAGCAAATTAAAAACTTAGAGGCAATCTTTCCAAATGTGTCTGTCAATCCATAGCCAATTAGTCACATTGACATGGCCTCTAAGCATCCCACAACATTTAGCATATAAAGCAGGCCAAGTAAGTCTGTTTAAATTTTACAACATTCATCCTTTCTTTCACAAGTGCCTTTTGCTAATTAGAATTAATATGCCAGTTATTTTAGTTGTACACAGCCTTCTCTGCATGACAGTGACCCATGATAGACAGAAGCAGCATATCAAATTGGCACATGAGACTTTCATGAGTTCTGCCTCACTTATCTTCAATGCTTCAGCTAAATAAATATTTATACCACCATCATTATTGTCTTGCATGATAGATGTACATAGGATTTTATAGACACTGGAACACAGATGAGAGTGTTTTCTGGCAAGATCACAGAAGAGGCTGGTCCTGGAACAGGAGAAAATGCAAGTGGACTTGAGCTTCAGAGTGCCGAGTGAAGCTGGTAGACAAAGCTAGGTGAATGACGTGACTCAGGAAGCAGGAACACAAGAAATTTCACACAACAGAAACAATCAAAACCGAATTGTACTAAAGAGGTGCAGGGACAATTGTTGGGAAATATTTGTTGGATATGCAACAACAGACAGAGACAAAGAAAACAGGTCTTTAGCTCCTATTTCAAAGAGCAATATTGAAGTTATCATTTAAATCTCTCCAGTCGAACATGGCTATTTTTGTTTTGCTTGTTGTTCTTTAAATCATGCTGTAATCACATGGATTGCTTTGCCTCCAGCCTTGTTCTTTGCTGTCTATCACTCAGGTCCTAGAATGCTCATCTACCTAACATGCAGATTTATTATGTTCTTACACAGCTTCAAATCCTTCAATGGCTTCACTTTTCCTAGCTCAGAAAACCTAAATTTAGAAGGTGTAATTCTAAAACAATAGTGTAAGATATGTTCCCTGCCTCCCCTCTGTTCTGTATTTTCTGTGTTAAATTTAACTGCAGTTCAAATTCCAAAGCATGGCATTGGCTTTCACCTACCAGTCACTAAGTCTGTCCCTCTTCATTCTGCTTCAGCAGGGTTTATCATCTCTAGGTTTTTCCAAGTGTTGCTCTCTCTGTTCCTACAAATCTGTCTTATGAAAATCCATCCACAGTTTCATTTTCAAGTATACCTTTTCTTTTCACTAACTGACTATTCTATGAATAATACCCCATCACCACCACAATAAGACTATAAAAAGTGACTTATCCTTCCCATTGAAATTCTTTGCTTTATACAGAAAAAGGATTAGATATATAAATTTTGAGATTAGAGAGAAAGAAAAAGTAAACTTATGTACTTGAACATTTGTTCCATGGTTGCCAGTGCTATTTGGGAAGGCATAAGGTGTTGTCTTGCTTGAAGAAGTGGATCACTGGGGGAAATCTTTGGAATTTCAAAGGTTCACACCATTCCCAGTATTCACCACTGTCTCCACAACACTCACTTCCTACTTACAGTCCCAGATGTAAGCTCTCAGCTTCCTGCTCTTACCATGGTACTTACTGCTTGCTCCCATGCTTTTTTGTGCCCTTATAGAGTGTAACTTTCTGGAATTAGAAGCAAAATAAAAACCCATTTCTTCTATAAGTTGCTTTGTTTATGCTATTTTATCATAGCAACATGAAAGTAAATAATATAAGGTATCACTTTTCTCTAGTGCCACTCCGCTATACCATAGTAAATAAACCTTAAATGTTTGCCAAACAAATATTAAATTTGATAGTTTGTGGCTGTGTTTTTATGGAACAAAAATCCTCAAGAATGTTTTTGTACTTACTTGTTGTTTCTCACTAACATCAATATTTATATATCTAATTCTTTTTGTATTAAGCAGAAGTCTTCATAATAGTTTTATAAGAAGTCTTTATAATAGTTTAATAGGTGCAGGTGACCCTGCTATAGTTGTCCATGACTCCAGTACACAGGTCATAGAGATGTAATAGTTGATATTATTCCATTTTTTACCTTGCTATCTACTTTGCATTTCTATCTTTGTTCTTTCTTGTCCTGTATTTTAGGTAGCAGATGATCCAGTGTATTTCACACTGAAATGATAATGTAAATCAATGACAAAAATCTCTAAATATTTACAGTAACCAATGCCCTAATTGTTCTTCCTTTGGATAGGAGTTGCAATTTCTCTAAATGTACAATACAACTGTGCCTGTGCTGATCTTTTTCAATAATCTCATTTCATAAAATATGAGAAAGGCTTCTAAAAAAGTACAACAGAATTATGCATAGTATCATGATTCAAAAGTATAACTTTCAAAGAGTAATATGTATCTACTTTGATGTATTAAAGTCTTCATTTTTAAGTTATCATTTCTTCAAACTAGTAGACTTGGATGGAGTTCCAAAACTAATATTGAGGACTTCTCTAGTCTTTTGCATAGTTTCTCCTAACATTGCATTTCCTGACGTTGATATACATTAAATTAAACTATTGTTTAGGGGCTGGTGAAAAGGCTGAGTGGGTAAAGGAATTGGCAGGTCATGCCAGATGACTTGTCTTCTATCTTCAGAACCCACATGGTGGAATGATATAACTACTCCCACAAGTTATCTAGTTATCTTCTTACTACTACATTTGTATTGCATATCCATATATATGCATTATAGCAGTATATCACTATAGCAAAAAGAATAATCTTTAATAAAGTTTCAGAGGTTTTTATTATACCTGATAATTTATGTTTAGTGCATTGTGAGATTTTTTTTGTAACAATATTGAAAGAAAATGCTCTATGGAGAAGCAGAAGCCCAGTGACTTGCTGGACTTTCATGAGTACGCTCATAGTGCTCAGCTGCTCAGGCCAGGGTTAGCCTATATATTGCCTTTGTTATGTTTAGGTACAATTTTATATTCCCTATTTGTTCAGCTTTTGTATCTATTGAAGTTATTATATTTGTCCTTCAAAATATTCATGGATTTACATCTTATGAAATATGCTTGCAACCCTGGAATTACATTGATTATAAAGAATAATATTTGAAAGGTACTGTTGCATTCATTTAGTGTTTTCTATTTAAATTTATAGAGGATACTGGCTTGTAGTTTCCTTTTTTGGTATATCTCTATCTGGTTTTATTATTGGGATAGTGCTGTTTTCACAGAATGTATTTGCAAGAATTTGTTCCTATTCTATCTTTTTAATAACATGAGGACAATTGGTATCCGTTTTTTAAATGTTCGTTAAACTTCAGCATGAAGCCATCTGCTCCTGGGCTATTCTTTGTTTGGAGATTTTTCATTACTGATTCAATCTCATTATTTGTTATTGGTTTGTTCAGATGTGCTGTCTTGGTGGTAAGGTGTAGGCTCACACCTATTACAAATACTAAATTTTTTTCAGAATCAAGAGTAATTTTTATTTCCCTGACTCAACAGAACTTACTAATTACAGCTTTGTTTTGGTCTATTCAGATCTTTAGGGGAACAAATAAAATAAAACTCAGGAATGACTAAAGCATGTGACTTAGCCTTCTCTGACTCCTGTAGCAAAATACAGTACAGATGGTTCAGAAAACACAACTGTGTTTTCATACTTCTAGAGGCTGAGTGTCAGAGGTAAGAGTAGGAATGTGGATTCTGGTGAGGTCTCTTTTCCAGCCTGTAGACAGTCACTTTCTCATTGTGTGCTCACACAGACTCTTCTCCATCTGTGTGCATGGAGAGAGTGATCATTCTCCTCCACCTCTTCTCCTAAGGGCATCATTCAAATCATTTAATACTTTTATGTGTCATTCTGTCTATAACAAACAGGACTCCAAATGCTGTTGTACAAGAATGTTAGAGATATGGCTGATATTTATAATCAATTGATTATAAGTAAAAGAGATGGTCATTGAAGAAAAATGAAGCTTCAAAATGAAGAAATGCCTCACTAATACAGTGTCAACTTCTGCCTGACTTTCTAGCCTGAGAGAAGTACCCTGTAGATTTTTAGACTTTCTACTCTTCTCAAATATAGCAGCCTATTTCTTTAAAACAAAACAAAAACAAAAAAACAAAAACAAAACAAGAAACCTTACTGAATAAGCCTTACTTCTTATGAGTGCATGCATGCCTCTCTCTCTCTCTCTCTCTCTCTCTCTCTCTCTCTCTCTCTCTCTCTCTCTCTCTCTCTCTCTCTGTGTGTGTGTGTGTGTGTGTGTGTGTGTGAATATATGCTCCCACAACACCTATTGATGATGCTGTTTCTTTCTCTGGCATGTGGTTTACCTACAAGGTGTAAGAATTAAAAACACAGACTTTCTCTCTCTTCCAGAAGCTATCAAATGCCAACTCCTTCACCAATGGTAGAACTTTATGCCTACCATTCTCACTGTGCTGAGAGTTTGTAAGGTCAGAGTTTGTACAGTCTTGTACATGGTATTACAGTCACTGTGATTTCATATGTGCAACTGTACTGTTGCGTATTGGGAAATATAAAAAAGCAATCCATGCTACTCTGGCAGTGCACTGGTGGGCTGTTCTCATCTCGTGAGATTCTCTGACCTGGAGCTCAAAAATCTCTCTACCCAGGTCACTAAGTTCCCATGGTGGTTCACTGCTTCTCCTGATTTAGATGGCAGATCCATTATGATTTACCACTGAGGGTTTAACTTAGAATGGCTCATAAATTAGGATGCTAGTTGCTGCTCCCAACGATTGAGTTACCTATTAATTCTGAACTAAGTCTGTGTGATGTTTTCCTTCATGTGGCAACTTACTTAACTGAGTTCCAGAGAGAAAGGTATGGCTGCAAAGAGTGGGATTGCTAGAAGTTCACCCCTAAAGGCCATGGGAATTTGGAAGCATGGGGCTGGCATGGCAGCAACCCACCAATGAGAACTTAACGAGCTGGGTGGATAGATTTTGGAGCTCAGGACAGAGAATCTGCCTAGATGAGAACAGTGCCTAGCTGGAGATATCATGGATTGTATTTTTATAATTTTTCACACTGTGTCTGCAAAACACTGCCTCCTTGAGGTTACTCTACCCCCTCTTCCACAAGATCCCTGTTTCCAGGGGATTTGTATATTCCATTTCCACATGAGCAGCACTGTATAGTCTCATATTTTCTGCCTGTGGACCAGTTAGAAGGGTCTGTGTTAATTACTATCTATTATAAGAAGAAGCTTTTCTGATGAGGTTTGAACAATTCAATGATCTATGGTTATAACAATAAGCCAGTAGGAATCATTTCAATACCATATTTATTTATAAATCCTTACTTATGGGAGATAATAAATATAGGGTATTCTAAAAGAGATACACTATTTAAAATTTAAAAAGTATGTGTGTGTGTGTGTGTGTGTGTGTGTGTGTGTGTGTGTGCTTATGTGTATGTAGTTGCATTCTTTACAATACTGGCCAGAGTGAGATAGAGGCAAAGACACAGACAGAATTCTAATACACGAACGTTGTAGATTTATTTGTTATGTTTATGATGTTGAAAATAAGTTTAGCTCTGAGGACTGATGTCAAAGTGACAAGTCTAGACACTGTAATTCTTATCAGTGGCTGTCTCACTAGGTATAGCAAAGAGTGCACACTTTTCATGCAAGGCACTGCACAATTATAGATCTCTAATACTTTAACCACTTCTGAAAATGATGGATTAGTCATTGTTTGGTACAGAAAGTCTGACTCAATATTAATATACTGATAATATTATTGAGTTTGATCAAACTCACATTCTCATAAAAGGCATATTAACCAAGTTAATTTGGATTGTGGGAAGAAATATGTAATCACCAGTTTACAGCAATAGCATCAGCACCATGGGATAATATGATTAGTAATCAACAGAGGAGTAAAAGGTGTCCTTGGATAACAGATATCCATTCCTCTGTATGATACCTGTACATAGTAGTAGAAAATGCTTAGAAATTTCCTTTCTATAATCTTGTAGGCAAAAGCTATGGAGACACCTAGCAAGAGAATCCAAGGAACACAACTCTGGTCATAGTTAAACTTAACAGCATATCATAGCAAGGAGGAATGTGGATGAGGCATAAAGGAGCTCCTTTTACAGGAAACAATACGGGAAAAGAACTTGGAAAAATTTGGAGGCTACAGTTAATAATAAAATTATGTGAGTAGAAACTAGACCACATCTTACAGAGTAGGGACTGTCAGTGAATGTACATTCAGAATGTATATGCCTATGTAACTACTGTTGTTATTGTAGGTAGTTTGTGCTCTACAGAAAATATGGTCTGGAGAAGCAGGTGCTGGAGACTGTGATCTTTAAAAGCCTTCGACTGTGGTTAGTTTGGTATAGTTTGTTTATCAGGATGGTTACTCTTGCTTTAGAGTCTCCTTCTCATAGACAAGCCACCAACAAGGTCACTTTTACTTTAATGACTTCTATTTCTGGTCAGTCTTGAATTGAAATTAAAAGATGACATATTGTCTTCTGTGAACTTGAATAATCTGTCATTCAGCACTATTTGATGTGCCATTATCATGTACTACAGTTCTGATGGCAGCCACTTTGATCTACCCAGGTATCAGCCCCCTTACGCTGTGTGAGAGGTGACCAATTTCTGTATCATAAAGTTTAAGAATGAAGGCACAATGGCATTTTAAGCTCTGGAGTTTGCATATTTGGCCAAAGCCACACAGGCAAACAGTGAGACAAAGGATTATTATTCAGGTTTGTCCAAAAGACACCTCAAAATCGAGACGTCTTAATCCAGATCATGAAAATATGATTAGAATCTATTTAAGTTTTCTTTGGATGAACAAAGGGATTATTTCTTCTTGAATTTGGATAGTTATTTTCAACTTTTTTGGTTTAAGTCTCCAGAATTCCTATGTCTGAACAAAATCTATGACACCAAAATCAGAGATGTTATATTTGAAACAAGAACCAATGATAGAACTTAATGAAACAGTCTTCTGAGTTAATATTTTGCAAGGAAAAATGTCCATTATTATCTGAATCTCAGTTTAAAAATGTTGTTTTCATCAGTTTGCTTCATTTTGGTAATTTACTCTAGTTGACAGTAGAGCAATTTTGATGTTCCAAACAATTGCTGAAGGATGAAATAAATGCAGGTTTTGGAGTTACCTAGCCTTGGTTTACTAGTCAGGTGAACATGGACCACTTTCTTTTTGTTTCTGTTTTCTCTTTCACAGATGCCATTGTACATACGTGATAGAAAAAACAATGACATAAAAGATTGTTTTATTTTTAAATGTGTGTGCGTGCGTGTATGTGTATGTGTGTGTGTGTGTGTGTGTGTGTGTGTGTGTGTGTGTGTGTGCATGTAGGTATATTCCTGCAAGAGCTGATGGCCTCAGAGGTGAAAAGAGGGGATTGTACTGGAGTCACAGGCAATTGTGATGCAGACAATGTGGGTAGTGGGAGACAAATATGGGTCCTCTGCAATATCACATTTGCTCTTAATTGCTGAACCATGTTAATAGCTATTCCAATATGGTATTTATAAGATATATCTAGATATACTATTGCTACAGTGAAACTTCTTAATATACTCATGAGTTTATATAGTTACAAAAATATGTAGCAAAACCAACTAAAATCCATTCAAGTAACAACAACAACAACAACAAAACAATTCAATATACAATTATCAGCTGTAGTCTTCATTTGAACATCATGTTCTAGATTTTCTGTCATATATATATATATATGACTTCATACCCTTTAACCTACATCCCAATTTCCCTCCTTCCTCTATATCCAAACCTGATCATCACCATTTTATTCTATGTGTATTTGGGTCCTTCTCTCTTCTCACATTCCCTGCCCCTCACTCTTGGGGATAGAATTATCAAGTAACTGTTAAATTTTCCACTTTTTTTCTCATAGCCTTCAAGAGATGTTATATACACATGCCTGTGTATGTATTTCTGTGCTTCTTGGTAATTCTTCTACTTAGTCTTGCAGATCTGAATATTTTCTGTTTGTGTCATACTATCCCATATATGGGTGTATAATCATTTTTAGATTATCTTCTCTTCAAAACCATTTAGTTTATTTCAAAATTCTTTGTTATTATAGATACTGATACAATGAAAATTTTAATATAAGTATGTACAAATATGCATTAAGAATAAATTATTCAAAGTACAATTGCTAGAGTAAATCATATCTGCATTTAAAATTTGGATTTAAATTGTCAAGTTACCTTTTTAAAATCATGTCAATTTACCCTCCTATCCAATATACAAGTGTCATAGACTGTTACTATACCAGTCTAAAGGAGAGAATTTCTATTTCTTTGAAGTTTGAATTTTCATTTATTTATAATGAGTAAGATAGAAGATATTTTCACATATCTAAAAGACATTTTTGTTTCTTCTACTGTGAAGTCTGCTTTCATACTCCTGCTCCTTGACTATTTTCTATTCTAATTTTGTTCGTTTTACTGTTGCTTTATTCTTCATTATTACCAAATATTATTTTTTTCTTATATCACAAATACTTTATCCAAAGCACATCTCTTGTTTGTGTTGCTTATGGCTGCTTATCATGACGAAACAGTTCATTGTATCCATTAAAATTTGTATTTCATTTCCTGTGCCTCATTTTCACTATGTCACTTTTTTCTTTATTATTGCTATTAAAACTCTACTTTCTCTTAGTATTATTTTCCTTTTTGAATTTGGTTACATGTATGGTATGTGTATTTGATTGTGTGCAGGGACATATGTGGAGGCACATGAATAATATCAGGAATCTTTCCTGATCATTTTCCCACTTTATTCTATGAATGTCTTAGCAAAGCAACTCTTATAAATACAACATTGAATTGGGGCTGGCTTACAGGTTCAGAGGTTCATTCCATTATCATCAAAGCAAGAGCATGGTAGCATCTAGGCAAGCATGATGCAGGCAGAGCTGAGAATTCAACATCTTTATCTGAAGGCTGCTAGTAGCAGACTGATTTCCACACAGCTAGGGTAAGAGTCTTAAGCCCATGCCTACAGTGGCACACTTACTTCAACAAGGCCATACCTCCTAACAGTGCCACTCCCTGGGCCAAGCATATACAAACCATTACTATGAGGCAGCGTATTTCAGTCATTCCTAGGGTATTCCAAGATGGATAGTCTTCCTAACCAAGTTGCTTTAAGGAACATCTGTCTTCACCTTCCAAGGCTGGAAGTAGAGGTGAACTGCCATGCTCGTGTGGAATTTATAGTGTGTTTTGAGGATTTGAACCCTGATCCTCATATTTGTGTGATAAGCATTTGAACCACTAAGTCACCCTCACAGTTCTTTTCTAATATTTTATGACTTCATTATTTTTAAGTAGATAGCAGAAAAGAAAGATATATTTACTGTGTCCAGAATTGAGAAATAGAATAAAGATATCCAGCAAATACAAAAAATTCATTTTTTGCATCCTGAGATGATATTAATGATTAAATAGAGGGCCAACAACAAGCACATTTAAGTAGGCTCAAACAAGGTAGGGGGCCTTCCCAACATTGACCCATCATTGATTGTTCCTGTAAGATAGTTTGAGACATTGTTAGAAGCATGTGAAATCTCCTTCTGCATGACAAGCTCTTCCTCTGACTTGAGCCTTTTCCTTCTTTCAGCATGAGAGTTTTGAGAGAAATTTTCATTTCTTGTGGTCCACTACGAGTTATGAGTTTGTCCTATGAGTATATTCATGCCAAGATGATTATAATTCCCTATCTTTACAAAAGCACCTTAAATCTTGAGAATGAACATGTCTATAACTGAATCAAATATAATAAAAAGAAAGCAAGTATGGATCAAGGAGAGAATACATTTATGGACAAGTAGCCATACACAAGAACCTATTTTTTTTTAACAATCTCTAGGTTTTTTGGTCTTTCTGGTAGGGGTAGCACAAGAAACTTCATGTTATTGGTTTGAGATAAGGACATACCATGAAACCTAGACAAACAGACAATGAGTTAGTTATGTATTTGTCCTTTGATATATTCATACAAGGATGACTATAATTCCCTATCTTTACAAAAGCACCTTAATCTTGAGAATGAGCATGTCTGTAACTGAACGGCACCATGAGGAGAACAATAATACCAACCAACCACAGCTCCCAGGGTCTAAACCACCAGCCTGGGAGCACTTAGGGGGGGGGATCCAGGGCTTCAGCTGAATATGTAAGAGTGGAGGGCCCTGCTGGGCACAGGTGGAAGAAGAGAACCTTGACCTCATGAAGGTTGGATGCCCCAGGGGGTGGGAATTTTGAGGGTGGGGAGGTGGGAGTGGGGGGGAGTAGATAGAGGTTACATCCACAGAGAAGAAGGAGGAGGGGTGAGGGGATTGGGGGTTCCGGGGTGGGTGGGGGATGGGGTAAGGGGACAACATAGGAAATGTAAATAAAACATCCAATAAAAAAAAAAGAAAAGAAATAGAATAAAAAGAAAGCAAGTATAGATCAACCATACACAAGAACTATTTTTTTTTTTTACAATCTCTAGGCTTTTTGTTCTTTCTGGAAGGGCTAGCACAAGAAACTTCATGTTAGTGGTTTGAGATAGGGTCATACCATGAAACATAGACTGGTCTCAAACTCATGCTTGTATTTCAGCATTTGAAATGGTAGAATTGCAGGCAAGTCCTATCATGCCCAATGTAAAAATACATGGCAACACTTCATGCATGAAAAGAGAAACAACTCATGGAGAGTGTTGATTATGGGTTAACAAGAAAAAATGTTCCATTCATAAAGCTGTACCTAACTTTGCTCTTTTAAATGAAAATAATGGAATCATTTCAAGTTGTATTAGGCCTTATTAGAAAACAATCATTTTAAGTCTAGCTACTGACTCCAAAAATCTGCTTAAAATTGATAATGATGGACCTTCAGAGACTCTCCTACCCTCTGGGAAAAAGTATATGATATAATGCTGATCTTTTAGTGTCTTTTGGACTTAAAAGGCATCCAAAATTCCCATGCTGCACAATCTTGTTAATTAATATCTGGGTATATATTTGTTTGCTCTGACAAAATAAATATTTTTCATTTCTAAATATGAGATACAGTTGTAGATAATCTGTTTTCAGGAACCACCACTGTCCTAAATTTATAAGTGCTATGCAAGGTACTTTGGATTGTTAGTACTATACACTTACTGTATTAAGCAAAACAAACATGAAATTCTGCTTTAAAGGTAAAAAAATTTGCAGGCAAATGGATGGAACTTGAAAATAGTATCCTGAGTGAGGTAATCCAGTCACAAAAATACACACATGGTATGCACTCACTGATAAGTGGATATTAGTCCAAAAGCTTGGAATACCCAAGATACAACTCACAGACCATATAAAGCTCAGGAAGAAGGAAGACCAAAGTCCGGATGCTTCAGTGATTCTTAGAAAGCGGAACAACATATTCACAGGAGGAAATTTGGAGACAAAATGTGGAGCAGAGACTAAAGGAAAGACCATCCAGAGACTGCCCCACCCGGGGATCCATACCATATGCAGCCACCAAACCTAGATGCTACTGTGGATGCCAGGAAGTAATCACTGATAGGAGCCTGATACAGCTGTCTCCTGAGAGGCTCTACCAGAGCCTGAAAAATACAGAGGTGGATCCTCGCAGCCACCATTGGACTGAGCACAGGGTCCCAGATGGAGGAGTTGGAGAAGGGACTGAAGGACCTGAAGGGGTTTGCAGCCCCTTAGTGGGGGGGGGGCAACCGTGTCAACTGGCAAGACCCCTAGGAGCTCCCAGGGACTGGAACACCAACCAAAGAGTACACATTGAAGGACCCATGGCTCTGGTTGTGTATGTGACAGGGGATGGCCTTGTTGAACATCAGTGGGAAGAGTAGCCCTTGGTCATGTAGGGGTTTGATGCCCCAGTGTAGGGGAATGCCAGGGCTGTAGGCAGGAGTAAGTGGGTGAGTGGGGGAGCACCTTCATAGAGGCAGGGAAGAGAGGATGGGTTAGGGGGTTTCCAGAGGGGAGACATGGGGAAGTGTTAACATTTGAAATGTAAATAAAGAAAATACCCAATAAAAGAAAAAAAAAGATAATTTCTATTTAGTGCTTCTGTGTCAAAATGCCAGTGTTAGTGACTCTGAGTATAGACTCCTTTTAAACTGGTCAAGCCTTCTAAAGATTGATAGACATTAGACATTTGTTAATCTTTAAACAATTACATAATACTCAAAGTAGTTTTACTCCTGTTGATGGTATTTTTGTAAAGCCTTATAGCTAACTCTTGTCTGTTACTTGATAGCTGTGTTTCTACACAGCTATATTCTCTTTTGGCTTGATTTTTAATGTTTAACCACTTTGCTCTATCAAGGTGCAGTGTCGCCTTTATGTGTAGTATATTTCTATTTATATGTGGGTATATTTTGGTTTCTACATTCTACTCCTGTAATCTGTTTGTTAATTGATGTCTATGTCAGTCTTTTATCAGCACAACTATAAAATATATTGCAGTATCTGATGGGTTTTGGCTCCCCTCATTCATCCTATTTTCTAATATCTTACTAGCTCTTACATGTTTCACTTTTCCATATGTAATTTCAGTAACCACATCCACTCTCCTAAATTTTTCTTACAATAATATTAGGATTGCTTTTGATTTTAGGCTCATCTGCTAGACCACTGGTATCTTTAAATATTGAATCTTTGATTTATTTAATTCATTTATTGTCTGCCATTGTCAACATAAGGACAAGAATGCCCTACTAAGGTAAGGTGCATATAGTTTGAATAGATTCACTAGGAAATATTTGATTTCAATGTACATTCATAGCTGGGCATTGACTGATTTGTAATAAACTGAATGTGTAAGTGCTCAAGGCCTGTTGTAAAATGATTTATACATTAGAGGTTTTGTCCAAATCAGCTGCTGAATAATAAATATATACAGTATAATAATCACATTGCTTGTAATGTGTACATTATTTCAAATTTCATTGTCATATACTACTATGAAAAGCCCACCAAATTAGCTGTATAGGTGTCTCTGCCAGTTAATTAGTTAATGTTAATGAATTATATCATAGATAATGAATTATATTCATAGTAAGTGAATGAATAATCTGTTGGCTGGCTTTCTTTCGGGCTTAATGCTCAAATTGACATTGTGGTCAATTCAACACATGACTTCCATTTATGGCTATTGTCTTACAGGTGACAGCAGATGAAACATTTGCCGTAATCTATTTTACTTTCCTTGCCCATCTGTTAGATCATACACTATCACAATATGCCACAGGAGTAAATCTGCCTCCAATGCCTCTTCCTGCCTTTCCCAAATTACTTGATGTCCTTCAACTTCTTTCTGAGACAGTACACAAGGCATTTGTTTAGGTTATCTGCACTGTTGTTGCATTTTGCATTTCAATATGCAAACAGAATGCAGATTGACATTTTTAAAAGCTCTTCCTTGCTTACCCTTCATCCTCTTGACAGCCTCCAAGTCAAAGAGGTTTTATATCTCTTTCCAGCCTTATTGTTCTACTACCTCACTCAAAGCAATCTGCTTTGAATTCCGCATTAGTCCACTTTTATAGACTATTGGTAAGTTTGTTAGGGGTGAGAAAAGAGACATTAGAAAATAGAGTAGAAAGAATAATATCCACAAATTCATATTTGAGATAGACTGCTGTGAAAACTGATTAACAAGAAAAAGAATAAATGAGTTTATTTACAGTTATGTTTTGCATGAATTTAGTAGACATGAAAGGAATGTACAGTTTGTAAAGTCACTGTGAATCCCAGCTAGCATACTTCCCTCAACCAGCAACATACCTGCTGAATTTGAGAATGTTCATAATGTGACAGAGGAAAGAACATTGAAAGTGTATGGACAGCAACCTGTGGAAAGGCAATCTACCTAATAAAGCTTGCTGCTATAAATTCTTCTCGTATCATCTCCAGCCTGATGAGGATATAAAGTTGGCTTCAGTGTGTAACCTTTGTTCCCCTTGGAAGAGAGAAAATAGCACAGTTTTTCTCTTTGTAAATATATTTCTGTGTTTAGGGAAATAGAGAAAGAGCATAGAACTCTTCTATATCCATTTTTTTCGTAATTACCTTCGGCTCAAGAATCCTTCATATTTTAAGAAGGCACATGGTGGCCTTCAACAAGGCAAAGGCCCAAATTTGTATCATTTGCCGATTTCTGCAGTATAGCTAACTTCTAATAGGGCCTGTTTCAAGCTACAAATGCTTTAACAATATATGTCCAGAACTCTTCCAGTTTAATATTGTTAAGTTGTATAGACTATTCCTTTCAGCTTCTCATCTAGGCATCACTGTACCTCTCTTAGTTTTAGTGTTATCAAGATTTTTGTAGGACATGATCTCTGCTATTAACATGGGTGCTAGAAAGCACGTACTGTGTTTTCTACAGGCACACTGATTTTTTATTGCCTTCTTGTTACAAAAGTATATCACTTTTCAGTATTTTCCAGTGGCTTAAAATTTAATGAAAGGAAATATTTCGATATCCTTTATGTCTTACAGAAATCCTGGCCCATAGAAGGTCAATAAATATTTGTTAAATTAATGAATGAATTTATTGTGTTTCATTACCTTCAATTTATATCATTTCATTGCACTAGGACAGCAATCAGTAGCAGTAATAAAATAAAATTTAATATCTTAATATTAGAGAGCAGGAAAACAATCATATTACTAAATACTAGCGCTTTGTATTACCAATAAAATATGATCATATAAGTGCTATTTAAAACGTTTTTTAAGAACATTCTAGAATGAGTGTTCTCCATGTACTGAGTAAGCATTAAATTGAGCATGTTATTCTGATGTTTCTCTTCAACATAAACACACAGTTAGTACTTTCAGAATATGTAAAGAATTGAATTATAAAACTATAGAATTGGAGATACAGACTCCAGTGCTTAAATGCACTTGCTACTCTTCCAGAGGACCTGAATTCAGTTAGCAGCACCCTTGATGGACAGCTACAACCACTTGTAAATCCAGCTTAAAGGGATTTTACATCCTATTTCTTGTTAGCATTTCTTCTAGGCTCAGCCCAACAGTTACCTAGCAACAGCCAGGTAGCAGCCTGGCTTACTTTAAAAGGACTGTTTGGTCTCTCTCCCTTTTCTCCTTCTCTGACACCTCCCTTCCTCCTCCTCCTCCTCCTCCTCCTCCTCCTCCTCCTCCTCCTCCTCCTCCTCCTCCTCTTCCTCCTCCTCCTCTTCCTCCTCTTCTTCTTCTTCATCATCCTCCCTCCCGTTCCTCTCTCTGTGTGCTTCTTCTTCCCCCTTTCTCTATATCTGCCTCTACATTCTTCCCAAACCCCCATTCCATGCCCCCAAATAAAACGTCATTTTATATTAGACTCACTGGACTCGTCATATGACTAGTACCTGGGGCGGGGATGAATCAGCATGGGTCCACTAAGGCACTCCCTCCCACCACACCGTGTTTTACAGAACAACTGCCCTCCACTAGAATCTCTCCACCACAGAGGAGCTTTAACATACAAACCACACCCACACACGCACCCACACATGCACACACACACACACACACACACACACACACACACAGAGAGCGAGCGAGAGAGAGAGAGAGAGAGAGAGAGAGACTTCACAAATATAATTAATTCTGTTTACAAGGTGGTGGTGGCCTGGATGGATCAGCAATTATGAGTAATTATTGGTTTTACAAAGGACTTGGGTTTCACTCCCAGCACCTACAATTCCAGTTCCAAGGAATCCCCTTGTCCCTCTTCTCATCTATATGAATAGTAGGCAGTACATGGTACACAAAATACATGTAGGCAAAACATTCATAAATAAAATAGTAAGTCTAAACAAATGTGTAATTGATGTTTCCTTAAAGTGAATAGGGAATCAGACTGGTACTCTCCTCCAAAGACATCCCAGGGAATCAGTTTTGCTTTGCTGTTTAAAAACCAGAGATAAGTAATTATGAAGGAAAGCAATTCCAACAAAAATCAGAGCTAAAAACTTTCAGATCCTTTTATAATTACAGCATGATTTCATCTGTGGAATAGATAGTAAACAAGGCCATGGGTCACCATAGGTAATTTTAGTAACTTCAGTGAAAGAGAAAACAAACATTCCCTTTTCAATGCTTCTTAGGCACTAAGAACTTCTAATGAACCCTTATTCTCTAGTCAGAGATGAAGGAAAATCTAAGGTGAGTATGAGAGCAGGAAAACATCAAAACAAAAGCAGGAGCACAGAGTCTTTGTTTAGACTTCAAAGGGTCAAACTCTGGCCCACTCACTTGGACTTCATTGTGACAGTTATATACAATCAAAAGTAGACATTATGATCCTTGCCTATTTTTTTTCCTCAGTCACTAGTATGACAGAAAAGCTAACTAAATTAGAAAATAACTCAGAAAGAAAGAGCTGCTATTTTAGTCTTATGTCTATCTTTAAGTAAATGATTCTAAACAAGAGAATATTGCTGTGTCAAAATAAGCAGCCTGAAGAACAGAACAAAACATTCTAATTATTTAAAACAAAAAAATTTTTTTCAAATGATCTTGGCAAGAAAATGCTGTTTCTTCCAGGTTATTTTTCTTTAAATATATATATATATCACAAAGAAGAATTTTGAAGGGTAAGCATGAAAGTACTATCATCTTCAAACCGGTAAAATTTACTTTTAGGAACTGACATCACATCTTGACTTTACACAAATATTTCCTTTCTAATCTCAAGCACAACTTGCTTGATTTTTTCCCTTTGAAGTGGTTTATGATTGCTTACTTTGAGCTACCATACTGTGAAAAAGAAGTCAGATTTCCCAAACTATTAGGGAAAGTTCTATGACTAAAGTTTCTTAAGTACAATAGCTGATAGGTAGCATGAGTTCATGTGTGAATTCAGTGTTTAAGTAAATATATTATCCCACTCTGTGTTCAGGTAATCACCTGGAAGCTTATAACAGCCAGCTGTAATTTCTAGGTCAGAAGAAATAAAGACGTACTGGAGGAGGTAATTCCTCCCTCCTCCCGCTAGCAGAGGAGAGAGGGATAGCTTAATCACTGGGTGAATGAACAGTACAATTTTATGTTGCCAATACAAAAAATAAATTCCACTATTGTAAGTAAAAGATGTAAGGGAAAGTTGGCTGGTGGCTATTCTGTCCAAGCTGGCATAACAAACTATCATAAACTGCTTACCACGAAGAACAGAGAATCATCTTTTTAAAATATTTTTGAGAACTGCATGCAATAAATTTTTATTGTATCTATCCTCTAATGACCCATCACACTTTTGCACACCCACTGCTGTGATCCCTCCCAAATTCATGTACTTTTTTTATAACCCAGTGAGTTCAATCAATGATGCCTCTAAGTCCACGGGGATAGTAGGGCCATCCACTGGAGAATGGACCACATCTCTGAAGAACACCAACTCTCTATACTCCAAGAACCTTTAAATGTCAAAGCTGTTCAGCTACTCATGGGCCCTCTCCCATCTATGTTGAAATGGAAATTTATTTCTTATAGTTTTGGATGCTGGAAAGTATAAAAAGTCAAGGCAAATCTGTGTCATGTAAGAAAATAAAATAAAATGAAATACAATACATACAATAAAATACACTATAGTATAGCACAACACAGCATAGTATAGCAGAGCATAGCACAGCATAGTATTACATAGTATGTTTGGTTTCAGGAATCCACAGAGACTCCATCTGTTTTCCTAATATCATGACTTGTGGCTAGTGTTCAGATCATAAAAAGTGGAGAATAGTAGCTCTTTGAAATCCCCACAGTCCCCAGAATACAGTATTGGTGGGGTGTATGATGGGTATCTGAAATAGAATGGTGGACAGATAACGGACTTTAACCTGTATGTTAAAGACACTACCAGATAGACAAGGGTACATGCACTAAAGGTGACCAAAACATTACATTTCCCAAAACCACATCTTCGAATAAGTTTACCCTCAGTTTCCACATCTCTTTACCAAAACTGCGCAATTTCAGTGACATGAAAATTTTAGAAAAATAGTCCCTTTGTCTAGATATCTTATGAGACAAAGAATGTAGCAGTGAATTTTAAAAGAATAGATTACGTATGGGAATTGCAAATGTGATTTTGCCATTAGTTCAGTCCAATAAACATGGTCTGTTTGCCATCATTTGATAGATGTGTAATGAAGATTCAGAATGAATCCCTGGTTTCAAGTCTAGAACCTAATGGACAGGTGTTCATCTCAGTATAATAGAAGTGAATTAGAGTTTCAATTCAAATTCTAACAGATGGCATTGTCACAGATACTAAATTATACTATCAATGGTAGATATAATTCTTACAGTAAACCAGAGATTGGCATTAGGGGAAAATGTACTAGGGCATGCTGAGAACATATGCACTGAGGAGGAGAAATTCTAATTTTAAAATATGATTGGGGAATAAAGAAAAGACCATGCATGTTTTTCAGAATAACTAGAAGAGAATTCTTTCACAAATTCATGTGAGCTGGTGTAAGATAATTATCCCAAAATTCTAAAAAATTACATTAGGCTCGCCTATATGTTGCATCAGAAAATTAATATACTGTTTATTAGAAGAAAATGCATATTAAATGTTGAGACAAATTTATATACATACTCAATAAGCAGAAAATGGCTCACCCATTAAATTAATATGGTAGATTTTACCACTCAATAGATTACTAACTCTTTCATTGTTTAGGATCTCAACAGTAATTTTTTTTCCAAAGGTGCTATTCTGTCATGGATGGCATTGGGTAGTTTGTCTTTTTAAAATAATAGCCCATCATTGCTATCATGAATTTATATGCCAAACTTTTTAACTTCCTATATACTTTTCAGCTATTAAGCACCTAAAAACTTGTCAATGATTTGGGTCCCAACAAAAAATATATATGCCATTTTCATTCACAGCAAGTTACATTATAAACAAATTTCAGCTCTTTTTAAAAACCACTTATGATACCAAATTGAGTTCCTCTTGATGACCTGTTATTTAACCCAAAGCAGCAGAGCTTTATAAGTAACAGCAAGATTGACTCTTCAAGAAGCAATGCCAGCTAAAAGTGAGGAAATCGAAGGTCTTCCACACTTGGCTCCAGATAACTGTGTTCACAGCACAGACAGAACATCCTGTGACAGCTGCGTTGGGGGGAGTGGAGACAGTCCCTTGTCAAGATACACTGTTCTCAAGGCTACCATAAATGATTTGCAGATAAGATATTTTGTCATTGCCTTTCCTGTTATTTCAATGTATTCATGTGCCGAAGCCCACAGAGTAACAGACATTATTTAGCTATCAGCCTCTGATGAATTGTTATGCCAACTTCATCCCTGCTAAGGCTGCAAGGATCTAGATGCACCCGTCAGTGTTTGGGTCAACAATTCCAGATCTTGTTCTCCCAGGAAAGGAGTTTAACTCATCTGCATAGTGTTAGAGCATGGGGACTAATTCATAGATTTTAATGGTCTTTTCATTTACTGCACTGCATGAGGTGACAATCAGAGTTTGTTTTGTTCTGACTAAATTTGATTTTATATCATCTTCACATATGGCTCTTCACTATTATCACCATTGGGCTTTTCCCACAGGAGCCATGTACTTGTGTTCAGCAGTTCCTGATATGACAGGCTATACAGAGAGTGGCACTGGAAAGCTGAGCCTGTTAAGTGTGGATGGAGAAGAAGTAAACTGAGTATATTGTTAGGTTGTCATTCACTAACACCGCAAAGTGGCTGACAGAATGGCAAATAAGTTATAAATCTGTATAAATCTGCACAAATGAAACAAATACATCTATCTCAACCTTATAGAAATATGGATGTGACTCAGTTCCTAGTAACATGACCATTGGCTCATATGCAGGAGCATGTCTTGTTTTTAGGCTACAAGTAATCGCTTGATGAAACTAAAAGGTCAAATCTGACCTTGAAGCGGACGAATACATTCAAAGAACCTTCTCCATTCTAATCACGTCACAAACATTTATTATTTCTGATAATGGTTACTGGTAGCTCTGCTTTTATTGGGCACAAAACTAAGCCCCATTTCCAATGTAATATCTTTTAATCCTTATGACAGCTCTATGTAGCATAGTCTATTATTATTCTCATTTTTCCTGATGAAGAACATGAGGGTCAGGGGAGATAAGTAACCTTTGCCAGGTAAACTATCAAATGACAGAGCCAAAATTCGTACATTAGTATCAGACCACAGATTCTGCAGGGCTACTATGAATGGGTTTGTGTTTTATTTCTCAGGTATCTTTTATCGTATTTCAAAGACAGAAATAAATTATTGCTTCAGATTATCTTCATGCCCTTTATCCATTCTTTCCATAAGCATAACTATTTCAGGAGTTGACTTTGTCTAGAAGACTGTATGTCAAATTTTATTCTCAGATAAAGGTCGCTGAAGTAGTGAGCATGTGCCTATGGGATGAATTTGTCCACTGTGAATTGTATATCAACCCAACACTGCGGTTAGCATGACTATATTTATTATGTGGACTAGGATGGCAACAAAGAATGTGTAACTTCACTGCAGCTCTAAAAATCCATCACAAAAACTCTACTGAAAATTCAGAATGAAGTTTCCAAAACGTATTTACGTTGCTAGATTCTTCATTAAATTAAGCATCTCATCTTAAAGCCATGTAAAACGTTTCATGCTCTATCTTTTGACATACAGCCAATTGTGGTTAATACTCTCAAATATGCCAGCTGTGTTTAAGGAACAAAAATACTTTGTTTTCAGACAGCATGTTAGAAATCCTGATGTTTATGAAAAAACAGACTTCTTTAAAATGTGATTGTTTTGAACCATCAGAAGCCCTGAAAGTATTACACAATAGACAAGTCCTTATTTTTTTAAAAAAATGGAAGCCTTTACTTTTAAAATAATAATGTTACCAAATCACATTGTGATTATTTTTCCAGACTTACAGCTAGTCCCTTTAATTTGGGATTCTGGATCTGATGGAATAAAGAGTGTCTTGTACAAGACTGTCTTTGTTTTGTATCTTAGTTAGGGTTTTACTGCTGAGAATAGACACTATGATCAAGGCAAGTCTTATAAGGACAACATTTAATTGAGGCTGGCTTACAGGTTCAGAGGTTCAGTCCATTATCATCAAGGTAGGAACATGGCAGCCTCCAGACAGGCATGGTACAGGAGGAGCTGACAGTTCTTCATCTTTATCGGCTGGTAGCAGAATACTAACTTCCAGGCAGCTAGGACAAGGGTATTAAAACCCACACCCACAGTGACACACCTTCTCCAACAAGGCCACACCTCCTAACAGTGCCACTCCTGGACCAAGCATATGTCAACAAACCATCACACTTTGGATTAATCACAACACAATTTCAGGGCCTGCTGATAAGATCAAAAGCCTATATAACCTCCAAAAATGTAAACTGGAACACAGATTTACATTCTCTTTTCTGTGTGGATTTTTTTTTTAACCTTTGTTTTTTAAGAGTAGAATTTTCACTTAGGAAATTTGTGTATGAATTGAAGACTGGACTTGAACTGTGTGGTGTAGAATGACTATTGCTCTTATTCTGGATCCTGTACCTCATTCTGCCTTCTTGTCTCCCTATATAGATGGACAGGATGCTCTGAGTCATTCACTAGCCCTATGAAGCAAGAAGAGAGTAACCTGTAATAGAATGTACTTCAAATCCTACTATACAATTGTTTTGAAAAAAAATTGGATTGCAATTCATTAATAGGAGAAAAAACAATGACAATCTTTTTTTTAAAAAAGAAAATAGAATTTACTGCCTGTTTGTGTGTGGGGGGTGCTGGATCACAATATATGATGTATTTTTTACTGTCTATTTTCAAAGTATAAGACTAAAATCTACTACACTGGACTTTTGCCCTTGACATATCAATTTTTGAGCTTTGTTTCTGAAGTAATGTGTCTGTTTCTTGCTCTGAGTAAATCTTGTCATTCTACAAATAAGAAAGATTGCTAAATAAAAGCTTTTAAGTAGAAAATTGCATGTATTGCTCATTCTCTTCTATTTCAGTATTCTTTTTCTTTTTATTTATTCTTCTCTCATGCAATATATCCTGACCATAGCCTCTCCTCCCACCAGCTCTCTAAAAACCCCCTACTTCTTCTCTCCCCTAGATCCACTGGTCCTTCATTTCCTTTCAGAAAAGAGCAGGCCTTTTAGTGATATTGGCTAAATATAATGTAACAATTACAATAAGACCAGACACAAACCCTCATATCAAGGCTGGGTGAAGCAACCCAGTAAGAGGAAAAAGGTTTGAGGAGCAGGCAAGAATCAGAGACACCTCCAACTCCTAGTTAGGAGTCCCACCAAAGCCCCAAGCTAAATAACCACAGCATGTATGCAGCAAACCTAGTGCAGACCCATGCAGGCTCCATGTGGTTGTGTAAGTCTTGGCACTTAGGGAGTGGTACTCCTTGTTGGAGGAAGAGTGTCATTATGGACTGGGTTTTGTAGATCTCCTCCTATCTTCAGACTCCACCCATTGTGCCAGAGGAGGTCCATTTCTTCTGGTTGCCTTGGAACCATGATGCAGAATTCTCAACTCCTTCTCCAGCACCAAGTCAGCCTGCACACTGCCATGCTTCCTGCTATGATAATTATGGACTAAACCTCTGAAACTGTAAGCCAGCCATACTTAATGTTTACCTTTATAATATGAAGTTGTCTTGATCATGGTATTTCTTCATAGCAATGGAAGCCAAAATTTAGACTCTCCATGACTGCCATTTCAGCCTGTGTGAGCCCCACAGCTCTGTTACCATGCAGTTACCATTACATCTTAGTAGAAAGGCCTATTTTGTGTGAGAATAGATGTAGTGTATTAATATCACTTACTCACATAGAGAACGAAGTGTGTTATAGAATCCAATAGACTCAGATATGTGAAAGCTTTTCACCAATCCTCACAACTGGACATCCATAATGCTCAAAGGACAGTACTGACAGAATAAGGTGTTTAGAAATATAGAAACAGTTGATGCATAGGCTCTCTTGTCAAGGAGATTTACAGTCTACTGAGAAAGAGACATGTAAAGCAGTAATTGAAGGCAATAAACTAAGTGAGGTTATATAAATCACTCATCAGTATTCTGGTTTTCAAAGCCTTTCTTCTGGCTACCCTCACTTTGTTCTCTATGATAAGAAGACTAACCCCGACAAGATAGTCATTCTAAACTTTCTTTATCAGGTGGTATCTTCAACGGGTTGACTGGTACAAATATAAATATTGAGGAACAAAAAAAAAATGAGATTACTGTATTTTTCTCCTCTCTTCATCTCCATGTCTCCAGCTAACTACTTCGAAACCTGCCATGATTCCAGGTTGTTCTAGATGTCCCTGCCCCTTAGAGGTCTCATTCAGGCTACATGATTTTTTCCATGATTATTTCTTTTTTTGCTTTCAATTTTTTGACCATTTCCATTGACCTTATAGGGTATATTTTATCTATTAAATTCTCTTCACTTTAAGATTTGATTATGTCTTTTCTGACTTGACCATGATTAATATAGGAATTTATAATGAGATGAATATGAATCCTTGTCACATTGATTGCTGGTGTTAATTTATCCCTTGTAGATCTCAGGTATTTTTCTAAAAGGTTTTCTTATATTACCAGCCCTATTTTAGAGATGGAGAAGGTGAGGCATGGAGTTTGATTTGTCCAAGTACATGCTATGAGTTTTAATTTGGACTTTTTATTTTAAATCAGTGGTTTTCCTGTAGAAATCTTTTATTGAGGATGCTCTTTCTCACACCTCCTATGCATTTAAAATTTTAAATTCTCCTTGGATGTTATTTCATTATTTGGTTGATATTAATGAACATTTCTTAGTCCTCTATTTAAAACAAATATGTTGGTATGCTATGATATGGTTGATAAAGGCATGATGACTGTCTCTGATCAAGAAACAATCCTCTTTGACATACTTGTATGGGTGTGCTTTCCAAAATCAAGGACTTTTCAAGTATACTAAACTCCAAATCTTCTGGTCATGGGAGATTGAGATGACAGTTTATGTTTGAAATAAAGCTGCACTTGGAAATATTCCTGTCTGGTCTTCAGTGAAATTTGCAGCTTTGTCCTAAAACCACTACTTCTCAATTTGTCCATTTGAAATCAACATACATTTTATTATGGTGGTAAATCAGATCTGGGAAGTAATCTTGTCTGTGTAGCTAAATAATCATTGACATACAACATTATGGTTGTTTCTCATTACTGTAGTTTGGGGAGCTACTTTTCTTAAACTTTCTCAATCAATACAATATAAATCTATCAGCTACCATCTAAACAACCCCCTGGGTATGGATTATTCAGTATGCATACAAGGCTACTCATATTATGGACTAAAATGTACAATCAGGCAGAATGATGTGCACACAGCTGTTTTATATTTAGTTGGTTTTCTAATGTGAGCTAATTTGTTGTAGGGACTGAGGGCATTACTAAGATTTATTTCAAGTTTGGAAAAAGAGAAAATTATTGTTTGAAGATGAAACTTAGTCTCTACTCAACTTAAGCAACCATTGCTTTTGTATTTTCCTAATGTCAGTTGGAAGAAAGTGCTTGACTTATTAGCATAGAGGAAGACATTAGACTTAATAACACCAACCCCTCCCAGAAATCAATGTCTTAAAATCTCTATTTTCCTTTTATAATGAAAAATGTTAAAAAAAAAAGCAAAGGTGACATGAATACTCCTTAAACTGGAAATGAAGGTGGCAAATATAAAGCAATACAGAATTCACCTTATTCTTATATTTGTATCTTAGATAGCTCATATGCATTTCTGGAGGTAAATTTCATTTATGCAAACTTTCTCCTCAGAAAAAAATGAAGGACAAAAGAGGTAGGTTTGGAGGAAAGTAAAATGTCACCTTACTCTTTTAGAATTAACTGGTGGTGTTGTCTGAACTTATACCATAATAGAAAACCCAAAAGGAGAGACATCACTAATGGCCTGATAAAAATTGTAAAAATGCATGATAAAAGTGATCCTGAATGGGAGAATATCATACCTGTTTTGAAAATTAAATCTATATTGACAGGAGATTAGCAAGGTGTAGACTATAAACTTTAGAATCCATGGAGCAGAAACAATTTTATCAGTGAATATTGTTAGCTTATTGAGAAATTGAAACTCTAGAAGGTTATCAATTGTTCCTGTTGCCTTAAAAATATGATTGTTCAACTCAAAATGCTAGTAATCATCTTATATCAGGCTCCCAGAAGTTAGCACTCTATGTTAGAGGCACCAAAGCATCATTCTGACCCAAGAACACTGCATATAGACCCTAATATCTGCCAAAAAAGAGAAAGAACAAAGACCTAGTCTATCACTTTCCATACTTTTGGGAAAGTCCCTAAATGTATTAATCTTGTTTTTAGTTTCTGTAACTCCACTGATTGCTAACTTTTCTTGCTAATTGAAGTTTGTCAACCAGGATATGGGTTTTGTTCATAAAAAGCATAGATCAGTGAAGCTTATGACTGCACGATTTGGACAAGATCTTTGTAAAACCTGCCAGCTGGCAAATAAAAACTTCCTATTGGCTTTAAAAGTTCTTGTGTTGTCTGAAGGAGTTACCTAAAATAAAACTATTTTCAGCTTCTCCACAGGTACTGTGATAGTTTTTGTAGGCTGTTCATTTGACAGGATCTGGAATCACTTAGGAAACAAGTCTTCAGAAATACCTACGAGGGATTATTTTAATTAGAGTAACTGAGGTAACAAAATATATCCTAAAGGAAGACAGCAAAATTCCCTGGATTGTGTCCTAAATTACATAAAAAAGAGGATGCTAGATGAACAGGGGCATTTACTGCTGTCTTCTTCTTGGATGTAGATAGAAGATGACTGGCTGTTTAAAGTCCCTGCTCCCTTTTACATTGCTGCTATGATTGTATGTACCCTTGAATGGTGAGTCAAAATAAAATCTTCCTTTCTTAAGTAGTTTTTGTGACAGTATTTTTGCTACAACACAAAGTAACAAAAACATATGACTATGGATTGAGAATAAGAATTTATTGAGGAGCCTGCTGTATATGTGACACTTTACTATACAATTATGTAAAATTATCATTGAACAACTTTAGAAGAAATTTTGCTTAAAACGGATAATTGATAACACTCTTCAAATAATAGTTCAGAGTCTGAAAGTAACTGGAAGACAAATAGTCTGGAATTATAGTCAAAACTTAATTTAAGGTCTATTACAGTTCATGATTTTTTATTCATATGTATTCTTTACCAACTATATAAGTCTTCTAATAGAATCCTGTCTTCTCCATTTCCTCATCCCTCTTCATCCTCACAACTACTACAGTTGATGATGTCATTATTTGTCAAATTAAATACATCATTTCTAAACAATGCTATTTCCTTTATATATGCTCTTTTGTAATCAATTCTAATTCATTTTCCATTAATCATCCAGTGTGGTATTTTTAGAACATATACCCAATTCTGGTCAACTTCTTACTCAAATAATTTCAATATTTACTTTTATCTTTTAATATATTCCCGACTTACCTAACTTTGGCTTATTGTTAAAGCTTAGGCAGGACTCATGGTGGTTTTTGGAATAGACTACAATGGCCAGGAAGTAGATCCTTCCATTAAAACTGAAATCTGTTTATTTATTAAATACAGGCTGTCTTTGTGCCATTTTGTTTATGACCAAAATATCATGGAAATCCCAGCTTGAGTTTTTAGTGTACTTTTGCTCCCTGGAAACCTTGCATTACTATGTATAGAATTCTGGGCTAGGTACCTGGAGAACAAATGTCCATAAGAGCAAAACAAGTACTGGTGATCAAGCCCTACTAAGCCTAGCTGATATTTTTTTTTCTCATAGAAGTGTGAGTCAATAGATTAGTCAATTATTACCTAATAGTAATAGTCAATTATTACCTAAGGTACCAAGTTTCATGATGGCTTGATAGGTATCCAAGACTAAACATTGTTTCATTTCCATTGCTTTCCTTTGCTACATTCATGAAAATATTATTTTATCATGTCATAAAGCAAATAGAATTATGATCCATGTTTAACAAATTATGGCTCTCTGGGTAACTGTTCATGTATTCTTAAGAGTTCTAGCTGTGTCTTACAGCATCCATTTATTTTGCTTCAAGAAGTTGGTGGGAATGATGGTGAAGTAGTAGTGTGAAGGATGGAAAGAAATGTTCCAAGGTAAAAATTAAGGCAATGAGATTTTCAGTTCATGAAAATTCTTAAATGGGAAATCTCATTGAGTAGAATAATGCCAGTGCTATAATGTAACTGATTGGACCTTGTCCTTTGAAGTTAGTTTTAACACCAAGTCCCAAAGTAACTGAGTGAACAGTCAGAAATACATCTGTTTTCATAGGAAAATATTTAAACTAGCTTTCTAATCTAAAGATTCTTGAGAGAAACTTAAATTATAGTATAAATGTGGTGAATTTGACCTTCCTAGGTGCAAGATAAATCTTAGCATACTATTCTTTTTTAAAAGAAAAAATACGATTTTAATTAAAATGCAGCCACAGCACTTCTTTCTTTCCTTTTCCTTGCTCTGGCCCCTCCCACGTGCCCTCCTTCCAACCCCCTCCCAGGTCTGCCCTACTCTCAAATTGAGAGCCTTATTTATTTCATTATTGTTGTTACACACACACACACACACACACACACACACACACACACACAAACGTATTGAGTCTCTCCCAAGAATGAGCCCCTTAAATTGTTACTCAATACAAAGCAGGTAGCATTGAAACTTCATAAACACAAAGAAAAAATGGCATGTTATTGATATTCTAAGATCTTCTTGG
This sequence comes from Grammomys surdaster, assembly GCF_004785775.1. Classification (NCBI taxonomy): domain Eukaryota; kingdom Metazoa; phylum Chordata; class Mammalia; order Rodentia; family Muridae; genus Grammomys; species Grammomys surdaster. The sequence goes on from NW_021604563.1 coordinate 3,438,387, forward strand.
AACTGAAGGAGTATGTTTGGGAAAGCATATCAACTTTTACTCTCAGAAGAATTTGCTCAATACAAAACTTATAGAGGTGAATGGGTTGAGAATATAATTTTCAAAACAAAATCTTTCTTTGCTTATACATCAGTGTTTATTGCAGAACCATTCATAGTACCTAAGTTATAGAACCAACCTAGGTATGCAATGGCAAAAAGAAAATGTGATATTTATACATGGTATAACGTTTTCCATGACAAAAAATGAACATATATGATTTACAGGAAAATGAGTTTGGAGGAAATTGCTACTGAAGATCATCTTATTAACTGAATTAAGCCAGTCCCCAAAAGATCATTATCATGTTTTCTCCCATATGTGGTTCTCTTTATAAAGATACATAAAATCATGTATGGATGTGTGTCATGAAACTAGAAGTGATACTTCCAAGAGAACAAAGAGGGCTAACATTATAGGGTCAGATTGAGAACACAGGTACAGGCTATGGGAGTTGCATGTATGAAATATCCTCAGGCAACACAACACTGTTTATTGTAAATATATACAATGGAATCCAGGAGAATTCTCTGTTTCACATGATAGTTGTATGCATTCATTTTATATTTTAGATCTTAATCACTTGCCATCTGAGGAGTTCACAAACATTTCTAGTAGTTCTACATCCATCCCTTAGCACGTATCACACTGAAACATAATTACTTCTATTTTAAAGATCTAATTTTAGTTTTAGTCATATATAGCTGTGTGCATGTGTATGTGTGCGTGTGTGTGTGTGTGTGTGTGTGTGTGTGTGTCTGTCTGTCTGTCTGTCTGTGTCAGTGTATGTATATGATTATGGGTGTGTGTATGTATGTGTGAGGACAGTCACTTGCTGGGCAGAAAAGGGTGTTGAATCATGTAGAACTGGAGCTCCAGGCAGATGTAAGTCATGCAACATGGATTCTGGGAGTTGAATTCAGCTCCTCTGTAAGAGCAGTGCGAACATTTAATGAGCAATCCCTCCAGCCATCAATTACTTACATTTTAAAGGTAAATGTAAGAAAAATATGGAATTTTTCATCGAAGACTATATCAAAGCAAGAGTAGCATACATATTTTTGAAAACACAAAAAACAGATATCTTTATGACAGCCACATTGGCTTAATAGTTTTAAACAGATGAATTATGTTTTAGACATAGGTCAAAAACTTGAAACCTATAAATACACATAACTGTGGAGGTTGACTGTGTGTAGTCAGTTTTACAACTAGAGTTATGTATGCTTTTGCAATACATCCTAGACAACCTAAGTCCTTTCAAAATACTAGTCATAAGCCACACTGTGCCATCACCACATATACAATCACTCAAAGCTGAGATTTCGAGGTGTTTTTAAAACATATTTTATAAGACATACAAATGAACAGTTTTTCAATTATTGAAGTTCTATTTATATATAGACACCAAAGCCTACACCTGAATTCAACATTGAGATAACGAGTGTTACAGCAACAAATTTAGGACAAAGGCATAAAACAAATTAGAAACTTCCAAAAGGCTTTAGACAGCTTAAAACTTCTTTGAAAATAATTCAAGGTAACAAATGATTTTTTTTCTTAATGTTGACAATTTAAAGTAGCAGGAAAAGAAAAAAGAACAACAACAACAAGCAAAAGCTAAAAATAAAACTCAATATAAGAAAATGTGTATTTGGGGGTAGATTAAAGGCAATTTACCTAAGGAAGTTCATAACAATATCCATGATAATTAACTAAATTTTTAAGTCCTGCATGAATTCCCCCACCCTAACTTATGACATTCATTTTCTACATAGTCTTTTTCACCTTGTCTGCTCAAAATTACATATTAATGTCCTCTAGAAGCAACTATATAGACACTTCCAAAATAATACTTCAGCATATTTCTAGGTAGTCCTTCTGCTTGTTATAATGGAATCATCCTGGATTCAACAAAAAAAATCATTGAATATAAGAGTAATTGAAAGCCAGATTACCAGAATCTGGCTTTCTACTACTCCTATATAACTTTATTTTAATCAGTGATAACTGCAGTTGGGGGATTTTCAATGTTAGGTTTTGAACACGTGGGAAATTAATCATTAAGGACATCAACTTTTAGCATTTTAAGTTTTAGGGGTCTTTTTAACTGGAGGAATTTTGATGTTCCAAGATTCCAACACCCATTATTTTGTCGTCGAGGACTGTGTTTATGATCAACATAAGAAATAAAGCTCTTGGTTAGGGATTCTTGAGGAATTACCCCATGCCCTCTAGATTGTCTAGGATTGTAACCAGTCACCACAGAAGCTAAATTACTTGGAGTTACAGTCACAACCTTGGAATAAATGTATCTTTCAGGAAAACAAAAGAAGCAAGGATTCTCCTGAAAGGGAAGTTTTGGTAGATGGTGAAGTTCAGCACAAGGCAGTTAGTGGTGGATGTGGCAAGAGCTCACATAACAAGGATATTTTGAATGTAGTACAATATTTCCTGATTAGTTATACATGGCATATGTAAGAGACAGAAAGAAACAAAAATCATGGAGATGAAGAAAAGGAAATGGAGAAGAATTTTTACCATACTGTCATGAGAACTTGACATTTGAAGCTTCATCACTAATGAACAATCTGGGCATGACAATAAATCTTAGTGTTTGGTGGGCATTGAGCAGCAGTTCATAGTAGCTTACTGGTCAGACAGCCTAGCCAAAGCAGTCATATTCTTTCATTAAACCTTGTTTCAAAGCAATAAGAAGGGAGTGATAGAACTGGACACATTGCCTCCTTTTGTCTTTAATATGCACACAGGCAGGCACACAAACATGCATACACCAAACACACACACACACATACACACACACACACATACACATGTGCAAATAGAAAAACATCAAGGACATTTCTAGATATTTTGTCCTACTTCTTAATAAATTTACCTGGCATCTGATCATCACAGTGTATTGCATTTATTTAATCAAAGCTTCACCCATCTCAAATAACAAGCTGATTAATGAGTCAGTTATTTTTACTAGTTTTTGAAACCTCAGTTATTATTTTAGACTGTCTCTAAAGCAGTCAAAATGTGAAGAGATGCTTGATTTCTTAAGATGAGTTTCAGTGAAGAGTTAGGACCTAGTAAGTCACTTTCAAAGAATATCTGTAGATGTTTTCAGCCCTTGTGACAATCCTAGTTCCATGCCCCACCATGGAAACTTAATCTTTTTATGATTCAGAATTGCATTGGCTATGAATTCTTCTGTAAAATTAAAGATGAATTCTGTATTTGAAAGGATGTACTGCATTTCTAGAGTGTTTGTCCAGCATGGTCAAGACCCTAGACTCCATTCTCAGAACCGCAGACACACACAAATAGAAAATAATGTAAGTCTATTTTCAAAGAGGTCAAGATGACCTATTTCAAGCCATAGAGACATTTCTTCCTCCTTCACCTCAGAACATCTTATTGTCCTTCCAAGGCAAGCAATTTAAATCTAGCTATAGAAATAGAAATTTCCCAGTTCCCTCAATTCATTCCTCAATAAAAAGGGAGCATGTCTGAAGAAGTACAAGCTTGGAGAATACAAAGAATGAAAACAAAATGCTTTATATAAAATATGAGGTCAAATTAGTCTTTACTAGATCAATCCAAGAAGCACCAGCCACCAGTTTAGTTGCCAAAATCTCTACTTGAGGAATTGGATGGAAGAATCAGGGTAAAGAAGCATTTATCATAATATATTCATTATCTGAGTTAGCATAGAGAATTTGCTTCTAAATTTTTTATTAGGATATTTTAATTGTGTGATGTAAGGGATTTCATTATGGCATATGCATCATGTGCATTGATCATATTTGCTCCAGGTCTCCTTTCAGAAAAGAATGGTTGAGTATTTGCTTAGGTCTTTTCTGAGGAGTATGCTAAGGCTCCAAAGGATTTAGCCACTGATCACTTGATTTCCTTCATAGATCTTAAAGCGTAAACAATGGGAAATTTTTCAGGAATGTTTTCTGAGTTACTATTTTAGAATCTTCAATTTCAGAAAACCCTAAGAACACAAACAAAAAACAAAAGCAAGAACAAAAACTATCCAAAGTCACTTTAGGGATAGTGCTAAGTATCAACAATATGCTTTTGTCTTTCACCATCAGATGAAGATACAGCAGCCATTTCATCATTTGTCTGAGCTTTACCTTCCCAACTCATTTAGTATTTGTCTGCCCAGGAAACTTCCTCTAAATTTTCTTCAGCCCAAGCTCCTTTCTATCAAGAAATCTTAAATGTACAGAAAACTGTCAAATAAAAACTCTGTTATATGATATAGCATAATCAAATTAGGACAGTTTGAGAACATATTTTCTTATAACTGAGATAATTAACCTGAGTATCTAAAGTATTCAATGTTACTCTTAACTAATTTGAAGACACAAGCCACATTTTAGCTTCCTACTGTTTGCATAAATCAGGAAAGTTTGACTTGTCTCATTCTATATGAATTACATTTAGGACTTAGTTACCTCATCTACTACACTGTCAATGACATATAGCTCTGCAATGAGGTTTGCTATAGTTCATGGTTGTCAACTTTGTGGTATTCAGAATCACCATGGACACAACTTTCTGCACATATCTGAGGAATTATTTTATTTAATTTAATTGTGGTAAGAAGAACTATCCTAATTTTGGGAGATACTTTTTCCTGAACTGGGGACCAGAATTGAATAAAATAAAAATGGGAGCTGTGTTTAAGCAGTCATTGCTCTCTGCTTCTTAACTGTAGATAGAATGAGACCAGCCTCCTCAAACTCTTGCCACTGTGACTTCCTTGCCATAATAGACTGTGTTCTCAGACTCTGAGCCAAAATAAGACCTTCCTTTCTTAAGTTGGCATTGTTAGGTATTTTTTCACAGCAGCAAGACAACTAATAAAGGTTTCCTTTAGTATGTGAAATTCAGGAACAAATACTCCAGGGGGCTAGAATAGATCCCCTTAATTCCTTTAAAATCAGAGTTTCCAGTATATTAACCATCTGCTAGAATAATTATTATAGATATAACTCCATGGGAATATACAGCTTAATAGACTTGTTTTGGTTGAGAAGAAATAAATTGATCAGATCTTGCAGAAATATTAAATTTTCTAGACCCTTGTAACCCTTATTAAGAAACTATGAACCTAAAACTTAAACAAATAAAAACAACAACAACAGCGACAATGAAATCAACAAAAGACAGCCCAGGAAATACTCTCCAATATCTATGATGAATGTATATTTTCTTTAAGTTCACTCAGTTCTTTATAGGTAAAGTTTACACCATTGTAATATCTTCTGTTATTTTCTGTTCATCTGTATAGCATTAAGCATTAGCTCAATTATATATTCACTAAACTATATTTTATGATTATATTTCTATTATTTACTTGTCATATAATTGTTCTTGATTGTGTGGGTTTTATGAGGCCATAGACTGTATAGTGAGATCCCACTTCCTGTTTCAAGGTAATATTGCTACTATCTCTTAAAAAGAGGCTAGGCTACAGATTCAGGGAAGAGATTCTGGGAAAGCATAGGAGGAATATATCCAGATATAAGCAAGGAAGAGATGTAAAAGGGTTCAGAAGACAGTGACGCTGCTGAAACCTGGACCTTGAATTGCTAGCCTCTTCAGTTATACAGAAATAGATTTCTGATTTTTTATGCTGCTGAGTCTGTGGTGTTTTGTTGCAGCAGCACTAGTGAACTATTGCCTACAGCTAACTATCTTTTTAGTGACTTATGTATGAAATAAAAGTAGCCTATAAATTTGCAGTTACAAATACAGTTATTCATAAAGTATTTTGAAATTGTGAGGCTTCTCATTTAGTGTTATTGTGAGTATCGCTGTTCATACTGACCTCTTTTAGAGCTGAGTGGTAAGGAGTCATTGATGACTGGCTTGTCAAGTCTACACCTGTTTCATTCAACACATGCTTTTGTGCCTGTTATGTTCCAGGCACTAATCTAGATATTGGGTATGAAGTGTCGAATAGCAAACTTGTCTGATTCATGAAGCCATCACTTCAGTAATGGTTGCAGTGAATAGTAATTTGTTTCTTGTTTTTACAAGAGTAGGTTTGCTACCTTAATGACTTTAAGATAATAGTCAACCATTTTATAATTGGTTTTTATTGATACTTCAATGCAGCTTTTTTAAGTTGGGGGTTTTTCAAAGGCCCAAATATTTTGAACTGCTCCATTTTAATGACATTTAACAGTGCATAGCATATTGTATGTAGCCGCTCAGCAAATGCTTGATAAATTGCTATAATTGCTGCTGAAATTTTCTATGGTAGAAAGTGTTAGTTAGCACCACATACTCAATTTTCCACAGTGTTAGCTGTAATAATTGCAACTGTTATCCTTTACCATGCTGAGATGTTGCTTCATTTCAATATTAATTGTTCAGGCCTATAATGCTGGTCTCATGTTTTAATATTTATTTTAGGAGATGGAAGAATAGAGAGTTGATTTTTAAAAAGTATTTAAAATTGCTTCAGACTCTGTTGTTAGCCTTCCTTCTCTGTGTAAGTACCAGTTGTTAGCTAGAGTCTGATAACATATTGTTGAAAAGGATGTTTACTGATGAACTAACACATGGTAAGGAAACTGTTTTCTGAATTGCTGCCAAAATATGATAAAGTATCTTGGCTACTATTATGGGGAAAATTTGACATTTTTAAACTGATACAATTTTCTTATATTAGTTTCAACATCACTTTTGGGGCATTATGATCAATTTTAATTTTCCTATGTTTGTTTGATATTATTATTTTATATTTGGATATTTTTTGAGAGGAATTGAGTTTTACTTTTGCTAAATTCATTTCTATCTGAACTCAAAACTATCAAGTTCTGTTGTTTCTTTCTTTGTGTTAATTCCTACCATATTAGTTCTGAAGTAGATTTGAGCACAATTCAGTATATACACTTTAAAACAGAGATAATGAAGAGTAAATATGCATTCATTGCTTTACAACTGTGTTTTATCACTGGGGATTTTTGAAGATGATACAGATGCACGGGAAAATTTCAACAGATGACCTTAAAGTGCACTAACATTTCAACTGACATTTTCCTACATGATTTATTCTTTGCCCAGTGGTCAGGCAGTGAATCAGTCAAAGTGACTTATCCTGACTCATGAAAAGGTGAAAAGGTATGTTCTCTGTGACTCAACACCTTCCCTGGGGTGATTCAGGAAACACTTTTCAAAGACTTATTCTAACTTTTTAGCTGGTATATACTTCAAATCCTTGAAAACAAAGAAATCAAAACAACAAAATAAATAATGTTTGGTTATTATACTTGTAAAACATGACTCCTTCAAGACTTGATGGTATGCTTGAAATTCATTACCTCTTTCTCTCCAACAAATATGTGTATGTTTTATTTATTGTAAGACTGAGTCCAATGACATTTTCCCTCATATTTTGTATTATGGGTAAGGAAATTATGCACATATTTGAAAATCAGGCAATATTTAAAATTCTATGAAGATTGCACAAAAGACAAAAAAAGCTCCCCAGGTCCAGACAAATTTGACATTAGAAAATAAAGCAATTTATTTTCCTCAAAATGGTAGCTAGCACTGGGAAGGTGACAACTTAAATAGGTTTAACTGTAAAGAACATATCTTTTTTTTTTTTTTGCTACAAGAAGTATATCCAGATAGTGTCTGTAAGTATCAAGAACATTTGCTTTATTGAGAAAAGCCAATTTGTTTTCTCCAAATAAGTACATGCACACAGCTGCTCTTAAAAAGTGCCAAAGCTTTGGTACATGTAAGCAGAGAGAAGGCAAAGGCTGCCTACCAGGACCCCTCTATCCCAGAGTTAGAATTCCACAGGTTTCAAGAGTCGTACAAAATATATTTCCTGTTTTAAAGGGTGTGCAAGTTCAGTCTAGGAGTTCATTATTCAAGAATGTGAAAAATCCTCCCAAATCGATGTAAAAGAAGGAAGAGCATACAATGATTGTCAAATAACAATGGAAGAGCAAGGAAAGAACTGGGCAGTCCATTAATCTCTTTGTCTTATGTCAAAGCCAAATTAGAAGTGAAAGGAAAAGGTAACACTGAGAAAGGAAAAGAAAAGATCTGACTCTACAAACAAGGAAGGCACCTAGTAGAACTGTTGAAAGCATTAAAAAAAATCAATTCTTTTCCCTAATCATAAGAATCTAGGTCTGGAAAGGCAAGAAATATATAGCCCTTGCTTACTAGAATGTGTTATAGTGCAACATGAACACAGAGAGGGGGGAGGGAGGGATGGAGGGAGGGATGGAGAGAGAGAGGGGGGAAGGAGGGACTGAGGGAGGGAGGGAGAGAGGGGGGAGGAACAGAGGGAGAGAGGGGGAGAGGGACAGAGGGAGGGAGAGAGAGAGAAAGAGAGAGAGGGAGAGAGAGAGAGAAAGAGAGAGAGAGAGAGAGAGAGAGAGAGAGAGAGAGAGAGAGAGAGAGGCAGTTGGCCTCTTCTTTGAAATGAAATGGAGATGAGAAGGTAGCCTCATCATATCAGTAGAGTTCAGTAACTACAAGTAGATGTTGGTATCTACACCATATCGGTTCTTCAGAGTTTAAAATTATAGTCATTTAAATCAGGAAGCCCACTAGAATTTAAAATAACACAGATTTGGCCTATTACATATACATATAATTGCAACAGTAAAATAATCTTAACATTCATTTGTCGGTATATGAGGCCTAAAATTTTGGGGTTGTGGCTATAAAATGCAGGCCTGTATGTACAACAAAGGGGGGCTAGAGCAATATCACACAAAAGAATAGGTTGTGTCCTTTTCCACACTGCAGCAACTTAATAATTTCTGAAATGTAGAGTATATTCTTGCTTGTTGATACAATTTTTTTCTAGATAATTGCTTTGAGCTCTGGGCGGCTTGTGGTATATCGAAAGATTTGCAGAAATAATCATACAATGTGCAAGTAACTAGAAACTTCCAAGACCTGTCATTGACCATAATGTTAATGCCTATCTAAAAAAAAGAAATGACAAATCTGAGAATCTGTGTCTATTGTGTGAAACCTTATTGTGTTTGGGGGCATGAGAAAACACTTTTATATGATACTTTTGAAAACTCAAATTATCTCCGAGTATTGAGTATCTACACAAGTCCGCAATCTTACTGTTAACTCTTCATCATCCTCAAGTTCATTATAGAATGAATGTTTGTGTTTCTACATTAATTCATAGTCTGAAGTCCTAATTCTCAATGTGATGGTATTTAGAGATGATAATTTTAGGGAAGTAATAAGGTTTAAATAAGGCCAGAGAATAGCATTTCCAAAGTAGACTAAATGGCCTTATAAAAAGAAGACAGTGGTTATATTCTAGGTATACTCAAAGCAAGAGTCTTATGAGCTCAGGGAGATAGAAAGTAGCTAGAGACTGAAAGAATATACGTTTGAATAAAACCCATATTTGTCTCTCAAGTCTCCAGAATTCTGAGATACAATTTATGTCACTTCTATCAGCTAGTCAGTCTCCTTCTGTAATGACAATCTAAGCTGCCTAACGTAAGACTCTAAAAGATATGGGACCAAAAAAAGATTGGAATAATTTCTAAGTTTAGAATAAAGATAGAAGAAGCAAACATTAACTTTATTACTGCTGATTTCAAGCTGGGCATTTTGTTGTATGCCTTTTATCTCAGTACTTGAGATGTAGAGGCAGGCAGATCTTGGTGAATTCCCCAGACAGACATTCTAAATAACAAGATCCAGGCCAGCCCGGGCTATATATTGAAACTCTGTTTGAAAATTAAATAAGTGAATATGTGTAAAACATAATATACATACATACATACATACATACATACATACAATCTTTCTTCAAAAAATGTCTTAGTTATCTTTAGATCTCATATATGAGTGTAGCCCTATAATTTAAGAGTAGAGCTAAAAATTTCCCATCATATCATAGGCATAGTGTTATAATTAAATTCATTATTCATGTGCTTATGTTGAAGCTAATATAAGTCAACTCACCTGACCAGCTTTCTAAAGATTAGCATATGTATTTTTGCACTGTACATACTACTTGGTAATAAGCACTATGCTAATTTTATTATATTTTATGATTATTTTTGATAGCATTTATTACAATTATAAAAATACTTACAAAATAGGATAATTTTAAAACTGAAGCAGCTTCATATACATTATAGCTTTATCATTTCTTGACAAAATTCCAAGACCAAGTTAAGTAGCTGATGTATATGATCTAGTTTGGGCAACTATACTCTGTGATATGAATAAAGTAACAGAGTTGTTCGATAACATCTTCCTCCAAATATATGTCTATCATTAAATAATACATGACTCTGTACACGTAAGTAAGCTACAATCACTCATCTCATTATTGCTGGTAACAACAATGAATATGTTAATGGTAAAAGTAAAAAGGCATTAAAATATAGATCTTTTCAGTCTTTTGATATTTACTAATCTCTAAGTATTGTTAGATATTTTGTTAAATGATGAGGGTTTATAGTTTTGTACAAATATGTTTAGTACTGCAATATTCCCTTGATGGATTATTTCCCTGACCAGTATTAAGTGACATTCTATATTTCATTATTCATTTTGTTTTGAAGTCAGTTTTTCAGATAGTAAGCTAATCATTATTGTTTATGTCCTAGGCTCATTTCTCAGAGTTCTCTCCACAATCTTCATAGAGATAACATCTGGTATGTTTCTTGGAGGGAGCAAAAAAAAATCCTGCTTTTTAATATTCCTGTCTACTAACAAGTGTCTTTTGATGAGGAAGTTGAAACTTTCTCTACTCAATATTACTATCAACAGATGGGAAGTGATTACTATCATTGTGTTTGTTTTTTTTAGTCCTCTTTGTTTAGCTACTGGGATAGCATTGCTTGCCCCCACCCTGACACAAACATCAGGACCAAGAAGCAAGTTGTAGAGGAAATCATTTATTCAGCTTACACTTCCACATTGCTATTCATCATCAAAGGAAGTCAGGACTGGAACTCAAGCAGGTCAGGAAGCAGGAGCTGATGCAGAGGCCATGGAGGGATGTTACTTACTGGCTTGCTTCCCCTGGCTTGCTCAGCTTGCTTTCTTATAGAACCCAGGACTATCAGCCCAGGGATGGCACCACCAACAGTGGGCCCTTCCACATTGATCACTAATTGAGAAAATGCCTTACAGCTGGATCTCATGGAGCCATTTCCTCAAGGGAGGCTCCTTTCTCTGTGATAGTGCTAGCTCGTATCAAGTTGACACACAAAACCAGCCTATATACATAGTGCCTTAAAGATCCTGCATTTTGTATTTACTGTCATTTAAATTTTTATCATTCTCCTTGAGGGATTCAGTTCCTCTACCTTGACTTTAAGCCTGGGGGTTTGTCTTTCATTTGATCCATTGCATTGATGATTCTCCACAGAGCCTTTTACTTGATTTATTCAAATTTTCATTACAAAAGTTACTTTAGCATTAGTTCTCTTCAATATTTCTATCTCTTTATTGAATTCTATCTTTACATCCAGAATTGTCTTCCTTATTTTATTCAACTATTTGGTTCTCTTTTCTTGGTTTCATTCTGGCAATCATTTATATATTTTCTGATTATAGAACATACTTATAATTCTTATTTGAAGTTCATTGTCTGGGGATATTACCATGAAATAGCCAATATTATAAATTGAAATATACAAATATACATACAATAAAATATACCAGGAGGTATATTGTTTTGTTTATATTGTAGTGTTTGCTCATGGGACTGGGACATACTGGGTCAGGTTATTGGTTTGACTTTTGATATCAATGTCTGTCCCACCTTTTTTGGGAGGATATTTGAATTTCTATTTGCCATTTTTCCAACCTGGCATGTTGGTGCCTCCTCTGGGTAGTGTTATAGGTCCAAACCTAGGGTCATTCAGTGCAGAACTTTGATTAGGGCATCAGAAGTAGCTGTAGCTTAGCTACAGAAAGGTGGTGTTTCTGCCTCATGAACAAGCCCTCTGTCTGTACAGCTAGCAGTTCTTCGAAAATTTAAGCTGAAGTGCTGGAGGGAAGTAGATTGAAATTCCCAGGGCAATGCTAGGAAATTGAACTCGACAAGAATCTCCTGCTAACAGTGTTTGTATACCAGATCGAAGGGAAAAGGGAGCTCTACTTTGGAATGTGTCAGGAGCTCAGTGCATGTCTGGCTTGGGTTACACTGGGATGAAGAAGAAAGTGCTACCTGGCCAGCACCTGCACAGGGGCTAGTTTCATCTTTAAATGATAGCAGTTTGCAGTATGAGGGGTTAGTTTCACCTATGTAAATTAAGTACAGCAGGTTTTTAGATAGCAGTGGTGTAGCATTTCAAGAGATATTAAGAAGAACATACTTGCAAACCACAATTGGCCTTGGCACAGGTCCATCATGTTTGTTTGTTTGTTTGTTTTGGGCTTTGGTTTTTGTTTTGGAGCCAGAGATCAAACCTAGGGCTTTGTGCATGTTTAGCAAATGCTCTACCACTGAGCTACATACTCAGATTCTTTTTATGATATTTTAGCTTTGTTTGGAAAATGATAGTACCAGGAAAAATTGCAACAGAGTACATGTAGTATTCTGAGCTTTATTCTTACTATTGTACATGAATCTCTAATTATTCCCAAAGTTTAAGCAAAATTAATTAGTGGATTTGTATAAACTAATAAGAAAATAAAGACAATTACCCAAGAAAAAGGCCTATTATTCTCCAAACTTGAATATAAAAAAGATAAGAGAATGAATCACAGAAAAAATCAATCAGTATAATAGGATGAGAGAAACCAAAATGACAAAAGAATACAATTCAAATCCAAATATATTAGAAAACATCAACATTGTAAGTTGTCATATTCATATGTTAGAGAAACTCCAAATGACAAAGTTTGAATATGTGAAGTAATAATTGAAATACTTACAAGGAGAAGCAAACATGCCTACTACTTTATGTCAAGTTCGAAAGAAACCAGGACAAATGGCATCTCTGGTACCTATTATAGCACCAAAGCACATGCTGTCCTCCTTGTAATACTGTGATTTACTGGCATGCTGGCTCTTCTCAGCTCTTCTCACCCTACTCCTTACCCTAAACTTCTTCGGTTCATGGGCTTCTCTCACACAGCTTCTCACTCCCTTATAACCCTATTTTGGATACATCTTCTCCCTTGTCTTCCTTTTTTGACCACCTCTCTCTTAATCCCCTCTTTTGGTTATCTCTCTTCTACTTTCTCTCCTCCATCTCTCTTCTCTCATGGCCCAGTCCAGTCTGTTCAGTCTATTACTTTGTCTTTCTACTCTAGACTTCTCTAGATGCTTCTAGCTGTTATCTCATGGCTATATCCCCCTCTGACTGGAAATTTAGCTCAGCGGTTAAGAGCACTTGTTGTTGCAAAGGACCTGGGTTCAATTCTGAGCATCCACATGTAGACTCACCACCTCGTGAAGCACCAGCATGTGTGTTTCACACACACACATGAAGGCAAACACTCGTACACATAAAATAGTAAAAATAAATAAATAAAAAGAGAAAACCTTCCTCTCAACCATAACTTGAGGAGGTCATATACTTAGTTTATACATCTGATGTTGCAACCCTCAGTTTATATATGTGGTGGCAAAACACTCAGTATATACACAATCAAAATAATAGACTTCAAAATAACTAAATAAGGTTATATAGATTTGGAGATCACAGTTATACTAACCTTGGTCAAATGAATAGAAATAGAACTCACGCAGCTAACATTTGGAAAATATACATTTTACTCCAAACACACATAAGATACTCACAAAGTGGATTCAAACATAGTCCAAAAATTAGTAAACTATCCATGGTTTAGCAATGATAAAGAGGAAAGACTGGAAATTCATAAAAAAAAAAAACTAAAAAAAATTCTGAAGAAAAATTAAAACAGAATTGTAAACAATCCCTAGGTGAAAGAAGGCACATGCGAATTGGAAAAAGATTTTCAGTTAATTAAAATGGAAATATTACAAAATAAAATTCTCATTTTGAAACCAGAGCAGTACTGACAGGAAAACATGCCATTTTTAATAAATGTTGATGGAATTAGAAACAGTAGATCAAGTTCCAAAAACTTAAAGAGGAAATAATAAAAATACCAAATTAATGAAATGATAATTAGGAAATACTGAATGGCCGGGCAGTGGCGGCTCACGCCTTTAATCCCAGCACTTGGGAGGCAGAAGCAGGTGGATTTCTGAGTTCAAGGTCAGCCTGGTCTACAGAGTGAGTTCCAGGACAGCCAGAGATACACAGAGAAACCCTGTCTCGAAAAACCAACAAACAAACAAACAAAAAAAAGGAAATACTGAATGTGTCAAAAGCAAGCTCCTCAAATAGACCAGTAAAATATATAATACTACAGGAACCTTGAGAAAAAAAAAAGAAAAGCACAAAAAGAGTGATTATAAAAGCACCAGCACACAGAATTTTTTTTTGTTGTTTTTGTTTTTTTTTGTTTTGTTTTTTCGAGACAGGGTTTCTCCATATATCCCTGGCTGTCCTGGAACTCACTCTGTAGACCAGGTTGGCCTCGAACTCAAAAACCCACCTGTCTCTGCTTCCCAAGTGCTGGGATTTAAGGCGTGCGCCACCACTTCCCAGAATGTTATAAATACATTTTAAGTGGTAGATGAAATAAAAAGGAATTGCTTGGCATTATTTCAATTAAAAGATGATTGCAGAAAAGAAAAGGGGAAATCAAAGTACACCACTATGGACAGTGCATGTGCTAAGTAAATACCAACTCTCACATAAGATTATCCATTAAGAAAACTTTTATAATTTTAAGGGTTTTTTAAATCAAAAATAGACTTTTATACAATATATTCGATTACAGTTTCCCAGCCACCAATGCATCTCAGATCGTCTCTGCTCCCCACCTACCTCAGTTCTCATTCTTTCTTTCTCTCAAGATACAGACATCTAAAAACAATAATGGGATACCATATAATAAAATAAGATGAAATAAAAACAAAAAACAAAAACAAATCAGAACAGGCTGAAGAAAACAAATGACCAGAAGCAAAAGCACAAGGAACACATACAGACGCAAAGACACTCACATTGGCACACACAGAAATCTCATAATAATACAACATCAGAAACCATAATATATTTACAAAAGACCTGTAAGGTGGGAAAAAAAGAGTGTTTTTATTAATTTCCAGTCTTTTTCCTCTCTTTAAGTTTCTTATGTGTGCTTGGAGTATAAGAAAGAAAAGGAGGGAGGGAGGGAGGAAAGAAGGAAGGAGAACAAAAAGAAATAAGGAAAGAAACATAGAAAGAAGTAAGGAGAGAGAGGGAGACTGGGGGAAGAGGGGGAGGGGGAGGGGAGGAAGAGGGAGAGAGGAAGGGGGAGGGAGAGGGAGAGAGAAAGAACAGTGTCCAGACAAAGCATCAAGGGAATGGGCAGGCACCTAAAAAGCACTATTGAGTTTATTTTGTGTTTGCTTGGCATAGGGCCTACCTTAAGAGTGGCTTGTATCCCCAATGAGACTCTATTTGAGAAAACTAATTTTTCATTTTGAAGTGGTTATCAAGTCGAGCTAGCTTCTAGATTAGGGATGTGGTGCTTGTTTCTGGGATCCCATCTTGTTTGGACCTCTTTAAGTACAATGCATGCTGTCACAGTCTGTAGGAGTTCATATGTGCATCAGCCCAGCTGTGTTTGGAAGGCCTGTTTTATTGGTGTCCTCTGTGCCCACTGGCTCTTAGAATCTTTCTACTTTCTCTTCTGAAGGATTCCCTGACTTCTGAGGGAAGGGATTTGATATACATATCCCATTTAAGACTGAGTGCCTCAAGGTCTTTTACTCTCTGTTGTGAGTCTCAGTATCTGTTCCCATCTACTGCTATGTTAAGTTTTTAAGTCAAAGATCAAGGTGCTTGCTGATGGGGTGATTGATTAAACACATCACTCTCTGCTCCATAGGTAGTGCCTTGAGGCTATATCTTCACATGGTTACAGGGATAAAGAAACAACCTCAATCACATTTCTAAGGAGCTGGAAGGGTTTGCAACCCATAGGAAGAACAACAATATCAACCAACCAGACCCCCCAGAGCTCCCAGGGACTAAACCACCAACCAAAGAGTACACATGGAGGGACCCATGGCTCCAGCTGCATATATGTACCAGAGGAAGGCCTTATCTGGCATCATGGGAAGAGAGGCCTTTGGTCCTGTGGAGGCTCAATGCCCCAATGTAGGGAAATGCTAGGGCAGTGAGGTGGGAGTGGGTGGGTGAGCAGCCTCATAGAAACAGGGAGCCTGGGAATAGGATAAGGGTATTGCAGAGGGAAATTGGGAAAGAGGATAACATTTGAAATGTAAAGACATAAAATGTCCAATAAAAAAACAAGACAAGAGGGGTATTTCTTGATGAGATTTCCCATCATACCTCAACTACTTTCTAAATTTTCAAACCTCTATATAGTATTGAACCACACTAAACTAACATGAAGACCATAATAGAAAAGATATGAAGTTCCAGAATCTAGTGCAGTACTTCTTAATCTGTGGGTTGCAACCTCTATGAGAAATCAAATGACCCTTCACAGAGGTAACCTAAGACCATTGAAAAACACAGATATTTACATTATGATTCATAACAGTAGCAAAATTATAGTTAAGAAGTAGCAATGAAAATAATTATATGCTTGGTTGTCAATATGTGAGGAACTGTCACAGAATTAAGTAGGATGAGAACCACCGCTCTAGAAATTAATCAATCATAAATCACCCTTGCCATCACTGATTGTATTGTAAGTGTCCCTTGGTGCCAAACTGCCTGCACTTACCAAGCCATCTAAGGAAGCTACCAATTTATTTTCTTCATTTCCCTCATGCCTTCTTCTGTGTGTGTAGTTTGATAAACCATATTGAAGCTACTTTAGTTGAATATGGTTCCAAAGTCCTTTCATGTTGACTTGACAGAGAATGTCACTACTAGTATATTATTCATATTGCTTCTGACTATTCACAGAAAACATTATATCCATGGTAAGAATTGCATGTGATTTACATCAGCACTTTAATAGCCACCCACCTCTATTTTCTGTCTATGCCCAAATTGAAATGAAAAAGACTTTCAGAATGCCTGAAAGAAGCATATTGAAGACTGTCAGGAAAGGAATCTAAAAGTGTTTCAATAAAGAGTGCAGAATTAAAACATTAAAGACTTCAAAATCCTAAGCCTTAAGACAAAACAAAAAACAGTATAAATCTTAACTGAATGAGCATATAAGCCTTTCATTCTTCCTTTTAATGGACAGTTTTGAATGGTTAAGACTTGGATTCTGGGAATAATATCAATAAGATATACTATAAGTGATTGAGGTACTGGGGAGTAAGTGAGTTTCCAAATGTGGGATTACCAAATCCATCCTTATTTCATTTTTCCTAATTGAGGGTGCACTGAAGAGTCAAGAGTCCAGAATGTAGAATCCATAATGTTTAAAAAAAAATTCTAGCAAGATACTAGATAAATGTACTTCAATGATAATAAGAAAAATGAGAGTTAATTTTATGGATAATAGTAAAGTGAAAGTCTAAAAATAATCTTGTTTTCCATTCTGTGCAGGGCCTACATATTCTGGCTTAAAAAGAGGATTACAGAATAAAAGTAGCTTTCTCGATAGCTTGGTACCATCATGTGCACTGACTCTAGGCCAGTATTTACCTGGCCAATGTGTTCCCACTACATTGACTTGTTTGGAATCTCGCCTCACAAGCTGCAAACACTGTAAAAATGGACAGAGTTCATCTCAGTGCATAATAAGAAGTTTTCTTCTTGAAATAGCTTCAAATAATGGTCCCATATGGAATGGAGAAATTGGCTAAAGTATTATTGGAATATGTAGTAAAGACCGCAGCAATAAACTGAGCTGTTCCTTCCAGTATTTAATGAAGGGGATCCTATTGGATGTAGGATTATAGTATGTGCTAGATTAAAATCTGAGTTTTGTTACAATAATATCTATGAGGTTATGTCAGGTCAGAAACTAGGATCACAGTATTTTTATACTTTAGAAAATACATGCTCTAAAACAATCAGACTCTGTTGTTCCCTCTCTACCTTTTTATCAGATGCCCATGCTTTAGTGTCTTGAATAAAGTTGTACTCTTGTGCCCCAGCAGTTGATAGTAGTACATCCATATGAGCTAAAGCCAGTCATGTTTTGCTTGTTCCCAGTCTATTGACAGTGATTATACATAGATAATAAGAAGACTGAGGCTTGGACAACTAGATTTCCAAATAACTTGCATTTAATCCTGTGAGGATCGATTCTGTATTTAAATTGCCTATTTACTTTTGACAAATCGGTACATAGCTAAAATACATTTAATTTGATTAGATTATATAAGATATAATTTAATATTTTTAATATTGTCTCCTTACTCAGTTACCATCACCAAAAATATGAAGAAATAGATTCAGCTGCTTAAATGTTAAGAGGACTAAAGTCAAGTTTTCTCCCTTAAAGGTATGCAATAGTTGAACTAAGATTTCCTAATTTATCTTTTTTATAAAGCAAAAAAAAAAAAAAAAAAAGCCTTTGCAGCAGTTTGGTATCCAGTGAGTGTGACACGCCCACCATTCTACAACATTGAGTGTTGACTCAAAATGCACAATGTCTTCTCCTGCATCATTGCTTTACCTTCCAGAAAAGTTGGATATTGTTGTTTCTTTTTTATTTGTTAGCAACACTGTGTGGTGTCTCTTAGACCTACCATAGTCTCCTCTTTCATTAAAACTATAATTTTTCAGACAGAAAAAGTTCTCTGGATGATATGGTTATAAAAGACAGTGAGGTTGGCTGGAGAGATGGCTCAGAGGTTAAGAGCACTGACTATTCTTACAGAGGTCCTGAGTTCAATTCCCAGCAACCACATGGTGGATCATAAAAGACAGTGAGGTTACTATGACTTATTGAAATGTAGGAATTCTGCTGAATTGCCTACTCACCACAGCAAACACACACACACACACACACACACACACACACACACACACACACATACACTTCTATCTCAGCCAAAGTGTCTGCTATTGTGTTTACAGGTCTCCTGAGAACTACTGGAAATGAATTGGCTATTAGAAGACTATAAAAATGAGGCAGCATGGTATGAATTATCTTATTGCTTCTGACCCTTAGTGTCAGTCTCTCCCCTACTCAACTTCTACCTTTCGATTTCTCTCTCCAGAGGATGGCTGTTCTATCACTATGATCTCTGTATTTCTTACGTATTGTACCTGGAAAGTTCACTTTTGAAACAACCCAGGAAATTTATTCCATACTGATGAACTGACCATTCCCAATATGAAGATGTGAGATTTAAGGACTATTTAATATATTCATTCCTGCTTGTGATATAAAGGTCTTTCCCCCCTGTTTTTCTTCCTTTTCTTTCTTTCTTCTTTTTCCTGACTGAGTTCCTTGACTTACCTCAATGATGGATTATGGTTAGGTTATATAAGTCAAGTAAACCCTTTCCTCTCCAAATTGCTTTTGGTCAGAATGTATTATCACACCAATAGAAATCAAACTAGAACAGAGGCACACAATTTTGCCTTGCAAATTGGAATTAAGTACAATTGGGCATATTAGGACCGTAATGGCAGAAAATTACCATATGAAAGCTGTGGGCCAAGACTTTCCTAATGGTTAACCAAACTAGTTTGGGATATTAGAATAGTCATAATGGATAATGATGGTCAGTGCTGTGGTTTGAATGAGGATGTTTCCCATAGGCTCAGATATTTGGAAACTTGGTACCCAGTTGGTGGATCAGGAAAGATCAGAGATATGATTATTTTGGAAGAGGTGTATGTCACTGGGATGGGCTTTGAGGTTTCAAGAGACTCTTGAGATTCACAGTGTTCAATCTCTACCCTGAGGATTTGAATCAAGACGTGAGCTCTCAGTCATTCCTTTGTTCTGCTACCATGGACTTTAATCATCTGAAATTATAAGCCAAATCAAACACATTCTTTTATAAGTTTCTTTAGTCTTGCTGTTTTATCACAGGGATAGAAAAGTAACTAAGACAGCCAGCAACAGTGTAGAGATGTCTTATTTATTTCTTGTTATCTATTGGAATTATCATACTATTTTCCTAATTGTTTGGTTCAAAGTATGACTATACTGTTCCTAGCAACTGTACACTCTCGCATCAGAGTAAAGGTGCTTAAATTTATATTGCTCAACATCATGACAAATGTTTCTCATCAGCCTATTACCATGTCCTGAATCTATAAAAAGCATGGTTGACATTTTGGGATAAACTTTGAAAATGCCCTTTATCCAAATAAGATGACAGCTTATTAGGTCCTTTGTACCAAGTAATGAAAACAGAAGTGCCTTCTTTAGCTTATTTTTCAGTTACATTTTAGAAAGTTTTATTTATTTATTTATTTATTTATTTATTTATTTATTTATTATGTATTACTTTACATCCCTCTCAATTTCCTGCTTCCAGTCATTCCCTCACACAATCCTATAATCCTCCCTCTCCCCTTCGCCTCTGAACAGGTGGAGGGCCCCTGCATGTTCTCCTACCCTGGCACATCAATTCTCTGTGAAGCTAAGCACATTCTCTCGCACTGAGGCCAGACAAAGCATCCCAGCTAGAAGAACATATCCCACATATGGGCAATAGAAGTTGGGATAGCTCTGCCTCCAGTTGTTTGGGACCCACCTGAAGACCAATCTGTACATTTACTACATATGTGCAGGGAGGCCTAGGTCCAACCCTTGTACATTCTTTACTTGATAGTTCAATCTCTGAGATCCCAAAGAGTCCAGGTTAGTTGACTCTGTTGGTTTTCCTGTAGAATTCCTATCCCCTTAATTGTCTGCAATCTTTCCCCCAACTCTTCCTTAAGAGTCTCCAAGCTCCATCCACTGTTTGGCTGTGGGTCTCTGCATCCTGAATCAGCTTCTAGATGGAGCCTCTCAGAGAACAGCCATGCTAGATTCCTGTTTGCAAGCTTAAAAGAGTATCATTAGTAGTGTCAGGGATTGGTGGTGGCCCACAGGATGAGTCTCAGGTTGGACTGGTTATTGGTTGGCCATTCCCTCAGTCTCTGATCCATACCATCCCTGCATTTCTTGTAGACAGGATAAATTTTGCGTCAAAAGTTTTGTGGGTGGTTTTACAAAGGGCATTGTCTATAAAAACATTTTATTTCATATATTCGTGTTTTCTATATAACTTTGAAGCAATCTTCTGCATTTGAACATATTCTCTCAATTCTGAATTTTTCCTTTTTAGGTACCTATCTCATGCTATATATGATCATTTTTCTTGACATTAGAGATAAAATTGGGAACCAGTTCATTGTGGTGCTTGCTTTCATGAAGCTAGTTCAATGGGAATAAAAATATTGGCACAAATTATAATATGAGTGGGATAGAGATTTGTCTCAGCAGTTAATAGTTAATAGTGCGTATTCTTCTTCCAGAGAAATCAAGTGTAGTTCCCAGAACCCACATCAGAAGACTCACAACTGCCTGTAATTCAACTCCAAGGGATATGAGACCTTCTTCAAGCCTCGGAAGATACCTACACTCATACTCATGTGCACACACACACACACACACACACACAGGAACAAGAATATATATATATATATTACATATATATGTATATTATATGTATATATATATACGTGTGTGTGTATGTGTGTGTGTGTGTGTGTGTGTGATCTATGTATAAATGTTTCTCACAGGTTCATGTTTTGAAAGTTTTATTCCAAATGATGGTGCTGTTTCAGGAAGGCTCAAATCTCCAAGGGTATTTTTTCGAAAGCTATCCAATGGTATATTCTGAAAGCTTTCCTACCCTGTACACTTCTGTCATGCTCTGCTTCCTATCCACCGTGAGATGAACAACATTCTCATCTACACATTCCAATACACTACCAAGTTTCTGTCTGCCTTGCCAGGGACCAAGAAATATAGAACAAAGAAGTTTGTTTCTTTCCACTAAAATCCCTGAAACATTGAGTTCAAATAAGTCTGTCCTCCCTTAGATGGTTTCCATCAGGTATTGTGTCACAATACTGAATAAAGTAATGTCTTTGAACCAACAGCTTGGGATTAATCCTTCTTTTACAGAATTTTTCTTTATTTTATTTACATTTTAGCAGAACTGCTAGTCATGGACAACATCTAGAACTTTCTTCTTTGTCTACAATACTTTAGAAATTATTATGTTTTTCAAATATTTTCTATGGTTAAAAAATGCAGTATTTTGAGATTTTCTGACCTCATATATTAACAGTAATACAAATATTACTGATCTTCAAAAAACTAGGCCCCATTTGGGAATATTTTTTTAGTTGGTGTTTTATGTTTCAAATGAAATATTTTGAATTATCCCAATACTACATTTCTAGAAATAAATTTATATATATAATATGTATGCATATATATATATGTTTGTATCTATTTAAAAATTAAAAAGAAAAGAAATATTGTATAATATCAGTAATAGAAAATTCATAGTTCTGAATTTGATTTTAGTCTTCATTTACATGTATTAGAGAGAAATGAATAAATACACATACAAACTCTTGTGTTGGACCTATGTATTCTTTCTCATCTGCATATATCACAAATACATGTCACAGAAATATTTATTTCCAAATGTAATTTTAGTAAGTTTTCATTTTATGGTCAAAAATCAATGAATGGATTTTGAGCCCTATAATACTTTACAATTATTTTCTTGAATGCATGACAAGCCTGCTAAATTTAACAGAATGAAAGGTTTTATAGCACACTATTGCAAAAAAGCGCAGATCAATGAAATTGATGCGTCTTTGGAGGTTTTAAACATAATACATACCTTAATTGCTAAGTCTATATCTATCCATCCAAAAGGTAAATAGAAACAATAACGTCTTATCAGATTGATTATAAACAATAACCCTATTGAATATAATTGAATTAAAAACATATTTCCCAAAAATCTATAGTATAGCTAGGATTGAGTTACTCCAATCTGTAAATGATCAAAGATTTCTGTTATATGAAACATTCAGAAATGCAATGATCAAGGGGTAGAAAGATATCTCTAAACAACTAGAGTATCTTTTAGAACATTCTCTAACTCTTCTGCTATGATTTATGAATGATCACATTTAGCATGATCTAGGGAACTGTGTTTTCCCTACTTTGGGGAACAGTATAGTTGATTTAAAACTGGTATTCAGGAGAGTTGAGTTTCAGTTGCAAATTTCCATGATCTTGCACAAGTCAAGTCAAGGTTCTGAGCTTCAGTTTCTTCACGTTTAAAATCTAGGAAATATTCCTTTTCTTTAAAACTTCATGAATGGCTATGAGAATCATGAAATTACAGCTTGATGATGCAAAGTTCTACACATGAGTACAGTGTTCCCTAATAATCCACAGTCTTATTTGTTAATAATAATAATAATAAATAAGTAGTTTACTTTAGGTGAAATATATTTATAAGTTTTCTGTAATAAAACAGAGCTTATTTGTTCCTTTTTGTGTGTGATGGTTTGAATATGTTGAGCCCCCATAGACTCATGTATTTGAATGCCTGGCCCATGGTGAGTGACACTATTAGGAGGGGTGGATTTGTTGGAGCAGATATGGCCTTGTTGGAGAAAGGGTGTCACTGTAGATGCAGGATTTGAGGGCTTATATATGCTCAAGCTGCCCTCAGTCAATCTCCTTCTGCTGTCTTTGCATCAAGATGTAGAACTCTTGGCTGCTCTAGCACAATGTCTATCTGTACACTGCCATGCTTCCTGCCATGATGATAATGGACTAAACCTTTGAAAACATAAACCAGCCCCAATTAAATGTTTTCATTTATAAGAATTGCCTTGGTCATGGTGTTTCCTTCACAGGAATAAATCCTAAGACATCAAGTCTGGCCAAACTTTATATATTCTGGACTTATTGGCAGGCAATAACACTGCTAGGAACTATCAACTATGAACTTTAAGGAATATATCAGAAGAATGTCTATATATTTGAATGATAGTTTCAGGATTTCATTTTATTTAAATGCATAAAAATTGGTATTTCACTTTGGCAAACATATTCATGTTATTTAAACACACAAGATGAATGTGTCTTATTAATCCAGAAGTTGACAAAATGTGATATTCTGAAAGGTTAGGCATACTAGAGTTCTCTGCTCACAAGAATATATAGTGCTATTTAATTGTTAACAAAGTGTCAACTTCTGTCTTTTCATTTTTTATCCTCAAATATTATGTGCATAATTTGTTTTCTATGTTCCATGGAAGCACTCAAATTTAACAGTAATGGTATCGATGTAAGTGTTACTGGCCACTCAAAAGCAGATCAATAACTATTTTTGAGTTCTATGACATTCCTTTCATTACTCCTGTTCCCATCTCCTGTTTTTATTCTTTCTTCCTCTTCTCACCAAACTTTTGATTATCTCCCCTCTAAGTATATGCTCTATCTCTCAACATTGCATAATTTTCCTAAATCCGTGTTTTCTTATATTTTAAATATTTTATTCTCCCTTCAGTGTTTTTTACAGCAGGCTTTTGTTTTAGACATAAGGTCTCAATTAAAATGAGCTAGTTTCCTGGGTAATGGGAGCTTACCTTTTTTCTACTTTGTTTTGTTTTATGACCTTTAAACTACTGCAAGTCAAGAACACCTGAGTTGGAAGAAAATGAAATTGAATAATTTTCTGTACAACCATTACCTATATTTTAACATTTTTCTGTGTCTGCCTCTCTCTCTCTCTCTCTCTCTCTCTCTCTCTCTCTCTCTCTCTCTCCTTCCTGGGGAGAAGAGGATAAAAATGAAAGGGTTGAATGAAACATCAAACCAATATCAATGGAAAAACTCACATGCAAAAGAATGAAATAAAGCTCAGCTATATCACCCTACACAAAAAAAAGGAGCTTCAAATGTATCAAATACCTCAATATCAAACCAAATATATAGAAAAAGCAAAAAGAAAGTAAAACCTGTACCATACAAGATATAGAACTTTCTTAATAGGATCCCATTTGCTCAGAAATCAGAAACAACAATTAATAAATGGGATAACATAAAACTAAAAAGCCTTTTTATAGCAAAAGTAATAACAATTGAAGAGGAACACCACAAAATAGGAGACAATCTTTGTCACTTATGCAACTGATAAAGGATTAATATATAGGATATATTAAGCACTCAAATGCCAAAGAACTAAAAAGCATCAATAATTAGTTATGTATTTGAACAAAAAATTTTTTAAAGAAGAAATAAAATGGCCAAAAAAAATTGTTTAAAATATTCAACATCTGTGCTAGATAGTCTTTTTTTTTTTTTTTTTTTGATACAGGGTTTCTCTGTGTAGTCCTGGCTGTCCTGGAACTCACTCTGTAGACAAGGCTGGCATCGAACTCTCGAACTCAGAAATCCGCCTGCCTCTGCCTCCCAAGTTCTGGGATTAAAGGCGTGTACCACCACCGCCCGGCTTGTGCTAGATAGTCTTATGTCAAGTTGATCCAGGGTAGCTTCATCTGAGAGGAAAGAACCTCAATTGAAAAAAAAATGCCTTCATAAGAGAATGCTGTAGGCAAGTCTGTGGATGCATTTTCTGAATTATTTATTGATGAGGGAGGCCTACCTCATTGTAGGTGGTTCCCAAAATGGTTTAAGATTTCTTTACACCCTGAATGGCTAAGATCAAGAAACAATTCATTACAAATGCTGCTGAGAACATTGGAAAGGGGAACACTCATTTACTGTTGTTGAGATTGTCAACTGGCTTAGTTACTCTGTCAATCACTGTGGAGACTTCTGGAAAAGCTAAAGTAGATCGACAATATGATCCCAGTACATCACTCCTTGGACTTTTTATCATGTTTTACAGATCCTTCCTTATCTACATTTATTGCTACTCTATTCACAGTAGCTAGGAAATAGAGAAAGTCAAAATGGTCCTTCAAATAATGAATGGATAAGAAAATGTGGTATATCTACATTATAGAATACTATTTGACAATAAGGAAAAATTAAATCATGAGCATTTGAGGTAATGGTTGGATCTGGAAAGTGTGATATTAAGCAAAGTAACCCAAACTCAAAATACAAACAACCAAACAAGTCATAGTCTTGTTTGTGGATCCTACTTGTGAGTGTTTAGGTTTAAGCATAGAACCTAAATAACCATAGAAGCCAGAAAAGTAAAAACAGAGTGGAAGAGACCATATATAGAAAGATAATAGGACACATGTAATATGAAGGGGAAAATGGGAAAACATAGAGATTTTAACTGGAGAGGGAGCATGAGAGCATGAGAGGGAGAGACGAAGTATAGATTAACTAACCCTAAGGATATCTGGAAAAGCCATAGGAAAACTATCATTCTATAGGCATTCATAACAGTTAATACAGAGGCTGATAGAGTGATCGTTCTGCAGTTAAGAACATAGGTTGCTCTTCCTTTGTTGTTGCTGTTGTTTTGGTTTGATTTGGTTTGGTTTAGTTTGGTTTTACAATAATTTTTATTGGATATTTTATTTACATTTCAGATGTTATCCCCTTTCCCCATTCCCCCCACCCAGAAACCCCCTATTCCACCCCACTCCACCTGCTCCTATGAGGATGTGCCCCTACCCACCCACTTCCAACTCCTCACCCTCAAATTCCCCCACATTAGGGCATCCAGCCTTCACAGGACCAAGGACTTCCTCTCCACCTATGCCCAACAAGGCCATCCTCCCCTACATATACAGCTGGAGTCATGGATCCCTCCCTATGTGCTCCCAGGCTGGTGGTTTAGACCCTGGGAGCTCTGGTTGGTTGGTATTGTTGCTCTCCCCATGGTGCCACAAACCCTTTCAGCTCCTTCAGTCTTCTCTCTAACTCTTCCACTGTGAGGACCCTGTGATCAGTTCAAAGGTTAGCTGTGAGCATCCACCTCTGTATATGTCAGGCTCTGGCAGACCTCTAAGGAAACAGCTATATCAGGCTCCTGTCAGCATGAACTTCCTGGCATCCACATCAGTGTCTGCCTTTGGTGACTGCACATGGGATGGATACTCAGGTGGGACAGTCTCTAGATGGCCCCTCCTTCAGGTTCTGCTCCACACTTTGTCTCCACATTTGCTCCCATGAGTATTTTGTTACTCCTTCTAAGAAGGACTGAAACACGCACACTTTGGTCTTCCTTCTCCATGAGCTTCGAGCTCTATGTGGTCTGTGAGTTGTATCTTGGGTATTGCGAGCTTTTGGGCTAATATCCACTTTTCAGTGCATACCATGTGTGTTATTTTGTGATTGTGTTACTTCACTCAGGATGATATTTTCTAGTTCTATCCATTTGCCTAAGAATTTCATGAATTCATTGTTTTTAATAGCTGAGTAGTACTCCATTGTATAAATGTACCACATTTTCTGTATCCATCCCAACATATTGGAAAAAGTTCTTTATCAATTCTACATCTGATAGAGGGATAATATCCAATATATACAAAGAACTCAAGAAATTAGAAATTAGACTCCAGACAACCAAATACCCCTATTAAAAATGGGATACAGAGCTAAACAAAGAATTCTTAACTGAGGAAACTCGAATGGCAGAGAAACACCTAAAGAAATGTTCAACATCCTTAGACATCAGGGAAATGCAAATCAAAACAATGCTGAGATTCCACCTCACACCAGTCAGAATGGCTAAGACCAACACTTCAGGTAATAGCAGATGCTGGTGAGAATGTGGAGAAAGAGAAACACTCCTCCATTGTTAGTGGGATTGCAAGCTGATACAACCACTCTAGAAATCAGTCTGGTGTTTCCTCAGAAAATTGGACCCAGCTATACCATTCCTATGCATATACCCAGAAGATGCTCTAACATATAACAAGGACATATGCTCAACTATGTTCATAGCAGCCTTATTTTTAATAGCCAGAAGCTGGAAAGAACTCAGATGTCCTTCAACAGAGGAATCGATATGGGTTGCTCTTCCAAAGGACACAGATTTTATTTTGATTCCCAACAACCATACCACATATATACTCAGGACTGTCTGTAACTCCAGTTTCAAGGGATCCAATGCCCTCTTATGGCCTCCTTAGGTACCACGTAGACATATGGTATATAAACATACATGCAAATAAAACACTCACATGAATAAAATAAAATACATATACTATACATGTATTATACACAAGGTGATAATGACCACCCCTCTTCCTCCAAAAAAGAACCCTAGACTATCTAACCAAAAGCCCATTGCCAGCTATGGGGATTTCTATTTAGGTTGTTGATCAGAAGAGTTCAAGAGATTCATAAAAACAAATGTATGCCATTGCCCCTGGTCGCTTCCTAGAATCATAGTTAAAGATATTACATACTTTGAACATAGAAAATGGAGGAATCCAGCTAAAACTTACTCGTAAGCTTTCTTTATGAGCATTAGCTCTCATAGAAGAGGCCAGAGGAGGGCATTGCACCCCTGGAAACTAGAGCTACAGACAGTTTTTGTGAGCATGCATGTGGTGTGGATGCTGGGAATCAAATTCAAAGGTGCTTTGCAAGCTACTTAGGGAAAAAGACAATCAGTGATAGATATATACATGGTGGTCTGTGAGGTCTCATATTAAAACCTGTAAGCCATAACAATCTCTGGTTAGAAACATATTCCAAGTGTTATAATACTACCACATTTAGATTAAAGGTAACCAACAGCTACTTAGTTGGTCATAAGGCCTATTTAACAGGAGAAAATTCATGCCTATTACTATAAACCTAACCAACCACTTGTGGTTTTTGAGGTCACAGATGCTGGAGGAAAACCTATTGTTGCCACATTACTAAAGCAGCATAATTCCCAATTGCATGTAGGTATCTATCCTTATATTCACAGGTAAGTGTACCTCTCCTCATCAAAGAAGCTTTTTTACAGTTTATAGTAGACAGAGACCATCAGAGAAATTCATAAGTGGATAAAATACATAGAATAATTGACTATAGGGTATTCAGACTCAATTAAATCTACAACACAACCTCTACACTCAAGGCTCAGGAAACATAACAGAAAGGGGGTCAGAAAATTTTTTATCAGGCAGATAATCAAGATACCCGGTGTGAAAGTCTATGTTTTAGTGATGACAGAATTGATACAGCCATACAATTGCAACATTATACAATATGGTGGCCTAAATAAGACCTGCACAATGATATTGACAGTAGGCAAACTGTTGAATACTGTGAGATCATATGACAGGAATGGTTTTTCTGATGTAGCACTATGCTACAGAAGTAAGAAGTTTCCATATTATTACTTTACACAACCCCTCCTTGACAGTATCTAGCACTTTAGCACAAAACAATCCAGACTCAAATCTAATTTTTTTTTCTGAATAAATTTTAGTAACTCTTGTGTGACAGACTTTTTTTCTGAGGAGATGCAACACCACACACACACACACACACACACACACACATACACACACACACACACATACACACACACACACACCTACACACCTCCAAGAAAAAACTCATGACAGACAAAAGTAATGATGACACCAAAGTCCATCTTGGTGAAACAATGAGTTTTATGTAGAGTTACTAACATATGTATGGCTGTGAGGTAACTTACAATAGTATGGATGATTCAAAATCTGCTGCTTCACTGAAAAATCTACTTTAACACCAGCAATGACTCATGAAAAATGAAATGCTAGAGCTCTCTACATAGCTTTTAGGCAGCTTAACAATTTGACTGGTGGTCCAGAATCTTCTCCTTTAGTAGTTCAAGCTCTTTATGTAAATCTGAGAGTAGGCCTTCAGGACACTTCTAAATTTTCACATTCCTAGAGAAGTGACATTTTGTTTACCTCTAGAATCTACTACCTTCTCTCTTCCACTAGGGAAGGTTATAATTTGGAAGAAACCTCCTTATGACATTAACCAAGTGTGACTGCTCACAGAGACAGAGCAAGGCATATAGGAGTTCATCTGTCTTGTATTCTTGCCAAAGCTCTTTCAGTTTTAAATATAATTTGATCTGCTCAATGGAGATCTCATGGAAACTTATCCAACTCTATTCTAAGAATGGGAGGTTAAGATTCTCCAGCTCTCTTATCATAGCTTCTGTTAATCTATCTATTTCTTCAGAGCCTTCTTCAGATAACTGCTTGTCTTAGCTTCTGTTAAACTGCTTGCTTATACAAAAACTTCCCCTCCAACTAACTGCTTACAGTAGCTTCTGTTAAACTGCCTTCTTGTGGAGAACCCCTTCAGATAACTGTACATATTAACTACTGCTAAACTGCCTGTTTATACAAACTTCCCCCTCAAGCTAATCAGTTAGTTTCTGTTAAACTGGCTGATTGTGCAAAAACTTTGCCTTAAAGTGGAAGAGCAAGATACCAGCATGTAGGGTTGCCTTTAAAAGCTTCTTGATGTCTGGGTTCCCAAACACCTGAGTGTTGTACTAGAGAGCTGGAATAAAGACTTTCAATTGCCTATACACTGTTACTGAGTGGTCATCTCTGATGGGCACCCCAAATAATAACATAAGAAGATTTTAATATTATTTTGAAAAATAAAGCACAATGCATTTGCAGAGCTAATGTATCCTAGATAAACAAAATTCTAAGAAAAATACGAACATTTGGAAGCATTTGGGCTTCAAATATCTGGTAAAGATATTCAGAAACCTCAGAACGGTAGAAATATTTTAAAACCGTGAGCCAATCAAAACTGAACAGCAATATTCATTTTTGTTCTTTCAGAAAAACAAAAGAAGACATCTTATTAATATTTTTAAGTAAACAAAGACTTTGGTATTTGAGTTTTCAAAGCACAGCCTATAGTATGTGTTTTTATGCTGAAATGGATTCTGGATCAATCATCTCTAGCATTTTTCCTTTTCTCTTTGAAAACCACATTTTTCCTTTTCTCTCTTTGAAAACTGCACACATTCCTCTGAAGATATGCTTTATTCCCCTGATGTGCCAGAGTCTATCTAGTTTGAAAGAATATTTAAGCACTGAATTTGTCTAACCGAGCCCATCAGCCTCACTGCTCTGGCCAATGTTAGATAACAACAATGGCATGAACTAAGAGTTGCAAACACATCGAAGCTTCCCCTTGCTATGACTTACTGTCTGTGATATTTTGATGCTGATCTGCTAGAGATGAAATTTGTAAATACAATTCTAAATTTCTTGCGTTTGAATTTGTCAGTTTAATTCACTTTAGTTAAAAACTCAACTTACTGTATTTATGCAAAAAGAAATGGGGAGGACAGGGCAAAAAACATTTTCATTCTGTAATAAATATTATCAGAGTTTTGCAGTGTGATAATCAGTGCATATAGAATAGCACATCACCAAACAGTAAGCTGGAGTTGCAGCCTGGCAAAATAAGCCCTTCAAAGCTCGTGAGCTTACTGCTATTCACCTGGTGGATCTTGCCACAATGAAGCCGAGTGAGTCCATTAAGCTTATGTAGCAAAAGCTTAAAGGTGAGATAGAAAGCTCTTAAAAAATAAACTATTTAAGTTTCTAAATCAAAACTGTGCATTATGTGCTGAAACTTAAATATGCCAGTAATGCCAAGAACATTTGTACAATAATCATAATCACATTCATTTTTCAAAGGAAAACATTTAAAAGTACATTTCCTTCACCAGAACTGAACCACCCCCTCCCCAACTCAAAATCAGTATTCCAGCTTTGCTCTGGATGAAGTGAAGGGAGAGTAGCAGTCAGGGAGTGCTCTATGCTTCACAAGTGCTGTCTTCAATTCTTATAAATCCTTAATCCAGCCCTTGATAGGCAGGTGGAGAAGAAATTGATTTTCTCAAATGTTTTGGTCTAATAAAAATACAGAATATAAGAAATGTAAGCATCTTCACTTATCTTTCATAGATATGGGACTTTATTTATTTCAGTATCCAATTTAGGACAAGGAAAACAGTTACAGAACATCCATGGAAAATAATAAGAGGGTATTAAAATGTGTGTACTGATGAGAACCTTAAAGTCACTGACAATGGCTAGTTTTTTTTCATGGTTTAAGTCCTGTGAGTTATTTTGCTTTCAGTAAGCATCATTTGTGATGGACACTGAGACATAAATTTAACCTAAGCCAACAAACTTTGAATGCCTTATGTCATGTGTAGTGTAAGAATATTAGTGTGTATAGCCAAGGGCAACTTAGAAGCCTTTCTTCCAAATGTCTTTGAAACTCTGGCTAATTACAATCAACTGCTAGTGAGACAACTAAGAGTTGCCAGTTGAAGTGTTCCTAAGAAGCATCATCCTGCTGGGCATAGGTGGAAGAAGAGAACCTTGACCTCATGAAGGCTGGATGCCCCAGGGGGTGGGAATTTTGAGGGTGGGGAGGTGGGAGTGGGGGGGGTTTAGATAGAGGTTACATCCACAGAGAAGGAGGAGGGGCGAGGGGATTGGGGGTTCCGAGGGGGTGGTGGGGGATGGGGTAAGGGGACAACATAGGAAATGTAAATAAATCATCCAATAAAAAAAAACAAAAAACAAAAAAAAAACAAAAAAAACAAAAATAAAAAAAAGAAGCACCACCATAAATAAACCTTTTCTTAGGCATCTGTTGCTACACTGTTCCGTTTTGAAGGAGGAGGTCTCCTGTGCTTTTGTCTCTTAAAGGGCTACGTACTCTTTGCCTTAGACTACCAGTTCTATGATTGTATATAGGAAAATCAATCATTTACTTCAGAGGAATGAATCCGAATATTGACTTCCACCCCAGACACCCATGACAAACAGCAGCAGTGACCATTCCATGAAAGATAGGAGCAAATGAAGCCATTCAACAGATTGAATTCAGATTTCTGGTATGGGTTTTGTTTTCCAGATGTGTTTTAATATTTCTGCTTCATGTTTCTGTCTTATAAAATAGAAGATTACAATCTTGACAAAGGCTGCCTGTGGAAAGCATTCTTTCTAGCAGATCAACAGAAATACAAAGATAGATCTTCCCATTGAGACTGGCAGCCAAAGAGTGACAAAAGATCAGTGTGAGAGGACTTTGGCATCCAACATAGTCCAGGAAATTACTCCAAACCTCACTTTTGTAATGGACTCTAAATTTTCAGCAACTGAAAACCACACTGCAGCAGCCAATTGGTAATAAATTTAAAATACCAGAAGATGATTTCAGAGAAAGAAATTGCAGCCATGGAACAACATATTTCTAAGATCAATGGGACATATCTGTCTTCCTGGAATAGGATACACTTCTGGAAAATAAACTAATGATCTGAGAAGGTGGAACAGAAATTCTTTTAAACATCTTCCTCCTAGTCTTTCTTAGATGCATGGGATGAGAGTTAAGTGTTGTAGATATCGTGGAGGTTTTCAAATGGAAACTAAAAAAAAAAAATCGACATTTATAATTCAAATCTTCCTGACTCTCAAATCATTTGAATTTATGAAAAATGCATAGCACTATATCTACTTAATGTACTATATTTATAGTTATGTTGGAGAAATTCCGATTACAATGGTTGGTACATCTGTATATTTATATGTTCAATAGACACGTGCAAGGAAAAGACATCTTGGGTGCCTAACATAAGTAAAATTGACATTGCCAAACCCTGTCAAAGATCAATACAGCAATGGTGTAGCAGTAAGGAAATCAAGGTGAGTGGAATATCAGGAAGCCTTTTGGGGAAACACTATGGGTTTCTGCTTTACTCTTACTATTTCAAGCACTTACAAGTGAAAAATATAGAATTTTCTCATTTATTCTGTATTTTTCATAAAAGAAATTTGAAAAAAGGGAAAAGGTTGTCAAGCTCTTTTCAGATTAAAACAACATGTACATCTTGACTAAAGTTTAAAAGCATTCATAGAGATTACCTACCATGTTTTCAGCTAATTCTGTACAGTACCAATCAATTGTGCTTTTAAAGCTAGATATACTCATTAGTACAGTATGCCGTCTATTCATGCTACAAACATTTAACCAGTGCTTAATGACATCACAGGGCACTAAGGTAGAGAAAGGCAACACAATGTAAAGTAAGTCATGTCTGACAGTCTATTAGGAAGATAGAGACTACAGACAACATTTGCTTTCATGATTCATCCAAAGCTGATGAAATTAGGCTTTTGAGGATCAGATTTGGCTCTGGAGAATACAAGGTAGAATCATGGATCAAAGACCACCTTGAGAAATTCATTACTAAGTAAAATGTTCTTCACACTAGGTTTTGAAATTTGAAGAAAAAAAAAAAAAGAATGAACCCCATACAACTTGAGCAAATTCTCTGAGCAAAGAGCAACCACTGCCAGTACTGATCCACCTAATCCCAGGATTATAGGCGATCCCAGGAGAAAGGGGAGATTTGTTTTAAGTGGGATTTTGCTACATGAGAATGGCCTGCAGTCCTGTGGGCTCCCTTATAGAGCCCTTTTCTCTGTACAGAGGCATTTTCTATTCCTTTGCTCAAATAGGTTTATTACCTATTTGAATGCTCCAGGTGGTGATATCAGCTCCGAAGACTATAGAAATCCGACCACAATTTTTTTTTAAATGCAGTTTCACTTTTCCAACTTGTTGTGCACTGCATGTAGTTACACATTTGGGAAAATACAGCCACTGAATGAACTGTTGTAGTGCCTTTATAGAGTACTTATCTGATACTATTCAAAAAAAATGGAAACTCTGTTCAGCTCCATAAGATAAGGGCAATCTAACCTTGCCTGTGGTGCTACATTTCTTATTTAGAAAATGTACAATCCCTGTATTATAGAGCATTACTTTTAAAAAGTGAATTTCTGTTAAAAGTCTCTTACTATTCAAATTTCCACTTCTCAAAGCAATTTGAGTGAGAGGGGAGTTGTAATATGGTGTGTAAACCAGGTATATATCATTTAAAATGTAAAATGAAGATAGTATGAGAATTTAAAAAATATTATGGAGGTTAGAAAAGTGAAGGATTACTTGTGCTGTGGAGGGAAAGAAAAAAGATATTGACAAGTTAATAACTAAAATGTATCAAATTCATTTTGTCTAAAAAGTAGTATGTAATTTAGTTTTGGTAATTAAATAAAAATTACAACACAGGGATTAATATTTCTTCTGGTGATTTAATTCTGTTATGGAAATGGTGGTTAATTCCCACTGCTGTTTCTCTATGATCTTTTTTTTTTTTTTGGCTTCTTTCTTATCTGTTTCTCTGTTCTGCGCCAGTATTCAGCTAGCAACTGCCTGTAGCATTAATATATTAACGAGTTCTATAGATATTGGTCTGCAATCTATTTTTCCTATGTCTTAGTTACTTTTCGATTGACGTGAAGAGACACCATGACTAAGGCAACTTTTAAGAGGGTTTATTGTGGCTTACAGTTTTAATGCATGAGTCTATGACAAACATGGTGATGAGCATGGCAGCAGTCAGACAAACATGGTGCTGGAGTAGTAGCTGAGAGACAACCACAATGAAGAGACAGCTATCTAGGAACACTGTGGGCTTTTGAAACCTGAAAACCTAGCTCCAAACATATACTTCTTATAACAGAGCCACACCTCCTCCAATAAGACCACCCCTCTTAATCCTTCCCAGACAGTTCCACCAACTGGGACCTAAAAATTCAAACATATGAGCCTATGGAGACCATTCTCATCTAAACCATTGTACCTTAGAGCCCTTTAACTAAAGCAGATGATGCCTATTGAACCCTATCCTGTCTAATGCCCAGTTGCTCTGTCCTGGCTTCAAGAATCCACCAACTAAAACACCCTTGTCCTGAGCCCAATGTGTCATTCTCAAGATTATTTGAATTTTAACAGATATTTCAGCCACATAATATTTTAATAAGTAAAAATGATGGTAACAATGTTTTTGTTTGCACATATTAAAGGTCAAAAATATAATATCTGCTTCATATGTCCTACCAAAAATCCTTTTAATACAGAGATGAAAAAGCAAACGAGTCTCAGGCTACAAAAGGTTTCCCAAATGATGTGGACAGTGAGACACAAAGAGGATTCAAATTTAGGTCTACCTGTCTTCCTAACTCACTCACATCACCCTGAGATCTGATAATAGAATTTGGTACTATATGGCAATGTGGAATGAAAGGTGTTCTTACTGAAAAGAGTGGGAGAAGCAGTAGTTTTATTACTCAGGAAGCTATGAAAAAAGTGCCTCCTCTCCCTCCATGTACATATGAGGTTAAATTAAGGTAGGAAAATTAAAACTCAAGATATAGCTCTTTCAGAAGTTTCCTTTATCAAATAGAGTTTGAAAATTATGTCACCACCCAAAGTGTTAGAAACAAATATACTTGGTCCTGTATATTTTTTTAAAAAGCATTAAATGTAATTTCTTTTAATTTTGTTTCTTTATTTACTTTTTTACCTGTATGAATGTTTAGTCTTCTTGTACATTTATGTACCACATGAATGCTTAGAACCCACAGAAGTCTTATGGGTCTTTTAGATCTTCTAGAACTGTAGTTACTGACAATTTTGAACTGTCATGTAGGTGCTGGGATTGAACCCTAGTCCTCTGGAAGAATAACCAGTGCTCTTAAACACTGAGCCATCTTTCCAGCCTCTGCAGATTTTTTTTTTATCAATTTACTGACTCATCTGACATTCTTCTAATAAAATTGATCCTCCACCACACTGAACTGGATGTTTAATATAAAAACTTACTCTTTGATGATTTATTATATAAATATGCCTAGGTAGTCTTTGACTTTTCCTTGTTATTCCTTGATCACACTTGTGGTTTCATTGTATACATTTAATCAGTACTATTCCAAAACAAATCTAGTGTTACACACTGGTTCCAAAGTTCACTTAATACTAAATACTTTCATATTTTCCAAAACTAATTTCAACCTTAGTTGGTCTTATTTAGGATGATGGTATGTATAGTTGTCCATGGAGTAAAATTTAAGAAGCACCATGAAAGGAATCTCATTCTGTTTTTCCCATCTGAAACAATTTGAAATTGTGTGTTTAGGATTTATTCTGTTACAATTATGCCAGATGCTGCCAAATATGTATATACATGTGAAGACAGAATAACAACAATCACAGTACAATAAGTATCTTGGCATCTGTAATGAAAAGCTGAAACTGATAAATAGTATGAAAGAGGGCTGTAAGTATGACACTAAAATGGCAGCAGAGAGACTTCAACTAACAAAATGATTCAGCATCAAAATATTTTTTAACACCGATGAGCACTTGCTAGATTTCAGGTATCATGCTGGTTTATGGGGATTTACAAGTGACAGTTGTGGTTCCAGTTTGAAGGGAGTAGGTAAAGCAATAGAAAATAGAAGCAGGAAAATAAATAAGTAACAAATGTCAGAATAAAGTTGCGCACAAAGAGCTTTCAGGAACACAAAGAAAACCCAGTTAACCTAGAGCAGGCTTCAATAAATGTGGGCATTGTGGTGGGAAGAGACCATAGAGGATGGAACTGCTGGGTGAGAAGAGTGTGAGAGAGAAAGGTCACCAGAGATCATTATGCCAGTTTACTCAAAGGGGCAGGTAAATGAAAAAAGTCCTGTGCACCCAGGAACTTTAAGATTCCTGCGTGCCCAGATTCAAGAAAATAGGAACAAAAGAGGCCATGGAGACAGAGGCTAGGCTTCAGATCATGAAAGGTCTTGTAATTTTTTATTTTTTACTAAAGATAGTCAAAGATGCATTGTCATTACAAAAGAGAAGCTCAATTATAAAAACACCATTGTCACTGGGGACTGCAAAAGGAGACAGATGAAGAGGAGGAAGAAAGAGAAAGAAGATGACAAAAACTGACAAAAAGCAAGAGATGAAGAATATGAAAGATTCATAGCCTGAGATCTTTAGAGATAAAATATTGTTGGTATAAGCTGGTAGGGATGCCAAAACCAGGGAAGAACAGAAAACAAAAGAAATCTGAAGTGGAAACTTAAGGGTTCTTTGGAAATTCAGTTGTGTTGGATGGTGTTTTGCTGGGGAAAAAACGTGAAGATAGGTTTCATTGAAGTGGACACAGGTGAAAGGCTGAGATAGACTCATGAAGGATTGTTTGGCTGAAGCAGATACAGGAAAAAGGATGCTCTGCTAAAGCAAGCACATGAGAGGACATGTAATGAAGAATTCTTCACTAATGATACACAGGTATTGGTCCACCTTACACAGCACAGTTGAGCTCCATTTGTTGGGACTTCATAGAGAGAAATGCCCCAAAAATCTAGTGGAATGCTGTAGTTTCTTGCTCCTTCCTGAACTCAGGCCAATTGGCAGAGTGATGTCAGCTGAGACAAACACAGGTACAAGACATATTGAGAGGTAAGGCCCATGGAGGACACGTGATGTTTAGAGGGAGTATAAATAGGACTCAAGGGACTGTGAGAGAAGCATGAGGCTTGGCTTGGCTTAGCTTGGGTTGCTCACATAGCTAAATGCTTCTTGTTCTAGCATCTTTGCCTTTACTTCTAACTGTTCCTGGTGCTCCTGCTGGTCTGACTCCCTCCTGATGATTTGTGCAGAATAGGCTGAGGTCTGGCTGTTTCTGATAGGTCATGTAACCAGATGCTTCTATCTTGACACTACTGAAATGGACTGCTGGTGTATCTGTGAAGTGTTTGTCAGTGGACTGAGCTGCCGCTGTTGATCTGTGAACTGAACTGCTGATTTCCTGACAATGCAAATGGGATTTGTTCCAAAGAACCATTTCTAAACAGGTCCACTTACCCCGTATTCTTTTTTTTCCACTACCTCTGATGGTGGTGGGCTAGAAGGGAGGTTAAAGCATTTAAGAACAGTCATTAAAAGTAGGCATGGGAGAAGATGCATCTAATCCTTGAGAGATTTGAAGCTACAGCAAAGGGGAATACATGGGGGTTGTGGGAGCACCCTCTTAGAGGCAAGGGGGAGGGGAAATAAAGTGAGGAACTGGGGTTGGGGATGGGAGGAGGAGCAATGGCTGGAATGTAAATAAATAAAATAATTAATACAAAATAAAAAAGTAGGCTTGAAAAAACTTAAATCTACAGAAACCTAAAATATCATTCCTTTATTCTTCCAATAAATCACAGTTGTACTCAGATTCTCAAATGTCCCTAACACTACCCGGAGAATTGGAAGTATCCTTTTTCTTTCTTATAGCTTATAGCGATGAACTTTAACCAGATTCAACCAAAATGTAGATTTATTAAATATTCCAATATATAAATAAATACACCAATATATTTATACCATAAATATATATTCCATAAATATACCATAACTATTATCATAAATATACCATAAATATACCAATATATGAATGTATACACACACATATATACATACACATACATATACACATACACACATACACAAATGCACACATACACACACATACACACATACACACATACACACATACACACATACATACATACATGCATACACACATACCATGAGAACACAGAGCAAGCAAGGATATGTGATAATGCTGGTTGCTTACTAGCAACCAATATAAGTTTAACAAAAGTTAACAAAGAATTGAAAGAATAAAGAAAATTCCCTGTAAACCAGAGGTCAGAAAAGTAAGATACAGAAGGACTTTAGACATAGGAGAATAAGGGGAAAAAAAAAAAACAACGATAGGATCTTCAAAGGAATTGGCTCAATTTCCTGCTGCTGCAATGCTACTAAGGCTATATATTACTGTGAATGAGCATCTGTATAGTCTATTGCAGATCACATTCCTGTTATTTGGTTAGAGAAAAGGAAAAAGCTTCATTAATAGCCCTATCAACCCTACACTCAACATAACCAAAATACAATGCTACATTTCCAAGAAGCAGAATCATTTGGTGCTAGCAGAAAAAACAAACAAACAATCCAGAAGATCAAAAATCAAAACAAAGAGACTTCAACTTACAACTAGAACTGCCATAAACCCATAGGGACCTCACTGTACTAAGGTATGAAGAATGATGAGGAAATAGCAGAGGAAAAATTGGGACCAAGTGTCATTAAGAGATGGTCTCTTAGGACCAGAGAATACATAGCATATGTTGAAATGACCATTTAATGAAAGACACACCTTCTTAAAATGTTTACCTTTGGTGAGTCACATTGGCAAATGACTGTAATCCTTGTGAAGTAGATACAAGAAGATTAAGTGTTCAAACCAACCATGTATTATGAAGAGAGTTCAAGAATAGTTAGTCTCATTATATCTTGTCATAAAAAAATGAAAACAAGTTGACTACTCAATAGCATGCAGTTATAGCACTATCAGAACTAATTATGAGTTTGGGAATAAAGTACTTTGTCTATGAAAATAAAAAGAATTATAAACACTCTCCTTTTCAGATACTTTCATATGGACCTTAGGGAAAGTTTGGTGAGGAACACTACTCTGTGGCATAATTACAGATGTCCAACATCCTTGACATTTCTTAATAAAGGATTTCCTAGAATGGGTATTATTGTAAATTGTAGGGCAGTAGGGAATTTTTGCTTTTCATCTGTTGTTACACTAAGGAAGCATGGTGGCACATTGGAAATAGAGTCATTCATTGTTTACACTTTTGAACTCTAGATAATTACCCTTTGCTATGCAAAAGTTAGACCATTCAGCAACCAAACCCGCTTGTCTCTATCACATACTATGTAGTGTTGAGCAAAGCAGTATACATTTTCTCTCCTTGGGATTCTTTACTTCTAGAGGTGATGTTAAAGCATTCTCTGCAGAAAGCTTTGGGAAAACTGATGTCTTTATTTTATGGACAAGGGGGAAAGATTCAGAGAAGAAATGTTACTTGCTGAATATCACACACTTGATGAGATAACTGGATTTGGAAGTCAGGTCTGTCCATCTTGGAGAACTTAAATGTTTAGGGTATGTTCATTTACTTAAAAAGATCTTTCTTTCTTAACATTATTAAAAGCAAAAGTGTGGATCTAGAGAGACGGTTCAACAGTTAAGAGAAGTGAATTCTCTTCCAGAGGACCTTGATTTGATTACCAGTTTCCACATGGTAGCTCTCTGTCATCTGTAACTCCAGTCCCAGGGGATGTGAGGCTTTCTTTTGGCCTCTGTGGACACCAAGCTGTTTGTGATACAGAGACATGTATGTAGGCAGAACAATCATATACATAAAATGAAATCAATTTTTTATGAAAGCAAAAATAAGCATCACTGATATTCTGCTTCAAGTAACACAAAGAAAACATTCTGTGAAGAATAGAAACATAGATTGTAAAGATTTTTAAACATACTAATTAGGTACTTTTAGCAATCATTTTATCTTTCTGAAATTATCTTTTCTTATTTGCTAAACGAGTATAATAATGCCTGCCTAACTCTATTCAGGGTTCGTGTAAGGATCAAAAGAAGAGAATATACATTTGCATACCATAGAGTAAAATGTAAATATGCTATATTGTTATTATAAATTACATTTTAAAAATTAGGAAATTGAATCTCTGAGATGCTAAATAACTAACTCAAGTTCACTAGGTCACTTTCTTTTTAAGAAAATGTATGAACATCAAGATTTAGTCCTTCTCCTCTTAACCTTGCACCCTGTCTTTTCTTTGGAAATGCAAGGTGTCATATGCTAATTAATAAAAATTTAATCTTTAATTAAGCACTATCTAGAGTATCTAATATGGTAATAAATGTCTATTTTTTTATAATTAACTTTATTCCCAAATGCCCACCTTGTTAAAACCAAATAAGGGAAAAATAGTCATTATGTAAACTGTAATGTTGTAAAATAATTGAAATTTTTTAATTCTATTTTAATCTTCATTTGAAAGAGGGAGGAACATTTCTCTGGGTCATCAAACAATTTATAAACATAAAAGTTACCTTTTCCCATTGTTTCTACAGTTGACAACCCTGACCTTGAATATTTCTTCTAATGTTAAGACTATAACCACTCTTTAAAGAAAGAGAATCCAATAACAAGTCAATAAATCCATTGCCTCAGCCAGAGTCTCCAGGTACTCAGATAGGACACAGTGGTTTCATCTTACCTTGCATGTTTATTTCTCTACTACATCATGCCATTGTATTTATCATTTGTACCATCAATCAATCATCATTACCATCACCTTCATCCTGATCAGTGTTACTGATGGGATTCATTGAAAATGTATTATCTCCCTGAGCTGATATGTGCTACATTACATGCATCTTCTCAAACCTTATTATAGCCCCAAGAGGTACTTGTTACGAGTTTTTAAAGCAACCAATATGAGTCTCATGAATCTTTGTATCTCCCACAGTACTTTAGATGAACGTGGCAATATTAGATCCCGCTAAATATTGCTGAAAGGATTTTTTGAAATACTATGCTATAAAGCGTCTAGCACCATTTCTGACATATAATGTATCCTGAATAGATGGACAAATTCTCATAATGCATATTTTTTAAAGCTTATACTGGACAGGAACTAATACAACCAGGGAATAAGCAGAAATTAAAAGTAATGTTTAATGTGTTTCATCTCTATATAATTAAAATTAATTTTAACCAATGTCATCTCCAAGTAATAATATTTGATGCATTTAACTCTCAGAAAATTTTACTTAATGGAGCTTTAACAACTTTCTAGAGATTTTCTTTGAACTTAAGCTGAAATATACACCCTTCATTCTTCTTGCTAACTAATGAAATTCTCTTGAAGAAGTTCAATTTTTATATAGGTGCATATTGTAGAATTATCATTAATAACACAAAACAATTCTTCAGTGAAATATTGAGGTAAAATATAGAGTAAGTTTTTTTAAAGTATTTATTAAGTATATATTCATTCACTTGTACATACATACATACATACATACATACACATAAACATACATAAGCCAAGAAGTCAGAGAAATGTAGATCTTATATATAGTATCAGTCAAAAGACTAGTTAAGATATATTAAAGCACCAAGACACAATAATATATGAATGTTATTCATTGCTGTGACGATTTGACAGTACACCTGCATTACATACATCTATTGTCTATCTTATATTGTTTAATATAAGCATTTGCTGAGATTAGGAATAAAACCCAATGCTTTGATAATGCTAGGCAAGTACTCTATCAATGAAGTGCTTTCCTAGCCTTATATTTAAAGTTACTGTTTTCATTTCAAGAAAAGGAAAAGAAGATGGATGTAGGGATAAATAGTAAATTGTACA
Organism: Grammomys surdaster; assembly: GCF_004785775.1. Classification (NCBI taxonomy): domain Eukaryota; kingdom Metazoa; phylum Chordata; class Mammalia; order Rodentia; family Muridae; genus Grammomys; species Grammomys surdaster. The sequence goes on from NW_021604563.1 coordinate 3,481,641, forward strand.
TAACTTTCAGGGTCACTACAAGAGGACCTCAATTTTTTGAGAACCTTCCCCAGTGTCTTCAATCACTAGAAGGCCACAATTAAGAAAGTTCTGAACTTTCCTGTCATTTCCTTGTAAAACAATGTTTTTAAATAAATAAATACATAGCTTCCAAATATAGCATGTGGGTAAACCTCATTTAGACTCAAGATTGAGAGCATAATCATGATAATAACAGTAGCTTAACATTTATTGATTGTTTATAATGTGCCAGGTATTTCTACTCTCTGTGTATCTATTTTTTAATCCATATAATAACTCTAAAAGTTAGATTTTCTTTGCTCAATAAATATTAAGCATCTCTCCTGTAACATGTAGCATTTAAAAAAATTTGAAAATGGGAAAAGAAACACCTCTGCCTTGTGAGCTTTCTATTGTATTTGCAGAAGACAAATCTTTCCATTCTCCAAATATAGAAACAGGCATAGAGAGGTCAGGCAGTTTACTTCAAATCATGGCTGACTAGGGACTTGGATTTGAATGCAATATCCCATTTCTACTATTGACACTCCTATTATACTAAAAGTGGTCACAAAAGAAGTCCCAGTGGAACGATTATACAAAGGCAGTTGTGGTGAGTAATTACTGCTGTGAGCCCTGAACCTGTGTGCTATACATAAAGGGATCACTTTAAATCACTTTTGCTGAAAATGTTGGCTCTGAGATCAAATGCCATTTGCTTTAAAGGAATGATTGAGAAACCCACCCTTTCTAAATACTCCTACCGTATGTAAATTATTTATAAGCCAGAAATCGGCAGTTAGAGACTGTGATGGGATGGGAAATGCATTCGATTTGAATTACTGTTTAAGAGGATTGGAATGAAAATTTTTATAAAACTGGAGAAATACATCTTCTTTTCCTTTCTTTGGACCTAAACAGTTACTCTATGCCATCTCATACCACTAGTGCCACCCTCTACATTTCAAGATATGAAAAGATGATATTCTGCCTCCAGAACAACTTGTCTTCTGGAAATGTATAGGGAAGTGTTGAAGTGTGACATAATGTGTATTCCACTGCTCACAGCTCAGCTATTCAGCCAGAATTGGGCTGGTCTCTAGGACAATCTCCTAGACTGCACCCTGAGAAAATTCCTCTAGTTCTCTGCACTAGAAAAACTGAAAAGGTTAGAGTGAATCACACTGTGTCAGAGCACACTGTCTTTATGCTTCTGCTAATTAGTCTGTGCACTTACTGTTATGTTTAATTGAAAAGAAAAAGATCTAAAACAATGCATTTTTAAAAGGAGAGATACAATCCAGACAATGTATTTCCAGCTAGGTTTCATTATTTGGATGCACTCTACGTTTTTTAATGCTTGTCCCTTTCATTATACTCAGCTCCCAAATCTCCTGAAAGTCCCATGCAAGATGGCTTCAAATACTGAAGAGGCTTCCCTAAGACCTGCTCTTGTCTAGAGGAAGTATAGAAAATGAAGTGATAAGGACAGAAGATAGAAACAGGACAAGTGGTTTAGGGTTAGGGTCTTTCATTTATGTCCTCAACCATAATCCCAAAATGTTCTTTGTCCTGTCCTGTCTGGTGGCCCCAAATGTTGGAGGTATTTATTATCCCTGTATTGTTCCTAGATGATTTTCTGGTTACTTCTTCAGAGACAGGAATGCTGAGAGCAGAATACAGAAACTGGACAAGTAGCACAAGGACCTCAAAGCAGTAGTTCTGAGAATGTCTGTACTGGAGACCACAAATGCCAGGAAAAAAAAAAATTGGTTACCATTTCTTTATTATATCCTAAATCTACATCCCTCTATAAAGGCTATCATACATGAATATGGACTTAAACTGACAAACCTCAATATTCCTGTATCAGAAGTACCTAACAAGAAAGGCAGTTTGCCACAAATATCCCCTGTCCTGCATCCCAAGATTTAAAACACGGAGTTTCTCATAAAGCCAGGATTCCCAGTTTCACATGATCATATCCACTACAAGTAACATAGTCTCTGGTATATGGTAGTCGTGGCTCAGAACATATTTCATATTTCTCAAGAATGAAGGAATTTGTTTAAAGAGCCATTGTTTTAAGGTTAGCATACAAAGTGTTGGCTTTAACCCTGACATCATCATACACATATACCATTATACTTTGCTTTCATTCCTTCCCCCATCCCTCGCAAGTGCCATGTCTCTCTACAGCTGGTTCTTTTTCTTCCATCCCTTAGTTACACCCTTCTGTTGTCCTATTGCATGCATTTCATTATCAGATCTACTTTATGATCTCTTTCTCCCTGCTAAAGATCTGTTTTGTTATTTTGTAGCCTAAATGTGTGTATGCGTCTTGTATTTACATACACATAATTTTAAGATTCATTTCGCCCTTCGGCCTCTGCCTGGTCCCTTGGACTGGAGCAGACACAGAGTCGGTCTGCTCCTGTCCTGTGGAGAAACTGAATCCTGAGTCATCCAGGAGCCACTGCACTCAGAGCAGCTGGTAAGAACTCCATCTCACTCCCTAAGCCCCAGAGATACATCTGGGAGCCAGGGACATCCAGGGCACAGCAGCTACCCAAACCCCGCCCCTCCGGAATTCCACTTCCCTTCGGCCCCTGCCTGGTCCCTTGGACTGGAGCAGACACAGAGTCGGTCTGCTCCTGTCCTGTGGAGAAACTGAATCCTGAGTCATCCAGGAGCCACAGCACTCAGAGCAGCTGGAGCCACTACACTCAGAGCAGCTGAAACTGAATTCTGAGTCATCAGGGACCCACTGCACTCAGAGCAGCTGGAGCCACTGCACTCGGAGCAGCTGAAACTGAATCCTGAGTCATCGAGAACCCACTGCACTCAGAGCAGCCGAGGAGCCACTGCACTCAGAACAGAAGGATTACCAGATCCAAGAGGTGGCCTGAGTCCCAGGAGTTCTTCCACCCGGGAGATTAGGGGCATAAGACCACAGAGACCTCTGGATTCCGAGGAGCTCTGCAATAAGCAAGATAACTGGAAATACAGATTCCAATCTTACACAGAGAGGGCAGGTACCACTAGAGTTACCCAGATGGCGAAAGGCAAGCGCAAGAACATAAGCAACAGAAACCAAAGTTTCTTGGCATCATCAGTGC
>NW_021604563.1:3494759-3554901 GCF_004785775.1 Grammomys surdaster
TCCCTGGCTCCCAGATGTATCTCTGGGGCTTAGGGAGTGAGATGGAGTTCTTACCAGCTGCTCTGAGTGCAGTGGCTCCTCGATGACTCAGGAGTCAGTTTCTCCACAGGACAGGAGCAGACCGACTGTGTGTCTGCTCCAGCCCAAAGGACCAGGCAGGGGCGGAAGGCCAAACTCTACTTTTTGTCCAATAATTTTATGTATGATTTATCCTTCAGGCAACCTCACCAAGTAGATCCACTATTTTAAGGTTGATCATTTATATCATCCAAGCTACCATCTTCATCTTTGTAGAATACATAGCATAGATAAGTAGGTTAGCACTGGTAAGTGCTCATCTGGAAAACTATTGCTGCATTCCAAAGAATAACAAGCACAGTGTACATATATCCATGACAGTTTTCGGTTATTCACTGTTTCTGCAGAAATACTGACTTTAAAAGTGGAGTACATATTCCTTTGCTTTCCATTTTATCTTTATCATGCTAATATTTTCAAAATGCACTAGTTTATCTTGCCTTGTTTTTTAAAAAATACCATTGAACAATATTTTTCTGGCGTAAATAAGAGGCAGAGAAATGTTAGATTTGATCAAAATAGCAGCTATTTCAAAATAAGAATAACAGTGTTGGTTAATAATTTGAGATTATTTCTCAGTTTAGAATTCTTCCTTTGAGTTGATTTTTTCTTCAGTTTATCAATCAATGTGCATATACTAATATTTTCTTCCTTAAAAGGTCACAGCATAATATCTCTATAAGAAAGAAAAAGAAAACTATGACACTGAAATATCAGTTTTAAATCTCAGGTATTACGAACTCAAACTATGTTTTAAAAAATGTATAGATCAAACAAAACTTGTTTATTGCCTGCTTAACTAACTAGAATATGACTTTTAATAGGTAAGAGCAGTATCTTCTTTGAATGTGAGAATGGAGATTTGTTACCATTAGAATAAATATGTCTGGACCCCTAGGAAGTCAACATTGCAGTGGTTGGAGAATAAAATATACTTTCTACTACCCTAGTCTGAAACTATGCCTCTATGTTCTGTACACTACTGCCAGGGCATCCATATACTGTTGAGATAGAGATGTAGCAAACCAAGGAGATACTAAAGTTCTAACCATTGCTTCCTTCTGTGCATAGTTTGACTAAGCTTACAACTATCTCTGGATTGAGGATAAGTCTTTAGAAGTTCAACCACTGCTATGGCTGCCACTACTAAAATCCATTGCCAGCAGCAAATTGTACCCATCATATCAGCACCACAGAAACTTGCTATAGCCTGACAGAAGCCAATATGTTCATTGCAGGAATGATGCCACAGTGAGCTCCATATATTGGCTATTGCCCATAATCTACCTGTCTGAACTGACTGAATATCTCCAAATATGGATAGTCTCAAGAGAGAATGAATCATTAATTACACCTAAAGAATCTATATAAAAACTACTCCATCATGCCAAGCTGTAACAAAAGTCACTATCACATTCTGAGCACATAAAGACAAATCTTTAGGAACAATCTACTTGCTAGGATATCCATGTCATAAAATATTAGAGATACATAATCTATCAGATGTCTAAATCTTAACATAGGAAAGTAAGAAATATGGAAAAATGAGCCAGCACAATACCTCCAAAAGAACATAATATCTATAGTATAGTTAAAAAAACCAGTGTTGACAGAGTACCTAAGAAAAGAAATTTTAAATGATGAACCAAAAACTTAATGAGATCAAGGAAAATAAAAATAATTCAATTAAATTAGGAAAACTATAAGGGTCACCAACCTCTAGCCAATGTTTGGATGTGGGTATCTGCATCTGTTTTAGTCACCCGCTGGGTAGAGCCTCTCAGAGGACATTTATTCTAGACTCCTGTCTGCAAGAATAACAGGGTATCATTAAGAGTGTCAGGGATTGGTGTTTGTGGGTCTCAAGTTGGGGGCAGTCATTGGTTGACTATTCCTTCAGTCTCTGCTCCCTCTTAGTGCCTGCATTTCTTTTAGACAGGACAAATTTTGGGTCAAATTTTTAAGGGAAGGTTGGTCTCCTAATCCCTCCACTCTGGGTCCTATATAGCTACAGGAGGTGGTCTCTTCAGGTTCCATGTCTCCACTGTTAGGTATCTCAGCTGAGATCATCTGTATTGACTCCTGGGAGCCTCTCTCATCCCAGGTTTCTGGGACATCCTAAAAATTACCCCCAGCCCCCAACCCCCCGCAGCTATAGATTTTTATTCACTCTTCTGGCACTCTGGGCCTTTCTCCTGTCTCTTCCCACACCTTATCCTGTCCCTCCTATTCTCCACTTCCCTCTCCCATCCAGATCCCTCCTCCCACTGTATCACATGACTATTTTGTTCCCCCTTCTAAATGAGATTCAAGCATCTTCACTTGGGCCTTCCTTTTTCTTTAACTTCTTTGGATCTGTGGGATGTATCATGTGTATGTTGTACTTTATGAATAATATCCACTTATCAGTGAGTATGTACCATGAATGTTCTTTTAGGTCTGGGTTACCTCACTCAGGATGATATTTTCTAGTTATGTCTATTTGCCTGCAAAATTCCTGATGTCCTTTTTAAAGAGCTGAGTAGTATTCTATTGTGTAAGAGAAAGTATTAAAAACCCTGAAGGAGATGGGAACCCCACAGGAAGACCAACAATGTCAACTAACCTGGACCCCTGAAAACTCTTAGAGACTGAGTCACCAAAGAGCATACATAGGCTGGACTGATGTCCCTGACACATTATGTAGCAGAGGGCTGCCTTGACCTGCCTCACTCGGAAAGGATATGTCTAATACTTCAGAGACTTGATATACCAGGATGGGGCAATACTCAGGGGACACTGTCCTCTCAGAGTTGAAAGTTTGGGGGAGAAGGACTCTGTGAGAGAGGAACCAGGAGGTGAGGCAGTATTTGGGATGTAAGTAAATAAATAAATAAATTAGGAAAACTGTACTCTATGGAATTCAGCAAACTTAGATATGTTGAAAATCATCAAACAAATCTTAGGAATGAGGACCTTAGTAAGTCAGTTAAAAAAAAAAAAAAAGAAAGTTAAAAGCTTCAACAATAAATTAAATAAATCAGAAAAAGGAATATTTGAACTTGGTGACAAGTTGATATATTCTAGATACACAAAACCTGATAAAAGACAAGAATGAAAAAAGAAAGACATGGACCATTAAGAAATGCAGAGCATAATTAAATAAATAAATTCACTACATTTATAGGTACTCACAGCAGAAGAAAGGGTATAAAAAGCTTACCAAATTTATCAATGAGATAATTACTGAACAAATCTGTAAATTTGAGAAAGATAAAAATATCAAGAGGCATATAAAATCCTTATATACAAATGGGTATAAAATAGGCCCAACAGAGCATACAATGGTCAAGTTAGCAAAAAAAAACCAAAAAACAAACAAAAAAAAAAACAGACAAACACAATTCTAAGAACTGAAACATGAACACAATGAACACACTAAATTATACTATTCTATATTTTTTCACAATAAATTTACAGGAATGGAATAAATAAATGAAAGAATGGGATGACTTTTTCCAAATTTTGAATGAAAATAACTATGAATCAAGAATACCATATTTAGCAAAACTGTGCTTCAAAAAATATGAACTTGTGGGAGAGGAGGCCCTTGGTCCCATGACGGCTGAATGCCCCAGGGTGGGAAAATATGAGGGCACGGAGGTGGGAGTGGTTGGGGGGATCGGAGCACACTCTCATAGAAGCAGGAGGAGTGGGGATGAGATAGGGGATTTCTGGGGGGGAAATGGGGAAAGAGGATAACATCTGAAATGTAAATAAACAAAAATCCAATAAAAAATACTTTGAAACAAATGTTTCATGGAAAGCAAATATGGAGACATTTTAATACCAGACTAGCTTGATAAAAGATGGTTAGTGGTGTCCTGTATCCAGAAGCTAGTGACTGGTCATTGTAATCATGAAACTGGTAAGATAGATGTACAAAAGAGAAGTGGAAAACAATAAAATCTTAGCCAAACAATGAATTACCAAATCAGAAAAAAAGAGCAAGGGAAGAGGAAGTAAACAAATGTTGTTCAAGTCAAATAAAAGAAATTTGATGAAATGGCAACAATAAACCCTCACATATCTGTAATAACCTTGAATAAAAGTTAGACTCCTGAATGGATATAACTACAACACTCAAAGGTACATTACTTTTAAGAAAATAGCTTCATCAGCAATGATATTCGTAGATGTGGAAAAAAAAGTAGCCAAAGACACTGTGATGCCAAAGGATGTTTATATCAGGCAAGACATACTTGAAGATAAGAACTACAAAAAGAAACAGATCAATATAAATTCAATAAGAAAATATATCATATATGAATTATAGACAAAGCACACTACTTTATAAAACAGATAATACAATACTGAATGGTAGATTAAGAATATAGTAACATACAATCTACAATACAGTAATAATAGAAATTGGTTTTCACCAATAGCTAGACCTTTAAGACAAAACAAATCAGGAAGGGAATCTCAGAGCTAAATTATACTATGGAGAAAATAGACTTAGTAAATACGTATTTCAAGGACATATAAAAGGAAGGATAAAGTATGCCCAAATTAGATGAAAGAGATAAATAGCAATTGTCAAGCATAAAAACAATGAACTAAAGTATAAAATAACAGAAAAAAATCGACTAAACAAAAAATGTATTCTGAAAACATAATTAAAATCTATAAACCTATAGAGAAATGGCTTTGCTCTTCCAGAGGTCCTGAGTTCAATTCCCAGCAACCACATGGTGGCTCACAACCATCTGTAATGGGATCTGATGTCCTCTTCTAGTGTGTCTGAAGATAGCTACAGTGTACTCATAAGCATAAAACAATTATTATTTTTTAAAAAATCTTCAAACTTTTAACTTGAATAAGTAAAGAGAAGTGATACAAAGAAAATTAGAACAAAAAAGAAGATTAACAATCATACACACATACATGATTATTATCATATGCTATGAGAAGAGGTTATGTGGTTGCAATTATGAAAATCTAGCTGAGATGAATAAGTTTATGGATACATATAACATACCAAAATTAAACTATAAAAAATATCGACATTGAAAACAAAGAAACACAGGGTACTAAAACTACTTTGGTAACATAGAACCACACATCAAAAGAATCAGGAACTAGTAGCTTCACTCCTGATCTCTACCAAATATTTAAGGAAGATCTACTGCCAATTCTTCTCAGAGTACTCTGAAGAAATGAAAAGGAAGAGATGTTTGATCTTAGCTTATGAGGCTAGTATACAGTCAGACTAAAAATAAGAATACAACAGCAAAAAATTCATAAACTGACATGAGTGATGAATATAGCTATAAGTATGTCAAGAAAATCCTACCAAATATGGTCTAATAGCATGTCAAAAAGATCTTCCATCATGATCAAATTAAATTTATTCTAGGAATTTAAGGATGATTCAACATGTGTAAATCAATAAAATGTAATGTCTCACATCAACAAAGTGAAGAACAAAAATCATATTAGCATCTAATGGATAACAACGTAGTATTTGATTAAATTCAACCTACCTTCATGGTAGAAAACTTGAATAAATTGAGTATAAGAGGAATGTATCTCAGCGTAATTAAGACAATGCATGACAAATCTACTACCAACATCTCACAGTGTGGGAAAACCTAAAACATTACCCCTATTACCAAAAAAACATAGGAGTCCATTATACCTCTTCTTCCATGTAGTGTTAGAACTTTAGACTAGAGCAATTAGACAAGGAAAAGAAAACTTTAAAAAATATGCACATTAAAAGGCATAAGTCAGATTTCCAATTGGCATGATTTTGTTAATTATTCTTATTATTTGTGGATGAGTGTCTGCCAGTGTATATTACCATGTGTATGCAAGGTACTGATAAAAGCCAGAGAGGTTGTCAGAAATCCTGTTACTGGAGTTACAGATAATGCTTGAGTCAAGTCAATGTATGAGTGATTGGGACTAATGAGGTTCCTTTGCAAGAGCAACCAGGGTTCTGAGCTGCTGAGGGCCAGATATGATTTTTGTACATAGAAACTAAACATCATGTTCTTAGAATTGGTAAAAAAAAAAAAAAGTCACTAAATTTAAGAACTCAGGAGAATAAAATGCACAAAAGTAGTGGATGTTTGTACACTAGTAAGAGTCCTAGGAGAGAAATTAGGTCAGTAATTCGATTAACAGTGCCTACAAAAAGTTAAATACACAGGAGTAAGTAAAACAACTAGACAATAGGACAATGAAAGTTGCAAACAAATAAAATAAATAGAAGAGAATACAATAAATATGGGAAAACCTTCTGTGTCACAAATTGGAAGAATTTATATTGCTAAAATATCTATAGTACTTAAAGTGCTTTAACAGTTCAATGCAATTCTGACTACAATACCAATGAAACTCTCCAATGAACAACAAACCCCCAAAGTTTACTAAAGCTCAAAACACACATTGAACCCCACACAATAACAGTGGGGAACTTCAACACCCCACTCTCACCAATGGACAGGTCATTGAAATAGAAACTAAACGGAGACACAGTGAAATACAGAGGTTATGAACCAAATGGATTTAACAGATATTTAGGACAATTCACCCTAAAACAAAAGAATATACCTTCTTCTCTGTGCCTTATGGTAACCTCTCAAAAACTGACCATATAATTAGTCACAAAATAATCCTCAACTGATACAGGAAGATTGAAATAATCCCATGCATTCTAGCAAAAACAGCAGAAAGCCCACATACATGAGGAAACTGAACAACTCTTTACTCAATGATAACTTGGTCAGGGAAGATATAAAGAAAAATATTACACTTCCTGGTATTTAATGAAAATGCTGATATATCATACCCAAACCTATGGGACACAATGAAAGCAGTACTGAGACGAAAATTCACAGCACTAAGTGCCCTGGTAAAGAAACCGGAGAAACTTACACTAACAACTTAACAGCACATTTGAGATCTCTAGAACAAAATGAAGCAAACTCACCTAACAGTAGACAGCAGGAAATAGTCAAACCACAACAAAACCAATAGCTGGTTCTTTGATAGAATCAACAAGATAGATAAATCCCTAGTCAAAGTAACTAAAGAGCCCAGAGGCAGTGTTCAAATTAACAAAATTGAAAAGGGTGACATAAAAACAAAAAATGGAAGAAATTCAAAAAAAATCATCAGATCCTACTATGAAAGCATCTATACGCAATAAAACTGGAAAATCTAGATGAAATGGATGGTTTTCTAGAAAAATACCACATACCAAGTTAAACCAAGAGCAGATAAACTATCTAAACAGGCCCATATCTCACAAGGAAATAGAAGTCATTAAAAAAATCTCAATCAAAAAATCCCAGGGCCAGATGGAATTAGTGCAGAATTCTACAAGACATTCAAAGAAGACCTCATACCAATATTCTTCAAACTATTCCATAAAATGGAAACAAAAGGAATACTACCTAACTCATTCTATGAAGCCACAATTAGTCTATACCTAAACCACACAAGGATCCAACCAAAAAAAAAAAAGAAAACTTCAGACCAATCTCACTTATGAATATCAATGGAAAAATACTCAATAAAATTCTTGCAAACCAAATGCAAGAACACATCAAAACCATCATTCACCATGATCAAGTAGGCTTCATCCCAGGGATGCAAGTTTGGTTCAATATATGAAAATCCGTTAATGTAATCCACTATATAAACAAACCAAAGAAAAAAATCACATTACTATCTCCTTACATGTAGAAAAAGCATTTGACAAAATACAACACCCTTTCATGTTAAAAGTATTGGAGAGATCAGGAATTCAAGGCCCATACCTAAGCATAATAAAAGCAATTTTCGGCAAACCAACAGCCAATATCAAATTAAATGGAGAGATACTTGAAGCAATCCCACTAAAATCAGGGACAAGACAAAGATGGCCGCTCTCTCCATAGCTATTCAATACAGTAATCAAAGTGCTAGCTAGAACAATAAGGGAACAAAAAGAGACCAAGGGGATATAAATTGTCAAAGAAGAAATAAAGGAATCACTATTTGCAGATCATAAGCAACCCCAAAAAATACTACCAGAGAACTTCTCCAGCTGATAAACAACTTCAGCAAAGTGGCCAGATATAAAATTAACTTAAATAAATCAGTAGTCTTCGTTTATACAAATGATATACAGGCTGAGAAAGAAATGATAAACAGGCTGAGAAAGAGATTAGGAAAACAACACCCAACAAAATAAACACAAATATAAACTATCTTGGGGTAACTCTAACAAAACAAGTGAAAGACCTATATGACAATAACTTGAAGCCTCTCGAAAAAGAAATCGAAGATCTCAGAAAATGGAGAGATCTCTCATGCTCACGCATTGGCAGAATTAATACAGTAAAAATGACTATCTTACCAAAAGCAATCTATAGATTCAGTGCACTCCCCATCAAAATCCTAAAACAATTGTTCTAAGACATGGAAGGATCAATTCTCAAATTCACCTGGAAAGGCAAAACAAACAAACAAACAAACACAAAAAAACAAAAACAGAATAGCAAAAACAATTCTTAACAATAAAAGAACTTCTAGGGGAGTCACCATCCTGACCTCAAGCTTTACCACAGAGAAATAGTGATAAAAGCTGCATGGTGTTGGTACAGAGACAGACACATTGATCAATGGAATAGAATTGAAGACCCCAAAATAAAACTACACACTTATGGACACTTGATCTTTGATAAAGATGCCAAAAATATACAATGGAAAAAGAAAGCATCTTTAATAAATGATGCTCCTCTAACCAGCTGTCTGTATATAAAAAATAAAAATAGACCCATATTTGTCACCTTGCACAAAGCTCAAGTCCAAGTGGATAAAGGACCTCAATGTAAAACCAGATGTACTGAAACTAATAGAAGAGAAAGTGGAAAAGAGCCTTGAACTCATTGGTACCGTGGAAATTTTCCTAATTAGAAGTCCAATGGCCCATACTCTAAGATCAAGAATTGATAAATGGAACCTCATGAAAATGGAAAACTTCTTTAAGGGAAAGGACATAGTCAATAAGACAAATTGGCAACCTACAGATTGGGAAAAAATCTTCACTAACCCCACATCTGATAGAAGGCTAATATCTACAATATACAAAGAACTCAAGAAACTAACCACTAAAAAAAACCCAAACAAACAAACAACAACAACAAAACCAATGCAGTGAAAAAATAGGGTATAGAACTAAACCAAGAATTCACAACAGACGAATCTCAAATGGCTGAGAAACACCTAAAGAAATGTTCAAAGTCCTTAGTGTGTAAAGAAATGCAAATCTAAATGACCCTGAGAGTCCACCTTATACCAATCAGAATGGCTAATATCAAAACCTCAGGTGACAACACATTTTGGAGACGATGTGGAGAAAGAAGAACACACCTCCATTGCTGATGGGATTGAAAACTGGTATAACCACTATGGAAATCAATTTGGACGTTCCTCAGAAAATTGGAAACAGATCTACCTAAAGACCCAGCAATACCACTCTTCAGAATATACTTAAAAGATGCCCCACCATGCCATAGGGGCACGTGTTCCACTATGTTAACAGCAGCCTTATTTGTGATAGCCAGAAGGGCAGAAACATCCCACATGCCCCATGACAGAAGAATGGATACAGAAAATGTGATTTATTTACACTCAGCCATTAAGAACAAAGAACATCCTGAGTTTTGCAGGCAAATGGATGGAACTAAAATATATAATCCTGAGTGAGGTAACTCAGACCCAATTATTAGTACTCACTAATAATTGGATATTAGCGAGAGAGAGAGAGAGAGAGAGAGAGAGAGAGAGAGAGAGACAGAGAGAGAGAGACAGAGACAGAGACAGAGAGAGACAGAGAGAGAGAGAGACAGAGAGAGACAGAGAGAGACAGAGAGAGAGAGAGAGAGAGACAGAGAGAGAGACAGAGAGAGACAGAGAGAGACAGAGAGAGAGAGAGAGAGAGAGAGAGAGAGAGAGAGAGAGAGAGAGAGAGAGAGAGAGAAGTACAGAATACCCAAGATACAATCCACAGAACTAATGTAGGTCAATAAGCTGAAGGGCCCAATTGAGGATTCCTCAGTCCCAATTGGGAGAGAAAAGAAAGCAATTACAAGTGGGGAGTGAGGGGAAGGACCTGAGAGGGGAAGTAGACTTGGGCATGGGGGGGAGGGGAACCTTATCTGGTATTGGGTGAGGGAATAGGACTGAAGCTCTGAGGCTCAGCAGAAATAATGGAAACAGGTAGGAAGTTGAAGTTGAGGGAATCCTCCAGAATGCACCCGAGACCTGGGAGGTGAGAGACTCTCAGGACTCAAAGGGAGGCACTGTAGATGAAATACTTGACAGTAGGGAGAGGGAACTTATAGAACCCACCTCCAGCAGGAAGACAGGGTATCAAGTGAGGGAGGGGGTTGCTATCCCACAGTCAAAACTCTGACCCATAATTTTTCCTGTCTGAAAGAACTGCAGGGATGGAAATGGAGAGGAGCCTGGGGAAAAGTAGGCCCAGTGACAGGTCCAAAGTGGGATCCAGCTCAAGGGGAGGTCCCAAGGCCTAAAACTATTACTGAGGCTATGGAGCGCTCACAAAAAGGGACCTATCATGACTGCCCTCTGAAAGACCCAACAAGTAGCTGAAAGAATCAGATGCCGATATTTGTCCCCAAGCAATGGACAGAAGCTACGGACCCCAGTGGTTGAATTAGGGTAAGGCTGGAAGAAGCTAAGAGAGAGGGAGACCCTTTAGGAGGACCAGCAATCTCTATTAACCTGGACCCCTCAGATCTCTCAAAGAATGGACTACCATTCTGAATAGTGAAACAGGCAGTTTACACCAGGCCCCCAACACATACATCAGAGGACTGTGTAGTCTGGGTTCAATAAGGGAAGATGCACCTACCCCTCAAGAGACTGGAGGCCCCAGGGAGTTTAGAGGTCTGGTTGGGTGGTGTTGTGGGGTGGGGACATCCTCCTCATGGAGATAGGGTGTGAGGCGGAGGTATGAGATGTGGAACAGTCAGATGGTGGACCGGGAGGGTGGAATAAAATCTGAAGGATAAAAAATAAATAAATAAAAGACAAAAAATTAAAGTAAAATAAATTACTTATTTTATTAAAAAAAAAAGAAAAAAGAAAGAAATTCTGAAAGACCAAAGCAATCTTGATAGAAACAACAGATCTCTGGGAATTAGGATATCTGAATTTAAGACAGAGCTATAGCAACCAAAATTAGAAAAAAGAAAAGAAAGAAAAAAACACCATACTTGTATTAAAACAGGTCAGTGGAACACAATATAGGCTTCAGAAATAACATTCATAGTCAACTAAACTTATACATCTATAGTCAAACAATACTTGACATAAACTCTAAGGATGTAACTGGAAAAGAAGGAAAAGCCTCTTCGATAAAGGGTGCATGGGATAATGGATCTTCCTCCATCTTCCTCTGTACAAAGATACCTCAAATGGTCCAAAATTCTAACAGAAGACTTAAAACTTTTGAACTGCTAGAGGCAAACACTTCAAGGTCTCAACATAGCCAATGACTTTCTATAGAGGATTTCAGTAGCCCAGGAAAGGGCAACAAAGTACAAAACTACCAATACAACCTACAGAATGGTAGGAAATCTTTGTAATGGCTCATCTCAAAACTCAATAGCAAACTTCACATAATCCAGTTTAAAATGTTAGTAAAAAGGATATGTATTTTGTTATGGATGAAGTCTTCATAGTCAGTGATGATTAAGTTGCTTTCTTATATCTGTATCCTCACGAATAAGCAAACAGTTATTGAGACAGCTTCTGTCCACTCAGGTCTCTGAGTTACTTGACCAAGCTTGACCTCAACCTGCAGCTAAGATTTTAAGAGTTCTATGTGACTGCCACAGAATATAAGACTGATGAACATAAGAGAAAATTAACAAACAAAAGCCTTTGGGCTACTATGAAGCTTAACCTATCTATAATTTAAGGTTTTTCTTTCTTTCTTTGTTTCAGTTACAAAGTTGAGTGTGAGGTAATAGATTTCCCTTATTATATTCACAGTAGATGAAAGTAGTAAGGACCCTTTGACGTGTCTTTTTTCTAATTATATAAATGTAGACAATGCATCATGATAATGCCGAAACTTCCTCCAGCGCCTCCACCACACCAACACATCTCTCTTACCAATCCATGTCCTTTTTGTTTTCGTCCCCTTAAATTAAATCAGTGTTCCCCATATGTACATAATTATGGGGCTAGGGTATAGACAGCCAATCAGTGACCATATTGCAAAGAAGAGTGACTCTGCTATCTTATATTTCATAGTCCTCTATGTGATCCAGAGTTTTAGGGCATGAACTCATTTGACATTAGCAACAGTGAAACAAAAGGACACTTAGGAGCAACTACGTGTTTATGTAAGTTTCTTCTTCCTTTCTCACTGCTACAGGAATTTGCCTGAAGAAAGGATGAGAGATGTTAAATAAGGAAAGAGGTTTTGTCCAGGTTGCCATGAAGTAATCAATAGCTAATTAAATTCTATGCATGTGAGGGAACACAATCAAATCCATAAAAACAAAAACAAAAAGTACAGAAAATTATTCAAAACATGTAAACAGTAAACATATTATGTATGCCAGTGGGATTTTGTGGCTCTCCAGTACTAGAAATCATTGTACTACTAGATAACCAATAAACCTCCCTACCTCTAGTCCCAAGCTCCACACTCTACAAGCTCTTCAGCAAAATAATCTCCTAGTATAATTGAACATTTCTTGTGGCTTCATTCATGTCCCATTTAACACTTTTAGAAAAGTCACTTTTTTTTTCTGTCTGAACACGGAAAAAAATCTTCTATTCAATGCGTGTGTGGTGGGGGGAGGGGGAAGGTGTTAAAGCATTATGCATTTTGGGGGATTCCTCCCAAGCACAAAGTGTTACCAAGCCTTTATACACCTATTAATCAAGTCTTTTCTTCTAATCCAGGTAACTGGCTCATTGGAAGAATTAACTCTATTTATGTTATACTTCACTTAACATGAAGTGGCTCTTTTTATTTTCCCTTGCCCAATAACAGAAGGTAGGCTGGAAGGCAAAACACTGCCATAAGGCCAAAGGGAATTGAAACACTGGTTATTTACTTTCTGATTTGTTTACAGTTTGTTTTCTCTTCTTAAAACTGCATTGGAGTTACATTTAGTTCATATTGCTTATCTCTAATACAGGTAAAAATGTAATTGTGAGATAATCAGACATCAAAATAAAAAGATTGACTACTTCAAAATAAAAAATTTTGGCAGATTTTAAAAGACTTATTCCATGTAACAGTCTAACTTGCATTAAATGACAGAGAAATATCTCAATAAATATTCTTTGTGATATATTAAAGGAAAGCAATCTCACTGTTGTCCAGCAGATTTCAAAAACCTGCTTTAACAGATGTTATAGACAAGTTCATATCCTGTGAGTCAACCTTATTTCCAACAGCCTCCGGCTGCCTTCACGTTATTTTAACATTGTTTTGAAAGTCTTAAACTCCGGGGACTTGATATTATTGTTTTAAAACTTTTAACTAGGAGGTAAGCTCAAAGATATCTGTACTTCTGGGATAGAAGAGGGGTACCAGTTCAGGGACTAGCAAATCGGGAGCAAATAGAGACCCTTTTTGCTCTTGACATCAAGTGCTATAAACTCTGGTTTTGCAATGTGCTTTTGGCATGAAAATGCTTTTTCCTTCCTCACTTACTCTGTCTTTCCAATATTGCAGAGTATTGATCTGTCCATTTTTCTTGTGTGTATCATATGCTACCTCAGCTGCTACAATATATTTCAATTTTTTGTTATATTGGGTATGAAAAATAAAAGGTCTCTAGCAACCACTTTTAAGACAGTGTACCAAAACTCACTCTTAAACTTGGGCATCAAAATCTGATGAAAAAAACAAGAAAGGCTTAGGTTTGTTTTTTTTTTTCATTCCTTCTTTTGCTTCCTGTTTTTGATAAAGAAAAGAACAGAACTATTTTCACTGCATGCACTTCCATTTCCATGTGTATTTAATAAAGATAGTGATGGATTGAACTAATTTATAAAGTAGAATGGTTTACATGACAATAAATGGTTATTGACTCATTGCAAATGCACCAAGTCTATCAAAAGCAAATCATGATTTTGGAGGGCTGTTAAACACTCTGCATATTTTCATAGCAAATCAGTGTGTGGTTATTTAACACAGGTGTTTCTGTAATTGCTCTACTTTTGGAAAACTCAATGCTCAATGGCCCTCAAGCACTTCCACCTGTCAAGTGTGCTGGTCCATTATTAGTATTCCAGATGAAATGGTAAAACATGGAACATGCTTAGCTGATTAAAGATCTCATCTTGCTTACTCGGAGTCTGTTTGGATTTTTTTGTGTTATTACTTCATTCCTCCTAAATGTATCTTCACATGTCACATCCATCCAGAAATTGAACATTGCTAAGGATCTGCTTAGCAAGAGGTACAGATGTTATAGCTAAGGAAGACCTTGAATTTAAAAAAACAAACAACTAGTTTTCTACATACAAACCTGCTTTATAAGAGAAATAAAACAAGACTAGCCAGTGGACCTTTATGGTAGTCTTATTCCATGATACGCTATTTTAAACTGCCATGAAATAAGAGTACATTGTGAAACATTAAAATGACTAATTGGTTTTATAACTCATATAAAAAGTCAGCTTGGATCCCAAACAACCCAAAGATGGGAGTCATATGGTGTTTCAGCTTCGGCTATGTAAAAATTAAAAAGTACATGAGCAAAATAAGCCAGGCCTCTTCTTTCTTAAAACTCTTACAAACTACTTTGGCATGACAATTTACATGAGAAACAATTAAGAAACAAGTAGCTATGAAATCTTCTCAAATTATAGTTTGCTTTAGAAACTTAAACAACAAAATCCCCCAAACTCTTTCTCAAGGAGAAACAATAGGCAGTTGACAATGTGTAGACGTGTATAGAGATCAGGAAACTGTAGGTTTAGGCAATGGGGAAGAGATATATTATTGTTTTTGATGCTAAAACTTTTGATTGTGGTATCTCAAAACCATTTTCATTACTTACTTTTAAGCAGTATAGAATTTAAAGTATACTTTCTTAGTTATCTCCTGAGTGATGGCATTTTAATTTGAAGAAACGTCAATGTCTTTTTTCCTCTTTTTCTAATTTTTATTCAACTTAGTTGCTTTATGAACAGAAATTCATCTATAAAATAGCTACTATAAAAATTTTAACAACTTCTTTATGATGTGTAAGTTCAATTTTATGAATGACTCGTGTCTTCTACTCTTAGAAAGAACAACTAGTACTTTTAGCTCTTTTGCTGTTGTTATTTTGTCTTTATATATATGTCGCTCTGGCTATTGTAAAACTCATTAGGTAGACCAAGCTGGCTTTAGTCTCACCAAAATCTACCTTCCTCTGCCTCCTGAGTGCTGGGATTAAAGCATGCACTACCCTATCCAGCAACCAGTTTTTCATTTTAAATATTTATTTTATTATTAAGTGTATGGGGGCATGAGTGGGTGGCTGGGTGTAGGGGTGAAGAGTGGGTATGAACATGTGTAGGAGTGGCAAGAGGTTGTCAGATTTCCTGGACCTAGTATTACAAGTGATTGTAAATCACCCAACAAGGGTGCTAGGAACTGAAATTGAGTCCTTTGGAGTAGTAGCACATGCTCTTAAATTCTAATCCATTTCTCTACCCACTGTTCTGTGTATACTTTAAAATATCTATTTCTCTTCTTAGATATGTTCTAATATATAAAAATATATGTACTATTCATATTATATATGGGGATTGTGATGCTGTTGGTAGACAAAATGGTTTTCAGTTTAGTTGAGAGGTAAAAGCATAATCTAGCTTAGGGAAATTAATAGAAAGTGAGAAAAGAGGTGAGACGTAAAGATTCTAAGTATAACCACCTGTCTCACATAATAAGACAGATACAAAGTTGACTATTATGTAGATACTACTGTACTAGGTAAAAAGTGACTTAAGTTTCCCAATCTTTCTGCATGCCTTCTCTTTTATTCTCCATCTTCCCCTCCTCTCCCTGATTCCTTTTCCAAATACATACCAAGTTTCAATTGTATGTCAGGCACTGGTTTCTCCACATGCAAGTCAGCAGGGAGCAAAACAGATGGAAATCATGGCTTTCATTAACCTGCATTCTAGCAGGGAAAGATTTCCAATAAGCATGTAAACAGAATATATTGTATTCCAAAAGTAGATATAAATAGCAAGGAAGGGAGCAGCTTTCAGTTTAAGTAGGATAGGCAGCCATTAGAGGGTTTTTAATGGGACCAGTGACATGATTTGACATAATCTGTTTTGAGATAGCTGGGAAAGGAAAGGGGAAAAATTAGATTTGCAAAGTTCCTATGCTACAATGTGTTTAACGTTGACGTTGATTTTTCTTTACAATGTTAAGCAATTGTAAAGTCTTTAGTATAACAGAATACAAAATTCACAAATGGCTTACCTTTGGAGAATTACATATTTGACTTATTAGATTAAATGCACCACTCTCCAATGATTTGTAAACCTAAGTGTGCATCAGAATCACCTGGAGAACTTGTTAGAATAAACTGCTGGAGACCACTCAGAGTTCTTGATTGTATCCATCTCATGTAGAACCTAAGATTTCCCTTTCTAACAACTTCCTTGCAGGGTCAGGTCCTGAGTTTTCAGATTCACAAATCAAAACCCTGTAACAATAGCGTGAGACACATTGTTATGTGTAGTAATCATGCTGAGGAAATTAACATTTTGATTGTCTTCTGGTATTCAGAGCTTCTCACTCTTCTTTACTGACATTTTCACTTTCCATGTTTAGTCATATATCACAGAATAATTGATTGTTTTAAAAGTCTGAGAGTGTGGGCTAAAGAGATTGTTCAACAGTTAAGGGCAATGTCTCTTCTTGCAAAAGACCGATTTTCAGAGCCTGCATGATGGCACATGACAGTTGAGAAATCCAGTTCCAGGGGTTCTGGCACCCCTATGGCGCATATGCACACAAGCAAAAACAGTTGTGCACATAAAATTAAAATGAATAACCCTTAAAAGCCTGAGAATGCTAATATTGCACCTTTTGAAGAGGAAAAACAAATTTGCAACTAAGTTAAATGCATTCTTTATACAGCATGCAGATAATTCCCATTACTATTAACCCTCAGTTTGTCATGGCTTCCCTGAATCCTCTTGAATCATTTCCATGATCCCATCTTATTATTATTTCAATATATTATAAAGAAGAGACATATAATAAGGAAGTACATGAAACATTGTGAACTAATAACATGATGGAGGCTGTGTTTATTTCTTATATTTTTGGAATAGAGAGTATAAGGAGCTAAAGAATTTTGCCATGATTTTACAATAGTTTATTTAGAAATATTCGACTGTTGCTGGAATGCTAAATGTATTGACTTCAATGGACATATGTGCCTAAGGCTCCATTATAAGAAATATATATTTTATATATTAAAGCAAATGAGACACATATTGGCTATTTCATTGAGTGTCAATTATTATCAAGGGACGTATTTTCAGTTTTGCAGATTTACATGTTTTTAGTCAAACACAGAGATTTTTCATTTTAATTTGATATCAATAAAATGAGGAAATGAGGAAGTACATGTAGAGGTAATATTATATGAACAGATTTTGCATGTAACAATTGAAAAAAGAGAGGCCATTAATTTCAAAGACAGCAAGGGGGTACAAGAGAGAGTTGGGAAGAAGAAAGAGAAAATGATGGAATTAAATAGAAATTAAGAAATAAACATTATTTTTAAAAGTTACGCATAAATGTTTTTAATTTGTCAATTTATTTATGTAAAAACAGTGGGAGTTGACCAAAATGAAAGGTGAGTATATGAAGTTACATTTCATTCATTTTTCAAATCCCAAAGGAAACACAAAACAAAATAAGTCATGTAGAGTCATAATATGTGATCTGTTGAATCTTTCATGTTACTTAAAGATTCTTTCAGGATGTTGATGTCTTGCTATTCTATGCTTTATGTAAAAGAAGTGACAGACCAATTTTACTTGGATAATCCAAAACTACATTATTTGAAAATGAGGTTTAGGGTACATTTTAGCTTTTCATATTTGGTTTATGTCTACAGCATATTCATAAAAAAGGTTCTAGGAGGAGACTGCCATGTTTGTACTTTTAGGTTAGTCTCTCTGTGTACTGTTTTACATTTGTATTTCTGGAGCCATATTGATTAAATCAGCATATAGTTTCTTCCACTTTAACAGAGACAATTTTAAGCACAAGACATTATTTTAAATTGTTCACATTTTCTGTGTTCCACAGCTGAAATAATTGCAACATAAACAAATTTTAAATGTCACCCATTGCTGATGAGAAACTTTTGGGTTTTACAAATAAAGGTAATTTGTGAATTACTACAAAACCAAGGTTTGTGTGTTTATTGAGAAAACTTGTGATGTTCATGAATATAAACCTTCCTCCTAAAGTTTAAAACGTTTCCAAGTATTCAGCAGAAACTAGTAAAACTATCTTCCTTTGTTCTTTGTATTTTGTCTATGTCTTCTTTACAGCAAGCACCAGTAACAATTTGTCGAATGAATGAATAAGATAATCTATGTAGTTACTTGATAAAAATAGAATTTACTAACTAAAGATTTAATTAAATTTATTTCATACATATGAGTGTTTTGCTTGCATGAAGGTATGTTCACAGCATACATGCCTGGCACCCAAGGTGGCCAAAAGAGGGCATAGGATCTCTACAATTTGACTTATGGATCATCATGAACTGTCATTTTTGAACTCGACCTGGCCCTCTGCAAGAATAGCTAGTATGCTTAACCACTGATACACCTTTCTAACCCCATACTAAAAATTTTTAATCCCATAGTAATGGTCCCCACGATACCACCTTTTATTTTTATATCCCTAACAGGTGGCACGAGGGCACAATTTCCTCTTCTTCATTTGAATTTATTGTCTTGAGAGTCATCTAAGCATAGAGGAGCCAAGCCACCTAAACTAAAAGAAACAGTAATTTAAAATATCTCAGCTATAGCTACCACACATCCTCAATCTCCAGTGTATTCACAGTTAATCTCTTATATTCAATTGTCTTCATTTCTATGTTTCATCTGACATCCACTCAACAATCAAATTCTTAGAAAGGAAGATTTGATAGGCTTATCTTGGGTCATGTACTCATCCATACAGTGAGAGAAACAGAATCTTTTCAGTGAGGGCTCTAGCAGAATTATATGCTACATGAAATGAGCTGCCTACTAATGCAATGTATTATAGTCATATAAAACAAGATGGATAATCTTTAAATAAAAATAGCAAATCTTTCTTCTATTTTGGGGAAAAGATCTCATGTATCTCATGTTGACCTTTACCTTGTAGATGTAATGTAGGATGTGATCGAACTTCTGATATTTCTGATCGCAGTTCCTATGTGTTGGGATTGCAAATGGTATACCACCAAGCCTGGCTCATGTGTTGCAGGGAATCAAATCCCGGCCTTTATTCTTGCTAGGCAAGCACTATACCAACTTAGCTCCATCACTAGTGCTTTGTTTTATAAAGTAGCACTTAATACATCTACACATTGTGAACACAAAGCATAAAACACATTAAGGGATGGCTGGTGACAAATTAGAAAACTGACTCAGGGTGGTATGGCCAGAGACAGAAAAGCGACTCAAATTTGGGCAACTGAGAATCATGGTGATTAGGGTCATAGTGTTTGTTGGGGGACTCTGAATTTAAACTTTGAATGGGTGGAGATGGATAAAAGGAAGCTTTTGTCTTGTAAAAAAGGACAGTGGGTTGAGTTTGGAAGTGCATTATTTTAGCAAAGCATATTTTGGTCAGATGGCTCCTAATCACCTATAGACATTGAGTTCTGGCATCATTCAGTTTTTATCCCATCAAAGTCAATTTGTACCAAGGTAATAAGGTCAAAGGTGAGCTGTATCACAGAAGTGAATGATACATGTAGGATTCATTTCCTAGGAGACAGATTGCAATGAAGGGAAGGGGGATTAATCATATGTGAGTGCCTTTTATAGACTATACATTAGGCTACAAACCTTACATGCCTGATCTTATTTTCCCCTCATAAGTCTATAAAGTAAGATCTATCCATATTTTCCAGTTGAAAGCCCAGTAGATAAAAGCTAAATCAGTTACTCAAAATCACATACTGATTAATGGTACAGTTTAAATTCAAAGTCAAGTTTAGCATATTGGGACTTGGCAAAGCAAGTAAGGTTGAAGCCAGAGTTCTAAATTTGGAACTAAAGACAGTTTATAGTCATTTTCTCAATAAAGGCACAGGACGATTGGAGAGAGAGAGAGAGAGAGAGAGAGAGCCCTGAAAGTTTCATTCAAGCTATAAAACACACAAATAGAATAAGATGAATCTATTCACTTGTATTATGAAAAAAATTGTTCTCTTCTTTCCTTTAATCTAGATAGACTCCAGCAGAAGAAATTTATTATTTTTACTATACAGTATATCCAGCAGTAGGATATATTATTCATACCAGAATTCAGTCACCATAGATAAACCAGAAACCATATCAATTATAAGGTTCTAAGAAATCTCAATCTACTGGCCAAGAGAGTCTATGGACTCAAACAAGAGAATGGGACATGTCCATTAAATACAGGTAGTCAAAACTAGAAGTTCCAAAAGACACAACGATTAATAGTACTCTATAGTTATGTAATAAATTTCACTACAAACTAATCCAAAATGTCACAAAAACTTAACAACTTATAATGTGTACATACTTTCTGTGGTTCTAGGAGCTGGGAATGCCTAAACACCACCATTTGAGCTCTAGGTTTCTCATGAAGTTCCCTTGATGATTGACTGTGCCTTACAGATTCATTTTCCAGGGCAATTGATTTCAACAAGTAAATAATGTTTGTAAATAACCTCAATTTCTTATCACCTCACCATGAAACTGGTGGAATATCCTCATGGCACCTCTCCCCAAGGTGAATAAATCAAGAGAAACTACAATGCCCTTTATAAATATACTCACAATTCACAAGTAGTTATTTTCCTAATATATTAAAGATTAAACAGGTCAGCTCTCTTAAGTTAGCTAAAAGACTATAAACAGGAGTGAAAATCAGGATCAAGATTTAGATCACTATTATTTATTTTAAATGTAGTGAAATATATATATATATATATATATATATATATATATATATATATATATATTCACAATATAATAATGAAATCTACCATGAAAGACTTGGAAAGTTGTGACTCTTGCCTTTATAGCAAGGAAAAAGTTGAATAATCTGAAAATATGTAATATATTTTTAATAGATCAGAGAATTGAACTCACGGCACAAAACACTGCCCCTATAACTGGAGAGAGACAAAGAAGATATAATTATAATCAACCCAAGCTGAAAAATAATCTGAAGAAAACTAATGACTAATTGCTGGGTGCTCAATATGGAGCAGTTAATCTCAGGGACAGTCAGTTTTAACTTTTTTATATTTGTTTTATTGCATGCATATGAATGATTTGCCTAAATGTATGTATTTCTATCACATGCCCTAGTGCCCATTGAAGTCAGAAGAGGGCATCATATTCCTTGGCATTGGAGTTAAGGATAGTTATGAGCCACCTTGTACAGACAGAGCCCACGTTCTTTGCAAGAGCAACATGTGTGCTTAACTGACAAGGCATCACTCCAACCACAAGTTATCAAATTTTAATACACTTTACCTTTAGGATCTCTACCAGGTTCTGGAAGAAAAAAAGTTCCTTCCAGCGAGAAGATAGACAAAGTTATTGCTCAAAAAAATGTGTTCAGGTGATTTTATACTCAATTAGGATAACTATTTTATTGCAGCCTAACCAACTTAAGTTTAATTATAGCCTGTTTTGAGAGACGAGAAAGACATGACTCCAGCCTGCTCTAGCCATTGATGTGCTTTTGTGCCTAAAGAAAAACATAAAATTCCAGACCTCTTGACTTCCTATGTCACTGAAACAGATGCAAGAAATCTGAGCTGCATGAGTGAAAGTCATAGGTCAGGTCAGAGGCTTATTAAAATAGATACCTAATTACAAGGTTGTAGAATGGCTAGCCTCCTAATATTAACTACTTTCACCACCCACGGGACTCTTGTATACTAAAGGAAGATCACAGAAAGACTAAACTGAATCTATCAGACTTTACATATTATCAAGTCTCTATGAAACCCAAAGTTATCAAAGGAAACAAAAACCAGTAACTCAGAAGAAATTTTAACCACTGCAGTGGTTTGAATGAAAAATCTCTCCTATAGGTGCATGTATATGACCGTTTGCTTCCTGGCTATTTGGAGAGGTTATGGAACCTTTAAGAGGTGGAACATTGTTGGAGGAAGTACATCATCAAGGAAGGGCTTCTTCCAGTTTATTCTCTATTTTGTGTTTATAGTGGAACTTACATTGTCTCAGCTTCTTGCTGCTCCTTCCTACTACCATTTATGGACTTTTCCCACACAATTATGGGATTTTCCCCTGAAAACCATAAGCTCAAATATACTTTCTCACACATAAGCTGTTTTTGGTCATGGTATAATCAGCAACAGAAAAACAATTTAAAAAATCACTGAACTGTAAAACCTAATCCATTGTCAGAAAAAAATCAATATTTTATATTAAAAGCCTACTTATGTTTGAATTTATAATAATATTTATCATACTCAGCACTTAACAGAAAACTATAGTGCCTATTAAAGCACAGAAAAGGAAGTTTGAGGAAACTAGGGAATGGTTAAAAATAAATTCATAAGACAGGGAGTATAAAATAATTTTGAGTGGTATAATAATGGCTCTAGGGAGAAAATAGTGCAACATGGAAGAACAGGAGTAGTGAGATCGCACAAGTGGAAGCTCTAAACATCAACACTAAACACTAGGAATCGAAACTACTGTAACAGAAATGAAGAGTGCCACTGATGGGCTCATTCACGTACTGGAAATAATCAATGAAATAAGAAATAGTATAGATGTTTTTCCCAATCTACAGGCTTCTGTTTTGTCCTGTTGATAGTATCCTTTGTCTTACAGATGTTTTCCAGTTTCATGGTGTCCCATTTATCAATCATTGATCTTAGGGCCTCAGCCATTGATGTACTGTTCAGGAAACTGTCACCTGTAACAATGCATCCAAGGTTATTTCCTCCATTCTCTTTTATTAGGTTTAGTGTATCCAGTTTTAAGTTGAGGTATTGGATCCATTTGGACTTGAATTTTGTACAGGGTGATAAATATGGATCTATTTGTATTCTTCTACATGCAGACCTCCAGTTAGATCAGCACCATTGGTTAAAGATGCTTTCTTTTTTCTATTGTATGGTTTTGGCTTCTTTGTCAAAAGTTAAGTATTTGTGGGAGTGGGGAGAACCTTGGGAGCTCTCAAAAACTGAGCCAAAATCCAAAGAGAATACACAGACTGGATTGAGACCCCCAGCACATATGTAGTAGATGTGCAGCTTGGTCTTCATGTGGGTCCCCCAAGAACTGGAGCAGCAGGATTGTCCCTAAATCTGTTGTCTGTCTGTGGAATCCATTTCCTTAACTGGGTTGCCTTTTCTGGCCTCAGTGGGAGAGGATATACCCAGGCCTACAAAGATTTGATGTGTGGTGGGGGTTGAGTGGGCAATATGAGAGGAGTTGGTACCCTTTCAGAGGAGAAAAGGGTAGAGGAATTCTATGAAGGGGGACTGTGACCAGGATGAGGGGGACTGTGGTCTGGATATTATAATTAATTAATTAATTAATTAATTAATTAATTAATTAAGGAATAGGAAGATATAATTTCTCAAAATGACAATAAAAATGAAGTAGAATGGAAAAGGTATCAGAAAATACACATTTTACTAAAACATATGTTTGAATAACAAATGTAACTTTGAAAGTAGTCCACTGATTTGAGACTATAGTGTAAATGTTCACAAAGAATCAATAAAAAGTTAAAATAAATAAAATTAAAGACAATACTAAAATCATTGAAAAAAATGAAATTGCATACATCTCTTATTTTGTCATCTTTCTCACTGTTAGTTTTTTCCTGTATTTTCATGACTTTTTAGCAGAAGGAATTAGAGGAGCTAGTTTGTTTTATTTCATTTTGTTTACTTTTTTATACATAGAAAACAGTTATTGTATTAAATTTTTAATTCTTTATTTTTTATCTTGTGCAAGTAATAAATTTCTGCCTTCATCTTTTCCATTTCTTATGTCTTACTATTATTTGTAAGTGTTATCTGCATTTTAATTGATATTCTCTTTTACCCAATCCTTATTTTAAGTAGTTATAATGAAAATTTCTTTCAAAAATATTATCAAAGATAATGTTTCATTAGTTAAATTATTATCAATATCTAGATTTAGTACACCATTGTAAAGAATTACTTGTACAATTTTATTTTTGATGTGGGAGGCTTTTAATTTTTTATAATTCAACAGAAATTAATAAATCATAATATTCATAGAAAGTTTAAATATTTAACATGAATGATAATAATAAAATATACTCCATTTAGAATAATTTGTGAGCTCATAATGATACTCAAAAAGGAAATAAATAAATCTTTTCTTTGCAGATGAAGCACAGCTAATGATAGACCCACCAAGATTAGATTGAATTAAAAATTTAAAATTATAAAGGTTTATGAATAGTTTCTCTTTCAACTTTTCTTCATAATTTTTACCTGCTTTCCTTTTGTGAAATTTTCTCTTTTATATATGCTCACAATCATTTATAATTATTATAAAATAAATGAAGCGCTCATTGTAGGGAACCGAGGGCCATTAGGGCCAGTTTATATTTAGACAACATGACACTGATATGGATATCTGGCATGTGCCAAGATGGTAACTTTTCACTTCTGAGGGTCTATGAGTCACCCTAAAGTGCCTGACACAGGCTATTCAGGCACTCCAAAAGTAAACACTGATATTATTTGTTATACAATTATTTCTGGTAGAATGTCACCTTTGTGTTGGTTTTGCATAATATGGCCTTGAGATCGGAGATGAGGGCCTTCACTAGCTTGCCTGTGTTTTGTCTGTAGGCCTGTGAGTTACCCTCTGTGTGAAAGTCTGAATGTGTGCCTGTGTTGACCTGTGTGCAACCCACACATGAGGTATGATGGTTTGTATATGCTTGGCCTGGCCCGGGGAGTGGCACTATTAGAAGGTGTGGACTTGTTGGAGTAGGTGTGTCACTGTGTGTGTGAGTTTTATGACCCTCATTCTTGCTGCTTGGAAGTCAGTATTCTGCTAGCAGCATTTAGAGGAAGATGTATAACTAACTCTCAGTTCTACCTTCATCATGCCTGCCTGGATGCTGCCACGTTCTTGTCTTGATAATAATGGACTGAACCTCTAAACCTGTAAGCCAGCCCCAATTAAATTTTGTCCTTATTAAGAATTGCCTTGTCATCTGTTCACAGCAGTAAAACCCTAACTACGACATGAGGTGTATGCCTCAGTTCCTGTATGTACATGCTTAGAGTCTTGTATGATGGTAAATACAATTTGTTTTATTTGTCTACATTCCTCACATTCACATCAACCTCCCAACTGCTGCCTCCTCCTCCTCCTCCTCCTCCTCCTCCTCCTCCTCCTCCTCCTCTTCTTTTTCAAGTTTTATTTATTTTATGGATCACACTGTAGCTTGTCTTCAGGCACACCAGAAGAGGGCATCAGATCCCATTACCAATGGTTGTGAGCCACCATATGATTTCTGGGAATTAAACTCAGGACCTTTGGAAGAGCAGGCACAGCTCTGAACATCTGAACCATCTTTCCAGGCCCCTCCTGACTACTTAGGACTCTCCTCTGTTCTTGGCTTCAGTGCTTGGATCACAGATTCATATATACAATAGAGTGTATGTTATATAATACTGTTTTAATATGACAAAGTGAACATCCATTTATACATCTTAAAGTTTAATAGGTATGTTAGTAATATCTTCTAAAATTGCCTGTGTTCTCTGCAACAAAGCATATATCTTTATTTTTGTGTGTTCTCCATTGTGTTTTATTTATAATACAAATCCATAAACATGATTCATAAATATTATTTTCTTTAGAAAGTTATTTATAAAAATGAAATATTTATCCTAAATATCTATTAAACAAAAATCTTACACAAATAAGTTTCTAAAGGAAATGATATTTATGATTCATATTTGTGGATTTATAGTGTTCCTGTCATAAAGGTTTAACATATAACTAAGTGTGAAAATCCCAATTTAAACCCTAGTTTTATACATAGTAAAGTTACATTTTCTCTTTGAAAATAAAGGCTTATCTTTAGGGTATTACTTTTAAATTATATCACATATTTTTCGACAACTTTAGAAATCATTGTCTATTGTAAAAAAGTAGAGAGTTCAATTCACAATATAGAACGAAGCAACAACTTTTGGAAAAGGGCTATGGTAGCTCAGGAACTAAGACCAAAAATTGGTAAACAAGGTATCATGAAACTACCAGCTTCCATTGAAAAGGCTGTCTACAGAATAGGAGAATATCATTGCCAGATGTACATTGGACATAGGATCAGTGTCTAAAATACACAAAGAACTCATTTAAAAAGGTACCATGTTAAAAAATAGCCTGATGAAAAAGTGGAGCATGGAACTAAGGGAATTTTCAGATGACAAACTGTAATGGCCGACACATTGCCTTGGTTGCTCTAGCTGTCATACTGAAATTACTTCAAGCATGGCCAGTACAAGCTTTTCTGTGATGTGACTTCTTGATATCTTCATATAGTTCTTTGAAGATATCCTTCTCAAATAGTACTCTGCTTTCTTATAGTCCTCTTCAAACCCAAAACTTTCAAAGGAACTCAGTCTCTTCTTAAGGGGAATGGGATGTAGAAATATAGACATGAGTACTCACGGTACTCATGATTATTCAGGTGGCTTTGCTTTGTCAATGTTCCAATAGACACCATGAAGAAACAGATTTTCAAAGAAATCATGAATTCACGTGAAATTGTTGTTTCTTTAGTTTTATTCCTTACTTGAATCTCCCTAGATAAAAGGATAAAAATAAATTTTGGTTGTGTTATTATAAATTAAATGTGATTGGGGACATTGTTTTTGAAATCAAAAAATGTTTCCGCTACTGTATCTTTACAAAAAAGGATCTGAGAGACACATGATGGTACATATTTGCAATATAATCCCTGAACTGATGAGGCTGAGGCAAGAGGATCAGATGTTGACGGATAAATAATTAGGGGCCATATCAAAGAATAAATTTTTTTCTTTTGGAAAAGAGAAATCTTAACTGGGACAAGGGAGTAAGCTGTTTCTAACCACACTCAATGAATGTATTTTCTCAACTTACCAGTAGCACAATACTCCTTATGTCTGTATTATCTCTTATGCATACTCCTGGAATCTAACAGTTTTATTGTCTCATCAAGGTAAAAATAATAAAAGTGTAGCTTCAAGACACCTGAGGGTCCTGCTGGGGGCCTAAGGCAGACACTTGCTCTGACAATACCAACTTGGGAGGCACCAGCCTGGGTCTGGAAGAATCAGGAGCACTGGAGAATGAGATGGGATCCAGCATCAACTTTGAAGACATCTCTACATTGGAGGCAGATATTTACCTTCCCCAACTCTTCATCAACATCAACCTCATGGACATAGACCAGGTGCAGGCCCATGAAAACTTCTTCAGCAGGTGAGGAAGAATGACCACAAAGCCTCCAAGGTCCTTGACAGACCTCCTTGGGCCAAAATCCAGTGCCAGGACCTGGTGGAGAGAGAGGGGGTTGTGGGCAGTGCTGGGGACCATGAAAGGGGTAATGACAACATCGCAAACATTTGGAGGACGAAGCTCCCAAACCAGCCCCAGCAGGCACAGAAGAACTAAAGGACAGGGGCAAGAAAGACCACGTGGGCAGAAAACAACTCCAAGAAACAGAGGAACTTGAGAGGACAAGGAACAGAGTCAAAGCAGAAGAGCAGCCCACCAAGAGGAAGAGGAATCCACCTGAGCTCAGCCACAATAGCTTTAAAAGTCTCGAATCCGTCTCACCATACACATGCTGGAGTATGTGCAGGTCTTTCACCCGCTGGGGAAGAAGACTGAGAAAAAAACTGGCATCTCCTTCTAAGGAGGTCTGAAAACATTCAGCAACAACAAAGATCATGCACCAGGATCAGCCACCACAGAACTGCTGGATATGCTGGTTGAGGGCCAGGGTTCTAAAAAAAAAAAAAAAAAAAAAACCCAGGTAAGAGTCAGAGAACAGAAATCGGTACTCACGGGAATGTCCCAGTATGAACTGACCCACCTGTGCAAGTCAAGTTACTACCTCTGCCTTTCCCAACCCTAGACAAGCCTCAAGCCAGACCTGATTTTAAAAAGTCTCTCTCCCTGGCTTCACACAGGGCCACAACAGCTTATCCTGTAGGGATCTATTCCCACTGAGTTCAGCCTACCACTCTCAGGCCATCCCAACCACATCCTTTCAGGTCATCTTTGATGGCCTCTGCCAAACCAGCCCTGTCAATTCTTCCAGTGCCACGTGACATAATGTAACCAACCCACCCAGTCTAATATTGTGCTTCATTTCTCTGCCTCAAGGCGTGAATCCCGTAGAGCATCATCTTACACTTTGCTCCAGAGGGAAGCCATCAAGAAGGGGACTCAACAGGAGCTAGAGAATGCTGCAAACTATACCTCTTCTGGGAAACTATAGCTTTTCCATTAGAGGGAAAAATATGGCAATTTCTAGATATTATAGCTATGCAATTTAAGAGCTGGCCAGATCTTTATGACAAAGTATTTTTTACTATGGACAAGAAGAGATATAGTCACCGTTACAGATATATACAAGGACAGAGAAACCTATGTAAATATGTATATACATAGGTACATGTGTGGGAATATAGAAGACTAAGTATATATAAATGAATACACAAAATATTAATATCCACATATATTTGAATACATACTAAAATTACCTAAAATGTGTTAAATTGGTTATTTTATTTGTGACTAATATAAGTATCTTCTGAAGTTCCTTTTAATTTCAATAATTTAATTTTTATCATATTTATATGAAATGGAACTCAGGAAACATTTATTTAACATTAAATCAATCTAGAAAAAAGAAACCCAGGGCCCCTGTACATTCAAAATTATTTAGTTTGTGTATATGTTGGGATTTAGGAAGAAATTTCTTTTAATTTTAAATAAAGTCCAATTTTTATAATGACTGTAAGGAAATTGAAGCAGCAAAAAAGAATGTTAAGATATTTTATATCACAGTGTAAAAAAAGGCAAATGAAATTGTATTTTATTTTATTTTTTTTATTTTTAGGACTTTCCTTTTTTTTTCTTTTTTTTTTTTATTGGATGATTTATTTACATTTCCTATGTTGTCCCCTTACCCCATCCCCCACCACCCCCTCGGAACCCCCAATCCCCTCGCCCCTCCTCCTTCTTCTCTGTGGATGTAACCTCTATCTACACCCCCCCACTCCCACCTCCCCACCCTCAAAATTCCCACCCCCTGGGGCATCCAGCCTTCATGAGGTCAAGGTTCTCTTCTTCCACCTATGCCCAGCAGGGCCCTCCACTTTTACATATTCAGCTGAAGCCCTGGATCCCCCCCTAAGTGCTCCCAGGCTGGTGGTTTAGACCCTGGGAGCTGTGGTTGGTTGGTATTGTTGCTCTCCTCATGGTGCCACAAACCCTTTCAGCTCCTTCAGTCTTCACTCTAACTCCTCTATTGAGAACCCCATGATCAGTTCAATGGCTAGTTGTGAGCATCTGCCTCTGAATATGTCTGACTCTTGAAGGCCTCTGAGGAGATATCCATATCAGGCTCTTATCAGCATGCACTTCCTGTCTTCCACATCAGCATCTACCTTTGGTGATTGCACATGGGATAGATACTCAGGTGGGGTGGTCTTGAGACGGCCCCTCCTTCAGTTTCTGTCCCTCACTTTGTCTCCATATTTGCTCCCTTGAGTATTTTGTTGCTCCTTCTAAGAAGGACCGAATCACCCTCACTTGGTCTTCCTTCTTTATGGGCTTCATGTGGCCTGTGAGTTGCATCTTGGGCATTTCAAGGTTCTAGGCTAATATCCAATAATCAGTGAGTGAATACCATGTGTCTTCTTTTGTGATTGGCTTACCTCACTCAGGATGATAATTTCTAGTTCCATCCATTTACCTAGGAACCTCTCGAATTCATTGTTTTTAATAGCTGAGTAATACTCCATTGTGTAAATATACCACATTTTTTGAATCCATTCCTCAGTTGAAGGACATCTGGGTTCTTTCCAGCTCCTGGCTATTATAAACAAGGCTGCTATGAACATAGTTGAGCATATGTCCTTGTTATATGTTCGAGCATCTTCTGGGTATATGCCTAGGAGTGGTATAGCTGGATCCTCAGGTAATGCTATGTCCAATTTTCTGAGGAACCGCCAGACTGATTTCCAAAGTGGTTGCACCATCTTGCAGTCCCTCCAACAATGGAGGAGTGTTCCTCTTTCTCCACACCCTCGGCAGCATCTACTATCACCTGAGTTTTTAATCTTAGCCATTCTGACTGGTGTGAGATGGAATCTCAGGGTTGTTTTGATTTGCATTTCCCTGACGACTAAGGATGCCGAGCATTTCTTTAGGTGCTTCTCGGCCATTCGAGTTTCTTCTGTTGAAAATTCTTTGTTAAGCTCTATACCCCATTTTTTAATAGGGTAATTTGGTTGCCTGGAGTCTAATTTCTTGAGTTCTTTGTATATATTGGATATTAGCCCTCTATCAGATGAAGGATTGGTAAAGATCTTTTCCCAATTTGTTGGTTGTCGTTTTGTCCTATTGACAGTGTCCTTTGCCTTACAGAAACTTTGCAATTTTATGAAGTCCCATTTGTCAATTCTTGATCTTAGAGCATATGCCATTGGAGTTCTGTTCAGGAACTTTTCCCCTGTGCCCAAGTATTCGAGGGTCTTCCCCACCTTCTCTTCTATTAGTTTCAGTGTATCTGGTTTTATGTGGAGGTCCTTTATTCACTTAGACTTGAGCTTTGTACAAGGGGATAAGAATGGATCAATTTTCATTATTCTACATGTTGTCCTCCAGTTGAACCAGCACCATTAGTTGAAAATGCTGTCCTTTTTCCACTGGACAGTTTTAGCTCCTTTGTCAAAGATCAAGTGACCATAGGAGTGTGGGTTCATTTCTGGGTCTTCAATTCTATTCCATTGATCTTCCTGCCTGTCTCTGTACCAATACCAGGTAGTTTTTATCACTATTGCTCTGTAGTACAGCTTGAGGTCAGGAATGGTAATTCCTCCCGAAGTTCTTTTATTGTTGAGAATAGTTTTCGCTATCCTGGGTTTTTTGTTATTCCATATGAATTTGAGAATTTCCTTTTCTAACTCTGTGAAGAATTGAGTTGGGATTTTAATGGGGATTGCATTGAATCTGTAGATTGCTTTTGGCAAGATGGCCATTTTTATTATATTAATCCTGCCAATCCATGAGCATGGGAGATCTTTCCATCTTCTGAGATCTTCTTCAATTTCTTTCTTCAGAGACTTGAAGTTCTTGTCATACAGGTCTTTCACTTGCTTGGTTAGATTCACACCAAGGTATTTTATATTATTTGCAACTATTGTGAAGGGTGTCATTTCCCTAATTTCTTTTTCAGTCTGTTTATCTTTCATGTAGAGGAAGGCTACTGATTTGTTTGAGTTGATTTTATAACCAGCCACTTTGCTGAAGTTGTTTATCAGGTTTAGGAGTTCTCTGGTGGAAGTTTGGGGGTCACTTAAGTATACTATCATATCATCTGCAAATAGCGATATTTTGACTTCTTCCTTTCCTATTTGTATCCCTTTGACTTCTTTTTGTTGTCTAATTGCTCTGGCTAAGACTTCCAATACTATATTGAATAGGTAGGGGGAGAGTGGGCAACCTTGTCTAGTCCCTGATCTTAGTGGGATTGCTTCAAGTTTCTCTCCATTTAGCTTGATGTTGGCTACTGGTTTGCTGTAAATTGCTTTTACTATGTTTAGGTAGGGGCCTTGAATTCCTGATCTTTCCAAGACTTTTATCATGAAGGGATGTTGAATTTTGTCAAATGCTTTCTCAGCATCTAGTGAGATGATCATGTGGTTTTTTTCTTTAAGTTTGTTTATATAGTGGATTACATTGATGGATTTCCGAATATTGAACCATCCCTGCATTCCTGGGATGAAACCTACTTGATCATGATGGATGACTGTTTTGATGTGGTCTTGGATTCGGTTTGCTAGAATTTTATTGAGTATTTTTGCATCGATGTTCATAAGGGAGATTGGTCTGAAGTTCTCTTTCTTTGTCGGGTCCTTGTGGGGTTTGGGTATGAGTGTAGAAATTGTATTTTAAAATGAGAGTTCTTATCTGATCAGTAAAATTAAAAGGGATTCAGCTATTGATCATGAGAAAGGTAACAGTCACGTGAAGTATATGTTTGCATGATACAAAGCGAATTGGGAGCTACATTCTCAAAAGTACAACAGTAATTAAATGGAAGCCTTTATTGAGTTCTTTCTTTTTCTGCACTTAAATAGAAAGCAACGGTCAAGTTTGTTTACAATGTCAGCATGTTTTCACAGATTACTGATTGTTTATGGCAATCTTTTCATTACTTTATTATACATAACAACTTGATTGTGACAGGGGACAATCAAAAGAAAGCAATTGAGTAGAGTCCATTTTTTTTCAGTCACCATACAAAGTAAATTGAATTAGTAGCTGGATCCCTCATGATTAACAACTCCTCAAATTGCTAGTTTGTAATCATAGATAGACAGGAGATAAGTGTAAAATGCTCTAATCATCATTGTACAGTTAATGGCTAGTAAAGCATCCTGCTGCGATAACCTCCACTGAAGGCTTCGCTCATCACCTTATCCTTGAATCTTCCTGTGGTAAGCTTTACAATACCCATTCAAAGTGTAAAGCCTATATATAGCATGTAAGGAAATATACATTAGCAAAAACTAGGTGGAATGATTTGGAAGCTGGAGAAGTTTGAAAAAATAGATCCCTATATCCCTAATTATATATCATATATTTACATTGGTAATTTAGCCAATAAATGTTAACTGCTTACATTTTCAAAATTAATCTGTTGCCTTTTTCCTCCTTTAACCCAAATTCTGTATGAAATAATAAACAAAATATCTTGGGAGGTACATTAACATTTTGCTAATAGATACATTAAGGAAAATATTTCTTTCTAACTTCTTAATTATATCTGCAGAGAACAATATATATGGAAGGTAAATTAACGTGAGCCTTTTTCTAGATTATCTGTCAACTTATCTATACATATGAATACCTTTGCTCAATGAAATGGGATTCTTTCTTTTTTTAACTTAATATATAATAATTCTGTATGAGTGATCAGCACAGTGCTGTGCAATTACATCCATTAAGACAGAGAACTGTTTGAATTTTTTAAAGAGGATAATTGTGAAAGAAAAAAAAAACTTTGCAAACACAATACTCAAGAATTCTGCAGCAAATCTGGACCAGTAGTTTGTCCCTTTAGTAGATTACATTGAGTGACAAATAATGTTCATCATAGTAGTAGAATGTTCCTGTATTTTCATGTATTTCTTCTTGATAAATGAAGATTATTATTATCTTCTTGGAGCCAGATGTAAATTCAAATAGATTAGCTTGTGACAGTAAGTTATACTCTCTTAAGAATTTTTTTAATATAGGCAGTTCAGAGACACAGAAACAAGAGAACTTGCATACTTCCCTAGTGAAAAGAGATTTGGGAGGGTCAAGAAGATGGTTCAGCAGATAATAGTCTTCAAGCCTGACAACATGAGTTAGATCCCTGCAATCCACATGGTAAAAGAAAAGAACCAGACACCTTTAAGTTGTCCTCTGACCACAACAAATGGACAGAAAATACAAAACAAACAAATAAATATACACATATATATACACACATATATAATGTATACATACACACACACACAAATAAATGTAGTTTTAAAATATTTTTACTAAAGAAAAGAGAGCTAAAGACTTTTGTTCATGACATTCATGGAAAAGAAAAGAAGCATGTCAGGGTTCCCATTTGACTAATAGAAAGCAGATAGCAAAATGGGAGTAGTCAGATTACAAACAACTCATTACAAAGAATGAAGAATATCTGACTGTGTGGGTCAGATTCAAAGCTTGTTCGCATTAACTTTCATTGTTAAAATTTCAATTAGTGTTATTTAAATATTTTTTGCAAGAACAATACTTATTTTCTTAAATTCTAGATTAAAGATATAGACTGTACTCTGATTTGGACAACATTGCAATTATGAATTTTCTTGGAAAGAATATATTATATATATATATATATATATATATATATATATATAATGTATATACATATATCATATGTGTATATGTATATATATCATGGAAACATGAATAGCATTCTTTCTATGGTTTAAAAGTTTTCCTCTTTTCATTTGTTCGGTACAAAAGTATCTTAGTTAGGGTTTCTATTACAATGATAAAACAATATGAAAAAAGAAAGCTTGCCAAGGAAATGGTATGTTTCAGCTTAGGTTACACTCTATTACCATGAAAAGTCAGGGAAGACACTCAAGGCCAGAGTTTAGAGGAAGGAATTGAAGGAGAAGTGTGATGGTTTGTATATGCTCTGCCCACGGAGTGGCACTATTATAAGGTGTGGCCTTGTTAGAGTAGATGTATAACTGTGAGTGTGGGGTTTAAGAACCTACTCCTAGCTGCCTGGAAGCTAGCAGTCTTCAGATCCTCTTGCACCATGCCACCTGTATGCTGCAATGTTCTCACCTGGATGATAATGAACTGAACTTCTGAACCTGTAAGCCAGCCCCAATTAAATTTTGCCTTATAAGAGTTGCCTTGGTCATGGTGTGTATTCACAGCAGGAAAACCTTAAGACAAGAGGCCATGGAGAAGTGAAGCTTAATGTCTTGCTTCCCCTGGCTTGCTCCTCATGGGTTGCTCAGGCTGCTTTCTTAGAGTTCCCAGGACTCCCTGCCCAGAGATGGCACTATGCATGGTGAGCTAGGTCCTCCCACATCTATCATCAGTAAAGAAAATGCACATGCAAGTTTGCCCACAGGCAAATCTGATGGAGGCATGTTCACAGATGAGGTTTTCTCTTCCAAAATGACTCCAGTTAGTGTTAACTGACACAACTATTTACCACATACATTGCTGTGATTAACAATAGAGTATACTTTAGTTTTGCTTGCCAGGTGGCAGCAAAGTAAGCTGTCATGTATTTGCTATAAATGCAAAAGGACAAGGCTACTTTTCTTTAGTTTTCATTGTCCAGACTCTTCTATATGAACAATATGAGGGCTTTCACTTTGTCTTATTCTACCTTGTTTGGTCCTGTTTGGCTGTCATCTTTTGGAGGGAGGACTATAATTCTCTGAAAAAGAAATGAAGAAGTGGATCTTGGAAAGAGCAGAGATGGGGTAAGCTAGAAGGAGTGGAGGAAGGGGAAACTGGTTGGGATATATTGTATGAAAGATAATGTATTTTCAATAATTTTTGAAGTTTTCTTCAACAATATAGAAAGGCAGGGTATGGAGAAGTAGCTTAGTGTCTAAGAGCAAGTTCTTCACATACAGAAGATGGAGATTCAATTTCTAGGGCTTGTCTGGCAGCTCATGGTTATCGGTAACTCTAGTTCTGGAGAATCTGATTATTTTATTATTATTATTATTATTATTATTATTTCCCTGCTCTACTTTTTTATTAATCAAATTGTAATTTTTACTTATTCACACAGGGGTTATAAACACAAAAAGTCAGGATGTGGGGAAGGGGATGACACCGGAGCGTGGGTGTTCAGGAGGAGTACAGATATCTTTCAGAACAGGGTATTGGCTGGGTGAAGGTTCAGGAGACAGGTCACTATGACTCTGCCTATGATTCACTTGTCCTTATCTAAGTTGGTACTATCCACCAATGCTACCTATTTACAAGATCTATGACTACTCAGGCTGGTAAATTGTCACAAAAGCTGCCCGTTTACAATAGCTTACAGCCATCTGTTTCAGTATTTTTCCACAGAGACCGAAGACTTTGTGTTAGCATACATATATGACAGGCCTATTGCTGATTTTAGGCCTATGGCTGATTTTAGGCCTTCAGTGTATAAGCAGTGCTGCCCCTGACATCTCCTCCCTTCTCTAAGTATAGAAGGGCTGTGGCGATTCTAATCTTGTGAAGGCGGGGATAGAGGCATATATATATATAAAATAACTAAAGGTGAGACATTGAAATTTTGTTTAAACATTGTATTAAAAGTGGGGGATCCTGTTTTTTTTCTGGTGAATGAACTAAATGATATGATGACGTTTCTTTTATATATTGCTAGTTATTTATCATAGTTTTGAAATTGTAAATTGAATGATATGATACATACATTAATACAGATTAATACTCTCTTACTCAACTCTTGCTTGCTAATAGTTTTCTCCTCCATTCTCTTCTATTTTCCATTAATACAAATCTACCATCCATAATAAATACTAATTTCCTTTCTTCACTCAAAATTTTATATGTAGATATTCTTCATCTTATCAAACTGTATGTTTTATTGAGTAAAATATTAAATAATAGTGGAGCTAAATTTTAGAGAAATTATCTCTGTGTTTCCCTATGATATTGAATTTGAGGCTGAAGTAAATATAGTTAATCATGTTAAAGGACTATTGATTTATTCTTATTGAGTTGTTGAAATAAAAACTTGTCATTGAATTTTGTCAAATGCCTTTTCAGCATCTATGGAGATGACCATATAATTTCTTTCTTTGATCAATTAATGTCATTGATTATTTAGATAGATTTCAAAACAATAAAGTATTTACGGTTCTTACAGAAACATTCTTACTGTCTTGCATGCATATTTCTAAAAATATACTGTGGGATGACGGTCACCATTATTTTGTTTGGGATCCTTTTTCAGTAGCTTTTTAATTTTTTTTGAGAGAATCTCACTATCCTCAAAATCCTTAGAATCACTACAGAGCCCAGGCTGTCCTCAAACTTTGTATTTTTCTTTCTCAGCATTCAAAGTGATAAAATAAAAGATGTGTCCCACTATACAAGTACTATGCTGAGATTTTTTTTATGTTGTTTGTTGTTGTTTTTCTTTCAAGTTATTACTTATATGCTATAAAATCTAAATTTTAAAGTATACAATTTAGTAATTTTTAATTAAATCATAGGATGTGCAAACATGACTACTAATTCTAGAATATTCTCATTATGCCAAGCCCCTACCTATAGATTCTGATAGTCACTATGCTCTTTTCTCTTGCAATAAATTTGCCTGTTCTGAAAAAATTATGTACATGGAGTCATAACACATGTGAACTTGTATTTGATGTCCGTCTTTTAGCAAGATTTTTAGAATTCATTCATGTTTCAGCATGTCAGTATTTCATTCATTACTGCACAATGTTCCAGTGTATATATGTATCAAACTAATTCATATATTTATCCATTGATGGACATTTATGTTTTTCATGCTGTGTGGCAGCATGATCAATTCTGCTATACCTTTTACATATACGTTTTTGTGTTGATAATTTTCTATTTTCTTGAATATTCACATAGAAGTAGAATTCTTGTGTTTTTGTAGTCAGTTAAGTGCTTGCCATACAAATGTGGAACCTAAGTTCAAATACCAGAACTTACACACATACAAACCAGTGGGCATCTGGAGTAAACTTGTTTGGGTCATATACAGCATGCTATCACAAATGTTATAAGTTCATATGACCAACTTCGTGTTGTTTTTGGAAAGCACTGTTTATCTGAAGATATGTCCCACCTTTAGGTCTTACATGCTTTCTGTCCCTTTTTCTGTGAAGATCCCTGACCCCTTGGAGGAAGGGTGTAATATATTGCTGTGTGTCCTATTTAGGGCTGAGCATTCCAGTTTCTTATTGTTTGGATGTTGAACAGTTCAGGGTCTCTGTGTAAAGCAACATGTGCCACAAGAAGAAGCTTCTTTGAAGATGGTTGAGAGATGATCAAACCATTGGGTATAGCAAACAATCATTGGGAGTCATTTTAATCTGAATCTGTTATTGGGGTTTTTGTTTTGTCATTTAGTTTAAATTATCCCATAACTAGTTCTTTGAGAGTAGCCCCCAAATATCATTTTATTGAATTTTTATTTTCATTCATTTCCTAAAAGTTTTCTTCTTATTTTCTTTTATTTTCTTAGTTTTCAAGTGTCCTCCTGTTATGGGTATGTGAGTATTTTCACTTTGGTTAAAAACATGCTTTAGATGATGTCATACATTTTAAGTTTAACCACAAAATGTTTTATAAGACAACACAGGCATTTTCACCAAAAAGCACCCACTATTTGCACTTGTGAAAACATGTATTTTTGTTGGTGGTTGATAATCTATGGATCGCTATTAAGTATAATTGTTTTATATTATTGATCACATATTTTATTTCATCGGTGATTATACCTGTGTGATATTGATCTTTAATTACTGTTAAACTATTTCTATCAATTTTAAAAATATATTTAGGATTTCATTTTTAGATCCATATGTATATAAAACTGCTAGACCTTCCTAATGGATTGATTCAATTATCACTAAAAAGTCCCTCTGTGACTTTAGTAAAAATTTTGCAGTCACTCCAGCACTATTTTGCATAGAATTTTCATTATATATCATTTTTTCTATCAATTTTCTTTAAATTGGTTAATGTTTATGAATTTAAATTTTGTCTCTTAAAGACATCACACAATTCAGTCATCTAAAAAATTGCATTCTGCCAATGCTGCTTGTGAATGGTAAAATGTAATCTATTACACTTCAAGCTAGCACTAATAAGGTGGTCTTTATATCTGCCATTGGTTTCTATATGTCATGTCATTTTGATTCTGTATTCTCCCAGGACAAGTCTTTTATTGTAAATTGACATTTTAGTGTACAATTTTAGTTCTCTTGTCATTTCATTTTGAGTGTTGGGTTATATTCTTAGCAGTTTTCAGAAATTTCCCTTGGCATTTAAACCTATTTTATTGCATTCTTTTCTGGAGGTACACATGCACAAAACACAGATGAGTCATTTCCATCATTTCTGAACCTCTTCAATGATGAGTTATGCAAATAGCTGTCAAATTTTAAATCTCTGCCATCTTTAGGGATTTAGGTGTTCTTTCATCACAGTGTGCATTTTTCAGCACCCTCTTGAATCATATTTACCTGTTGCCTGCAATATTGTATGTTCTATGCCACTGCACCTTCCCAATTTCATGTTTGTTTAGATTAATAGTAACAAAATTCCAAAAAATATAAAATAAAACTTTATATGTGTTTCATTTCCTCAAGTCTCTCTTACACTGTGAGGGTCATAAAAAATGTATCCACATCAATGAAACCAAAAGCTGTTTCTTGCAGAGAATCAACAAGATAGATATACCCCTAGCCAAACTAACTAAAGGGCCCAGAGGCAATATTTAAATTAATAAAATAATGAAATCAGAAATGAAAATGGAGGCGTAACAACAGAAACGGAGAAAATTCAAAAAATCATCGGATCCTACTGTAAAAGCCTATATTCAACCAAACTGGAATATCTATATCAAATGGATGGTTTTCTAGACAGATATCACACACCAAAGGTAAATCAGGATCAAGTACACTATCCAAACAAGCCCATATCGCACAAAAAATAGAAGTCATTAAAAACATCCCAAACAAAAAAGGCCAGGGCCAGTTGGATTTAGTACAGAATTCTACCAGACATTTAAAGAAGACCTGATACCAATATTCCTCAAACTATTCCATAAAATAGAAACTGAAGGGACACTACCTAACTCATTCTATGAATCCACAATTAGTCTATAACTAAACCACATAAGGACCCAACCAAAAAAGAGAACTTCAGACCAATCTCACCTATAAATATCTATGCAAAAATACTCAATTAAATTCTTGCAAACTGAATTCAAGAAAACATCAAAACCATCATTCAACACAATCAAGTAGGCTTCATCTCAGGGATGCAAGCTTGGTTCAATATACAAAAATCCATTAATGTAATCTACTATATAAACAAACTCAAAGAAAAAAGTCACATGTCTATCTCCTTAGATACAGAAAAAGCATTTGACAAAATATAACACCACTCCATGTAAATAGTACTGGAGAGATCAGGAATTCAAGGCCCATACCTAAATGTAATAAAAGAAATTTACGGCAAACCAACAACCAATATCAAATTAAATGGAGAGATACTTAAAGCAATCCCACTAAAATCAAGGACAAGACAAGAATGATCACTCTCCTCGTATCTATTCAATACGGTAATCAAAGTGCTAGCTAGAACAGTAAGAAAAAAAAGAGATCAAGGGGATACAAATTGGCAAAGAAGAAATAAAGGTATCACCATTTGCAATGATATGACAGTATACATAAATGAACTCCAAAAATATTACCAGAGAACTTCTCCAGCTGATAAACAACTTCAGCAAAGTGGCCATATATAAAATTAACTCAAATAAATCAGTAGTCTTCCTCTAAACAAATGATAAACAGGCTGAGAAAGAAATTAGTGAAACAAATCCCATTATAATAGTCACAAATAATATAAAACATCTTGGAGTAATTCTAACCAAACAAGTGAAAAACCTGTATGACAATAACTTCAAGTCTTTCAAGAAAGACTCATGGATTGGTAGAATTAATATAGTAAAATGGCCATCCTGCCAAAGGCAATCTGCAGATTCAATGCAATCCCCATCAAAATTCCAAAAAAAATCTTCAAAGACATGGAAAGTGGCCATATATAAAATTAACTCAAATAAATCAGTAGTCTTCCTCTAAACAAATGATAAACAGGCTGAGAAAGAAATTAGTGGAAAGGCGAAAAAAAAACAAAGAATAATGAAAACAATTCTTAGCAATAACAGAATGGCTGGGGGAGTCACCATCCCTGACCTCAAGCTTTACTACAGAGCAATTGTGATAAAAAAACAAAACAAACAAACAAACAAAAACATGGTATTGGTATAGAGACAGAATCTTTGATCAATGGAATAGGATTGAAAACCTAGAAACTACCTAGGAAGGTAGGAGATTGGGGGGACCCTCCAGAATACACCAGAGACCTAGGAGATGAGAGACTCTCAGGACTCAAAGGGAAGGACTTTAGATGAAATGCCTGATAGTAGGGAGAGGGAACTTTTATAGAGGGGATGTCCAGCAGGAAGACAGGTCATCAGATATTTGCACCCAACCAATGTACTGCTAACCCCTGTGGTTGAATTAGGGAAAAGCTGGAAGAAGCTGAGGAGAAGGACAATCCTGTAGGAGGACCACCAGTCTCAATTAACCTGGACCTCTGAGATCTCTCAAATACTGGACCACCAACCAGGCAGCATACACCAGCTGATATGAGGCTCCCAACACATATACAGCAGAGGACTGCTGGGTCTGAGTTCAGTCAGAAAAGATGTACCTAACCCTCAAGAAACTGGAGGCCCCAGGGAAT
The DNA here is from genome assembly GCF_004785775.1 of Grammomys surdaster. Lineage (NCBI taxonomy): Eukaryota > Metazoa > Chordata > Mammalia > Rodentia > Muridae > Grammomys > Grammomys surdaster. Next base: position 3,536,499 of record NW_021604563.1, read on the forward strand.
TTAGAAATGTGGTTGGGTGTTGGGTGGGTAGTGGGGTCATCCTCATGGAGACAGGGGTTGGGAAGGAGGTATGGGATGTGGAACTGTCAGAGTGTGGACAGGGGAAGAAATAAAAAATAATGTATCCACATACAGTTGTATGTCTAGGAATTCGGTTCATTGTAGTTAACCATAAGGTCATGAATCACACAGTACATTGTGCTTCTATTCCCAGTATAAGTACCTTTATTATTTCTCTTTTTCTTCATGTGGATCATAAGAGCAATTTGTAGTAAAATCAATTTATTTACTTTGAGAAATTGTCATTAAAAATTTTATGTATCAACTTGACTGGAGCTTGGGGTGACTAGATCAAATAATATTTGTGGGTATGTCTTTCAGATTGTTTACAGATGAGATTGAATCTGTAGACTGGGTGAAAAGAATGCTTTTCCCAAAGCATTTATATACGTCTGATGAGAAATCTAGAGAGGATAAGAGGAACAGGAAATTTCCTTTTATTTTGCCTGTCAGAATGAGAGAAGACTTTTACCATCTCCTTCGCTCCACTAAAACTTCAATCATTTGTCCTTTAATTGTCACAAGTATGTCACTGGCTCTCCATGATAAATCATGGGACGTTACAGTCTTTGTAAATGAAGAAATCAATCCTTTACTTAGACTTTGAATGTGCCGGTAAACATTTTATTTATTTATTTATTTATTTATTTATTTATTCATTTATTTATTTATCTATTTATTTAGGTGTAATAGGAAAAGGCAAATGTTCCCTTTAGCATAACTGGGGGAGGGGCAATGTTTGGTTTGTAAATAAATAAAATAATTAATAATTAATTTTAAGAAAGGAAAAAAATCTTCTTTCAGTTAATTTAGTTGTCGGGTAACGAATGATTGAACAGTTGTTTCCTTGCATTCATAGCTCTGATATATTTACCAGGATTTTTTTGAGGGACTCCCTTTACATTATCCAATATACCTTGAATGCTTATCTATTGGTTGGATATGGTGCTTTAGCCTTCACTTCCTCCTGTGGACACAAAAGGTCAGCAAGTTATGAGAATCCTGTCAAGTCTTTTTACATATTCACTGATCTGACATGTACACAGTGCTTGATATTTATATTTGATTAACTATAATAAATACATTTAGATCTATTAATTCTAGTATTTTAAATATTTAACTCAATTTATCTTTATTAATTCCTGAAGTCAAGCTTGATTTAGTTACCTTGCTGCTAAACCTGTAACTTTAAGATGATCTATTTGCTTTGTTACTCAGATATTTCGAGGCTTGAATGTTTCCCCACTGTTATCCATCAGGTACTGGTGTGCAGCCTCTCATTGTTCTTGTTTGAAATAAGATACAATCTTAATTTTACCCTTTTTCTGTGTATTTTAAGATTTGCAGAGATATTTTTATAATGAATTATCTGCAGAAAATATTGCTTTTATACTTCAAAATAATACGTTATAGTTTCTAGATTTATTGTAATGACAATTATTATTCATTTTTCTTTTTTTTTAATTTTTCCTCTTTCTTTTTAAATTTTTTTCTTATTGGATATTTTATTTACATTTCAGATGTTATCCCCTTTCCCCATTTCCTCCTCACCCAGAAACTCCCTATCCCATCCTCCCTTCTCCTGCCTCTATGAGGATGTGCCCACACCTACCCACCCACTCCCATCTCCCTGCCCTCGAATTCCCACACACTAGGGCATCCAGCCATCATGGGACCAAGAACTTCCTCTTCCATCTACGCCCGACAAGGCCATCCTCCCTTACATATACAACTGGAGCCACGGGTCCCTCCCTATGTTCTCCCAGGCTGTGGTTTAGACCCTGGGAGCTCTGGTTGATTGGTATTGTTGCCTTCCCCATGGGGCCACAAACCCTTAGCTCCTTCAGTCTTCTCTCTAACTCCTCCACTGGAGACCCTGTGATCAGTTCAAAGGTTAGCTGTGAGCATCCACCTCTGTATATGTCAGGCTCTGGCAGACCTCTAAGGAAACAGCTATATCAGGCTCCTGTCAGCATGAGTTTCCTGGCATCCACATCAGTGTCTGCCTTTGGTGACTGCACATGGGATGGATACTCGGGTGGGACAGTCTCTGGATGGCCCCTCCTTCAGTTTCTGCTCCACACTTTGTCTCCATATTTGCTCCCTTGAGTATTTTGTTACTCCTTCTAAGAAGGACTGAAACACCCACACTTTGGTCTTCCATCTTCATGAGCTTCATGTAGTCTGTAAGTTGTATCTTGGGTATTGCAAGCTTTTAGGCTAATATCCACTTATCAGTGAGTGCATACCATGTGTATTCTTTTGTGATTGTGTTAGCTCACTCAAAATGATATTTTATGTTATATGAAAAAATAGTGAATACTTTAGGGCCGGTGACTGCATTCCCTGTTTTAAGTTAAGACATTAAATATATACATCATTTATCTAAAAATAATGAATTACACTTCAGTTTCTTTCATATTCATTTTTGTAATCTTATTTTATGTAAATTGAAAGTGAATAATAATCATCGTACTAGGTTTTTATATATCTTCTTTTTCTATATTACTTGATACTGAATACTCTTACTAACTCACTTTGCACTAGATAATTATATTGTATCTTACATGTGAACGGATTTTTTTCATGTTAAAATGTGCACATCTGTCATTTTAAGTACCTATAGCATTAATTCCACAGTGTTTTCTATAAAGAAGGCAACCCTTTTTTTCTTCACATTTAACAGGTACTTACTTTTGCTTACTACCCTTGCAAACCAATCTGATTAAGTGTCTCTTGCACATCGCACATTTGAATTTTGTTTTGTGACATAATCTTAAATTGATGTTTTCTTTCAATTGCTGATATAAACCTATGTACCTTCCCAAACAGTAAAAAATGTATTTGCATTCATTTTGTAATAGCAAATTGAAGTGATAATATTTCTTAGTATTTTTGTATGATCAAGCATGTGGAGACTAATTCCCTCATCTATTACTGTGTTATATTTTGATGATAAATTTTAATTCCCACCTATCACAAGTGGAGTGATTAGAGCAATTCATTTATATCCACATCCTTTGCTATACCCCTACCACTTGGTATTAATTACATGATCTGTATAATTTTAAAGAATATGACATGCAAATTGTGTTCTGTCACAACAGTTTCCTTTTGTTTCCTCTCAGTTATACAGTGAAATTAACTCAGCATTCATTGCCAATCTTTCACGTTCATTTTCTTTGTCATCTTTTTTCCCTGAATTTGTCCCCTTGTAAGTTCCTCAGAGAGCCTCACAAAAACAATAGTCTTTTAAATCTTTCTAATTAGAAAACATATGGCTGTAGTTGTAGTCTTCCTTTGTGAAAGACAGTAGTTTGATGAGATAAAAATCATCTGTTCCACTTTTTCCCTTGAACAACTTGTAGTTGCTGCTTCAATGTCTTTTGGTATAGAATTTCTCAGTGGGGAAATCTAAAGCTAGATTAATTCTTTTCTCTTTATATGTGACTTGATCTTCTGTGTGTGGTTGCTCAAAGAATCCTTTTCTCCATTTTATCATGTAACTGTAGATTTTGTAATAGACCTTCGTCTATATTGATGATTCTGGTTCAAGTTTCTATTACATATACAGAATCTCCTATATAATTCTCTCAGTAGGTATATTTGCTGTCATTCTTCCTTTTCAGGAAAATCCTCTATATATTTTATTATTTGTTCTGTCTTACTGCTTTGCTTTCCTCTCCTGAGTACTCAAATTATAGATATATTCATTCATCTTCACCTGTCTTCTAGATGCAGTTACTTGTGTAATTTATTTTAAATTATTTATTATATCATACTCATCATCATTATTTTCTTTCATCTATAGCCTCAATGTTTTGAGCTCTATCTGAAAATATATCATTTTTGTCATAACTTCATATTTAATATAATACCATTTATGTCCAAAGCAAGTGAACCACCAACCAATTCTTGCACATCAAGACAGAATCTGAAATTCAACCTGATATGACAGTATTTAATTGAAAATATCACCAAATAAATCTCCTAGGATGAGTGCTCCATCCCACAGTCCTGTGTCTTTCTTCATATGCCAATTTTTACGTTAGTAGGTAGACACCTCTTTTGAGTGACTAGCTACAAAACATGGATTCTAAAGATCCCCTCACCTTCTATTAACTTGCTACTTTATCTTACAGAACTTTACTTACATGTATCTATTTATTATAATGTATACTGCAAAATGTAAAGATGAACAGCCAGATGGCACACCCTAACACATTTAAGTTGAGGTATAAAGCTGGAGATTAGAAACTTCCAGAATTTCTCTGTGTTCATTAGACATTAGTCATCCTATCTTCAACTTGAGAGACGTTCTCTCAATCCTGTGGTTTTAAGGTGTTGGTGTTTGATTTACTGATTTGTTAAAGGACGTATTATGTAGATGTGATTTGTTACATCACTAGCCATTTGTGATTAACTCAATTTAAACTCCTTTTTTCTCCATGGAATCTATAGAATGGGAGGAATAAGACTGAAAATTCCAACCTTCTAATTACAGTGTGCTCTGTTTCATAGCCAACCATCTTTGCATTCCAAGGCTATCTCAAAGCCCATCAAGAGTCACTTTATTCAAAGGATAGATGCCACTATCACTTAATAAACTGAAGAGATTTATAAAATTTGTATTTATGTTCTTATTGCCCAGAGAATCAATGTGTGTGTGTGTGTGTGTGTGTGTGTGTGTACACACACACATATATATGTGAATGTATAATTAGTCATATTTGTTAAATTTGAAAGATTCAGAATCAGCTGGAAGACAGTACTCAGGGCATGCCCTTAGTAGATTATCCTGGTTAGGCTAATTGAGGTAGGAAAACTGATCCACTATGGGTGACATCATTCAGCCAGACTGGATGCTGGACTGTATAAAAAGTAAAATGTTTTCTGAACATAACAAGTCATCACTCTCTGCTTCTTGACTTTGAATATCATGTGACCAGCTACTTCCTCAATCCTCTTCCACCAGGAATTTCCCATCTTAGTGAACTTTATTTACACTTTTACTGTGAGCCTAAAGAAACAATTTTTCCCTTAATTTGCTTGTTCAGAATATTTTATCACTACTACATACAATGTAACTGAGAATATATACTTTTGTAAGAATGTTAATATTCTGTTGTCATAATTTCTCATAGTATCTCTCTTTTTGTGATTATATCACACATTTTTCTGAATGAATATATTTTTCTGTTTTATACTCTTATTTCCATAGTGATTCATGTTCTCAATCATTTTCCATGTTGTTCCATCATTTCTTTCCAGACGTACATTTCTGATTTGCAATCACCCTTTATACATGTGATTCATTTTATTATAGTATATTCAGATAAATATTTATCTATTTCTCTATGTGGTTACTTTCTCGTCTTTTATTCTTATGATGTCTCATTTCGATGCTATTCATCACTGAACATACTGTGATTTTCTGGAGAAGTTTGTTGTAGGTTAGAGTATGGGCCTCTTTAAAGATATAAACATTTTGCCCAAAGAACTTTTACTTCTCTACTACCAAAATGGCACTTGAATTCTTCTAAGCATGTGCATGTGATCTTTCACAGAGGTCTGTTATTCACTGAAATCAGGTGAGACTAATCATTCTAGCACATTTATCAAGCTGACATTCAGGGAATTCTCACATTGAGCTGTATGGGTTAGGAAAAAAAAACAATGCTCATCTAAGGTGATGACAAGGAAAGAGAAAGCATTTTAGACAGCTACAATAAGGTTAACTAGGTTGAAGAAGGAAACTTTCAGAAAAGATGCAGTCATAGAACAATTGTCTAATAATGGAACTGGGAGTACACTGCATGGCTTGGGTCCTAGAATTCTGACTAAGGGTGATAAAGAAATGAAGAAAGGATAGACACCAAGACACATGTACAGAAAGTCCCTGACTAGATAGTTTCACCTATTTGATGGAAAAGCCACAGCATACCAGAAACACAACAGCACTGCTGAACAGGAAGCCAGGGTTATTCCACAACAGCTGAACAAAAAGGCAAGTTTAGCTAATCTCTGTTGGAGCAATCTCTATAGGGGAGTGGACTCTGTAGGGGAGCAGCCTCTGTAGAGAAGAAGCCTTCAGTATGTAAATGTCTCTTGACAGAATGCTAGGCTCAACCTTGTCTGTATATGCAGTAAACATTCACTCTTGGAAAAGAGCAAGGCTTTGCCATCCATCTAAATCACTCCTGTGGTGCTGAAGTGCTGGGGTCCTTAACATGATCCTGCCCACATAAATAACACATATTCTCTCAGGATTTTACTCCCTCCCTACAGGATTGGTAGTTGTCAAGTTGTAAGTAGAGCTCAAGATCTGAGATCACTCTGAGTGGCTAACAAGTGTGTTCTAATCATCAAGTTTAAATGTTCAGTAATTCTCCCAGTTATGGTAAGGAAGCATGCCAGAGTTCATGCTCTTGGGATCAATAGTATATAACAAGTGACAGAATTGGGCAAAGTTATATTTTTTAGAAACCTGCATTTGCCCATTTTCATAATGGTTTTGTGAAAACCCAGAGAGTCCACACATACATAAAGCACCAAGCACAGGGCCGGGCATATAAATAAGCAGATAGAATTATAGCCATCTTTTTGGTTCTATGTGATGCTACATCAGAACATACACTTTCTCAATGACATTCAGTAAAGATGTGTTTGAAATTTCCCAGTAAGGACCATTTTTAGCTTTTTTCTTTTGTGAAAGGATATTGGGCCACTGCTTTACTTTCATGAAGTGTCCATTTCTTGCCTTCATTCCATTCTATATTGAAACCTATCTGGAGACTTCGGCTTCTCTACTGCTATTGATTGATTTGCTGAGTTCTCTATGTGAAATATATTCTAAAAATTGGGCATAGATATATCTCAGGCTCTTCTTCTAATAGCCTCATGAACCTTCTATGTAATGGATGTAATAGAAAATTAAAAGGGCAGTTGCCTACATGTATACATCACATCATTCTACTCTCAACATTTACATACTCCAAAGTTTTACACTACAATCACATAAGGTTCAATATTAAAGATTAAGTTATTGAGGAGTTATTAGTTACTAATTTTGTATTCTTTAACAATTTTATACATGTGTATGATTACCCTCTCTCATTCCCCTTCCACTCTAGCTGAACTCCTTCTTACCTACGAGTCCCACTCTTTCCAGTACAATGTGATCCACAAGGCTTATTTAGGATTACTTGGAAGGGTATGACTCGGGGTTATTTGATAGAGCATTGGCAAAATACCATTGGGTATATAACTAAAGAAAATGAGTCTGCTTTCCTTAAAAACAATTAACTCCTAATAGCACCTCAGTGAAGCATGGAGTCATATCCCCAGTACATACTTGTTGTAGAAGCCAATTGATGATACTCAAATCAACCTGTTGGCAGTGGCAGTGTATTCCTCATTACCTGTTCCAATGTTCTGGGTTCCCAAATGAAAAACACACATGCAAACCTTATATTTTAATATGTGTTAAACAGCTCAATGGTTGGCAACTTCCAAACCTCCATAAGGCTAACACACTCCCCTCTGATAGTCCTCCATTATTACTTAATGAAAACCTATATTCTATCTAGTCTGCCCAGGACCCAGACCTGCAGTCCTCCTGGGCCATGATCCCCTACTCTTTAAGTGATGGCTATGCTCTTTTATATACCTCTCAGGCCTGGTGTCTCCTTTATCCTCCCCAGCATGGAAGCTATCTCTCTTTCTGTGCCTTCCTCAGTCCCTTGCCCAGGAATCCTAAAAGTCCCACCTCTGTTTCCCTGCCCAGACATTGCCCTCCTGCAACTTTATTTACCAATCAAATCCCACTGGGGTCAGGGACCCTCAGCATCTTAATTGTGCAATTTGGGGACTCGATTAACATAATTCATTAGACCAAGCCACAACACATACTACAATATTAACTAGCTTGATTTTGTGCAGGCCTTGTGCAGATAATCATTGCTTCTCTGAACTCATTGGCGCAAAATACATATTATGACTAGAAGACAATATATAACATTCTTCTCCATATTTAAACTCTTATCCGTTTTGCAGGCTTTCTTCAAAGATATTCTTTGAGCCTAGGAGAGAGCCATATAGACACCCTATATGTATGTTAGTTTCGTCACCTTGATAGTAACTTAGCCATGTCTGGGAAGAAATAATCTCAATTGAGGAATTGCCTGCACAGGATAGCCTGTGGGCAAATCTGTGGGGAATTTTCTTGACTAGGAATTGATGTGGGAGAGCCAATCCTACTTCAGAAGGTCACACCCCTGGGAATGTAGTCCTCAGTTAAATAAGTAAACTAAACAGGCCATGGAGAACAAGCCAGTAAGTAGTGTGTTTTTTTTTTTTTTCTTTCCCAAGGTCCCTGCTTCTACTCCTATTTAAATTTCTTCCCTGACTTATCTCAATGATGGACTGTAACCTCTAAGCCAAATAAATGCTTTCATGCACAAATTGGTTTGAGTCAGTGTTTGATCACAACAACAGAGAAACAAACTATGACTATTTAGTGCACTTTGACCAGTGATGAGTCTCTCCTTTAACCATTCTCCATTAAAATGGAAGCTTCTTTTAGCAAGGAAGGCTGAGAACAGCTCTAATCTATGGATATAAACATAAATATTTAGAAGCCAGTTTTTGCAGTATTCTATTTAGCAATAAGAATAATACCTTCCCCCCACATACTTTAGAACCTATGACCTTCACAGCTACTGACCAACTTTACAGTACCAGGTATTAACTTCTTCCAGTAAAGGGAGCTTTAAAATAAACTAGAAAACTCTTGGTAATACCCCCATGATACTCATGGCAGTGGGCACATCTTGTATGGCAGGTTGAAGACAGCTCAATTAGATTTTTAAAGATAGTTGAATCCTGAGTAAAGAGCGTTCTCCCTATGAGCCTATTCATCATAGGGTTAGTTCAAATGTTTAGTTTCTTCTTCATGGGCTTTTTGTTTGACTATTATCATAATGGCAATAGGGATGGCCAAACTCACTCCATATTGAATTGAAAGGGTGCAGGCAATTAGGCGTCATTGCCTTGCTGAACTAATTCAATGTCAAACTGTGACAACAGCTGACAGGGTGGAAGATACCCTGGGAATATTTCTAGAAGCTCAGATGAAAAGTCTTTCCTTCCGTGTGATAGATGTTGTTTATAGATCCCTTGAGGAAAAAGTGTCTCTCTCAATATGACTTAAATACTTAATCTCTATACTATACTGTCTAGACTAAACACATCCTACCGTTTTATTCATTTTATCTACAGTTGAACAAAGAGCTTCAATTCTATCAGTATTTAAATATTGAAGCACTATGTGTCCCCATGCAGGACTGTCTCTTTCCATCATCTATGGATAATATAGTGTATAATTATGTAACATAATCGTGCACTGTATTTGTAATCTCCTCACATAGAAAGGTGTTGCATTATGCCAAATGAATCATGTAAAACACGCACAGATTCTTTGTTAATTGGCCAATTGTCAGGTACTAAAAGTCAGAGGAATGAAAGGGCATAATAGTTTGATATTTGCAAGATTCCAATTTCCTATGGTTCATAACCTTCTAAAATAAATATATTCACTGACCAAATTCAGACCACAGCTGTGCAGACTGTAAGACTGAGTGCATTCTGAATCCCCATCTCTCCTCTATTTCCATAGATTCCTGTGTAGTTGTTGTAGGCAGTGCTCCTCTTGGTTTCAGAATAAAATGGCAGTCTATTATCCACAAGTGACTGGAAACACAGCAGCTGGTGATAGGGGGTATGAAAAAAGAAGAGAGGAAAGTCAGAGCAAGTCACACAGTAATAACATGTTTGTTGGGAGTGCCTGCTCAATTACAATAACCTGGCCTCTATATGAGAAAATGATAATGAGGGGAAATTATATCAGGCAAAATATTGAGGGAATGAGAAATGTATTTCTAGATTTCTAAGCTATGTCCAGTTTGGATACGTAAAAAATACTATAAACAAATCCAATAAGCTAAAGTCTGAATGGATTTGCTTTCAGTTATTCTGAATTAAGAATTCTAAGTACCTGATGCTAAATCAGAGAACTGCCTTGCTGATGATGAACAAAGCTCTCCAAAGTAGTTTTTTTTTCCTTCCTGCACTGCTCATTCTATTTCAAAGCATCACTGTATTACATAGATGTAGAATGATATTCTTATTGAAATTCTATCACCTCTATATAACAAACTGATTGCTAGTATCTCACAATGCTCCCCAGTTATCATACCTCAAGGAAAAAATATTACTTTGGAGTCAATGCTTGAAAAATGAAAAGAAAGCTGCAACACAGAACCCACATCACATTGGGGGAATATTTACCATTCCTTCCTGTTATCATATGCAAACCTTTATTTGATTCTCAAATTCTATGCAAGTTAATGTCTGCTGAGCATGGCCAATCAGATAGAGAGGCAATACAAACACAAGGTTTTCATGTTATGCAATTGATCAAGCTACGCTAAGCTGGAAATGACTTTGGCAGTATGAGTACTGAATTCTCATCTGTTATATGTTTCCCTTTTATCACCTCTAAAATGAAAATAATCCAACAGTTCTACTTTTAAGTTTTCAACAGAAATCACCATTAGTAAAGAACTTAAAAATGAATAGTAAAACATTTTGATTTCAAGTATTTTCTTGCTAAAGGCAACAGCTTTGGTGTTTTACTTTCCTGGAGCAATACAGTCCCAAAAGTGTGAAGTTCTATAACACACATCACAATATACATATAATGAACTCAAGATTGCAAAGAAGGTTGAACCCAGCTTGTTCCTGGTACAACACTGATAGCTTCCAATCTCTCAGTTTCCTGAAACTGGCTTCCTGGTTTCTGTTATTAGAATAATACTTAAAGAAGAGCGGGAAGCTCCATTTTGATCTTTTTTTCCCCTTAAAATTCACCTAATTTAGTAGAACTCGATAAAGTGGACATAAGGAGAAAAATTAAATATGAGGGGAAAAGGAAAATTGCCAACTGGTACTCATAATGTTCGTCTTTGGCCTGGACATTTTGTGTTGTATTCTTCAGCTTGTCTGAGTTTGACAACACTGGACAAAAGCATGGGTTCATTTATACTCCACTATTGTGGTTGATTTTAGTCTCGACTTGCTACAAATTAGAATTAAAGCTCCTTAGCCTTACCTAAAGTATTATCATGATTGCCTTGATTGGTGTGAAAAGGACCACCACATCACAATTGTAGGCAGCACCTTCAGGTAGGAGTTCAGTTTTAAAAACATGTATTTCAGAAGGAAGTATACTCTCAAATTTTGATCTCTTGGTTTTCCCTCTCTCAAACCTGGCTGGTTTGCCCTGTTGTTGCTCCTGCCCGTTGCTTAGCTGATAGCAGAACCAGCATTTCTAAGCTCTCATTGTTAAATAGGGACCAGTGGCTCTGGGAACTTTCTAGGCTTCCAGTGCCAGACTGGGACTACTGAAACAGCTTCCTCCTCCTCCTCTTCCTCTTCCTCCTCCTTCTCCTCCTCCTCCTCCCCCCTCCTCCCTCTCCTCCCCCTCCTCCTCCTCCCCTCTACCTCCAATCATATTTCTGGAACTGATCTGACAGTTGAGGGTCTCAGCATCCAGAACTGAGTACCAGGTTCTCGGTGTTGCTGGTGGATATGGTTTGTCCATTCTTACTATTTTAAAACTCAATTAATAAATTAGCTCTATATGAACCTGGAAAAAAGCTAAGATCATAAAGTCACAAATTAAGGGCCAGGTATTGCTTCTATAAAAGTCACTGGTATGCTAGCTAAGAAGAAAAATTCCATAGCCATATCCAAGAACTACTGGAAGAAATTCTATTGGAATACAGGTCAGAAAGCTTTTTAAAGGTAATAATACAGAAAAGAGCTGACCTATATTATATTTCACAATAGAAATTTGACTAGTGTTAAGCTATAGGGACAAAAAATAACCCAACCCAGTAAAAACAAAAATATCACAAAACCATTGGGCTCTAGATGATGTTTGTTTCTCTCAGTGAATGGGTTAACAGTTTTGAAAGTTTATGTATACTAGGTTTGAATATATGAGTAAATAATTAAATATATTGGTAATAATGTAGATAATGTGAACTAGATTTCAAGGGTCAGAAAAAAATACAAATAAAGCACAAAGTGAACTATGTGGTACTGAATTAGACTAAGAGATGCCACTATGAACTTATGCATTTTATCTTGATCAACTGGCAAATCTACAAACAATTTTTGTATCATAGAGATGACTTAGAAAAATTGTACCTGAGCCTGACTGCATAGGGGTTGATGTCAAAAGTATCCCCTCTCCAGGAAAAAGACATCGGGATGGGTATGGCCCTCATGCCTCACTGGACAACAACAGGGGGACTGGAGCCATTACAAGGTCCCCTTCAACTACTGGAGGTCAGACCTCTATCCCCACCTTCGCAAGATTAGATTTGCCACAGCCCTTCTATACTTAGAGAAGGGAGGAGATGTCAGGGGCAGCCCTGCTTACACACTGAAGGCCTAAAATCAGCCATAGGCCTAAAATCAGCAATAGGCCTGTCATACATGTATACTAACACCAAGTCTTGGGTCTCTGTGGATAATCACTGAAACAGATGGCTATAAGCTATTGTAAACAGGCAGTTTTTGTGACAATTTACCAGCCTGAGTAGTCATAGACCTTGTAAATAGGTAGCCTTGGCAGATAATACCAACTTAGATAAGGACAAGTGAATCATAGGCAGAGTCATAGTGACCTATCCCCTGAACCTTTACCCAGCCAATACCCTGTTCTGAAAGATATCTGTATTCCTCCTGAACATCCACGCTCCAGTGACATCCCCTTCCCCACATCCTGCCTTTTTGTGTTTATAACCCCTGTGTGAATGAGTATAAATTACAATTTGAAAAAAATAAATAAATCACACACACACACACACACACACACACACACACACATATGAAAACAATGAATTAAAAAAAAAGAAAGAAAAAGAAAAATGAAAAATTGTACCTCATTTAAAAGTACTAGTACCTAGGTGCCAGATACTGTTTTGTAAATATTCTTCTCTTTTTTTATTTCTCTTGAGGTGATAAGTCTTTCACATTTTACCAAGTGATATTCTCCAATTAAAACAACTATTTTAGTTACTTCTGTATTGTCATAAAACCTGACAGAATCAACCTAAGTTCCATAGAGATTCAGCCCATGGTGGCAAAAGAAAGCATGTGCAGCATCTCAGCTTGGAGTGATGAGGACCTGTGGTGTAAACAATTCACATTTCAACAGAACAAGAAACAGAAAGAGCCAGGAACCTTGCACTGCTCTTCAAAGTCCAACTCACATGACCTAGTTCTGAAAGTTTCCAGAATCTCCTAAAATATTACTAACTGGGGACTAGAAATTCAAAGCATGAGCTTATGGGGGATATTTTTGATTCAAACTATAACAAGAGCCAGCAAATTTTGGAGAAATGGATAGTTTTGAGTTTATAAATGGTTATATTGATAGATAATTTAAAGTCTAGGAAAGGCAGCTACACAGAGTTCAATGTTTCCTTTCAACATCTCGATTACTGCAGTTATTATCTAACAAATTCAGAAATTCTTTAATATTCCCTCACACAGAAGGCAGAGTTTAATCCCCTCTAGAGGAAAGTTGGAGTTAGTGGCTCCTTTCTAATGGAAACTGTATGCATATGAAGAGATTAGTAACTTCCAGTGGAAAATTCAGACACAACTTTGTTCATTCACTAAAGTCAGTTACACATAACCTAGGCTAAAATCACTAGAAATAAGACAATACTGAACCCCTGTGTACTGGGTAGTTTTCTGTTTTAACTTGCTACAAGCTAGAGACATCAAAGAAACAAACTTCAGTTGAGGAGACACTTCCATGAAATCCAGCTGTAAAACATTTTTTAAATTAGTAATCAACATGAAAACCCAGCTCATGGTGGGTGATACCATGCCTGGGCTTGTGCTCCTGAATTCTATAAGTAAACATGCTAAGCAAGCAATGGAAAGCAGGTCAGTAATGATCTTCTACCTCTGTGTATCTGGCCTGCTTAAGTTCCTGTCATGACTTTCTCCAATGATGGACTCTGGTCTGTAAGTGTTTGCCAAATAATTGCTACATTGAAGTCATAATTTCTATGTTTGCCAAATTTATACTTTGGTCATGATGTTTTCATTGCAGCAACAGAAACACTAAATAAGACACCCTGATAGGATGGAATGAGAAGATGACATCACTTCTTTTAATATACACTCCCCCAAATCCTTAATCTTGTCAATGATGAACAAAACTGAGGGAAAGTGTCCATATAAAAAGACACACACACACACACACACACACACACACACACACACAAGCTGAGAAGCTGTCACATAGGGAAGCACAGGTAATATCCTGAATCTGATCCTAGAATACCAAAGCATATTTGTGCTTAAAAAAAGTATATGTGACTCAGTTCTGTAGTTTAACAGTATTGCATCAAAGCTAATTATTCCTCTTCATCTTCCTCCTCTTTCTCCTATTCCTTCTCCTTCCCCCTTCTTTCCTCCCTTCTCCTTCTCTACTCCCCCTCTTTGTGAGACCTAGTCTCATTTTGTAACACTACCTAGCCTGGAACTCTCTATGTAGATCAAGCAGACCTGGAACTCACAGAGATCTGCCAGCTTCTACCTCCTTAATGTTTTTCTTAAAGGCCTATGTCACCATGTCCAGCCAAAGAGCTATGTATTTAATTTTGGTAAGTGTATCACACTTTTCACAAAATCTGCCATCATAAAAAATGTTTTATATGAGATGTTTTAAGTACCAGAAATTAATTTTCTAACTTTTTCCTTTTACAAGAAGACTGAACTCAAGTTGTCATCTTGGTAACTTTATCTTGAAAGTTCTTCTAACTTGTTAATAGCAACTTCCTTCCTAAGTCCGCTATATACAACCTTATCTTAGTAAGTATTCATACAGAGGGGAAGAGGAAAACCAAGAGGATCCAGGAACATGAGATAGCTCTGGACACTAATTGTATCAGACTGAGGTTCCACTCTCCTGAGTTCATTTCCTTTGAGTTTCTGCCTCCAAATGGGACTACATTATGGTTCAGGGCTTCAACACATAAAGTAAAGGAAAACACATTCAGTTGATAACA
The DNA here is from genome assembly GCF_004785775.1 of Grammomys surdaster. Lineage (NCBI taxonomy): Eukaryota > Metazoa > Chordata > Mammalia > Rodentia > Muridae > Grammomys > Grammomys surdaster. The sequence continues at coordinate 3,551,717 of NW_021604563.1, forward strand.
TCTCTGTATTGCATTTGTAATTCCTCTGTAAACCTAAAGGTTATTGTGGGAAATGGAATGGACATAGAAGATTATAATGTCAGTGGAATCGTTATGATGTTTTTCCTAATCAGTATATGTTAAACTGATTTGTTGCTATTTGTAATATCCAAATAATGTACTTAAAATTTGGTTGTGACCACTTTTGGTTTCATAAACATTAACCTAACCATAAGTACTTTTATGTATGGCAATATAGCAGAAACTTGGCTTTAGCTGTGAAACATATAAGTTGCTAATAGAAAAAACTAAGAACTGACATTTTTATTAATGCATTATAAAATGTTATATGTATACCAATAAATAGACATCAATGAGGCAACAGATTGCAAAATCCCATTTTGACAGCAGTCCAGCACTCCAAGGTCAGAGAGTAATAACAAAAAAGTGCCAACCATTTAAGAGAGAAAATGTTTGAAGAAGTTCGTTTCTGATCTCTTTTCATCTACTATAAAAATCCACATGCATGCAAGCAAAAATGCAAACTAACTAATTTCAATGGTTTGTTAATAACTGGTCTGTAATGAATTAAACCTGAATTCATTCTGTTATATGTTTTTGGCAGCTTGAAGCTCTATATATTTTAGTTTTGCTCTATTCCCTAAATGCAGATTGCTTGATGGTGTGTAAGAGAGCTAATTAGATATAAATACCAACCAGCACCCAAATAACAAGGATCATAATGATCATACAGTGAACAGCTGTGCCATTCAATAAATTGGTTTCTTTTCTAATACTGCCCCAATTCAAACATTTTCCAGCTCCAAAAATGTTTTTCCCTTCATAGGCCAGATTCATTTTTTTAAAAAAAATAAAATCCTGCTAATGCAGGACTTCAGAAGGGCAGAAAATTTGAAAATTTTAATGAACTTTTGATATAAAAGCTAGAAACTTATTATGGCCATCTCTGATTTCTTGATTGATCATATACGTATAATAGTAATGGTTATAAGATGCATGCAAGAAGAAAATAGATTAATAGTAAGTAGTCATCTATACATATGAACTGTATAAAATTTTGGTTCTTTTGCATTAAAAAAATATTTATTTCTTTCTATTTTATTTTTGGGATGTATAACCTGCATGTATGTGTGTATACCACATGTGTGGAGTGCCTGCAGAGGCCAGAAGAGGGCAACAGATCCCATGGAACTGGAGTTTCAGGTGGTTGTGAGCTATCATGTGGATTCTGGGAACCAAAACCTGATCAAAAGCAGCTAAATACTCTTAACTACCAAGCCATCTCTATTTAGTTTGGATTTTACCATTTTCTGTTTTGATCTATAATTAAAAATGGAAGCAGCATTTCAGTACTTTAGCTCTAGATTTTATTTATTTCAGTACATAGATTTTAGTATCTATTTTGTATCTAGTACTATCTAAGTGAAAATAAACACAAGAGAAATTGTCATCCATCGTTCAGTGAGTTTACAGTCTAGTATGGGGTGGGGAAAAATTTCTTTCATATTATTTAATTAAATAAATATAGATTGTGATTTTCTCTGGAAGAGCAAAAACTAATTCAGGCATTGTAGAAAATCCTCGAGGACTAGATTGTTACCTGAGACAAATACATCAGTAAAAGTAGTTCTCTGCGGAAGCAATGTGCTGACATCAAGTTAAGCTAATGAAAAATTAGCAACATCATGCTTCTACACAGAAAGCAGCATAAATCCATGAGACACACTTTGTGACCATGTATTTCAGCCCTGTTTTGAAGGGACAAACTGGCTTTCAACTTGTAGTTTGAAAACAGGGCTTCAGTGTCTTACAATCTTTGCAAAGGTCCATCATAATGATAACAAAAACATTAGAACAAAACGTGGGACATAATGTTAACAAGATTGAAAGAATAGGAAAATAACATAACAAAAAAAATTCTACAATCTAGAAACTGACTTGGTACATCTAAGCTAGTAGTTCTTAACCTGTGGATCATGACCCCTCCCATGGGTCACCTAAAACCAGTGGAAAATATAGATATATACATTATGATTCAAAACTGTAGCAAAATTACAGTTACAAAGTAGCCATGAAGATAACCTTATGGTTGGGTTCACCAAAACATGAGGAACCATATTTAAGGTAGCAGCATTAAAAGATTGAGAAACTCCGATCCAAGCCTAAACGGTTCAGGAGCCAAGAAGCCACCAGATTTTACTCAGGGAAGTATATATAGTGTATATACTCAGTATAATAAGAGTACATCCAAGAACACCTGAAAGGTGAATGAGATGCTAAAAGCAGGAAAATTAATTTTTAAAGTTTCCTTCAATTTATCTGGAGTTAGAATCCAAACACTTGTTTACTGCATGTAAATGGCAAACTGCCATTTCTATATCAGTGGGAAAATAATGGAAGTTAATTCTCTAGAGAAGACAGAATTAAGAATCTCTAGAATAGGAGATACTAAGAATAGCCACAGATGGAGCCACTGTATTAAAAGAGGGATTATATGAAAGTTCACATGTTGAATATTAACAGCCTCATAAATCTTCTGTTAAGATTTCAGAATGCTGGTAGCCAGGCTCATTCCTTAAAGGCGATTAGAAAATTCAAGTGCCCCCCCTCCCCGCCCAAGGAATGAATTTGCCCAGATTATATTTCTATGAAGCCATGGTCAACAAAGTTCATCTGGCACATGTAGCTTCTGATATGCTCTTTAGAGGATTAACTATAAAGTGCCAGTCAAGAATAAAAAAAAAAACAATTGACAAATGTCTCCAATATAAAAGATGGATATCAAAACAAATAAATAAATATAACCAGGCAACGAGTAAGAATGAATTTTGCAAGTAAGAATTTTCAACCTAGTTCTGTAGAAATAATGGGGTTATAAACCTATAAAACAAAAACACTTGGAAAAAAGTGTAAATAAGTAAGGAACACTAAAAGAAGAATAAGGAGCCCTTGAAACTTAAAAGTGATCACTTTGATAGGAAACATCAAAATAACAGGAGTTAAAAGATTAAATTTGAGACAGATTCCAAATGAAGGATAATTAACTCAAGAAAAAAAATTAGAGAGAAAAAGAAGTGAAATAAAAAAACCAATCCAAGAGATCCAAAACTTAAATAACAATAGTTGCAGAAAGATAGAATATACATAGCCTCACCCCAATTGTGCACTAACTAAAGACCTACTTC
>NW_021604563.1:3554911-3587381 GCF_004785775.1 Grammomys surdaster
GCTCATGGATTGGCAGGATTAATATAATAAAAATGGCCATCTTGCCAAAAGCAATCTACAGATTCAATGCAATCCCCATTAAAATCCCAACTCAATTCTTCACAGAGTTAGAAAAGGAAATTCTCAAATTCATATGGAATAACAAAAAACCCAGGATAGCGAAAACTATTCTCAACAATAAAAGAACTTCTGGAGGAATTACCATCCCTGACCTCAAGCTGTACTACAGAGCAATAGTGATAAAAACTACCTGGTATTGGTACAGAGACAGGCAGGAAGATCAATGGAATAGAATTGAAGACCCAGAAATGAACCCACACTCCTATGGTCACTTGATCTTTGACAAAGGAGCTAAAACTGTCCAGTGGAAAAAGGACAGCAATTTCAACAAATGGTGCTGGTTCAACTGGAGGACAACATGTAGAAGAATGAAAATTGATCCATTCTTATCCCCTTGTACAAAGCTCAAATCTAAGTGGATAAAGGACCTCCACATAAAACCAGATACACTGAAACTAATAGAAGAGAAGGTGGGGAAAAGCCTCGAATACTTGGGCACAGGGGAAAAGTTCCTGAACAGAACTCCAATGGCATATGCTCTAAGATCGAGAATTGACAAATGGGACTTCATAAAATTGCAAAGTTTCTGTAAGGCAAAGGACACTGTCAATAGGACAAAACGACAACCAACAAATTGGGAAAAGATCTTTACCAATCCTTCATCTGATAGAGGGCTAATATCCAATATATACAAAGAACTCAAGAAATTAGACTCCAGACAACCAAATTACCCTATTAAAAACTGGGGTATAGAGCTTAACAAAGAATTTTCAACGGAAGAAACTCGAATGGCCGAGAAGCATCTAAAGAAATGTTCAGCATCCTTAGTCGTCAGGGAAATGCAAATCAAAACAACCCTGAGATTCCATCTCACACCAGTCAGAATGGCTAAGATTAAAAACTCAGGTGATAGTAGATGCTGCCGAGGGTGTGGAGAAAGAGGAACACTCCTCCATTGTTGGTGGGACTGCAAGATGGTGCAACCACTTTGGAAATCAGTCTGGCGGTTCCTCAGAAAATTGGACATAGCATTACCCGAGGATCCAGCTATACCACTCCTAGGCATATACCCAGAAGATGCTCGAACATATAACAAGGACATATGCTCAACTATGTTCATAGCAGCCTTATTTATAATAGCCAGGAGCTGGAAAGAACCCAGATGTCCTTCAACTGAGGAATGGATTCAAAAAATGTGGTATATTTACACAATGGAGTATTACTCAGCTATTAAAAACAATGAATTCGAGAGGTTCCTAGGTAAATGGATGGAACTAGAAATTATCATCCTGAGTGAGGTAAGCCAATCACAAAAGAAGACACATGGTATTCACTCACTGATTATTGGATATTAGCCTAGAACCTTGAAATGCCCAAGATGCAACTCACAGGCCACATGAAGCCCATAAAGAAGGAAGACCAAGTGAGGGTGATTCGGTCCTTCTTAGAAGGAGCAACAAAATACTCAAGAGTCAGACATATTCAGAGGCAGATGCTCACAACTAGCCATTGAACTGATCATGGGGTTCTCAATAGAGGAGTTAGAGTGAAGACTGAAGGAGCTGAAAGGGTTTGTGGCACCATGAGGAGAGCAACAATACCAACCAACCACAGCTCCCAGGGTCTAAACCACCAGCCTGGGAGCACTTAGGGGGGGATCCAGGGCTTCAGCTGAATATGTAAAAGTGGAGGGCCCTGCTGGGCATAGGTGGAAGAAGAGAACCTTGACCTCATGAAGGCTGGATGCCCCAGGGGGTGGGAATTTTGAGGGTGGGGAGGTGGGAGTGGGGGAGTGTAGATAGAGGTTACATCCACAGAGAAGAAGGAGGAGGGGCGAGGGGATTGGGGGTTCCGAGGGGGTGGTGGGGGATGGGGTAAGGGGACAACATAGGAAATGTAAATAAATCATCCAATAAAAAAAAAATAAAGTGTATTCATACAAATAGAAAGCAAAGTTCATTCATACAATATGACCTGTTCATGCAATTAGAGATACAATAAACATAAGATGTGTGAGGCTGACACCAGGGTACTATGACATATTGTTTTAAGGTATAATTTTTTATAGGTAAGACTATACTCTGAAATAATTATAAAATTAAAACATAGGTGAATAGCATGGTGGTTTGTTATCATTATGAAGCATTGAAAATAAATGAATATCCTATCCTTTTATATTACTGGGAATACAATAATTTGATGAACATGAAAACAATGAGAAATATGTGGCACATCACTTTATATAATAATGGCAAGCATTATTTAATTACCATTAAATAGTAAGAATTTTTTTCTTTTCCTCTTGGAACTTATAATTTGGTAGCTGTCTTAATTTTGTTTCTGTGATAAGGACCATGGCAAAAAGTGACTTGTGTAAGGAAGGGATTATTTCTCTTTAGAGCTTACAGTCTTTCAGGAAAGAAAGTCAGAATGAGAGCTGAAGGAAGGAACTGGAGCACAGGACACAAAGGAGTGCTGCTTACTGGGTTGCTCCCCATGGCTTACATAGGCTGCTTGCTTATACAACCCAGGACCACCTGTCTTCAGGTGGCACCACCCACAGTAGACTGAGTTCTCCCACATCAGTCAAGAAAATGCCCTACTGATTGGCCATTTGATAGAGGCATTTTCTCAATTGGGTTTCCTCTTTCCAGATAAATCTAGCTTGTGTTAAGGTGACAAAAAATAAGCAACAAACGAACAACCAGGGCAGCAGTAGACACTGAAAATTAGGAATGATTGGAAGAAATTAGAAATAATGATAGCTGGAGGATTGGTACTGGCTATTCATTAAGACTTGGGTTCTATTCTCAGCAGCCATATGGCAGCTTACAATGTGCATAACTCCTCTCCTAGAAGATCCAATGATGTAAATCCAGATATTTACATCATTGTAAATATCATCTGATATTTACATCATTGTAAATATCATCTGATATTTACAATGTAATCATCTGAATATTTTAATATTCAGAAATATTAAAAATATTTCCGAAATCTACCAAACTACCAAAATCAACTTAAGAGTACATACATAATCTGAATAAAGCTCTAAGAAGTAAAAGACACTTAGTTAGTATTGTTAAAAAGTATTTTCCCATGAGAAGAGTACAGTAATTGTCTTAACTATGAAAGTTACATTTAAAGAAGAAAAAAGAGAATTCTTTTACACTTTTAAAAAATGAAGATAAAGAAAGCACTTCCAAAATTAATCTATGAGAACAATGTTACCTGATAGAGACACAAAAGACGGTGCTTATAAAGACAATTTATAGTTTTATTAGGTTGTAAAATATTAAATCATGAGAGAAAAGCCAAACAAATGATATCTAGCACCATGTAAAAAATATTTACATAGCATGACCAGATGATACTTACTCTAGGAACACTATATTGTTTTAGTAATTTGAAATCAATTAGTGTAATGTATCATTAATAACAAGCACAAATCATGTGAATACCTAAGGAACAGAGAACACACTATTTCACAGACTCAATCAATCTCTACAACTCATACGATGAAAGAAAAGAACCAACTCCTACAGGTTGTCCTCTGATTACAAGTGTGTCATGGTGTGCCTACACAAATAAACAAACAAATGAATAAATAGTAGATTTAATGAAAATTGTGCACATGTTTTAAAAGCTAAAACATAGATTATTGGAGCAGAATTAAGAGTCCTGAAAATCAGTTCAAGTATTTATAGTTAATTAAATCTTCACAAGGGTACTAAAACGTGCAATAGATAAAGAATAATCTTTTCAATAGAAAACTTTTCTGATAATTATATATCAATATGTAAGTAATGATCTAACTTTGTACATTGATCAAAAATTAATTTCAACTCTATCTCATGGGAAGGAATAAGTAAGAGGACAAAAATGTATCTTGTCTGAAGAATTGTCCATTCAAATTCATTGACCATTTCCTTTTATATTTTATTTAAAAATTGATTCTTCATGAATTTCACATTATCTCCCCCAAGTCCACTCATCTACCCACCCCTCCATATCTGCCCTCCATGCTTGAAATCTCCCACTGAAGAAAACAAAAAAAAACAACACAACACAAAACAATAGACAACAACAAAAAAATCTCACCAGAGAAGCTTCCATATGTCACTATGTTTCACATAGTATACTATCGTATCCAAACAGCTTCACTTGCAATGAGTCATCGGTCTATGTAGTGGGATATTCCCCCCACACCCTACCTCCCACCCCCCTCAACCCCTCACCTTTCTCACACCCCCCCACATTTGCAATAAAGCTTGGTAATTTGGGAGGAGCTAATGTGGGAAGAGCGAGGAGTGGGAAGGAGAAGGAAGAGAAGGAGAGAGAGAAGGAGACTGGCAGCCATGGAAGAGGACGAATTGGTCAATAGCAGTCCTGGGTAACAGTTTATGTCTAAAGGTTAAGTATTGGGTAACAACTCTAATTGTGTGGGTATCTTGTTAATTGACCATTTCTAAATATATAAATCCTCTGTTTAATTATTAAGCTTTGAGAGTCTCATTTCTACTGGGTACTGCGAGGATGGCAGGTGTTGTCTGGGGTTCAGCCGATCTTTGTGGAGACTACGTGATGGGAGAGCCATCCCCGACGCTGACGCTGATGTCTCATGGGTTCCAGGGTTGGTGTTTCTAGATAACCAGAGCTGTGGTCCAGAGCCAGAGCCTCGGGAAAATGGTAGATGTCTGGGAACAAGCTGGACCGGAACTGCTTTTTAAACGTAACTCAATACATGTCTGGTTTCAGGCCTCTGGCTTCTGTCACACTTTCCATACTGAATCCTCACTGGGACTCTTCTCGGATATACTGTGTCATGAAGATCCTACTGCTTTGGACCTGCAGAACTGGCCCTTTTCACCAATCCAGCAGTTCAAAGAGTAGATAGATGTTAGGATGTGCCAAGTCAAAGTCCAAGAACTAGGCCTGAGTGGTAGCTAAGTTTGTCTGCCCATCAGCTCTCCCATGTCCATGCCACGAGGGCCAGCTCTATGACATTTCCCTGGTAAGGGATAGGGATAGCTCTCCTACTTCCATGTTCTTGGGACCAGCTCACCTTCATCATCCCTCACCAGGGGTAGCTCTACTGTACTGCCCCAGCGAGGTGCAGGGCAGCAGTCCCAAGTGTTGGGACGGCAGGAGAGGCAGGTCTCTCATTCTCATGACCTATGGTCCAGGTCTCCCAAGCTGTTCAGGCAAGGAACAGGGCAAACTCCCATGCTGCTGCTCTCGGGGACAGCTCACCTTCACCCCTGCCACCAGGGTCAGCTCTTTTGTGCTGTCCATGTGAAGTATGGGGACCACTCTTCTGAGTAATATAGCCAGTGAGGGTCAGGGCCAGGTCTCTTGCTCACATGCCCTAGGGACCTGCTCTCCCTCACTCACTAGACAAGAAGTTGGGGCCACTTCTTCCATGTGCTACTGGCAACTAGTGGTGGCAGGGTGTTTGGCCTGTCTCTATTTATATTATTTAAGTGGAATATAATTCTTTATATATTTTGAATACAACTCTATTACTACATGCTGGTATATTTTTCACCTAGTCTGAAAATTTTCTTAATTTTTTTATATTTTACGATAAAGAAAGTAGCACAAAGGATTTTAATTTTGATCACATCTATACTATCTAGGTGAATTTATCATTTATAAATCTTAACTCAGTAAATGAAATTTAAAATGCTGTGTAAAAACAGGAGCTCTCTTTGAAACATCTTTACCACTGCCCTAAAATATTTTTCTAAGCAATATCATCAGCAAAGTAAGCACAATGCTAGATTGAAAAAATAAAATAAACTTGTACATTTGACACTTACGCCACCCTGAGGTCCAAAATACATAACAAAACATTTAAATTGAGTCTTCGCCCTCAGATTCTAAACTCTTGTTCTTCTTGCACATGCGCATTAGCATTTCCAATGCTTACTGGTTTTAAGTATGCAAGTACCTTGCCTTTGTAGGAAGTACTTTGGTATAGAGGTGTTGTAGTGTAGGAGTTCACTCAGCAGACTTCAGATCCCGACTGCAAGGATTCAAATGCCACCTCCACCTATTAATAATTATGTAACCTGGAGGAAATTTACAACCCTTCTAGGGCTTGCTTTTCATCACCTACATCTTTCCCACAGAATTGGCGTGAATTTTAAAGAGTTCATGTGCAAACATCTCTGAGAGCAGTGCCTGACATGTAGTAAGGACTAAGCATAAGTTATTGGAGCTGTTCCTATTTTGGTTTTAGGGAAAGCCCAAGCAAACTGTTTAGATAACTCAGGGTGCTTACTATTCTGTTTTAGAGTTGGCAAAAGAAATCTCTCAATTCATTTTGTCTTGACTTTTGCCTCCCACTAACTTCTTCATGTCTTTTGATGATTCCATATGCTTTTTCAGATTAAAAACCTCAGAACTTCAATCTCTTTGACTCTCTTTTTGTCACCCACCGTACTTTAAATCCAACATTGAGACTTCTAAGTCCTACCTTTGTCTTACTTTCCTGATGTGCCCATATGCCATTGTATTGACCAAGAATACCCTGGTGCAAGCAATCATGTTTTTCTTTCTGTGTGTTGCAGTTACCTCTTAACTGGACTTACAGGGTGCACTCTTGAAACACTGAAGTCCGTTTTCCACAGCAGCCAGACTATTCTTTGTAAAGCTTAAATCAAATCATATCGCTGCCTTGATTAAAACTTTCAATTGCTTCCTGCTGTATTTGGATTATAATCTAAACCCATTACTATGCCCTACAAAAGATTTTATGGTAGTTGGTCTCCAAAGACTGCAAGCATCAATCAAGAGCTAGAGTTTATTTTCCCTCTGCTTGAAATTGAGTTGGCCTTGTGAATTGCTTTGACTGATGAGATGCCTTAGAAGTAATATTCTAGGACTTTGAAGCTCAGATAATGTCAAACTGTGGCTTCTGCTTCCACTCCAGTGGAAACCAGTTGCCAAGGATTAATTATGAGAAGCCTGATGCCACCATGCTCCGAGGAAGCCCAAGGTAGTATTACAGACATACAAAGTACATGTGGAAAAGCACCTATTTGCAAGGGACACAGAACAGTCCAGTTTAGCACAAGCACAAAAAGAACATTGTCAAGTGTCTGCGCCTGACACCATGTGAAGCAAAGGCATCACCCAGTCAGCACTTCCCAGATTCCTAAATACAACATTAGGTGGCTTGTAGTAAATGGTCATATTCAGTAATGTTGCTGTGACATGGTGTCAGCATTTGAAAATAGAAATTCTCTTGTGACATTTTTTTTTCTTCCTACTTCTCAGGACTCATCATGGAAGCTCTCTCCTGATATCATTGCTCTTAACCTCTGAGCCATATCGCCAACATTGCTCTTAAAGCACTCTCCCCGTGCCTTGACACATCTCTCTTTAGTTGTGAGTGTAGTAAATCTATATTTTTCATCATTGAGATCTCAGTTCAGTTGTCACACCCCCAGACAGGCCTTAGCCAAATCATCAAGAACAGTTAAAGAGGATCCCTATGATCATTTCATCATGCTTTTTGATTTAACTTTGCAGCATAACTTAAAATTGTCTGAAGCTATTTGGACTATCTGTGTTCCACTGAACCTAGGATTCAGCATCTGAGACCTCTAAGCCCACCCCAAGAGAAACACTTTTCTTCCAACAAGGCCATACCTACTCCAACAAGACCACACCTCCTAATAATGCCAGTCTCTATGGGCTAAGCATTCAAACACATGAGTCTATGGGGGCTCTTCCTTTATAAATTGTCATATCATCTTGCCAATCTATGGCACTTTCTTGATAATGTTTGATGTGGGAGGGCCTAGCCCACTGGGTTGTAAGTACCACTGCTCCATGGCCTCTGCTTCATTTTCTGCCCCTAGGTTCCTGCCTTGAGTTCTTGCTCTGACATCTTTTGATGATAAACTGTGGTGTAGAAGTATAAGACAAACAAATCTTTTCCTTCCACGTTGCCTTTACTCATAGTATTTTATCACACCAATAAAAACTATCTTAGACCGTTAACCTCATTCATAGTATTGAAACAAATGGGTATGTGTTACCAAGTAGGTCATTATGGTAACTTTCAGATGTCAGAGGAGAGTGTAATTGTTAATGACTTTTCTTTCCCATCAGCCTGCATAGCAACCTGCAGTACTGTGAAAGGCAGCCAACAGGAAGGATGCCTCCAGGTCAGTTATCAATTTGATTTTACCAAGTTATCTCACCAAAGTATGAGGTATCTACTGAAGTACATTAACCACAACACATGTGGGTTCTCTTCTCACTACCCTTAAATAACCTAATCTAATATGAATCATATTGCCTGAAACAATACACTGTGATCAGGAAGTAGAAATAGGAGAGTTTAGAGGGATGTAATACAGAATTTGAAAACAGTAAGCAGCCCAGATTGGTTCTGTCAACAGAGTACTGATAGCTGATCTTGGTACTGTATATCTGTAATCCCAGACCTCAGGAGGAAGAGGCAAGGCTATCCAAAGTTCAAGAACAGTCAGGGCTATATATCAAGACACTGTCTCAAAAGACAACATAGCACTTGAGAGCCTGAGATAAGAAAAGTACTCAAAGATATAACCTACCCTGAGCTATGTAGCTAGTGCTTGCTTCCAACCAGGGATATAAAGCAGGAATGGTAAAATCATAAGTTAACAATACATAAAGTGAAAACTAGTGAAAACAAAAAACTAAAATGGATCAAAAGGAAGAATATTTTGATTCATTTAAACTAGATGTGCTACCAACTTAATGAGGATATCAGTTAGAAAAAATTATTAGACATTTTGTATATGAGTCATTAATGGCTTTTGTTAGTCAAGTTATAAGGATGATGCAAAAGTAGCTTAATTTGAATAAAAAATAATTTCTCTAAAGATGAGAGCAGATGACAGAGCTACTGGAATAGAATTTATCATTAATTTCAAGTCATATTTAAAAAATACTTTTTTGAAACAATCAAGTATCACTTATTACAAAAGCATAAAATTTTATGGCTGTGGATTCTTAATGGTGCTTTGTCCAAAACCCTTACTTTACTTTAAAAAAATCAATGTGTACAACAATTTATCAGAGGTAGAACATGGGACTATAACTTGTATCTTTGTTTCCAGAACTCCATACTTTTCTTTAAATCAGTTGTTCTCACAATCATACCTTTCCAAGTCTAGTATGCAATCAGCTGACCAAGAATGGTGTTCACAGGGCTAAAGGAGATCAGGGGATTGTAAACCTTTTGCCAACTACTTCCACAGGAGTCAATCTGCTCCTTCCATTTTCATGCATGTTTCCCTGTACGTCTGTTTACAAAACTTTGTGCTCCATAAAAAGAGGAGTTGGAGGTATAAGTACAGCTTAGTAGAGAGGTGGGGATAGTAATATGGAAACTCTAAAGAATAAATGTCCAGAGAAAACTGCATTGCTTGACATTTAAATGACTCTGGTCCTTCACAAGTAAAGGTTTAAAAACTGGTTCCTGAGATTTAAAACAGAAAGCATCATAATTTGCCTAGTTTGTGTCATCTGCCAATTTTTGCCTCATAGTGAATTTCAATCTAGCAACATAATGTTAACCAGCGTGCCAAATTACTGAAACCTTAGCAATAAGATTACATAAGCCATTTGAAGCAGTTCTAGAGTAGCACTGATGGAATTATTGCTATGTCAGTGGACTTTCCTGATTATTTTTTTCTGATTTTTGTTCTTGTCTTTATATAACCAACTGAGTGATAGCTTTTGATATTCTTTTTTTTTGGGGGGGGGGTTGAGACAGGGTTTCTCTGTGTAGCCCTGGCTGTCCTGGAACTCACTCTGTAGACCAGGCTGGCCTCGAACTCAGAAATCCGCCTGCCTCTGCCTCCCAAGTGCTGGAATTAAAGGCGTGCGCCACCACTGCCTGGCAGCTTTTGATATTCTTATAAATTAAAAAAAAGGAGCCAATAGAAAGGAAATAATCATTTTCTACTGAGTTGTTTAGATTTCTTCCTTGATTTTAAAGTTAGACTGTGGTGTTTGCCATAGGTAAACATGTATCATGTCTTTGTTAGAAAATAACATGTTTAAAATGGGATATCATGAAATAACTATGGAGGTAAGCAGGACTATCTGCACATGTGTCATGATGTTGACTCATTGTATTCTTTCTCTGCACCAACAGCATCTTCTTTATGCACACAGAGGTACTATGTTGTCAAGGATGTGGAAAACATATTTGCCTTCGTTGCTCTTTTTGTTTTACCTCCCCCAGAAGCCATTCGATTATACCTTATTATTCTCTTTGACTCCAGTGAGCATTCCATGTTCAGATTGGCTGTTTTTCACCCCAGTGACCTTCATTTCAGGAGTCTTTCATATTGTTCTACCTCCTACTCCCCTAGAAACACATAGACAGATATGAATTTCCACATTATAGGGGCAAAGTTTTGAGATGTACAAAAAGAAAAACATTTTAAAAAGACTAATTCTTCAAATATTTATGTCAAGGTTTTTCAAATGTATATGGTCTCTTCTTCCTCCTTTCTCTAGCCAAAGTTGTTCAGGGGAGTGCTGGCTTTATTGCATGGTATGATCCTCAACTTACACTATAAACATTTTAACCCTGTTATACTCATCAAAATCATTTCATCCAATGCTTCAACTCTTATCTTCAATGACATATTGTTAATTTCTGTTTTTAAAACCTTACTGCTGGTTGAAACAATTGCATTTTCTTTCATCTCCCACAATATTCTCAAGAGTATATTAAAAATAAAAAAATAGTGAGGAGCCATAGAATTCACAGGAATTTGTTTTCCATATACCATATTGCAGACCTTCTGTATACCCTGGGGAAATGAGGAGAGTCACTATACCTAAAAGTCTCTAGGCTTATTTCATTTTGTTTAGAATTTTCACGTACAAGTTGACAAAGTGAATAGCTTCACAACAAGAAATTTTCTATGACTCAACTTGAATAGAATTGGAAACAATTTTATTTTAAAATATAGCCAAGCCATATGCAAAATATAAGCAGACTAATGTTATTCTTCAGTCATATTCATGAACTCTCCTCTTACTACCTAGTGATAAAGACGTGACAATCACTCCAATAATAACTATGTTCATCCATAGCAAACTTTCTTGCCCTAACAACTTCATAATACATTTCCAGACACCTAGTTTTCATTTTAATTACCATTAAGAACTGTCACTGTATGATGACCTTTGATTCTTATGCCTATTGTCAAATCATACATTCTCTGTCTTTGATAAGCATCAAATTTTATCAATACATGGGAAAGTGTTGACTTCTTCTGCACCAAACCAGGTGAGCTTGTTACCTTCATTAAAGAAAATGGCATTTTGGTGGGCAAACAGGTAGCTACATGACTAATATCAACTGAAATACAAGTTGAAAAACAAAATTAACTGCGACATTGCAAGAGCCCCCATTTATAGTTAACTGAAGCTAAATCTCCAATTGTTTCGCCTATAAGATAAAAGATGTTTGCAAACACCAAATTTGAAATTTCATCCAGAGATCTGAGCTTCAAGCTGTGCGTTTTCTGCTTCTTTCATCACTGCCAGGAAAAGTGACTTTGCACCTAAAATTTAGCTGATGACTCATCATCCACAACAGAAAGCACTTTGGCTCTTCCCAAGTGATCTTGGTGTATAATTTGTAAAAGGATTAAAATCCCAAATTTGCCAGAAAGGTATGATTCAGAGATGCTTACAGGTGTCCTAGACATGCTAATGTATTAAGGATCTGATGAGGTACTCCTGTATTCATTTAAGTTTTCTAAATTCAAAAAGAAAGTAGAGATGGAAGATGATTAAAAACACACACACAAGTCATCTTGTTAAATCAACTTTCAAAGAATCCAAGGTTGCAAGAATCTTTTGTGTGTTTATTTGGTTAATAAATTGCACTTATATTTTAGATATTGTATGTGAGAAATTTAGAGGATTTAAACACAAGCATGAATTTATACAGAAATTCATTTGATAAATGATTTCTAGATCATTAGAAGCAGAAATTTCAAAGATAAAGAAGAGTATTATCTTTTGCACTCAGGATTACTCTATATTATATAGCTTTGTACATTTGACCAGTGGCCAGTTGGAAAATGGAAAAAATATAATATCTATCTAGTTCATTCCTCTATTTTCAACAAGACACTTAACTGCTCATCTTTTCATGATAATGACTTATACAAGTCCTAATGTCCATATGTATCTACTCTTAGCTCCATCAACTTCCAACTCAAGCATTTCCTGACTTCCTTTTCTCCACTATTTAAAACAGAAGAGTTTTCTCTATGTGAGTTTTTAAAAAGTTACATTTCCTCATTCCATTCCTATTCTAGGTAATAGAATTGAATTCCTAATGCCATCTAAAAAGCTACATTGCATAAATCAAGTCTACAGGATCCTGCCACATTACGTGAGAAATAAGGACCTAGAAAACATGAATCTGAACACTAACTTTCACAGATGGTTTCTAATAGTGTAGATGCAATGTTAACAAGTAAATTTTACTCAGTTAAGTCTTGAAAACAGTCCATGTAGCATCTAAGCACCATTTTACAAGTATGGAGACTGGAGTTTTGACTGTTTCACTAGATTTCATGCTGCATTCAAAATGCTCACTTACCTATGAAAAAATGAAAATATACTCCATACGTTGTTAAAATAAGAAGTTGAATATATTTTGCTAACATTTTATTCAAGCATGAGCAAAACATAAAGTTAGAAAGAGTCTTTTAATTTAGGAAACAGAATGAAGTTCAACTGTATTTCCTTTAAACAAAACAATACAGATAACATGTCTCTATAGGTAGCTGCAGGCTTAATCACTTCCAGGAGCTTGCCCAGCCAATGTAATCAGTTTGTTACATTTCTATACTCCTGAAAACATCAATGAGTGGCTTTATCTTCATGTATGTTCACCCTGGGAGTCTAAATGAAAGTACATTATTGAAAATTAAGGAAAGAAAGGAAAAGAAAAGAAAAAAAAGAAAAGAGTGGAAGCTGACTGACAAGACTCCTAACAATGCAGTTAAATCTAGCTACCTGTCTTAGTGGTTTCTAAATTGAATATAAGTGAGAGCATTCCAGACACAGAAAAGACAGGAGTTTCCAATTCTATGCCAAAATAATATAAAACCAGCATGGTTAAATCTAATATTATTATTTTTTGAGCTTCTTATAAAAAACATTGTATTTATACTTGTTTTGCTTGATGAAATATTGAGAAAGATATAGAAAACAGTGACTGAAGAACTGGACATGTAGATATTCACTAACAAACTGATTTCAGGAATTAATAATCTTATGTTGTATCTTCTTAAAAGTCTCAAAGTACTGAATTTGGGTATTTAATATTATCAAATTGTCAATAAGGGAAATATAAAAATTTAAGGAAACAAAAACACAGTTATAAGAGAAGGTAAAAAGGACCCATGAGATCCTGTGAGAGGACATTTACATTTACGTGTGCCATCTTATTTAGAACTGAAAATTAGTTTATGAGGATGTTTTTCCTCTACAACTTATGAATCTAAGTTCTAGAAATGTTTAGTGACTTACCCTCACTCACATCTCAAAAAAGTGGCTGAAGTTTTCAAGTACCTCAATTGTACTGCAAAAAAAGAAAGAAAGAGAGAGAGAGAGAGAGAGAGAGAGAGAGAGAGAGAGAGAGAGAGAAGGGGGAAAGGCATTGATTTAGAATCAAGGTAAATATTGTAAATAATTGGCAGATAAGTAATTGGGCATCATACCACAAGAGTTTCCCATATGGGTACTCCCATTCAAATGATCAGTCATAGGAGTTTTAAGGCAGAAGAAAAATGATTTATTAACTACATGTGTCGAGTAGTAACTTCAGTAGTATGATGAAGGCTGAGAGGATATAAAAACTCATGATTAGAATTAAAGTGAACTAATAACTAACCATAAGGACCTGAATTATGGCACTGTGGCAATTTAATGATGTCCCCATAGTCTCAAGGATTTCAATACTTTGTCCCCAACTGGAAACCCCATATGGGGAGATTTAGGAGGTATAACCTTGCAAGAAATGTATCACTGTCACGGGAGGCAGGTTTTGAGAGCCTGAAGACTTGTTCCATTCCCTCTTCACTTACAATTTGTCATTGAAGGCCCACACCATCCCCGAGCCCAGCCCGGGAGTCGAGTGGGAGTCGGCCGGCTGGGCGCGGGCAGCTCCGGGAGCCCGCGGTGGGAGCACACTGCAGCCAGGAGCCCGGGAGGGGCTGCGCCGCCAGCGTCTGAACTAGGATGTCCCGACATGAAGGTGTCAGCTGTGATGCATGTTTAAAAGGAAATTTTCGAGGTCGCAGATATAAGTGTTTAATTTGCTACGACTATGATCTTTGTGCATCTTGTTATGAAAGCGGGCAATGACAACAAGGCATACAACTGACCACCCGATGCAGTGCATATTAACAAGGGTAGGCTTTGATTTGTACTATGGTGGGGAAGCTTTCTCTGTAGAGCAGCCACAGTCTTTTACTTGTCCCTATTGTGGAAAAATGGGCTACACGAAAACATCTCTTCAAGAACACGTTACTTCTGAACATGCAGAAACATCAACAGAAATGTTTTGTCCCATATGTGCAGCGTTACCTGGAGGCGATCCTAATCATGTCACAGATGACTTTGCAGCTCATCTGACACTTGAACACAGAGCCCCTAGAGATTTAGATGAATCGAGTGGTGTTCGACCTGTACGTAGAATGTTTCACCCTGATCGGTGGTTAGGAGGCCCTCATGCTCGTAGATCAAACATACACTTTACTAGCAGTTCTACTGGTGGACTCTCTTCTTCTCAGAGTTCATACTCTCCAAGCAGTAGGGAAGCTATGGATCCTATAGCTGAGGTGCTATCTCATTTATCAGGAGTGAGACGTTCTGCAGGAGGACAGCTTAACTCTTCAGGCCCTTCCACTTCTCAGTTGCAACAACTGCAGATGCAGTTGCAGCTTGAGCGGCAGCATGCGCAGGCAGCTCGGCAACAACTGGAGACTGCTCGCAACACAAGTCGGCGCACTTACACAAGCAGTGTCACCACTACGATCACACAGGCCACGGCCACAGCCAACACAGCCAACACAGAGAACAGCCCGCAGGCCCTCCACAGCTCCCAGTTCCTGTTAACAAGGTTGAATGATCCCAAAATGTCTGAAGCAGAGCGCCAGTCCATGGAAAGCGAGAGTTCAAACCGCAGCCTGTTTGTCCATGAGCTCCTTCTGTCCACATTAGTGCATGAAGAGAGCTCATCCTCAGATGAGGATGATGGGGGGGGGGAGATGGCAGATTTTGGTGCTATGGGCTGTGTAGATATTATGCCTTTAGATGTTGCTTTAGAAAACCTAAATTTAAAAGAGAGTAATAAAGGAAATGAGCCTCCACCACCTCCTCTTTGATGACTTCCCCACTCGCAGACAATGTCCTCTGTGCTGTATTTGCCAATGAAAGTGGACAACAGCTATACTGGGTTTGTGTGGTGATTGTAATTTCAGGTCTGTCACTCTTGTTACATTGTGTACATTCAAAAGGAAGGGAGAAATATATATGATAATCATTTCCACTTAACTAATTTTTACTTCTAGCAGGTAAATGTAGGTAGCAGTGCAGGGTGATCTCTGCTTCCTGTACCTTGACATGCAAAAGGCTCTCCTAATACTCCACATTCAAACTGAAGAGGAAAATTGAAATCTCTAATGAAGCTGCTGTGTGTATTTATGAATATTAATGAATAAAAACTGCTTGGATGGTTTACCTAAAAAAAAAAAAGCAACAATTTGTCATTGAAGATATGAGCTCCTAGATTGTTTGTCAAGCTGTTATACCTGTAGCCTCTGCTCTGCAATCAAGGACTCTAAACTGCTGGAACCATAAGCCCAAGTAAATGCTTTATTCTAAAAGGTGCCTTAGTCATAATGTTTTATCACAGAAGTAGAAAAGTAATTTAGGGACTGTCAGAGAGAAATAGAATAAAGGCTTATTAAAATATTTTAGAAAGAATGAATAGAACTGGACAACTAATTAGATGCAGGTAATAATAGGAGTCAATGAAGGGTTCAAGCTATAGTTTGAATTACCACTTGGAAATCTGTGTAATATACTAACAGAAATGATGGACTCAAATCTGTCTACAGAGACAGAATTTATAGTCATACATGATTAGTTTAAGTTGGCACTAGAAAATCTAGGTGAAGATTTGCACAATAAGTTGGAGGTAAACTTTTATGAATTTCATCTCAAGAATCTCAAGGCAGTAGATAAAATTGTAGAAAAATATGACATTTCTCAAGGAAAGCATCCACTGTGAAATGAGGATTGACCAAGAGTAACATCTGGCAAGACAATGAAGACTAAGTAGAAGGTAGGATAAAGAAAGGAAACAGGAACATAGCAGGCAAGATTTACCTAGGTACTAGGGAAATAAAGTTTGAAGAAAGACAGAACAAGATCCATGGAAGAAAGAAAGTTTAACAAATTCAGATGTTAATGATGATTTGAAAAAGAACAAGAAGTGCATTTGGCTTAGTAGGTTAAAAAATACAAAAACAAACAAGCAAACAAACAAAGAAACCTTACCTCCCATGGATGGAGTGAAGTGGAAATTTCTGGTTTCTTTAGAGACTCAGATCATAAGAATATTTTGCTGGAGCATAGATAGGTGAGAGGATGTTTTGACGCAGACTCATGAAAGGATGCATGATGTTTAGAAAGAATATAAATATGACCACAGACTGTGTCATGGCATAAGGCTTGTGTTTTGGTACCACTTTGCTAGTCTCAGCTGACGGTGCTTTGTCACTGGTTGGCCTTGCACCACATTGCTGATCTTTGCTTGTCATGACTTCATAGAGAGTAACTCACTAAAGAACTTCAGATTTTCAGTCAGCTTCTTGCCACTTCTGCAGACTTAGGCTGATTAGTGGAGCCTCCCAGTCTAGTCCAGATCAAGCTGCTGATGATGATTCATGTGTGGTGTCTGCCAAGTGGATTGGACTGAAGCTGCTAATTTCATGTTTAGTGGTTCGATAGTAGACTCAACTACTGATATCTTGACAACAAAGATTGGAATCGCCCCAAAGAACTATTTCTACACAGGTCTACTTTCCCCATGTCCTAATAACCTTTCTTTTCCACTATCTCTGGTGGGTGGTGGGTTACAAGAGAGGCTAAATCATTTAAGAACCCTTCTTAAAGTAGGTTTTGAAAACATCTAAGCCTACAATGGGGACCTCAATTTAGATTCCCCAGGACTGAGGTGAAGATTCAAAACTGGCATCTGTAATATCTGTCATCCAGCACTGGGAAAACAGAGTTAAATCAATTTTTGAAGCTCACTGGACAGCCAGACTAACTGAATTGGTGAGCTTCCCAAGTTTAGTGAGATGTTCTGTCTCCACAAGATAAAACTGAGTATGCCATAGAGGGACAAAAAACATTGACCTCTAGCTTCCATGTGACAAATCCACAAGATGTACCTGCACATATATGGGCACAAACTTATAAAAGTACGTATACCGCTGTATGCATACATACAATATAATAGGTTTAGCAGTTAGAAGATTATTAATAATGCTTTTATGAAGTCAAAGTGATACCAGTTAAGAACTAGAGAAGTATAGGCAATTTTCATATACATAACTTTTTTAATGAAATTCTGCATATTACACAAACTGTCCTTTTACTTGGTAAAAAGGCTTTGCAATAATCAGGGATTGACTAGAAGAGCAGCCAGCAAGGTGCATCATAGCATTATTGTACCAGAGTATAACAAATACCTAAAATGCTTCCATACAAATTATTGTCTTTTGCTACTGTCTAATCAGTCACATAAAGACATTGTTGTTAACCTCTTGGGCTTCCCTGGACTAGATAATTGATGTAAAAATTTGATCAGCTTCAGTCCAATAGACATTAATCAACATATTATCTCCAACTTCAGCCTGTCTTGATAGTTCCTATTTGCTCATATTTATATTTTGCTTGATTCATTGGTCTCTGGCTACTATAATTTTCCTATATTAGGTGGGTTTTATGTTATAATACACAAGACTGGAAATTTAGATATTGGTTTCACATTGAGCAATACAAATAATTCAGCATTTCCTGCCCTGTTGCAGGAGGGAAATTTCACAGCAATCTGTTACTGATAAATAGCCCCACTTGACCCAGTTTCTACTAAACCTAGGTCATAAAACAACCTAATATTGGTATGCACAATTATTATTTCAGTTGCACTTACAAATGTGATTTATGCCAAAATATCATTGGAATTTAAAGTGTTCCATTTTCTCCTAACTTATTTGTTTTTCTGTCTTTTCTTCTTTTGCCTTCTTCCACACCCGTTTTTAACAACTACTGGCAATTTGATGTCAAATTTCACATATTCCACAAGCTGTCCTTTTATTGGGTTATTTTTTTCATTTCCCTTTCCTATTGTGTTTAGAGTCAGCAAAGAACACGGAAGGCGAATACATTCGCACTCCTTATTTTTCTTTTGTCATCAAAAATACGAACCATTGTTTGAAAATACGAGGATTTTTATACCTCAAAACCCTCAGATCTGACTAATTCCAGCTATACTTAACCCCTAAATCTTAGGCTCCTATTCCCATCACCATTCACATTGCTATTCTGTGTATACCTGGGAGTCACATAAAGGAGTCAAAGAATAAAATTTTGCAAAATAATAATGTGTGTATTTTTTATATTTGACAATAATGGTATTCATACTTACTAAAGCTTTGCTTTCATTTTAACTTTTAATTAGTCTTTATAATAATAATTAATATTTCCTGCTTCCTACACTATAATCATTAGCTTTAGAGAAATATAAAAAAGGTAATTAGCATTCAGGCTGCTAATGAAAATGAGAAAGTACTGCAGTTACAAATAGATATAATGGTAATCACTGACTTTCTTTAGTTTGATTTGTATTTATCAGCTTCCCCAAAGTGAGCAAATTCTGTAGCATAAACAAGTTAAAATTGGGATGCTAACATTCTTTTGAGGAGAGAGAGGGAATAAGGGTAATCTGTTGTTCAAGTATACAATATTGTATATCAGAAGAAAATTTGCAGTTCTCATCTATAGTAATTAAATTTGAAATTATCCCAGTAGTTGGTAGCAACACACTAGATATTTTTCCTAAACATATGCATGCTTCCTTCACTCTGTTTTAAAGATATATGCTGCTTGTAGCACTTAGGATGGAGGACAAGTTTCATAAAATCACGTTATCGACAGGAAGTTGATATAACGAATGTGTCAGAAACTACTGGGCTGAAGCTTGGTGCACACCAATTCCTGCTTTGAAACCTCCCATAATTCTCTCAGCGGTGCTCCAAATCCAAATTGGATCACACCATATAGCACTGATTTTTGTACACTCTGTGCCAATTTTAATCTACTTCCATTATTTTATCTGCCAACAACTGAATGAGAAAAATACATATGTTTATACAATGGAAATGATTACCAGGATGGTGTGATTAGTGAATGGGATTTTAAACTGACACACATGAATCTTTACAACCACATGACCAGCAGTTGCCTAGCCACATTACCACTTCTCAGTTTAATACAGCTATAGACATCTTCAACAGCTCCCCACTCACTATTTGCTTTAACCCTGTAGTCCTACCAGACAGCTGGAGATGAAAAAAAAAAAAAGGCCAAAATTTCAGGGGTGAGAACGGAAACATTTTCTTTTGTTCAGCAGATTGTAAGTCTTTTTATACTTGGCTCAAATCAAGAAGAAAATACACATACCCACACTCCAAACAAGCTTTTAAATGAAAGGTTAGCTGTTCTCAAAAATCTGATTCCTACCTGAATCATAGGAACTTCAAACAGTCTGCAGGCAGTCCTCAGAGATTTGGATACAGTTGCAATGCTATTAAAAAAAATGCTATGGGCTTTAGGTTTTGACAGAGTTCAAAGGCTGATTCTTTTATTTGAAAGTATAATTTTCAAAGGAGAAAGAGGGATAGTTAGACAAAAATAAACAATTTCGCTTCACTGATTTTTACCCAAAAGTGTTGGCTATATTTAAGAAAATGGAGTATCTGTGATGATGGGAAGTGGATGATTCTAAATGGAACAAGATTAGAAGGCTACAAAAAAAATAAAGGACAATTACAATAATACACACTGATGGGAGTATCTTACGGAAATGTATTCGAACACCACTTGGAAGGGATGACTGAACAGTTCCTTTCTGTATGAGCGACCTGTTCAACAGAAGCTTTAGAATCTGATTAAAGCTTTATGGAAAGTTACTGAACAATTCTGCTTTTTTCCCTCATCAGTGAATTGAAAGTAAAACAAATATGTGATGAAAGCTATGGGCATAGAGAAGGAGGAAAATATAGTTCCCAACAATTTCTACTCATTCAACTTTTACAGAAAAGTACAGGACTTCAAAAATAACTCTATTCTTGTCTTTTGGGATGTCTTTTTCATGTCTCTGTATAACACTAACAAATGATCGGGTACTGCATGGCCTGATGTAACAATATACTGCATTTGATGGAGTGATAGTTCTAGAAGATCCGTACTATTCCACATGGATTCCTAGCTCTCTGTATCAAAATATGATGCATGCATATTCCATATCCTCAAGGTCCCTCAGCTTCTAAAATCTTTCCTGCTCTCTTCCATCTAAGTTCTCCTCTTCCCATAATGTTACCCTCTCCTTTTCCCTACAACACACAGACATGCTCTCTGAGGACAAGTTACCTCCAATATATCACCTCACAGCCTGAGGCCACTCTAGAATGACAAATGTTCCACAAAATGCATTCTCTTGTTCCCACTTTAAAGGAAATCTCTGCTTTACAAAGCCCCTCATTGACTTACTCTATTTCTTCCAAGAAATGTCATTGAGCATCCTTTATTTACATTTTGAACCCCAAATATTTCTATCACATTCCTTTTACCTACTTACAACTATTTCTTACACAAGAATTACTTCTTTTGGGTCCTCATTTGCTCCATGCTGAAATGTTGAGAAAAGACATAGTGTGCTTTGTTTTATATGAGAAAATAAGTTTTAAAATAATAAAATTATTTTAGAGAAGGTGATAGGTATGTATAGTGCATTTTGATCATGCTCTCTTCAACTCCTCCTATGTCTTCTCCCACATCCACTGCAAAAATTCATGAATCCATGCCCTCTTTTTTTACTATCTCCATATACATAATCTATCTATCTATCCATCCACCCACCCATCTGTGTCTATCTCCTACTAAGTCCAGCTAGTGTTCTCCTTATATACATGGAAGTAGGGATGACCACTATGGAATGGATAATCTATCCGAGGGCTCAATTCTAAGAAAATTTACTCTCTCTTTCAGCAGCTGTCAACTTTCTATGTAAGAAAGGAGTGGGGCCTTCCCCTATCCCTCCTGGAATGTTGAGTGTAATTACCCGGGTGCAGGCAACCACACATTTAAAAGATTCGTGGGTGCATCATGCCTGTCATGTCGAGAACTATTTCACATTATGAGAAATCTTAAAATAGACTCACATTCTAAGGTATCAAAAATGAAACAACCACGACAAAGATAGTGGGTATCAGAACAATACAAAAAGAGTATTCCACATGCCAGAGTCATGAGGGCATTATCTGCATTCAACAATGGGGCAGACTATATCTGAAAATTTTATTTCTCCTTCTTATAAATATTCATAACTGAAGAATGCCCTTGGGCCATACAATGTAAGTGTGTAGCCAGGTGGAGACAGGGGAGATTCACTTCTCCCTGAGCACTGGGTAATAAATAGGTAAACAGCGTTTTAGCAATGTTACTTGTCAACTGTTGATAGTGACAGGACTTTACTGCAAATATCCCATTTAAAGTTTACTTGCCCTTTAAAAAAGATTTTGTGGTCTAGAGTGATTTCACTCCCTCACTGATAGTTTAGACCCTTTCTTGGGGCCCATGTCCTTGAGTGGAGAAGTATCAGCTAAGCAGCCAGACACAACCCTAATACCAGCAAAGCTGGTTTGAATACTCCACAGATGCCTTGAGGAAGCCCCGTGGCATGATGACTATCAAAGCACTCTATGTCCCCAAGGTATATGCCAGCCATGACTATTTCAAACAGATGTGCCAGAACAGTTTGCCATCACAAATCTTGATTGAACTCTAGCAGCTATTTTCACCTAGGCCAAATGGGGAACACTTTCTCCAGTAGCCCAGAGGAAGGCCTGTGATTGGTGCATCGAATCATTCACTTGCATAAATTACTGGGGTGACTGGTGCAAATACCTTTGTCATATTCCATTTCTGGCTGTGTAAGCTACTGTTCAGTGCACTGTGTGAGCCAGATAGGAAACAATGTCCTTGTTGCACCCTAGCATTGTAACGTTGCATCTGTACAAAAGGCTGATCTCACCTTGTCTTTTCTTGCTAACATTTGATCTCTATCTCTGATAGAGAGGGCTGAGCTGGTAACACAAAGAGTAGATGATCGAAGTGGCAGTGGAGTGACAGTGGCAGCCAAGGCAACAGCAGGGACAGAGGTGGAAACAGTAGTGATGAAAGAAATTTGAAAGTTCCAGAGAGGAGCAAATGTGAGCACGCAGTTAGTAGACAACTTCCAGGATTCTGAGCCTTAAAAGTCAGATCTCAGGTATATTATATCAAAATTATAACACATGCCACTCCAAAGAGCCAACAGTATTATCTTCTCACATCCAAAAGTTTAAGACTAGCCAGCTGAGAGCCACATCACTCGTTGCTGTAGAACTCAGCATTTCAGCCACTGAAGACCCTTTGGAAGTTGTAAGATAAGCCAGGAGTACTTCATTAAGGTGCTTCTGGGTGGTATTCTTCTCACAACTGCTGGAAGCTAAGGATTACAGCAATAGCCAATTTCTCTGCCATTAATGATGGCAGACCAGAACAATAGAGTCAGACGCGAGGAACCAGAATAGTAAATCATTGGGATTAAAACCCCAAAGAGATAATCCTGTATATCTCAAAGCTTGTAGCTGTCTTTAGATCATCTTTAGCAAGGCCTCAGGCATCCAAAGGCCCAGGATTGCCACTAGAAAAGCTTCTCATATAATCTTGATTTGTACATATGGATAACAAAAGGGCCTACTCTGGATAATTCCTTGTAGCTGTGTGCTTATGAAAATGTAACAGGAATATAGAAATAAATGGATTCAGCCTTTATTCATATACTTCTCACAATGGTGTACCACTTTAATAACCATTTTCTTGAATTCAACTGCAACTGTGTTTAAGAACTTTGTCTCAGAGGTTAACTTTTTGAGTTTTTTTTATATGTTTTGGATATTAGCCCTCTATCAGATGTAGGGTTAGTGAAGTTTTTTTCCCCAATCTGTAGGTTGCTGATTTGTCCTGTTGATGGTATCTTTTGCCTTACAGAATCTTTTCTGTTTCATGAGGTCTCATTTATCAATTGTTGATCTTAGAGACTGTGCCACTGGTGTTGTGTTCAGGAAATTTCTCCTTGTGCCAATGTATTGGAGGCTCTTTCCCACTTCTCTTCTATTTGATTCATTGTATCTGGTTTTATGTTGAGATCCTTGATCCACTTGGACTTGAGCTTTGTGCAGGGTGATAAATATTTATCTATTTTCATTCTTCTACATACAGACTGCCAGTTAGACCAGCAACATTTATTGAAGATGCTTCCCTTTATCCACTCTGTTTTTGGCTTCTTTGTCAAAAATCAAATATCCATGGGTGTGTGTTGAAATTATTAGTTAAAATGGCCCCCAGTCAAACCAACTAAACTGCAGCGGCTCTGGCTAGCTTAGCTGCTGCTGTGTTTCTCAGCCGGAGGCACGGCATCTAGAAAGGGCCAGCTAGAAACACCAGCCCTGCCACCCACAAGATGTCAGCATGGGAGATGGCTCTGCTAATCTTCCACGATATATCCAAAAGGCTGGGCATTGCCCAGACCATCCCACCACCCACGCAGGCCCAGTAGGAAAATGAGACTCTAATGCTTAAATTATCCAAAAGCTTATATATTTGGTAATGATCAGTAACAAGATGCCCATACAATCAGAAGTGTAACCCAATACCCAACCTAGATATACCAACTACCTTTGACAGCTACAGACACGTGAACATCTACCTCCATGTTCCTTTCTCGTTCTTCTCCCCTAGCTCCTCCTCTTCCTTCACCTGTTCCTCTCCTTACTCTTACTCTTACTCTTACTCTCCTTACTCTACCCACCTTAGCTCCTCCTACAGGTGTGTGGATTTATTTCTGGGTCTTCAACTCTATTTCACTGATGGATCTGTCTCTGTATTAATATTATGTGGTTTTTATCACTATTTCTCTGTAGTATAGCTTGAGGTCAGGGATGGTGATTACCCAAGTTTTTTACTGGTCAGAATTGGTTTTGGTTATTCTCGGTTATTTTCTTTTATTTTGTTTGTTTGTTTTTCCATATGAAGTTGAAAATTGTTCTTTCCATGTCTGTGAAGAATTGTGTTGGAATTTTAGTGGGGATTGCACTGAATCTGTAGATTGCTTTTGGCAACATGGCCATTCTCACTATGTTAATCCTACCAGTGCATGAGCATGGGAGACCTTTCTATCTTCTGAGGTCTTCTTCAATTTCTTTTTTCAGGGATTTGAAGTTCTTGTCATACAGATCTTGCACATGCTTAGTAAGAGTTACACCGCTGGCATACTGGGTCCCCAACCCTAAACTTTCCAGCCAAGAGGCTTTTTTTTTTGGAAACTCTTTACAAAAACTTTATTTGTGGCCCGAGCATAGAGCAGGTCACAGGTGGCAGCTCCGTAACCAACCCCAGAAAACCAAGAGAAACAGGGACTCCCAGGAGCTTGAACTCACGCAGCATCCCAGGTAAGGAAAAAGCAGCACTTACCCCAAACAGGGAGCAACCGGGACCCACTGGGACCCAGGAATTTGCTCCTGGCCTGGAGCGGGCTCCATCCGGTCTGGGCCCGAGCACTCGCGGATCCCGGGAGGCAGCTCTGCACCCAATCTCGCAGAATCCAGAGGAAGTGGGGCTCGCAGGACCTCTGTGCCAAGCAGGGTCTTGGGCTAGGAGGTGGCAGTGCTTGCCACCAAACAGGGAGTGGCTGGGACCCACTGAGACCCAGTTCACTCCAGGCCCAGAGCGTGGTTCCTTCCAGTCTGTGCCCGAGTAGATCCCAGGGAGTCAGCTCTGCACTCAATCCACAGAACCTAGAGGAAGCGGGCTCTCGGTGGCTCTAGCTAGCTCAAGCAGTTTCTTAGGCTAGGAGGTGGCAGTGCTTGCCCCCAATCAGGGAGCAACTGGGACCCACTGGGACCTACTGGGACTCAATGGGACCCAGGAATCTGCTCCTGACCCGGAGCCCCGGCCCCTTCCGGTTTCCACCTGAGCACCGAGCACATTTTGGGCCTCAGCTCTAACCCAAGCAGCAAAAAACAGCCCAAACAGTTCTGACACAACCTAGATAATAGGAAAGACAGGCCCCAGTCAGAGACAGCACTGATAGCACAAAA
This sequence comes from Grammomys surdaster, assembly GCF_004785775.1. NCBI lineage: Eukaryota > Metazoa > Chordata > Mammalia > Rodentia > Muridae > Grammomys > Grammomys surdaster. The sequence continues at coordinate 3,580,516 of NW_021604563.1, forward strand.
GTGATCCAGATGGTGAAAGGCAAGCGCAAGAACACAAGCACCAGCAACCCAAGGTACTTGCCATCATCAGAACCTAGTTCTCCCACATTAGAAAGTCCTGAACTCCCCATATCACCAGGAAAACAAGAACCAGATCTAAAATCACTTCTAATGATGATGCTAGAGGACAATAAGAAGGAAATAAATAACACTATCAAAAAACTTGAGGAGAATACAGGTAAACAGGATGAAGTCCTTAAAGAAACACAAAAATCCTTTAAAGAATTACAAGAAAACACAAACAAACAGATGAAGGAATTGAACAAAACCATCCAGTACATAAAAATGGAAGTGGAAACAATAAAGAAATCACAAAGGGAGACTACCCTGGAGATAGAAAACCTAAGAAAGAAATCAGGAGTCATAGACACAAGCATCACCAACAGAATACAAGAGATAGAAGAAAGAATCTCAGGTGCAGAAGATACCTTAGAAAATATTGACACAACTATCAAAGAAAATGCAAAATGCAAAAAGTTGTTAACACAAAATGTCCAGGAAATCCAGGACACAATGAGAAGACCAAACCTAAGGATAATAGGTATAGATGAGAGTGAAGATTCCCAACTCAAAGGGCCAGTAAATATCTTCAACAAAATTATTGAGGAAAACTTCCCTAACCTAAGGAATGAGATGCACATAATCACACAAGACGCCTACAGAACGCCAAACAGACTAGATCAAAAAAGAAATACCTCCCGTCACATAATAATCAAGACACAAAATGCACAAAACAAAGAAAGAATTTTAAAAGCAGTAAGGGAAAAAGGCCAAGTAACATATAAAGGCAAACCTATCAGAATTACACCTGACTTCTCACCAGATACTATAAAAGCCAGAAGATCCTGGACAAATATCATACAAACCCTAAGAGAACATAAATGCCAGCCCAAGTTACTTTACCCAGCAAAACTCTCAATTACCATAGACGGAAAAACTAAGATATTCCATGACAAAACTGAATTTACACAGTATCTTCCCACAAATCCAGCTCTACAAAGGATAATAGCAGGAAAGCTCCAATACAAGGAGGGCAATCATACCCTAGAAACAGCAAGAAAATAATCCTTTTCTATCAAACCCAAAAGAAGATAACCACACAAACGATGTCTCCACTATTAGCAAAAATGACAGGAAGCAACAACACCCTCTCCGTAATATCTCTTAACATCAATGGACTCAATTCCCCAATAAAAAGGCATAGGCTAACGGACTGGATATGCAAACAGGACCCAGCTTTTTGCTGCTTACAGGAAACCCACCTCAGTGACAAAGACAGACACTACCTTAGAGTAAAAGGTTGGAAAACAATTTTTCAAGCAAATGGCCCTAAGAAACAAGCGGGAATAGCCATTCTAATATCGAATAAAATCGACTTTCAACTTAAAACTATCAAAAAGGATAAGGAAGGGCATTTCATACTTGTCAAAGGAAAAGTCAACCAACATGAACTCTCAATTCTTAATATCTATGCGCCAAATACAAGAGCATCGACTTTCATAAAAGAAACTTTACTAAAGCTCAAAACACACATTGCACCTCACATAATAATAGTAGGAGACTTCAACACCCTACTCTCAGCAATTGATAAATCATGGAAACAGAAACTAAGTAGAGATACAGTAAAACTAACAGAAGTTATGAACCAAATGGACTTAACAGATATCTATAGAACATTTCACCCTAAAGCAAAAGAATATACCTTTTTCTCAGCACCTCATGGTTCCTTCTCCAAAATAGACCATATAATTGGGCACAAGACAGACCTCAACAGATATAAAAAAATTGAAATAATTCCCTGCATCCTATCAGATCACCATGGTCTAAGGCTGGTCTTCAAAAATGACAAAGAGAATGGAAAGCCCACATTCACATGGAAACTGAACAACACCCTACTCCTTGATAATCAGGTAAGGGAAGAAATAAAGAAAGAAATTAAAAACTTTTTAGAATTTAATGAAAATGATGGCACATCATACCAAAATCTATGGGATACAATGAAAGCAATGCTAAGAGGAAGATTCATAGCTCTAAGTGCCTACAAAAAGAAACTGGAGGGAGCATACACTAGCAGCTTGACAGAGCACCTGAAAGACCTAGAACAAAAAGAAGCTAATGTACCCAAGAGGAGTAGATGGCAGGAAATAATCAAACTCAGGGCTGAAATCAACCAAATAGAAACAAAAAGAACTATCCAAAGAATCAATAAAACCAGGAGCTGGTTCTTTGAGAAAATCAACAAGATAGATAAACCCTTAGCTAGACTAATCAGAAGGCAGAGAGACAGTATCCAAATTAATAAAATCAGAACTGAAAAGGGTAACATAACAACAGAAACTGAGGAAATTAAAAAAAATCATCAGATCCTACTATATTCAACAAAATTGGAAAATTTGGATAAAATGGACAATTTTCTAGACAAATACCAGTTAGCAATGTTAAATCAGGACCAGATAAACCATCTAAAGAGTCCCATAACCCCAAAAGAAATAGAAGCAGTCATTAAAAGTCTCCATACAAAGAAAAGCCCGGGACCAGAGGGTTTTAGAGCAGAATTCTATCAGATCTTCAAGGAAGACCTAATTCCAATTCTTTTCAAACTATTCCACAAAATAGAAACAGAAGGTCCACTACCCAACTCATTCTTTGAAGCCACAATTACACTCATACCTAAGCCACACAAGGACCCAACAAAGAAAGAGAACTTCAGGCCACTCTCCCTTATGAACATTGCTGCAAAATTACTCAATAAAATTCTAGCGAACCAAATCCAAGAACACATCAAAACAATTATCCATCACGATCAAGTTGACTTCATCCCAGGAATGCAGGGTTGGTTCAATATTCGGAAATCCATCAATGTAATCCATTATATAAAAAAACTCAAAGAAAAAAAACACATGGTCATATCACTAGATGCTGAGAAAGCATTTGACAAAATTCAACACCCCTTCATGATAAAAGTCTTGGAAAAGTCAGGAATTCAAGGTCCATACCTAAACATAGTAAAAGCAACTTACAGCAAACCAGTAGCCAGCATTAAACTAAATGGAGGGAAACTTGAAGCAATCCCACTAAAATCAGGGACTAGGCAAGGCTGCCCACTCCCCCCCTACTTATTTAATATAGTATTGGAAGTCCTAGCGAGAGCAAATAGGCATCACAAGGAGGTCAAAGGGATACAAATTGGAAAGGAAGAAGTCAAAATCTCACTATTTGCAGATGATATGATAGTATACTTAAGTGACCCCAAAACTTCCACCAGAGAACTCTTAAACCTGATAAACAACTTTAGCAAAGTGGCTGGATATAAAATTAACTCAAGCAAATCAGTGCCCTTCCTCTACTCAAAAGATAAACTGGCTGAGAAAGAAATTATGGAAATGACACCCTTCACAATAGTCACAGATAATATAAAATACCTTGGTGTGAACCTAACCAAGCAAGTAAAAGACCTGTATGACAAGAACTTCATGCCCCTGAAGAAAGAAATCGAAGCAGATGTCAGAAGATGGAAAGATCTCCCATGCTCATGGATTGGAAGGATTAATATAGTAAAAATGGCTATTTTGCCAAAAGCCATCTACAGATTTAATGCAATCCCCATCAAAATTCCCACTCAATTCTTCACAGAGATAGAAAGAGCAATCTTAAAATTTATTTGGACTAACAAAAAACCCAGGATTGCGAAAACTACTCTCAGCAATAAAAGAACTTCTGGAGGAATCACCATCCCTGACTTCAAGCTGTACTACAAAGCAATAGTGATAAAACCTGCATGGTATTGGAACAGAGACAGGCAGGAGGATCAGTGGAATAGAACAGAAGACCCAGAAATGAACCCCCATACCTATGGTCACTTGATCTTTGACAAAGGGGCTAAAACCATCGAATGGAAAAAAGATAGCATTTTCAACAAATGGTGCTGGTCCAACTGGTGGTCAGCATGTAGAAAAATGCAAATTGATCCATACTTATCTCCTTGTACAAAGCTCAATTCCAAGTGGATTAAGGACCTCCACCTAAAACCAGCCACACTGAAACTAATAGAAGAGAAACTGGGAAAAAGCCTGGAACACATAGGCACAGGGAAAAGTTCCTGAACAGAACACCAATGGCCTGTGCTCTAAGACCAAGAATTGACAAATGGGACCTCATAAAACTGCAAAGCTTCTGTAAAGCAAAGGACACAGTCAATAGGACAGAGCAGCAACCAACAGATTGGGAAAAGATCTTCACCAACCCTACATCTGATAAAGGGCTAATATCCAAGGTATACAAAGAACTGAAGAAATTAGACTCTAGATAATCAAAGAACCCTATTAAAAAATGGAGCACAGAGCTGAACAAAGAATTCTCAACTGAGGAAGCTCGAATGGTTTAGAAGCACCTAAAGAAGTGTTCAGCATCACTAGTCATCAGGGAAATGCAAATGAAAACAACACTGAGATTCCACCTCACACCAGTCAGAATGGCTAAGATCAAAAACACAGGTAACAGCACATGTTGGCAAGGATGTGGAGAAAGAGGAACACTCCTCCACTGTTGGTGGGATTGTAAACTGGTACAACCACTTTGGAAGGCACTCTGGTGGTATCTCAGAAAATTGAACATAGTGTTACCTGGGGACCCAGATATACCACTCCTGGGCATATACCCAAAAGAAGTTTCAACATACAACAGGGACACATGCTCCACCATGTTCATAGCAGCCTTATTTATAATAACCAGAAGTTGGAAAGAACCCAGATGCCCTTCGACAGAAGAATGGATGCAGAAAATGTGGTACATTTATACCATGGAGTACTACTCAGCTATTAAAAACAATGAGTTCACGAAATTCCTAGGCAAATGGATGGAGCTGGAAAATATCATCTTGAGTGAGATGACCCAATCTCAAAAGAACATACATGGTATGCACTCACTGATAAGTGGATATTAGCCCAAAAGCTCACAATTTCTAAGAAACTACATATAGACCACATAAAACTCACATAGAAGAAGGAAGACCAAAGTATGAATGCGTTGGTCATTTCTAGAAGGAATATCAAAAGTTTCAACCAGAGCTCCCAAAGTCTAAACCGCCAGCCAGAGACCACAAAGGGAGGGACTCATGCACCTGTATAGGGAATTGAGGGTAACCTTGTTAGACTTCAGTGAAAGTGGAGCGCCATGGTCCCCGAAAGTTTAGATCCTCTACTGTATGGGAATTCGAGAGCAGGGAGATGGGACTGGGAGGATGTTTGGAGCACACCGTCAAAAAATTAGGAGGAGGGGGTATGGGATAAGGGGTTTTGGGGGAGAATGAGAAAGGAGATAACATTGAAAGGTAAATACATATAATATCCAATAAAAAACCCACACAGATAAAGGGTCTAAAAAAAAAGAGAGAGAGAGATGGAGAGAGCTTACTTATTTTAAATTAATTTCAAAAGTTTCTAGGAGTTGCTAATTGGCTAAGATCCTATTTTAAGCTCTCCACAAAAGAATTTAAATCTCTGTTCAATATTCTCAAGAGAGAGGTAAACCCTAATTTCCTCAACAGTTAATTGACAAAAGAGAGGTAATCTCACAAAAAGTAGAAAAAGCTATTTCTAATCGATATATTATATAGTCTGATTAATTGTCAGTGGTGCTATAAAAGTCCTTTGACAAAAGATTATTAATATAGATTTATATATCCTTAAATAAGGTCTTCATGACTCTCTGAGTGTGGAAGGAGTGACTGTTGGTGCTTCTGCCCTGATTTTACAAGAACTCTGAAAAATTGGCTTTAAAAACAAAAGAGTGGGAATGGTACCCCCTCAGAAGGAGTCCCCCTGAAATTCTCTCCATCATGCCTTGTTCACTTTTATGTCTCTAAAGCTGAAAGCTCATGGCAAATCTCTTGCTGACCATGTTGGTGATCTCTGGCACTACCAAGACCAACAAAACTTTGCCACAGATATGGGGAAGGACCCTCTTACCCGTAAAGGGAATAGCCCAGACCCAGTTCCCTTATAGACCCGAGGACTGATATGCCTGTCCAATACCACAGAAGGCACAGCTAACTGGCTACCAAAAAGATTAATGAAAAAAATAGATACCCCCACAAAGTCAGGCCCAACCATAAATACGATGAATAACAATTTACATCCAGGGAAGAGAAATATCCCTGAGAATCCCCTTCTTTTTTCTTTCCAGGTAAAAATGAATCACCTGTGATGCCTGCTGTTAGAAGTTCTAATCCAGATGTGCCAGAAGCCAGGACCCTCGCCCTTACCCTCGCCCCCTACCTTTCCCCACCTGCACAATGTCCCCTGAAGCTTGGCAACTGCAAGATCCTGCTTGGCAACTGCAGATAGACTCAAAGGAGTGTACCATATCTTCTGAAGAATAGCAGGGAGACCATAACTCAAGCAGTGTACCTTATCTTCTGAAGAATAGCAGGTTGTGGTCCTCCTCGCCCCCACGAATAACTAGGACCCGCCGGTCGGGTCATGTGGTGCCCAGACGTGGAGCTAGAGGCACAGACCCCTCCGGATGGACCCTCATTGAGAGGACGTGCACATGACATCAAGATTGAGAGAAACAGAGATCATCGCCTGCGACCTGTCGTCCTTGGAACCAGGTTGATTCTGCTATCAAGAAGACGGTTGAAGTTCATTACCATCAGCTGAAAATTGAAGAGGATCCAGAAGTGACTCCGCAGGAGACTGACACAGCTGCCAGCTCCCCTGCCTCCCCCTACAGTCCACCCCTAGACTTCCACGCCCTCCAGAAGGGTTCCTGGTATGCCTGGCTTTGCCCTCGTTTCTCTCGCTAGAGAGCTTGGCCTCTTGATCACC
>NW_021604563.1:3587781-3596116 GCF_004785775.1 Grammomys surdaster
CATAAGACGCCTTCTCTAACTAAACAGAGAAGGGGGAGATACCAGAAGCTAGGACCCTCGCCCTTACCCTCACCCCCTACCTTTCCCCACCTGCACAATGTCCCCTGAAGCTTGGCAACTGCAAGATCCTGCTTGGCAACTGCAGATAGACTCAAAGCAGAGTACCATATCTTCTGAAGAATAGCAGGGAGACCATAACTCAAGCAGTGTACCATATCTTCTGAAGAATAGCAGGTAGATCATAATTCAAGGCAGTGTACCGTATAGACCATGACATGTTCCAAGGCATAGGCCAAGAAGATTCTGTACTTTTCCACCACCTGGCCCCTCCTACCCCTTCCCCTTGTAAAACATGCTATAAAAAAGCATTTCATGTTCAAAAAAATAAAAATTTAAAAAAAGAAAAATAAATAAATAAATAAATAAATAAATAAATAAATAAATAAATCTTAAAAAAAAAAGAGTTACACCGAGATATTTTATACTATTTTTGGCTATTATGAAGGGTGTGGCTTACTAGTTTCTTTCTCTTCCTGTTTTTCATTTGTATAAAAGAAGGTTACTGATTTGTTTGAGTTAATATTATATCCTGCCACTATCTGATGTTGTTTATAAGCTGTAGGAGTTCTCTGGTAGAATTATTGGGGTTGCTTATATATACTATCATATCATCTGCAAGTAGTGATATTTTGACTTCTTCCTTTCCAATTTGTTTCCCATTTTGTTGATCTAATTGATCTCTCTAGGAAACAAATAGCCCAATTTAAAAATGGGGTAGAAAGCTGAACAGAGAATTCACAACAGAAGAATTCAAATGGCAGAGAAGCACTTAAAGAAATGTTCAAAGTTCTTAGTCATCAGAGAAATGCAAATCAAAATGACTCTCAGACTATACCTCACACCAAACAGAATAGCTAAGGTCAAAACCTCAAATGATAGCAAGAAAGGTGAACATTCTTCCACTGCTGGTGGGATTGCAAACTGCTACAAACTCTCTGAAAATCAATCTGGCAGTTCCTCAGAAAACTGGAAATATTTCTACCTGAATACCCAACTATACCACTCTTAGGCATGTATTCAAAAGAAGCCCCACTATACCACAAAGATATGTGCTCTACCATGTTCTTTTTTTTTACAATTTATTTTTTCTCAAATCATAATTCATTCACACAGGGGTTATAAACACAGAAAGGCAAGATGTGGGGAAGGGAATGACACTGGAGTGTAGGTGTTCAGGGGGAATACAGATATCTTTCAGAACCGGGTATCGGCTGGGAGAAGGTTCAGAGGACAAGTCACTATGACTCTGCCTATGACTCCCTTGTCCTTATCTAAGTTGGTATTGTCTGCCAAGGCTACCTATTTGCAAGGTCTATGACTACTCAGGCTTGTAAATTTCCACAAAAGCTGCCTGTTTACATTGGCTTATAGCCATCTGTTTCAATGTTTTTCCACTGAGACTCAAGACTTGGTGTTAGTATACATGTATGACAGGCCTATTGCTGATTTTAGGTCTATGGCTGATTTTAGGCCTTCAGTGTGTAAGCAGAGCTGCCCCTGGCATCTCCTCCCTTCTCTAAGTATAGAAGGGCTGTGGTGATTCTAATCTTGTGAAGGCGGGATAGAGGCCTGACCTCCAGTATTGAAGAGGACCTTATAATGGCTCTGGTCCCCCTGTCGTTGTCCAGTGAGGTATGAGGGCCATACCCATCCTGATGTCTTTTTCCTGGAGAGGGGATACTTTTGACATCAACCCCTATGCAGTCAGGCTTGTTCATCAGGGAACCCAGATAGATATTTTTATCTTTTATTTATATTCCCTTGCAGTGCTTAGCCTCACAGCCTAAGCAAGAATTCAGATCTCCTGTCAGAGGGGGTTCTGGGTGGCCCCTCTCTGCTTGATCTAGGGGCAGAAGTTTCCCCTTTTAGGTTGGGTGGAGATGGGTTTTGGAAAAACCCTGTATAAAATAACAACCTCATCTTGAATCTCGTGGTCCTCCATAGCTAACTTATGATAATGTATCTGAATAGATTTTGCTACCAAATTATTTATCTGTTGTATCACAGAGTTAGTCTGCCTATTTGAGGGCCAGAGACCAGCAAAAATAAGCAAAAAGGACCCAAATAATGGTCCCAAGATGGAAGGAAGTAGGGTTGACAACCTTGGAGAGGCTGCAAACCAATTCTTGTACCAGCATTCATCTGTCTCTTTCTCTCTCTGATATTTCTCAGGGCCTTCACTACCTATTTCATGCTCTCTTTAACCCTACTTGTCTTGTCTATGTAAAGGAAACATTCTTCTTTAAGGGTTGTACACAGTCAAGAGCTGTACACAGCCTTTTCTGTTGTAATAGAGTAAATCAAGTCCAATAAGGATCTTTGCGATTTTAGGAGGTCTCTTCAGACAGTGAAACGAGGGATTTTTTCAGATTAGTGACGTCAATCTCTAGCTGTTTGATGTTCTTGTCAGTGGCCCTTCAAAGGTCTGAGTAGTATAAGTTAGGAGGCCAGCATCTGGATTAGAACTTCTAACAGCAGACATCACGGGTGATTCATTTTTACCTGGGATGCTGCCTGAGTTAAAGCTCCTGGGAGGCCCTCTTTCTCTCAGTTTTCTGAGGTTGGGTACAGAGCTGCCGCCTGGGACCTGCTCTATGCTTGGGCCCAGACGAGAAGTCCCCTCTCTACCATGTTCATAGCAACCTTACTTGTAATAGCCAAATGTTGGAAACAACCCAGATATCACTCAAGCAAAGATTGGATACAGAAAATATGGTTCATTTACACAATGAAATACTATTCAGCTATTAAAAACAAGGATATCATGAATTTTGCAGGCAAATGGATGGAACTAGAAAATATCATCCTATCATCTGGAGTGAAGCAACTCAGACACAGTATGACATGCATGATTTGTACTCACTGATAAGTGGATATTAGCCCCAAAGTACAAATTACCTAGGATAAAACCCACAGACTATAAGAAGTGTAACAAGCAGAAAGGCCCATGTGAGGATGTTCAATCCTACATAAAAGGAAGAAGGAAATAATTATGGAAGGCAGAGTGAGGGAGTGATCTAGGTGGGAGAGGGGAGGAGAGGAAAAAGTGAACAGGATTAGGAATGGGTAGTGGAAAGGAGAGAAGCCCAGAGGGCCAAGAGAATGAATAGAAATAAACAGCCTCCGGGGGTGGGAGGTGAGTGGATCCTTTAGAAAGTACTAGAGACCCAGGACGTGAGAGAATCTAAGGACTCAATGGGGGTGAACTTAAACAACACTAGTGAGAGAGAACTCAAAGAGTCCACCTCCAGTAGATAGCCCCTCAAGTGGAAGGACAAGGTTGCTAACCCACAGATAAAATTTCTGACCCAGAACTGTTCCTGTCTAAAAGAACTTCAGGGACAAAAATCAAGAAGAAACTGAAGGAAAGGAAGTCCAATGACTAGACCAATTTGGGATCCATCTGATGGGTGGGTGTGTGGAAGGTACCAGTGCCTGACTCTATTACTGATGCTATTATGTGCTTACAGAGAGTATCCTGGCATGGCTGTCCTCTGAGAGGCTCTAGCAGAGGCTGACTGAGACAGAGGCAGACACTTACACCTAACCATTGAACTGAAGTCAGAGACCTCCTATGGTTGAATTAGGGAAAGATTGAAGAAGCTGAAAGAGAGAGTGACCCTATAGGAAGACCAGCAGACTCAACTAACCCAGACCCCAGGGAGTTGCCAGAGACTGAGATGCCAACCAGGAGTATACACAGGTGGGTCAGAGGCCCCTGGCACAAATATGCAGAGTCTGCTTGGTCTGGCCTCACTGGGAGAAGATGTGCTTAACCCTGGAGAGATTTGAGGCCCCAGTGAAAGAAGAAATCTGGTAGGTGGGGAGCACCCTCTTGGAGACAGGGAGGGCGGAGAAAGAACTCTGGGAGGGGGGACTGAGGGGGAACAGTGACTGGAATGTAAATAAATAAAATAATAACAATAAAAATGTTTCACAGTAAAAAGAAAGTAAAAGAAACTAGTCTCACAGAAGGAGAACTTGTGATAGAGCAACAAAACCTATGTAACTCACATGAAAATGCCTAAGAATTTTTATTAAGGTCAAGATTTAAATGCACATGGATTTCTGTAAACATATCAGTCCAATATAGTAAGAAATTAACATAGTTACTATCATCTTCTTATCCCCTATAGTCATTTAACGTTTTCTAGCTTTAAACCTATACAGTCCATTATCCAATATTCTAAAACTGGATTTCCCATCTAATCATATGACTAGCTTTATAGGTCTCTATTATCCCTCATTATTTTATTTTTGACACAGGGTATTGTAAATATATCTTTAATTCACCTGTACTAATTGTTTTCAAGGCTTAATAAGGACTCAATGATTAAAAGACAGACATATCTGTCTGATAACCATGACCTACTCCTGGAAGTTTCTAGCCACCGTACAATCTAATCTAGGCCTAGAATGTTTCAGCCTCTGAGACTTACTGTTGAATACCCTTTCTAGATCTCTCTTAGCTCTGGCTTTCTGGTTCAACTCAACTATTCTGGCCCAAATTCCTCTCCAAGCTGACTGATTGAATCTCGCTTCTCTCTTGGCCTCTGACTGAATTGTTCTGCTTGGCCTCAAACTAACTCTAGCAATCTCTTCTTATGTTCTGGCTTCTTCTCATTCTCTGGCTCATTCTGTCTTTATCTATGTTTTGCTTGTTCTCTCTTCAACCTGTCTCTGTAAAACTCTATTGGTAAAACTGCCTACTCTCTTCTTCTCAATCTGTGATCTCTTAAATAGCCTCTCTTTCCTGTCTCTTCTCATGAGAGTTTGACATAATCTATTTTGTCAAATCTTTCTCTGATTTGTCAATTTGTCATCATTCAATTAGACATCACATTTCAGTGTGCACTTCCTTTTAAAAGCTAACTTTACTTTCATTGTTTGGGATTAAAGGTGTGTGCTAAGGACTGAGCCTCACCACAACTAAAAACAAGTTGTTTTTTTTTTTCTTGTTGGTGTTGTTATTTTTTTTTCAGTAAATAGCACAATTTCAGGCTTCACTGAATGATCAAAATATCCTGTAACAGAGTATCATTCCAGACTAGCCTGGAGCTCATTGTATATCCCAGGCTGTCCTCAAGCTAGTGTGCCTGTGTCCTGTCTCTAGAACTGGGCAACTATACCCACAGTTTCTAACAATAGGCAGTTGAATGAGGTCAATCTCTGCTTTATCTCTGAAGACAGAGTTGCCGAGATAGATGAATTACAAACTGAGAAAGGTTTAGCCACAAATACATAAAAATGGATTTTCCCTTGTTTCTCTTTTACTAATTTCTAACAATTACAACTGATAAGAAAATAGCAGCTATCTGATAATTCTGAACCATCTTAATTATGAACACTAGTCAGGACAAGCAATATACCAATGAAACTGCTGTGCCCATACAAAAGCTGCAGTAATTAGAAGGTCCATTCTGTTTTTAATCATCTAATTTTTGAAATATCTGTACTAGCTATTGAGAAAGAAGTCCAAAAGATCCCAAACTGGAAATTAAATGACTCATCACCATATGTAAGCTTTTTAGGTACTCTCAGTAAGCTAAAAGAACACTACTGGCAAGGAAAGTCTAAGCAATATACAAAATAGTTTGATAACAAGAATTTTGTGAAGGGCTTCTGCTTCCATGCTGTGTGGCCTATGAGAAAAAATGCAGGATCAAGCTTTTCATTCTACAGGAGCCCTAGGGCTGAAGTTATAAAATCTCTCAGGAGAGGCAACACATCACTTACCTTATTCACACTGAAGTAAAAATGACTAATATTTTGTTCTGAAATCAGATTCTTTCAAGAAAACTGAAAATCTCAAGGACTGAATTTACTTTCCACCCTTGCGGAGAAAATGATAGATCTCTTCATTTGCATTTCTAGATTAGCTGGAGTCAGTGGTACCTACTTTAACAGGAAGCTTTGGAAAATTCCAGACGTAAAGCAAAATGTTGTTCCCATATCAAGAACTTCTTACTGCTATAGCTATTACTAAGATTCTATATTTAAATCCCCATCTTTTGCTAGGGATTAACTGCTGCAGTTTAATGACCATTTTTGTGTTTGTTTTTGTTTCTTGGGGGAATGGTGGTGTTTTTTTCTTCCTTCCTTTCTTTCTTCCCTTCTTCCTTCCTTTCTTTCTTTTTTCTTTCTTTCTTTCTTTCTTTCTTTCTTTATTTATTTATTTATTTATTTATTTATTTTGGCTCTAAATAACTTGTTCACTCTGAGTTTTCACATCTCTGTGAGTATTACCAATAGAGGCAATCACCTGATGGCCTAGTTTCACCTAGGTGATCTGTTCTTGAATTAGGTCACTCATGAAACTTGATTAGCACATCTTTACCACCTACCTTTCACATATATACCCCTTCTTTATTTGGCCTCCAGAATGCAACAAAAGTCTGATACTTCCACTCTGCTTGAATAGCAATGGGTTCATTGCTACACAGACAGTTAATATGAATCTGAGTACTTCTTACCTTACTTAAAAGGAGAGATGATGTTGAGGTAAAGAAGGAGCTTGAAAAGCACCCAAGGAAGTACCTAACCATGGTGACTTGCAGGTAATCAGGCTTTCAGATGCTAACATCCATCGCCTTTCACTAGTTTCCTGGTATCAGGCACGTTCTTTCACTACTTGGTATTAACTTTCTTTTGTAAGTCGTGATAATAATAAATCCCATAAAGACATTGTGAACATTAAATATTTTAAAAATAATAACTATGATTATCATTATAGGTGACACATATGTTAAGCTCACAAAAGTGTACAATAACTGTAAACACTTAATATAAAGGAGTTTGGCTTACATATATTTAATCTTTTAACAATTAATAATTTGAAGTAATCATCAAGAAGACCTGAATTCATTCCAGATTGCAAAGCATTCCAACATATTTCAATTATAAAGGATATTGTAACTAGCTGGGTAGAAATGAAGATATTCTAAAAGGACATTTGTGTCTCTTGATATTGACAGACTATTGAAACAATGAACTCCAAAGAAATGGAAAGCTCCCCAGTTATCTCATGTTGGGAGACAGAAAAAGAACCAGAGTAGGAACTTATTTCCAGAAAGAGATTCCACATACCTTTAACTACTTACAGATCACTTTACGTGGTGGGAGTGAAGCCCAGTCAATGATGGCACCAGTGGTGGGCAGCTCAACACCTTGCTTGTGATTGCTTAGATGTGCATGTCCTTGATCTGCTGTTTAGAACTTTGGTTCCTTAAAGATTGACTAGGTGGGACAAAGGCTTGTTGAATCTCTTTGTCCCTCTTCCCCTTCTGGCCACTGTTCAGTCCAAAGCAGGATCCCTAAAATTTCAGTGACAGTGTCCTAACCAGAAGGACAAGGGTCTGGTCATTATTGTGTAAACAGAATTGTAAACTCAGCATTTCTCAAGAATCTCATCAGGCAAGTTTCTGTTTACTAGGAAAACCATTACCTTCATTATCTGCCTAAAGGGTCAACTCTCACGGCAAAGGCATCTAGTTTGGGGTTAATCTGAACAGCCTATGTCAGTTCATCAGCACCTATCCCTCTGACTATCATATATAATCCACTTGGTTTCTTAGCAAGTTGCTGTCCCTTATTCTGAGAGGAGTGACAGTTTTTTACCCTAATAATTTGTTCCTATCTATGGAATAGTCCACTTCAGTGGTTTTACTGAGCCTTCCCTTATAGCCACATTGAGGGCACAGGATGTAACTCCCAAGTTCTTTAACAAGATGACTAAATATAAAGGGTATTGTTAAGCCCCTGTTTCAAGGACTTAAACACAATTGTTTATGTATTTGTTCTTTATAGTTTGTTACACTTTATAGTTTCTTCACTTAGTTGTTATATCATCATTTTATGGGCATAATTTTATGTCCTTTCTAATATAGTTTATTTCACTTTAACATTATTTAGTCATATTCTAGGATTATAATACATATCTGGTTTTTGTAGTACTTTCTCACAGAGTAAGGAATACGTAGGTTTTGTGGATGTTTTGTTTGCTTTTTGGAGTAAGAGTCATATATTTTTAGTAATATTTGGTATTCAGTGGAAGAGAAAAAGATGTGTATTTTGCTTTCAGAGAAAAGAAAAAAGTCTTATTTCAAAGATTTTTATGAATTTATATGCCTTGGCTGTTGAATTAAGCTTCCTGGACTACATTTAGTCCAGAAAGTGAAGTTCATGGAAATAAACATGCTTCTGATGCTATCTCACCAAAAAGAAAGAAAGAAAGAAAGAAAGAAAGAAAGAAAGAAAGAAAGAAAGAAAGAAAGAA
>NW_021604563.1:3596126-3610086 GCF_004785775.1 Grammomys surdaster
GAAAGAAAGAAAGAAAGAAAGAAAGAAAGAAAGAAAGAAAGAAAGAACTCAGTAAGCTTTCTGGGTCAATGACATTCCCTTTCATCTGGGCAACTTGACATACACATATCTCCACAAACTGATTGTTCTCCTGGGGAATATAAATGCAAACTCAGCTAATGAATAATATAAAAGCATTCTGACCAAAATGCAACATGTAAGGAAGGACAGAAAATTGTCCAGTTCTGTGACCTTGCTGTATTTTCCAAGGGGGGAAAAATGAAACTGAGCAAATAACAGCAAGAATGGAAACACAAAAGAGAACTAGCTCCATTTACTGAAGGGTGGGTCACTTGCTGCTCCGGAGGATTTAAATCATTTCCTATACCCTGATACAATATCTGAGACTCAAGAAAGCACATTATGAGATGTACTGCATTAGGCTTATCAACTTCTAATGTACCAGGCAAAAGAGTAAGAAAACACAGAGCTACAAAAACCAGAGGCTGTGAGCCTCAGACTGCATCTAGAAGGTCAAGTGCCCTTAGTATAACTTTAACTGTGATCAGTGAAGTCCTTAATGCAACTATATGCATTAAGCAAAGGACACAGGGAAACATCAATAAGAGAGGAGAGACAGACTTTGTATAATAATATTCTTCCCAGTAATACACAATGCAGGAAGAAACCATGTCAGCAATATTATCTTTTATCATGAAGGACAATGGGATACCTAACAGCTGTTTCACATTTTTAAAGCCATTCCAATCTCAATGAAACATGCTTGGGAAGAATATGGAAAATAAAACATCCCCAAACCCGACTGTAATGAGGCAAACACCATTAGAAACAAATTGACTGCTTGGGGTTTGCTTCTACCTCTTGGAAACAGTAAAAGGCCATGCAATTACAAACACTGCTTTCAATAAACTTTTGATCTCAAAATATTATGTGGAAACTCAGCAGCTACTTTCAAATTTTATTTCCATTGCTATAATTAAACAGAGGAAGTATAATTCTTGCACTATCCAACTGCCTTAGTACATGCTGATGCCAAATTTAGGTTTTTAGATGAGAGGTCATGAAAGGAGAAAGGGGTTAAAATTAATTTCAGCTTTTACAATTCTGGTTTAAAAGAGATGAGATCTGCTATCTTAAATGTTTATATGTTGAGTAAATTATGGTTAACTATAGGCATAATGTTGTTCAGCAGATGCTCAGAACTCTGCATTTTGCATGACTGAACCTCTACACTTACTGAACATCTCCTGCTTTCCTGCAACCTATTGCCCCTGATGATGCCCATTTTTCTACGTGTTTCTATGAGTATGACTATTTTAAATTGCTCATCTAAAGTAGAATCTAGCAGCATCTGTTCATCTATGACCATCTTATTTCAATTAGCATAATATGTTCAAGGTTCTCCCCATATTTTAGCATATGATAACATTTTCCTCTTAACATAGATTAATCTCTTACTCTCTCGAAACACAGTACATGTGAAATATTTAGATTCTGCATATGACTTTAATTTGGGACTGAAAATTTTCCATTCAGTAACTATAGAACTCAACATGTTTTTCTCCAAGTTATTAAATATGATTACTTCTTACATAAAGTTAAAATAGATATCATCCCTAGTTAAAGAGTTTTGGGTATATTTGGCAAGATTTTTTTAACTGTTAAATAATAGAGAGCTCAGTGAAATAAAAGAGGATGTATATACTCCTTATAGGGACTTAATGCAAATAATCTTGCAGTTTGAAGAATAATTAGTTTTTGAAAAATTGATCTGTTTATCATTTAATAATTAAAATGAATATGGCTACTTGCATTTCAGAAAATTTTCAGGCAAAAACCAGAAAAAAATATATGGAGAAAATAAACATTGAGGAAAAAAGATATAGACAAAAGAAAAGACATAGGTAAGAACAGTGAGTAATGCATTATATTTTCAGAAGTCTCCAACTTCATCTTTAAGCTTTTCCTTACCTCCAACTTTAAACTTTTAATCACAGCAGATGTCTTGAAAAAGGGAGAATTTTTGCAACCATTACACTTCAATGCTACAAGATATAATGTGCATTATGTTTGATATCCTGTTGTCCAGATAATTAGTACACTTTAGATTTAACCACAGTTCATTTATTGAAATATTAAGTGCACAAAGCCTAGTCCTAGGCATTGTTAGATAGGATTTATAGCAACTGGTGCAGTTTTTATTCTTAACAGTTAATGGTGTAGAGATACAACATGTTTTAATTCTCTGGCTTAAGAGTAATTAGAAAATGCATTAACAGGTGCAAAATTATTCTGAAATGCCTGACGTTCGACAAATGATGTGTTCCTGAAAATTTATACATAAATTAAATTTTCTCAAAGTAAATTACTCTTAGCAAAGAGACAGTAACTTGATTAAAGCAAAACTCTCATTTCTCTCTCTCTCTCTCTCTCTCTCTCTCTCTCTCACTCTCACTCTCTCTCTCTCTCCATGTAAGTACATGCATGTATATTTGTATATGTACTCACTCATGTGTGCACACATTAAAATCAGAGGTCTGCATTCAGTGCCTACCCCATCACTCTTTATCCTTGCTTTTGAACCAGATTATCTCATTGAACCTGGAACTGACTGCTTTGAGGAGGCTGCCTGGCTGACCAGTAAGTCCTTTGGACCTTCTTGCTTCCACATTCCCAATGTTGGTCATACATACACATACCACTGCAGCTAGCTTTTATGTAGATGCTGGGGACTGAACCCCAGGTCCCCATACTTGTGCACAAAGCATTTTACCCATTCCATTTCCCCATGCCACAGCATAATATATGAAGAATTTTGACAAAGCAAAATAGTACTCCTCAACCTACCTGTCACATTTATATGTGTTTTCACAAATTGGTTAGACTTCATGTGAGATATAAGAATTAATTTAAAAGGTGATACCTAGATACTCAGTAGACATAATATCATATTCCAAAGCAGAGGAAGATACTCCAATGAGCTTTTAAAATATATGATTTTTCTATAGCTTAGTAAAATGGATCTGAGGGTAAAATAATTCTTTTTTTTTAATAAGTGAATATGTTTTCCTTTTGTTTTGTTTTGTTTTTTATAAATAATTTATTTATTTTTGAACATGAAATGCTTTTTTATAGCATGTTTTACAAGGGGAGGGGGTAAGAGGGGCCAGGTGGTGGAAAAGTACAAAATCTTCTTGGCCTGTGCCTTGAAACATGTCATGGTCTATACGGTACACTGCCTTGAATTATGATCTACCTGCTGTTCTTCAGAAGATATGGTACACTGCTTGAGTTATGGTCTCCCTGCTATTCTTAAGATGATATGGTACACTGCTTTGAGTCTATCTGCAGTTGCTAAGCAGGATCTTGCAGTTGCCAAGCTTCAGAGGACATTGTGCAGGCAGGGAAAGGTAGGGGGTGAGGGTAAGGGCGAGGGTCCTGGCTTCTGGCATCTCCCCCTTCTCTGTTTAGTTAGAGAAGGCATCTTATGATCAATCCCAACTATGTGAATTTTGAATTTGGATGTCTAATTATGGGGGGTCTTAGACAAGTTCACAACCCCAAAACACTGATGTGAGACGAGTCACATCGATGGTCGAAGGTTTTAGGCTGTCAATGATGGGCAACGTCAAGGGACCCCGAGGTGGGTGAAAGGAGGGTGAGAGCCCTGTCTTAGGCCATGTAGGCTGCACCCACTCCCAGCACCATGCACTCCTTTTCGGCTGCATTGGGTGGGCCCCTGGGAAGTGGACCTACAATAATCCCGTCATTGGGCTAACTCACAGCCATCCTAGTCCCTTGTAAATGTTCAAGTTACCAACCATTTGTCAGTTTGGGGTGTAATATTGTCATAAAGGAAGGCTCCCTAATGTTAGCGGCCATATCAAGGGCGGCCTTGGTTTAGGAAAAAGCCAATTTTTGTTGTGGTGATCAAGAGGCCAAGCTCTCTATCGAGAGAAACGGGGGCAAAGCCAGGCATACCAGGAACCCTTCTGGAGGGCATGGAAGTCTAGCGGTCGACCGTAGGGGGGAGGCAGGGGAGCTGGCAGCTGTGTCAGTCTCCTGCAGAGTCACTTCTGGATCCTCTTCAATTTTTGGCTGATGGTAATGAACTTCAACCGTCTTCTTGATGGCAGCATCAACCTGGTTCCGTGGATGACAGGTCACGGGCGATGATCTCTGTCTCGCTCAATCTTGATGTCCTGCGCACATCCTCACAATGAGGGTCCGTCCAGAGGGGTCCGTGCCTCGAGCCCCACGTCTGGGTGCCACTTGACCCGACTGAGAAAGCCAGGATCCTCGCCCTTACCCTCACCCCCTACCTTTTCCCAGCTGCACAAGGTTCCCTGAAGCTTGGCAACTGCAAGATCCTGCTTGGCAACTGCAGATAGACTCAAAGCAGTGTACCATATCATCTGAAGAATAGCAAGGAGACCATAGCTCAAGCAGTGTACCATATCTTCTGAAGAATAGCAGGTTGCAGTCCTCCTCGCCCCCACGGGTAAAATAATTCTTAAGATATGGTTGGTAGCATAAAATAATAGAAATAAGAAGGTCAAGCAACATCACGACTCTTTATAGAGCTTGGCCTAAGGAGATGTCTGGGCCTCCTAGTTACTCCAGAGGAAATATAGAAATGTTTTCCCCTGGTATGAGTGCAAAAGTTTTCTCTGGTTCACAAGAGGTTTGGAAGAAGCTTAGTAGGTGACTCTTCTAAATTCTCGAGTCCAGCAATAGATAACAATAAAATCCTGTCTGTGTTACACTTATGTCCATCTGCACATGTGGCACATATACATGTTAAATGTCTTGTCTCTAATGAACTGTGAGTGAATGATAAGGAAAACATAAGTCAAAAACATCTAATGAACTCAGGTATGGTAGAAAACATGTGCAATTCCAGAATTCAGGAGGCTGAAGCAGGCAAATATCAAGCTTGATGCCAGTGTTGAATTCAGTGTGAAATGCTGACTCTAATAACAAACAAGCAAATAAGGAGCATAGCATCTAGCAACTAAAGAAAACAAAATGGACCATTAGCTTAGAACAGGAGGAGTGTACTGTCTTAGCTAGGGTTTTACTGCTGTGAACAGACACCATGAGGCTGGCTTATAGGTTTAGAGGTTCAGTCCATTATCATCAAGGCAGGAACATGACAGCATCCAGGCAGGCATGGTACAGGCAAAAGTGAGAGTTCTACATCTTCATCAGAAGACAACTAGCAGAATACTGACTTCCATACAACTAGGATGAGGGTCTTAAAGCCCATACCCACAGTGACACACCTACTCTAACAGGCCACACCTCCTAATAGTGCCACTCCCTGGAAGAAGCATATACAAACCATCACAAATACTCATCCATCTGAAGAAAAAATTGGGGAATTTCACTGATGAACTACTTTACAGATACAGTTAAATAGAGGATAGTATCTATTGAGACCTAAAGTGAGAAAAGTACAAGGTAAAAAAAGAGCCAGTACCCACTTTTAAAAAAAAAGCAGAAATATGAAGTGATACAAATCATGGAGGTAGGGGTGTGGATAAGGGCCTTAAAGGACATGCCCAGGAGAAGCATATGCAAATAATGTGCTTCAAAAAGATATTAAGAGCAGAAGACAACCAACATACAGATAGTAGAGGAAAAATTCCCAGATCTGAGTAAATAGCAAATCCCACAGACTGAAAGGAATCCCTAAATTCTAGCCAGAATTGACTAAAAAAGACCCATCTAGGATAAAATATCTAGAGTTTCCACTTATTCAGCAAATACTGGTTAAGCGATGTCATTCACTCCTGAAAGTATTGGGAAGTCATATATATATATATATATATTTGTATATTCAAATCCTTTAGTCTCTTTCTTTCTTTGAAACAACCTCTGGAGAAAACCCCAATCCTATATAATTCTTATAGTCAAATTCTGCTTATACTTGTAAAATTGAATGCAGACAGAAATGGGGAGGACAAGGCAATGGTAGCAAACTTCACTTAAGATTATGAGCAGCAACCTTGAGTGGGTCCTTACTGCTTCCCAGGAGTTCTATCATATTTTCTTGTCAAGTTAGTTCACATGTCTCTGGAATGATGTCATCAAACTTATGATTGTTTCAAATTTTCAACCCTCTCCCTATCTTCATCTACCTCCAAAGAAATTGGTAAGGTTGAAGCAACCAGACAGTAATATTCAGGGCATCCTGTTTTATGAGAAATTACTTTGCTGATATGTGTCTACCCAGTATACTGCCAGAGAAACATGCCTAAGGGATCAAGCGGAAAAAAAATCAACCAGACTTCAGCCAAAATTCCATTAATCACCTGACCTCCATAAGTCCCTATTTTAACCAGAGGGCCACAAGGTTACTTGTGGTCTCTCAGAACCAGCATACATTCAGAACTATAATCCAGTATATCCTGGAAATTCTGTTTGTTTCCTTTCCCGAGTGTACAGTTACCTTTGAAAAAGGCCATAGGTCCCTCCGGCAAAAGACTGGAGAAGAGTTAACACTAAAACTCTCAGGTATTATAGCAAGATCCTTCCTCAGGGGGATTTGACCATCTCTTCATATGAGGGGTTCTGGGTCTGACAACTGACTCAAATCTGGAAATTGGTTCATAGCAGAGATTGTCTTTTGCCATGATCCAATCAAGGATTTCTTTCATTTATTTGAAAAAATTTCCTCTAATATATGTCAATGCAATAGGCTTTTTATCTACTTCATGCCTGGAAAGATCATGATTGATTAGACAGTACCAAAGATCCATATGAGTCATGCCACCACAAAATGCACTTTGCCTGTACTGACCATTACAGGTCAGGCCATTGTGGACATTGTTTTGTCTGTCCTGCCTAGTACCATAATTATGATCACCTTGTCTTTGGTGATTCAGTGCTGCCACTTGGTGTCTGCTAGTTTGGGGCCCAGTTAAACCCATTACACTGAATTCCTCTAAATGAGCAATACTGTTTTTAACCCTAAGGTCTGGCACAAGAAAAAGGACAATAAAGCTCTGCAAATGTGCTGGTGTCCCCAGCTGCCACGTTGCTATTCTTTGCTCAATTACAAGTCTCCTTTGGCTTTTATTTGTGACTGGGGTTTCTAAAAGCTTTTACAGACTTGCCGTTTTCTATTAAACCAAAAGTATGTGGAAAAGTCATACCTTTCATCCTACCACACTGCGTTTCTGGAATCTTCCCATTTGATTTCTGGATAGTGTTGCTTACTGTTACTGGAACAGCAATCTAAGGAGAAAAAAATATTCCTGAGAAAACACATGAATTTCTTTCATTTGTTTAAACTTAGTGTGATGATACTGATTGTCAACTTGATAGGATCTAGAATCATACAGGAGTAAATTCTCTGGGCATGCTTGTGAGATGGGGAATTCTCTAGATTAGGCTACTCTTTGGATTTGCCTGCGAAACACCATCTAGATTCGACTAAATTGGCAAGACATGTGGTGGTGCAATTCTATGGGCTGGCTGAATTAAAGGGAGAGAAAGGAGATGCACAGGAATAATTACTGCTCTCTGCTTCCAGGTTGCAGATGTGATTTGACATATTGTCATGAATACTTTGCCAGAATGGACTGAACACTAGAACTGTGAGCCACAATAACTTCTTCTTTCCTCCCAGTTGCTGCTTTACCATGCATTTTAGCAGAAACTAATACAACTAGCACACCATTCCTAGGCAGATAAAGCTAAAAGTTTCACATTCAGTTGAATAGTTGTAATAAAAATTTTACTACACAATGCCATCAAAATTTGCCAAACTCAGCAATTGTCTCCATACTATTAAACCATATTTTTGGTACTAATCTCCTTTGGTCTATTAAAAACATTTGTCATAATTAATCACTTTCACATAATAACATAGTTTACTTAATCTTGTGGGACTTCTTGACTGGTTCCTTGTAATCTTTATCAGCCTTGAATACCAAAAATCTCAAAGGCTAGCTCCTTGATCTCATAACTTATGGATCTATTCTTACTACCTCATATCTGTTTGAAGGTTTTTAAGTAAAGGAAATTATTCAAAACCCTCATATATATATATTCATTCTCTCAAATAGCAAAATTGAATTCAATGAAAACAGTGAAACATAAAATGAAATTTTAAAATGAAGGTAATTTTAAATAAATCAAGTATGTCCATCATCTTATAGGAATGGAGTGACTTGTACTATTTAAAGACTACAGATTGTGGATTACAATGTTTTGTTTGTGTGTTTGTTTAACAGCCTAATATGTCTGTTACGAGAAACATTTTTTTAAATTAAAGTAATAATGGAAAGATGAAAAATCAAATAATAGGTAAGATGATATTAGAAAACTGCCAAAACAAGCATGAGTAATATTATTAAAACAATTGAAAGCAAAATTTAGCTTTAAATGCACCACGTAGAATAAAGATTAGTTAATACCGAAGTAAGAATTTATAAATAAGATATATTTTATAGTTCTTTGCACTAGAAACATGTTTATTAATCAAAACTTTAATATAATGTTGAGAAAAAATTTATAAAAGTATGATGGTGGTAAGAGAAATACGTATCTTTAGAGTTAGAAATGAATGTGTTGGGTATATATTAGCAATACATTTTAATATTATAGTACACTCTGAAATGATCACATGACTAAGGTTAAATGACAGTTTTCCAGTGAAGTATGATCAGACTCATTGATAAGTGGAATATTTTCTTACAGCCCCATCCACATCCTTCCTAAGTATCAAGATTTACACTGTTACAAAACCAATATGAGAATGCTATAATTATTGAGGATCTTAAGTTCTCTTTGTGAATCATAACTGTATTATACACAAATTTCTACTTTCCTCACCACAATATACACCAAATAAGCTCCCCCATCCCTCAGTAGCATCAATACATAGGAAACCTTTCTATAGGCTATCTGCATCATTTTTTGATTTTAAAAAAATCACACCTATCCCTGAATTTAAAGCTGGAATCAATATTTCTGAGTACACAATAATGAAACTAACAAACATGTTTTCTACCCTCTACATCTCTTCATTTAAAATAAGCCATGCCATAATTGACAGCATTTTGATTTGATTTGGCCATCCACATAATCATGGTGCATATTATAAAGACAACATCCAAAAGTATTGAAACAAATGTTCACAAGTTGAGATGTACATTATGAAGAAAACAAAGGAAGGTAAGAGATAATAATTAAGACACTATGAAGGACAAACCAGAGACTTCTTTGCTGTCTTTGCTGACCATGATTCCCATCAATGTCTGTCACATGCATAAGTATGTTTCCTGGGCCTCATAATCTTCTGACATAATCCAAGAAAAGGCAGCAAAAGGCTTGAGGCTTGGTTCCAAATATTATTATCTGATATAAGATGATTTGAACTATAGGGGTAGAGATAAAGATGGAAACAAATGCTGCAATCTTTTGAGATGTTTTTGACACAGAGTCAAAGAGACTTTGGACATGGAAGATAATGGTTTCAGATATGAGTTGACAGTTATGAAACTACAATGGCATATGAAAAATAATTATAGTAGGATTTACTAGATTAACAAAAATACGTTTTAAAGAAAATTCAAGTGTCTCATATAAAAATTATATATACATACACATTTATATGTATGGTATTCAGAAAACAGAAACTAAGAACTGTAAGTCAATTTAATTCACCTCACATAATATACAAAGCAACATTAGGTACAATATGTTTTAGTTCCCCATCCAAGGAATTAACAATATCCAATATATCTGAACAACCCATAATATGGACATGATATTTCTTTATTTCATTTTTAAATTTTTACTTACATGTGCACTCACAGGCAATGGTGCACTTGACAACTTTTTGAAGTTGCTTTTCTCTTCTTCTACCTTTGTGTGAATCCAAGGGTTTGAACTCTGGTTGTCAGGCATTCATGACAAGTGCTTTACAAACTGAATTATCTTGCTGGCCCTTGCTCTGCTACTTATGACACATGATAGCTCCATATTATTGATAATAACTAGAAAATTTTATCTATTTAAAATTATTTGAACTAGGAAATCTCAAATGTAATGAGTGTTTGTTTCTTTGACCTCAAACAATGACAAGACAATATTTTTAAATATCTAAGGGCAAAGCATTCTGCAGGTTATAACTGAGGCAATAGAATTAGGAATATTTATTTGCAATAATAATATAAGATAACCGTTTTTGAAAACACTCTCATCTGCTGTGAATTGCATTATCACTATAATGCCAGAAAGTTGTGGAGATAATAATAAGCAATCCTTCCTAGTTATATAATGATTGCTTTTTCAGATTTCTCATCTCATGTTATCTCAATAATGCCAGTAAGTAGCTAAGATTTTATTGCTAATTTTGTAAATGCCAACATCACCTGTGACACACACACAAAGAAATTTGCAGGGCTAGCTTTGGTACAGGTATCTGCAAATAGCTAGCATATGCATGAACAGGGAGGCATAGCATAAGACTAGTGCCTAATATCAAAGGAGTCAAATCTTCCAGTTGACATTTTGTTCTGCCATATGCAAAATAGGAAAAAGAAAGTTATCACAACTAGAAATTTTCTGTTGTATGGCTTGAATAAAGTAAGATATGAAGAATCAGTTAAGATTATTTTTATTTTATATAACTATAACAAACATTCATATATGATAACAAACATTTGTATATAATAATAGCAAACCATTCTTTTGGATACATGTATCACACATATTTTATATATATATTATGTGTGTGTGTTTTGCTATTAATTAGACAAATCCTCAGTATTAAGCCCTAATATAATTATCATTTTTGTTTTGCTGGTACTAAAAGTAAAATTTTCTTGAATATATGTTGGTTAAACTTATGCCACACTAGCTTTGAATAATAGCATGCTTTTGACTACAAGAATGAAACCATAAACTACACGGCAAATTTCTACCTTTAGCTTCCTGCTAGTGTTTGCTGTATGGGGAAAAAAAAACAAGCAGAGAATCCAGGTCATGTAAATGAAACACTTGAAATTAGGAGAACCACCTAATCCTTGTCTACCTATTGAACAAACTGTTTCTTTAAATGCTGAGAAAAACAGGCTTTACTGAGCTGCAGCATTTGAAATGAAAAAACTGATTCCCTGTACTGGAGGGTTACTCGGGCAGAATGATAAACAAGAATATTACCATTTTGCAGGGCAAGATATGGCCTGATTTAAAAATAACTCTAAATTATTAAGAAGTACTTGAATATCCTATGTCGGTGTCCACAACCTGTCCCTAATTACCATGAACAAATTTTTAAAAACTCACATTTCAACTGCCAAGTCATTGAGCATGAAGTATAAATTACTTAGCTGCAGTGTATGTGTTTTCTTTCTGATGCACTGCATTTCTTTTGTGTGCACTGTAATCAAATGCATATCAGTTTTGAGTTTTCCGTAAGCTGTAGGTAACAATAATTATAGAGCAGGAAATTTGACACCTGCATTGAATGTATCTGTATGCATAAAATAAAATTATACCTGCAAGTGGAACAATATATTCTTATTAAGGCATGCCAATAGGTATTTAATATATTCTTTTAGATGTCCTTTGAGTAAGCTGCGTTTTAATACGTATCTGTGGTGCTTTGAATGAGAAATGTCATCCATAGGCTTAGACATTCAAACATGTGATTTGCAGTTGGTAGCATTCTTGGGGGAGGTGCTGCAGCCGGGCTGAAGGAAATGGTCACAGTGGGTGGGCTTTGAGATTTCAGAACCTGGTCCCACTACAAGTTTGCAGTTAAAAATGTGACCCCTCAGCTCTGGCCACCTGCTGCCACATTGCCGCCACGCTGCTCCAACAATGACTCTCACAGAAATGGTAAGCCCAAGAAAACTCTCTGTCTTCCTTAAGTTGCCTTTAGTCATACTTTATCACCACAACAGAAAAGTCACTAATAGAATATCTAAGTAAACAGAGTCAAAGTTTCTTCTCTAAATTTCCAGAATAATCAATCCCTGCCTATGTTACTCAATATCAACACATTGCTGAAAGCAAATAATTAGAGAAAATCTTAAATGTTTAGGCACCAAACCAGAAAAAAAAATCACACCAAACAGGAAAAAATACGCATGCTAAGGTTTAACAAACTGGTGGTGCTCTCCTTATGGCCAAGAATAAACATTTCTTTTTCTAAGATGCATTGAGTTACAATTTCCCCTCCCTGCTGATAAAATAGATTAGTCTACATGATTTCTTGCCATAAAGAGTTTTGCACTTTTGACTCAGCAATTTACCTGCTACCAAATTACCCCTTTCCTCTCATTCTTCTTGTCAAATTTAGAGAGGAATTTGCATTTGTCCTTTCAGTTTTTTCTCACTTCACAGTCTCCCCCCCTACCCACACATCATTTGTCCTTTTCCCAATTTCTTCCTTCAGAACTGGAATACAGTATCAGAAGTGTTTCCCATTTCCCTGCCTACACAGCAGCAATTTCTACCTGCAGATAATGTGAAACATGTTTTAAAATAATGCTGATCGATTCAAATTACAGAAAATGGGCCAGTTAGATTCAAAGTAGCTCAGATCATCTTGTGAGCTAGAGAGAGGGCTCCGTGGTTAAGAGTGCTTGCTGCTCTTGCAGAGGACCTGAGTCCGGTTGCAAGCACCTGTGTCACAAAGCCCCCAATTGCCTGTAAGTGCAGCTCTGTAGGACCTGGGGACTGTTTTCTAAAATTCTTGAGCACCTCCACACATGTGTTCACACATGTGTACCCCCCCACACACACATACATACAAAAACAAAAACAAAATAAAATACTTAAAAATAAACAAAATTATTCTAATTGATTCAAATTATAGAAAATATGTAGGTTTGATTCTATTTAGTCCTGGATGGTCTTTGTTTGATTGCACTTTTAAAGTCAGTACTCCTAGGCCAATATTTACCACATGTAATGTAATAGTGCAGTTTAAAAAATGTTATGAGTCTTTTAACCCTTTGACTTGTGTTTAAACATCTCATCTGAAGTATGTCTTTTGGTTTAAGGTCACAAGTATATGCTAATCAGAGACATATAGGCATATTTAGAGCTCACTGTTCAATGTCACACTACTACCTTAGATCCATAAAACACCATGACCACTGATAGAGGAGGGTCTTCTACTTCAAACTCTGTGTTAATCATTTTGATATTTATTTAAAACAACCACTGAGGAAGAGATGTAAATGTTACTCATCATTTGTATACTCACATGCCTACTATTATATGGGCTACATAAAGACCACTGAATACATAATCGATAAGTGAATAAAAGGATGTAGAAAACAGAATAAATGATGAACACATAAATTAAGGGATGAAGAAATCATTAAATTAGTAAGCAATCCTGAAGATTCTATCTGGGAGAATAAGTATTGGGTTATAGTGTTTTATTTCTTGTTGTTCCTTTGTTTTGTTTATGTTTTTAAGTATTCACTGAGAAAACAGACAGACAAAGGGATGGTCAGAGTGTTAGCAGATCAGATTTCTCTCTGAATGTGAACTCTTCTGGTTTTAAGAGGACAAAAGCAAATCAGACTACAAATTGTAAGGAACCAAAAATGAAATTTCATCTTAGTGCCCCCAACCATAGTTCACAGAGATACTGGTCAATTCAGCTGTGGTACGATTCTACAGATTCACTTATCATATATACCTTGGACATCTTAAAATAACAAACTACGGGGCTGCCAAGTGTCTCAGTGATTAAGCACACTAACTGCTCTTTTAGATGATGCAGGTTTGGTTCCCAGCACCCACGTTGAGGCGCTCACAAGCACACATATATCCAACTGCGGGGTTGCAATGGCCTTTACACACACACACACACACACACACACACACACACACACACACAGAGGAGGGGGGAGGGAGAGAGGGAGGGGGAGGGAGGGAGGGAGAGAGAGAGAGAGAGACAGAGAGAGAATGAATTGGAGAG